>NW_022900939.1:33835156-33838172 GCF_012274545.1 Fukomys damarensis
TGGGCGCGCTGGACCGGCGCTGCTCCCGGGGGTGCCGGGCGTCGTCCTCCTCCTCGTCCCTCTCCTCCGCCTCCTCTTCCTGCTCTTTCTCCTCTTCTTCCTCCTCCTTCCAGGAATCCCGGCCGTCCTCGGCCCTCTCCTTCCAAGGATCCCGGCCGTGTTCGTCCTCCTCCCGCTCCTCCACCTTCTGGGGATCCCGGGCTGCCCTCTTCTGCGTCGGTCGCGACCTCGCGGGCGGACCGCACTTTCCCGAGCGAGATCCCCCGAACTGTCTGCTCCGTCTTTTGGCGTCGCGAGCCCATGTCCAGAGCGCTCTGCGTACGGAGGAAGAGCTCACTTCGCGGAAAGGCGCGGGAGAGAGAACTGGCAGTGACGCCTGAAATGAAACTTAGAAACTGGCGCGCAAGGAATGGGCCAGGGACGGAGCCCGAAACCACGCCCCCCGGGAAGCACCTTTGAGGGAGGAGCCTTGGGCCACGCCCCGGGGAGGAGCCACCCGGTGTCACGCCCACGCAGGGAGGAGCAACCGCTAACTCGCCCCCCCATGCCACCTAAAATGATTGTGGAAAACATACTCTTGCATATTTGAAGTTTTTCAGTATATGTGCTGCCGAAGTGAGCAGTGAGAAAGTTTTTCAGTGTACACTTAAGTAAGGGTATTTTGCTTTTAATGAGAAGTAGAAATACTCAATCTTCACATGATAGAATAAGACGAGGCTTGACGTATTAGAATCTGTATTTCATTTTATTTGACCTTTTAAAAACACACAACCTCTCAACTAGTCTAGAGTTCCTATCTAGAGAGTTGTCGTTCTGTGTTTTGCACTGTTGAGACTCAAACCCAGTGTCTCAAGCGGGCCAGGCAAGCACTCTACATTTTTTAGAACGATGGCCCCAGGCCCATCTGTGAAATTGATCCAATGATTGGGCTAAAGCTCGTCAAAAGGCCGAATTTAAGAGTTCAAGTCATCCATACTGCTGGGTACAGTGGCACACACCTGTAATCCCAGCACACTGGAGGCTGAGGCAGGAGGATTGAGGGTTTCAGCCCAGCCCCAGCAACTTTTTGACTTAGTGAGACCCTCTATCAAAACAATCAGGCACCGCATCTCAATGCAGGCTTTCAATTATCTTTTTTGGGGGGCAGGGTCTTGAGATGTAGTTCAGGCTGGCCTTCAACTCACTGTGTAGCACAGGCTGGCTTCGACTGATTCTCCTGCCTCAGCTTTCCTAAGTGCTGAGATTACAGGCATACACCATCACACCTCTTGTGTTTTTTGTTTGTTTATTTGTTTGTTTTTTAGAGTCTCACTATGTACTTGAGACTGACCTGGAACTTACTGTGTAGCCCAGGCTGGTCTCGAATTCACAGCGATCCTCCTGCCTCAGCCTCCCCTGGGATTACAGGTGTGCGCCACCACGCCCGGCTGGCTTGGTAACTTTTTAAAGCACCGATTTAACCGTATAAAGTGTACAGTGCAATGACAGGTGCACTGGTGTGAACCATCTCCACCACCTATCTCCAGAGCTCTTCATCTTGAACAACTGAAACTCTACCATAAATAATTGTCTTCCCAGGCCCTGGCAATCACTACTCTATTTTTCAGTTATTTTTGCTACATACTTTTAAGTTGGTGAAATTATACAAGTATTTGTCTTTTTATGACTAGTGTATTTCACATAGCCAAAGTTCATCCATGTTGTAATATATGTGAGAATTTCTTTTCTTTTTTAATCCAGAACAATATCCCACTGCGTGTATATACAGCACTTGCATGTTGTTTACCCCTTTACCTGTCAGCGGACAAAAATGCCTTCACTATATTATTTCTTTTCTTTCTTTTTTTTTCACAATATGAAAAATGATTTTTTTCTCATTGAGTTTATTGGTACATCTTAGGTATACAGCACAGTGACATTCATCATTGGGATCTTGTACCTTTACATGACAGGTCTAGGTTCTCATTTTTTTGCTTATTTCTTTTCTTTCTTACTTTTTTTTAAACTTTTCTCTGCTTCTTTTGTTCTTTCCAAGTCCCAGAAGGTGAGCCCCATGGACTGAGCCTCTCTGAATGTCACATTGCCCAAAATGATCACAATAAAAACTCGGAGAGGGAGGCAGCCACGGATCTTTTATAGAGAGGAAGAAAGCCAAAGTGATCCGGTATGAGATGGTGGAGTCAGGAAGCCATATCCCAGCACAACCCCACAGCCTGCCCTTCATCCCCAGCCTCGATCACAGCATTACAGGTTGGTACACAATAACAGTAGCATTAGGATATGTCTTAGTTACTTTTGTTGTTGCAGAGACAAAATAACTGAAACCCACAATTAAAGGAGGAAAGCTTTCTTTTGGCTCACAGTTTGTAGAGGTTTCAGTCCATACCTGGCTCCAAGGCAGGTTGGCATGGCAAGGGGCACTGCAGAGAAACACTGCATAGCAGATGAAGGAGCTCAGCAAAGCAATGAAGGAGCTCAGCAGCAGCAAGCAGCAAGCTAGGACCACAACAGCCCTCTTCCTGTCCCTTATATTATACCCAGGCTATTCCCTTAGGGTAGGAAGCACTCACACCCAGGGTGGGGCATTGTCAATCCCCCCAGAACTGTGGCAAACCAGTCCGTAGACATCTTCTTAGTAATTCTTGGCTGAGGCTTGGTGCGCAGGCTGAGAATACACCCTTGATCACAGGATCACAGTCTAGACCCAGCCACCTATGACCACATGAGGCTTTGGGGGGACATCTAGACCCAAGCCACAACGGTGCATAAAAAAGATGCGGCACCAGCAGCAAAATGCTGACTGTGGTTGAGATAAGGATGGAAGACTTGGTGAAAGATAGGATTCTTTTTTTTTTTTGGATTCTTGTTTTTGTTTGTTTTTTGGTTTTTGAGACAGGGTCTCACTGTGTAGTTGAGACTGACCTGGAACTTACTATGTAGCCCAGGCTGATCTCGAACTCACAGCGATCCTCCTGCCTCAGCCTCCCGAGGGCTGGGATTACAGGGGTGCGCCACC
>NW_022900939.1:33838753-33863637 GCF_012274545.1 Fukomys damarensis
TTTTTTTTTTTTTTTTTGGTACTGGGGATCGAACTCGGGCCCTTGTGCTTGCAAGGCAGGCAGCAGAACCACTGAGCCAAATCCCTGGCCCACTTAGGATTCTTAATCTCTACAAGTTTTTGTATTTCTGTAAGGTTTAAATTGTGTATAACTTTAATTATTAATATTATTTATTAATCAATTAACAAATCGACAATTTTACTCAAAACAATAAAATTGCCACACAGCTTGCTTCACTATCCAGTCAAATTTCCTCTCTGAGGAAAGCTTTAAGGATATACATTCTAAAGGGCTGGACTTTTAATCTCCAACCATCCAATTCCACTCATCAACCAGCTCAAATCTTTGGCTCACAAATAGATTTTAATTCCTTTCAATCTCCCTATATCTTTATATTCTTAATTTTTGTAGACAAGCTAAAGACAAGATGGTAAAGTAGCAGAATATTCAGGCTAAATGGGAAAGTGGTGCAATACATTGTTCGCCAGTGGCCACCTGCACACAAGGTCATCACAGCGGGTTAGGGGTGGCGTGGTATGGTCCCGGCACGCGCCACGACCACAAGCCTGAGCCAGTGGCGGGAGGCTCGACATCCAATCTCCTGAAGCCCCGAGACCGGAAGGTAGAGCCGAGCCGCCAATCAGCGGCGACGCTGGACGCAGGTGCGCCGCGCTGTGACGTCAGAAAAGATGGCCGCGCCTCCCTGCGTTTTTCTTCTCGTTTAGGTGCTTCGCTTCTCAGCGGCGCAGAGTTCCAAGGCAGGCAGGCCCGGTATTTCCGCCAGTATGTATACCCTCCGAGGCCGCAGCCTGTGGGTCGCAGCGTCCCTCACCAGACAGCACCTTCCGTCAGCCCGGCTCAGCGGAGACCTTGCATCGCCCGGCCCTCCGCACTTCGATGTGGTGGTGGTTGGTGGAGGACACGCGGGGACCGAGGCTGCTGCAGCCGCCGCGCGCTGCGGATCCCGGACTCTGCTCCTCACGCACCGCGTAGACACCATCGGTGAGAGCGCGAGCGGTGTGGAGCCGGTGCCCGGCGCCCTCCGTCCCTCGCTGGTGGCCTTCCCAGGCTGGAGATCCAGCTCCGGCAGATAGGCTGCTGTCCTGGCGGGTCGGTTCCCACGCCCGCGGAGCTGCCGCTGCTGCTGCTGGAGAAGCATTTTCCCTGGGGAGAGGCAGGCACGGTGTCCCGGGAAAGGGAAACTTTCAGAAACGCTCAGTGCCATCTTATTTTATTACTGGGTTTTCCTCCTACTATCTTGTTACTTCACATAAAGGGTGGCACATTGTTACTAATTGTTTATTGAGCGATTGTTGTTGTTTTGTTTTGTTTTTGAGACAGGGTCTCACTATGTAGTTGAGACTGACCCGAAACTCACTATGTAGCTCTCCCAGGCTGGTCTTGAACTCACAGTGATCCTCCTGCCTCAGCCTCCCAAGTGCTGGGATTACAGGTGTGCGCCACCATGGCTGTCTTTATTTTAAATCGACACAGTAGTTGTACACAGTAGTTTTCAATACACGTATACAATGTGTAATGATAAAATGGTGTAACCGGCCTGTCACCTCAGACATACAATTTTTTGCATTGTTGACACTCAGTCCTCCTCGATATTTGGAGATACTCAGTTATCTTCAACCTTAGTCATGTTTCACTGTGCTGTAGAACATGAGAAGTTATTTCTCCTGTCCACTGCTCCTGTATACTCATTAACTGTCGTCTCTCCATTCTTCCCTCCCCCACACACTTCACAGCCTTTGGTAACCATTAGTGTATTCTGTATTTCTTTGCTATCAACAGTTTTGTTTCCACAAGTAAGTGAGAACCTGTGGTATTTGTCTTTGTCCTTGATTTGCCCCTTAACATAATGTCCTCCAATTCCATCCACATTGCTATAAATGACAGACTCATTCCTTTTTACGGTTGCATAATATTCCAACACCTCAATGCTAGCCACCACCCCCATGGTTGTATAATGACTGCAGTAGTTCCAAATGTCACGTCCAGATATGACAGCTTCCAGCAGGGTTTTTCCCCTTTCTGGAGATTAACTCCATTCCCCTCATACTTAATAATGCACTTGACCCCAAAACAAGAACAACATGATTATACCAATAAGCACCCTCAAGTGAGTTGAGGTCACTCTCTGAAAACAAAGCCTCGTGGAAGAAGGGGGGCCAGGTAACATAGATAGAATTATGACTATTTCAAAAGAATAAGGAGGAAAATAATCTACAACTATCATCTCTGTCTTAACAGTAGGAGAACTTAGAAAGTTAGGTAGAGTGCCAGAATCATAGAGCTAGTAAGTGGTAGATCTAGAAACTGAGCCAGGTTCTTCTGCACATTCTTTCATACCTACACACTGCAAATACTTATCATCCCAGCACGATTCAGCCTCCCCGTGGAGGTCATTCGGACTCTGAGACGCTTGGTGGTAACCACAGCAGATGTGTAGATGCTGACACACCTTTCCCATCCATCCATCTCCCAGAAGAATCTTTGAGGCAACCACATAGGTTTAGACTTCCAAATAAGACTGTGTCAATTTAAAGGTAAAGGTAAAATATTATCTTTACTTTCAAGAAGTGTATAACTTAATTATGTCTACAAAGTAAGAGCAAAAATTTTTTAAAAGTGGCATTATGAGGCATATTTGATGACCACTACCAACGGACTTCACAAATTTTGCTCGAAGCTCAATGTGTTGGTGCCCATCTGTAGCCCCAGCTACTCAGGAAGCTGAGGTGGGATGATTACAAGCTCAAGACCATGCTGGGCAACTTAATTAAGCTCTGTCTCAAAATAAAAAGTAAAAGGGGCTGAGGGTGCAGCTCAGTAGTACAGTGCCCTGGGTTCATTTCCCAGAAATTCGGTGTTTCAAAGGAAAAGGCAACCTAATGAAACAGTAAAAACATATGCATTAAGTAAAAGATTCAGAAGAAAGATCAGGGCCAGGTTGGTGGCACACACCTGTAATCCCATGCTGTAGGACCCCAAGACGGGAGAATCACAAATTCAAGCCCAGCCTGGGCAACTCAATGACTTAGCAAGACCCTGTCTCAAAATAAAGCCGGACATGGTGGTGCACGCCTGTGATCCCAGCACTCGGGAGGCTGAGGCAGGAGGATTGCTGTGAGTTCGAGGTCAGTCTCAAATGCATAGTGAGACCCTGTCTCAAAAAAAAAAACCAAATCAAAATAAAACATTTTAAAAAGGATGGATGTAGGTCAGTGCAAAGACCCTGAACTCAAGCCCCAGTACTGCAAAGGAAGGGAGGCAGGTAGGCAGAGTGGGAGGATCAATTGGCATAGTAGAGACACTCTGGACCACCTTGGGATTTTCTTTATGGTGTATGTTTCTAGGTTTTTTTCATATAGTAAGATGATTTTCACCTGTATGAACATTTCCTTACTGAACACTATGTATGATGCTCATACTTTTTTTTTTTTTGGTACCAGGGATCGAACTCAGGTCCTTGTGCTTGCGAGTTAGGCAGTGGAACCACTGAGCTAAATCCCCAGCCCTCATACATTTACTTTATGTCTGTTCTCTTCAGGTCAGATGTCCTGTAATCCTTCTTTTGGTGGCATTGGAAAAGGACACTTAATGAGGGAAGTAGATGCCTTGGATGGCCTGTGTGCTCGCATCTGTGACCAGTCTGGTGTGCATTACAAAGTACTAAATCGGCGTAAGGGGCCAGCTGTGTGGGGGCTGCGAGCCCAAATCGATAGGAAACTCTATAAACAAAACATGCAGGTAAGAACAGGTCACGAGAACAGGAAAGATCGCAGTGATCTTTTAACAGCCGTGTTTCAGCCAGCATTGTCTTGACAGAAAGAAATCCTGAATACGCCACTGCTCACTGTTCAGGAAGGAGCTGTAGAAGATCTTATTCTCTCGGAGCCAGAGCACGGACACCCTGGGAAGTGCCGTGTCAGTGGTGTTGTTTTGGGTATGTACTGATACGCGTGCTGATAACAGCTTCAAAAAGAAGATTAAACACTGCCGACATACAGAGGCATGGGGAACACAGTCCCATTCCAAAAGGGGATAGAAACCAACGAGGCTGTCTTGGTTACTTTTCTCATTGCTGGCACAAAATGCCCGACACCCAGAGTTAAAGGAGGAGTTTTCTTTGGCTCACAGTTGGTAGAGGTTTCAGTCCAGGCTGGTTCCAAGGCAGGGTGGCGCGGTAGGGAGGCGTCACAAGAGAAACGGTATGGCAAGCAGGAAGCAAAGTAGCAGCAACAGCCGCAGCTGCCTTTATATTCCATCTGGGAGAACCTGCCCTTTGCGCAGTGTTGACCATACCCAGGATTGGGCACCCTAGATCCAGCCACCTCCATGTGAGGTTTTGGGGGACATCCAAACACAAGCCATAACACTCCGCCCCTGGCCTCCCAAAGACTCATGTACATCCCTTTATGCAAAGGCATTTAGTTTATCTCTGAGAGTTGCAGAAGTACTAAATGCTGAAAAGTCCAAGTCCAAAGTCTTTTGAGATTTAAAGCAAACTATTAGCTGGGAGCCCCTGTTGAAAAAATATGAAAAATACTTCTAACATAAAATGGCACAAGGTAGTCATGTCCATTTCAAAAGGTACAAAAAGAGAAATAGGAATGGGGATAAAGCAAGACCAAAATCCAGCAGGGCACACACTCAGTCCCACAGTTCCATGTGCAGCAGCCAAGGCAATCTGGGGCAAGATGTGAAATCCGGAGGGCTCGGGTTGCTCCGCCCCTTCCGCACTGGGTGGTTGCAGCTCTCAGGGATTTTTCTCAGGCCAGCTGTGCTCCCTCCTTGCAACCTTCCTTAGACAGTCCACATTTGTGGCTTCCCCACTGCACCTTCGGCTTCACACTCAGCTTCATGCCCTGCCTGGCCTCGAAGGCCACCTTCTGAAATCTGGGTGGGAGCCGTTCTGACCCCAAGGCTCTTGCATTCTGCCTGCACCTAAAACCAGCATGGTAAGGATGACAGCGGCGTGTGCTGCCAGCTGGACCAACAGCCAGGCGTGGTCTCTCTTGGCTGTAGGAGTCGAGTGCTTAGACTGCTGAGTTCTCTGAATCCAGTCCTGAGGAACGCACTCTCTAGGCCACAGCATTCCAGGACATGGTGCTCTGGGCTCCCTTCCCAAAGTAGCCTTTCACCTTTACAGTTTTCAGGCTGCAGAGTGGAGTCCTGCTAATTCTTGTGATGTCTTCAAGTTATCTTTTCTATTGCCCTCTTCTGAAATACTTAGCTTTTTGTGGCTTTTTTCAGTGACCAATTTCTTCTCTGTTCTATCTGTGAAGGCTGCAATTTTACTAGAGGTTCCTTTCTCACCAAATTCAAAAATCATCCTGCTGGGTTCTTTGCTCTTGATTTTCAACATAGATCTGGCTGAAAGCCCCCAGGAGTAGCCCTGCCACCACCTCAACTGCCTTGAAATTCCTTCTACAAGATTAGTCCATCCTCCTTAACCTCAGTCTCGGGCGAAGTATCTGCACACAAGCAAAATGCAGACAAATTTTGTGCCAAAGAATAACCCACAGGGTGTGGAGTCCAGCTGCCAATGCAGTCCCTCTTACCAGTGGAAGCCTCCTGAGCCTGGTCTTTTCTATCTGTTTTTTTAGTAGCATTCTGGTTTTCTGAACTCTGACCAGACTCTTTCATCGAGGTTGGTTTCCAGCATTCTAAGCCTTCTCTAGCCAACAGCGATAAACCTTTGCAGACTCCAAAGGCTCCATGTACATGCACAGTAACCACCCTTCTTTGGTACCAAAATCTGCTTTAGTCACATTCGCTTCCTTGAGGCACAATACTCAACACCCACAAGTAAAGCTGGGAAGGTTTATTTGGCTCGGAGTTCATAGAGTTTTCAGTCCATAGTTGGCTGGCTCCAAAGCAGGATGGCATGGCAGGGGGCATCACAGAGGAGAGCTGCTCAAGACATGCTAATGAATTTTTTGAAAATGTGTCATTTTCATTTATAACTAGTCTTTCCATTTTCCTGATTTTTTTTCTTAGCATCTTACTCTTGCTTTGTAAATCTGCTGTCTTACCTAATCTATATAAGAATTTTAATAACAGATGTGTTGGTTTGTTTGGTTGCTTGGTTTTAGAGTCAGGGTCTTACTATGTAGCCCAGGGTGGCAGAGCAGTCCTTCTGTCTCAGCCTCCTGAGTCCTGGGAATCTAGGTGTGTGCCACCATGCCAATTTAGTGATAAGGGTTGATGTTTTTTTAAAAACATGTTTCTGTTATCTCAGTATTTTCTCCAGATTTCTTTCTTTGTGCTGTTTCATATTCACAGCTTACTTCAGTTATCTTCGGATGTCTGGTCAGAGGCGTCTTCTTTGTGGTCCATTGACCCATGTTTTTTTTTGTACCAGTACTGTGCTGTCTTTAATCACTGTAGCTTTATAATATAACTTGAAATCCAGGATTGTGATGCCTCCTGCTTTTGCCTTTGTTGCCCAGGACTGCTTTTGCCATATGAATTGTAGGATTGTTTAGCAAAACAAGAACCTGTGTGGAAAAAAAAAATGTTTTTAATTAAAAAAAAGTTTCAAGTACTGTATTGAACAGGAGGGATGATAGTGGGTATCCTTGTCTTGTTCCTGATTTTAGAAGAAAAGCTTTCAGTTTTTCCCTTTTCATATGGTGTTGATAGAAAGTTTGTTATAAATGGCTTTTATCAGATTGAGATAAGGTCCTTCTAACCTATTTTCTTTCTCTTTTTTTTTTGTTGTTTGGCTTTTTTGTTTTGTTTTGTTTTGGGTTGGATTTGGTTTTTTTCTTTTGGGGTTTTTAGTTTTGTTTTGTTTTGTTGCTACTGGAGATTGAACTGGGGACCTTGCCCTTGAAAAGCAGGAGGTGGAACCACTGAGCTTAATCCCCTAGATTGGGTTTTTTGAGACAAAGTCTCACTATGTAGTCTAGGCTGGCCTCGAACTCATGGCTGTCCTTCTGCCTCAGCCTCCCAAGTGCTGGAATTACAGGTGTGCACCACCACATCTGGCCTTCTGTACCTATTTTCTTCACAGGTTTTTTTTTTTTTTTCTTTAATGAATGTTAGATTTTGTTAGTGGCTTTTTTTGCATCTTTTGAGGTGATCGTGTGAATTTTGTCCTTCTGTTTACGTGATGTATTACTTTTGATTTGCTTTTTATTCTTTTGAAACATGGTCTTGCTGTCTAGTTCACAGTGGCCTCAAACTCACAGTGATCCTCTTGCCTCAGCTTCCCCAGTGCTGAGATTAGGTGTCTTACCATGACCAGCAGTGTAGAATATTTTTGATGATTTGTGGTATTCTGTTCAACAGTATCTTGTTGAGGCTTTCTTTTTGTGTAGTTTTCTTTTTTAGTTGAATCTTTATCCAGTTTTGGTATCAGAATAATGTCCCACGAATGAGTTTGGCAGTACTCCTTCCCTCTGAATCTCATTAAAGAATTTGAGGAGATTTGGTCTTTGATCTTCCCTGAAGTTTTTGTAGGATTCATTAGTGAATCCATCAGGTATTGAATTTTTATATCAGGTAGGGGTTTGTTTGTTTGTTTTTGGTACTGGGGATAGAACTTGAGTCCTTGTGCTTATGAGGCAGGTGGTAGAACCATTGAGCTAAATCCCTGGCCCTCAAGTAGGATTTTTATTCCTCAATTCCATTGCCTGATTTTGGATTATTCAGGGTAGTTACAGCTTTTTAGGTCAGTGTTGGTAATTCATATGTATCTATGTAGTTCTTCTAGAGTCTCCAATTTATTGGGTTTTTTGTTTTGTTTTGTTTCCAATTTATTGGGTTTTTGAGGTAGTTACTAGTAAACTTCTGGATTTTAGTAGTGTCCATTGTGATTTCACCTTGTTTGATTCTAATTGCACTGACATGAATCTTACCTTTCCCTTTTTTTGGTAAGATTGACTATGGATTTGTCTGTTTTCTTTATTCTTTCAAAGGACCAGCTCTTTCATTTGAGTCTTTGTATTATTTTTTTAGTCTCAATTTCATTAATTTCTGCTTTGATCTTTATTGTAGGCACGTGCCAGCATACCTGGCATGTTGTACATTAAGAATAGATTGGGGGCCGGGGATTTAGCTCAGCGGTTCGGTGGCCTGCCTTGCAAGCGCAAGGACCTGAGTTCATTCCCCAGTACCAAAAAAAATAGATTTTCAGAGCTGGGCATGGTGGCGCACGCCTGTAATCCCAGCACTTGGGAGGCTGAGGCAGGAGGATTGCTGTGAGTTCAAGACCAGCCTGGGCTACATAGTAAGTTCCAGGTCAGTCTCAACTACACAGTGAGACCCTGTCTCAAAAAGCCAAAAAAAAAAAAAAAAAAAAAAGAATAGATTTTCAAGTTTCTAAAGACAGAAAGTTTTGCTGTAGCCCAGTGTAAAACTTTCACATTCCATTGGCTCTGTGATAATTAGAAAACATTTTTATTTCCTTCTCACCATTTAGTGGACGGAAGTGCAGTCCATGCAGAGTGTGTGATCCTGACCACTGGGACGTTTCTGAGAGGCACAGTTGTGATTGGACTGGAAACGCACCCCGCAGGGCGTCTGGGGGATCAACCTTCCGTAGGGTTGGCTCAGACTCTGGAGAAGTTGGGGTTCACAGTGGGAAGGTTGAAAACTGGCACTCCGCCCCGAATTGCCAAGGAATCCATTGATTTCAGCATTCTAAACAAGCAGACGCCTGATGACCCATCTGTACCATTCAGCTTTGTCAATGAGACAGTGTGGATTAGGGTGAGTGGTTTGTAAAGACTGGCTTCATAGTCTGTATTGGCTATTCACAGTGGGAGGTAGTGTAACCATTTCTCTTTTTGGCAGTTTTTGTTATTACTTGGGGTGTAAGGAAGTGATCTTTAAAAATGCTAGCTAATTTGGCCTCTTGGATGTTTGCCTATCTAATTGTTACTTTACTTTTTTTTTTTTTTTTTTTTTTTTTTTTTTTTTTTTTAGACAGGGATTGAGACAGGGTCTCACTATGTAGTTCAGGCTACCTTTGAATGCACTGTGTAGTCAAGGTTGGCTTCTACCTTGCAGTAATCCTCCTGCCTCAGCCTCCCAAGTGCTGGAATTACAGCTGTGCGCCACCATGTCCAGCCTCTATTTATTTTATTTCATTTTATTTTATTTTATTGGTACTGGGGATCAAACTCGGGACCTTGAGCTTGCAAGGCAGGCAGTGGAAACACTGAGCTAAATCCCCAACCTTCTTTTTTAATTTTTTGAGACAGGGTCTGCCTCAAATTCCAGATCCTCATGCCTCAGCCTCCCAGGTTCTAGGATTCCAGGCTGCACCACTGCTCCCAGCTTCACGTTATCAATTTTTAAAATAATTTTAGATATACAGAAAAAGTGTAAGGCTATTAAAACAGATTCCTTAAAAAAATGGTTTTTTTAATTCCTATGAACCACTGCAAGTTGCCCGTTTTCAGTATTTTACCATGTTTACCTCCATGTATGTATATAGATACAGATACTAATGTGTGAATAATAATATAAGCCAGGTAGAGAATATAGCAAATTCCAGGCCAGCCTGGACTACAGAGCAAGACTCTGTCTCACCGTCCCCACCCCCCAGCCAAGAAATAGGAAAACATGTACTTTTTCTCTGGAGTGCTTGAGAGGAGGTTGCAGGGATCTTGAGGCTTTACCTTTCAATACTTTGGTCTGTAGCTCAGCTACACACAAAAACATATCATATACCCTCAGTACGGTAGGGCATTTAACACCGATGTAATGCTTGTTATCTAATGTAAGAGCCCTAGTCTGATGTTGCTGGTTATTCCAGTACTGTCTGATGTGCCTGGCCAACCCCTCCCTCGTTGTGGAATAGTTCTTCAGTTTGCCTTGCTTTTTAGGAGAGTTTTTGTTTTCTTGCGGGGGTTGTTTTTGTTGAACAGGGTCTTAAGTAGTTCAGGCCTGAACTGACTGTGATCCTCCTGCCTCTGCTGCAGAGCTGGGACTACGCCATGCACCACCCACACCCAGTTTCCCTTTTTCAGTGTTGTTGTTTTTGTTTTTGTTTTTCTTCCAGTACTGGGAATTAACTCAGGACCTTGCCCTTGCTGGGCAGGTGTAGTGTTACTGAGCTACATCCCCTTTGTTAGCTACAAGGCATACTTCAGCATTTGTTTAGACTTGAATGTTACTTATTAATGGTAAATACCTGGTGATTCACTTTGGTTTTGTTCTGTTCTGTTTTTTTGAGACAGAGTCTGGCTTGGTAATTCAGGCTGGCCTTGAACACACAGAGATCTTCTTACCTCAGTCTCCCTAGTGCTAGGGTTACGAGCCTGTGCCACCACATCCGTGGCCCATTTTGTTTTGTTTTGTTTTTGAGACAGGGTTTCCCCCTGTAGTTTAATCGACTTTGAACTTGTGGTGATCCTCCTGCCTCAGCCTCTCAAGTGCTAGGATCATAGGCATGTGCCACCAGGCCTGGCTAAGTGTGTATCTGATACAATTTGACACAAAGTAAGGAAATAGCCTAGTGAATCTGTATATCTTTCACTTAGCTTTAACAACATTTTAGAGCCAGGCATGGTAGTCCACACCTGTAATCCCTCACTCAGGAGTCTGTGAGTTCAAAACCAGCCTGAACTGCACAGTGAGACCCTGTCTCCAAAAAAAAAAAAAAAAAATCAGTAAATGGAGTCAGGGATATAGCTCAGTGGCATAGTTCCCTGCCTGGTAAGCACAAGGCCCTAAGTTCAATTTGTGGTACCGAAAATAAAATCAAAGCCGCCTAAAAAATGCAAAAGAAAACAATAACATTTTGTTATTCGTGTTTTATTCCTTGCTGAGTGTTAAAGCAGTAATTTCACGTATCACGTCATTTCACTTGTACTTTGGTATATAAAGGACTTGTTTGAAAAGCCACACCGCATCACACCCAACAAAACGTTTCTTAACACCATCTAGTGTTCAGTGTTCTGTTTTCCCTAACTGCCTCATTCGTTCATTCCTTCATTAATTTGGTGATACTGAGGATTGACCCCAAGGCCTTACGCTAGGCAGGCTCTCTACCACTGAGCTATATCCCCAGCCCTCTTAATTTTATTTTGCAATAAGATCTCGCTAATTTTCCCAGGAAGGACTCAAACTTGCAATCTTCCTGCCTCAGCTTCCCAGGTATCTAGGGTTACAGGCATGTGCCACCATACCCTGCTCAGAAACAATGTTTATAGTTGTTTTATTTGGATCAGGAGCCAAATAAGGTCTGTGGGGGGGTATATTTTTGACCATTTTCCTATTTTCTTTCTAACATTTATACATGGAAGAAATTGAGGTATTTGTTTGAAGGTTTTGCGTTTTCCAAACTGCGTCCTGCAGCCTGTCCTTTCGCAGGCTTCTGGTGCCACGAACCTCTTTCCTCTAGACTGGTGGTTAGATCTGGGCCTGCTTACGTTGAGATTCATCTTTGGGGTTATTTTTGGCAAGAAAGCTTCCTGAGTAGCACTGGACACTGCAAAAGTCTATTAAAGATCGCGTGGGATGGACTTGGATAAGGGGCAACGAGTGGAGAAGCAAAACAGTACAGTCTGTGGCTCTGGTTGCCGTTTTCAGCCAGAAGATCAGCTGCCCTGTCACCTGACTCACACCAGCCCCAGAGTGGACGCCATCATCCTGGAGAACCTTCACCTCAACAGCCACGTGAAGGAAACGGCCAGTGGACCCCGGTGAGGGCAAGGCGGTCAGTGTTCGGTCACTGCAAGCAGCGACGTCAGCCTCTTTGTTCATTTTGTTCTTTCTTCAATGTCTTCCTCTAGATACTGTCCGTCCATTGAATCGAAGGTTTTGCGTTTTCCAAACCGCGCCCATCAGGTTTGGTTGGAACCTGAAGGAATGGATTCTGACCTCATCTACCCCCAGGGGTTATCTGTGACGCTGCCAGCTGAGCTGCAGCAGAAGATGATCGCGTGCATCCGAGGCCTGGAGAAGGCGAAAATGGTGCAGCCAGGTAAGAGCGCGGCCGCCCTCCCTTCCACATCAGCTTGGCATCACTCAGGCAGGGCGTCTTAGCCACTCTGTGGGGTTCGGGGCCTCAGAAGAGGAACCAGCATTTTCAAGGGCACTTAATGGTGATCTGCTTCTCTGTCTTGGGAAGTCCATTTGTTTTCACGTACTCTGTGCTGTTTATTCCTTGGTCAGGGTATGGTGTTCAGTACGATTACTTAGATCCCCGGCAGATCACGCCTTCCCTGGAGACCCACTCGGTTCAGAGGCTCTTCTTTGCGGGACAGATCAACGGCACCACTGGTTATGAGGAAGCCGCAGCTCAGGTAGAGTGTTTGGGTGGTGCCGTCCACCAGAGGGGACTGCGTGGCTGGGGCTCCTCTCCTCCTGGCTGCTGATTAGTAACCACATGGCCTTTGTTGTTTTGTGGGGGCTCGTGCTCGTGCTCATGCTGGGGTTGAACCCAGGGCCTTTACTCAAACCTGCACTGCAGATCTTTTTTCTTTTGAGAACGTCTGACAGAGCTGCCGGGGTTGGGCTTTCACTTGCAATCCTCCAGCCTCAGCCTCCTAGAGTACAGGTGTGTACCACCATACCCAACTACTTCTAGCTTTATTACTCTTTTCTGAACTTCTAGAACTGACATCTTTTTAAAATTTTTTTCAGTCCTGGGGATCAAACAGGAGCCTGTGCCACTGAGCTACATTCTCAGCCCTGTGACTGATTGATTGCCTGATTGATTGATTGACTGAAACAGGCTTGCTAACTCACTGAATTGCCCAGGCTGGGCTTCAGTTTGTAATCCTTCTGCTTTAGGCCGGGCGTGGTGGCACACGCCTGTAATCCCAGCACTCAGGGGGCTGAGGCAGGAGGATCGCTGTGAGTTCGAGACCAGCCTGGGCTACATAGTGAGTTCCAGGTCAGTCTCAACTACATAGTGAGACCCTGTCTCAAAAAAAAAAAGTGTAATCCTTCTGCCTTAGCTTTCCTTACTTCTGGGATTATAGATGTAAGCCACTGTCCAGCCTGACACCGTATTTTAATTAGATTTATCATGTTGCTTCTGCAGTTTCTAAAGACATTTTAGTTTTTTTAACGTAACTGCTAAACTATCATTGTTATTCTTTATAAATAAGAAATTGATTTTATTTGTAAGTGAAAGAATGCTAAAGCATCTCACAGGCGAGTGTTAGATAAAAGATGAACCACCTCCCTGGCTTTTAGGAACTGTTAGCTGTTCGTGAGATCAGTGAATCGTAGCATGCCGAAATGCGACACTGCCCTGTTCTTTCCGAATGTGGAGCCCGCTTTCTGGCTCACTTTCCTCCTGTCTCTTGCCGCCCTGTCCACTGTGTTCCAGCTAAGACGGTGACACATTGCTCAGCTCATAATGGCGTCTTAACCATTCCAGTCCTCTTGCAGGGTGTGATAGCCGGAGTCAACGCCAGCCTTCGGGTCAGTCGCAAGCCGCCCTTCGTTGTCAGCCGTACGGAAGGCTACATGGGTGTCATGATTGATGACCTCACCACCCAGGGCACCAGCGAACCCTACCGCATGTTCACCAGCCGCGCCGAGTTCCGCTTGTCCCTGCGCCCGGATAACGCCGACGACCGGCTCACGTTCCGAGGTGACTCCTGGCTCCTGCTGCCTGGCTTTCTCCTCATTCAGACCCCTCTCACTTCCCCATGTGCTCTGCTTTTCCAGGCTACGAGGAAGCTGGCTGTGTGTCCCAGCAGCGGTATGACAGAGCGGCCTGGATGAAGTCCTCCTTAGAAGAAGGCATTTCTGTGTTGAAATCCATTGAGTTTTCAAGCTCGAAGTGGAAAAAGTTAATCCCTCAGGCTTCTATAAGTACCAGTAGAAGTCTCCCTGTCAGGTGTGTATTTTTAATGTAGGCTCACCTTTTGAGGAAGAGTTATATTATTTCAGGGGACCTCAGCTACCGACTCCCTACCTACACATTTTAAGTGAACTGTTACTCACTGTTGGCTTCTTTTCAGAATGCTTTAGATATAATTCACCTTTTTTGTTTTTTTCAGTCCCGGGGATCTAACTCAGGACATTGCGCTTGCCAGGCAGGTGCGGTGCCACTGAGCTACATCCACGGCCCAACTCACCTGTTTTTTAAGTATTGAAAATATATATGGCTGTGGTACATCTCAGTGGTAGAGCACATGCACAGCATGTAATATATAAGCACACATAGGGTATTTTTTTGTTGATGGGGGTATTTTGTTTTCTGGGGTTTGTTTTGTTTTGTTTGTCACTTTTTGGAGATAGGGTCTTGATGTTTAGATCAAGCTGGGCTTGAACTCACTATGTAGTATGGCCTCATACTCGCAGCAATCTTCCTGCCTCAGCGTCCCAAGTGCTGGGATTATAGATGTGTGCCACCACACCCAGCACATACATACGTTTTAGAATCATATATTAAATTATTTTCATTTTCTATATATTTTCTTTGGGGCTCTTTCCTGAGTCCTTTTTGGTTTTCTTAAGATTTAAAAGACCCAGGCCAGGGATTTGGCTCAGTGGTTCTGCCGCCTGCCTCACAAGCGCAAGGACCGAGTTCGATCCCTGGTACCAAAAAAAAAAAAAAGATTTAAAAGACACAAACTAAGAAGTATCTGTTCTCTTTTAAGTAGGCTTGGAGCAACTGTATAATCTCGTCTTGTCCATGAGCTAATGCAAGGAAAACCCTTTGAATTTAGGTGAAAAGGCCCTTGGCCCACTTCAGGTACTGTGCCGCCCTTGTTGTCATTCCAGTTATGTGAACTCTGAATCTGAAGGACTCAGAGGTACATTCTAAGGACGTTGCACAATGTCTATTCAGGCCACCATACCCAGAGAGGACCTGGCTAGGACACACGACACACTGCTCCGCATTTGATCTCCTGCACCACAGAAACAAACAGAAAGCCCCAAAACAAGAAAACCATTGACTATGTAGTTTAATTTTGGGGGTCTTTTTGTTTTGGGAGATTTTTTTTTGGTACCGGAAATTGAACTCGGGTCCTTGCACTTGCAAGACAGGTGATGGCACCACTGAGCTAAATCCCTGGCCTTGTTTTTTTGGTTTCTTGAGACAGTCTCACTATGTGGTTCAGGCTGGCCTCAGATTTACAGCAGTCCTCCTTCCTCAGCCTCACAAGTGCTGGGACTGTAGGCATGTGCCCCCACACCTGCCAGCTGTGTAATTTATGAATAGCGAGTTGATTGTTCACAGTTCTGGAGAGAGAAAAGCCCAAGCTCTGGCTCCAGCAGATTTGATGTCTGCTGAGGGAATCCTCTTTGTTTCCACAGTGGCAACTTCTTTCTGCACCCTTGCGTGGCAGAAGCCACAGCAGGCCCCTTCAAGCCTCTGTGTGAAGCACCAGTCCCACTCATTAGGGCCGGCCACCGCTTAGAAACGTCACATTGGATTTTAGGTTCCACTGTAGGAATTGAGGCCAGAATCCAGTGCGGATCATAGCAGTGACGCATATGCTGACTGGCTACATTAGTCAGTTTTGTTGCTGTAATAAAATGCTAAGGCTGGGGACTTAATCAGGAAAGCATGTACCTGGCTCACTGTTTGGGTGCCACGAGTCTGCGGGTGGGCAGCCCCATCTCTGGCTGCCGGTGAGGGTATCATGGTGGATGGCATCAGGTACGGGGGCGCAGGTACACACTTCTTACAGCACTCGCACTCATGAGAGCAGCACCGATCCCTGCTGCGGACCAGCACCCGGGGGACCTGCCGGCCTCCTGGAGGTTCTACCCCCTCTGCATGGCCACGCTGGGGACCATGCTGCCCTCATGGGAACACTCAAGCCGTAGCTCAGCTGCAATTGGCACTAGGAAACAGCAGTCCATCCTTCGGCTGTTTCCCATTTGCTTGGATTTACAAGGCTTCACGTTATTTGAAAAACTGAGCAAAGTTTTTTGGCTTTTGTTTTGGTTTGTTTTTGTCAGTGATGGGGAAGCACTGTGTCACTGACCTATGTCTGTTCCCTGGACAAAGAATTGTAACAGGAAACTTTATTTTTATCAATTATTCATTTCAAAAATTTCTCAGTGGTATTTGCATTGAATGTGACTAGTGTTCTGTGTGTGTATGTTTTTTGTTTTTGGTACCAGGGATCGAACACAGGACCTTGCCCTTGCAAGGCAGAAGCGCTGCCACTGAGCCAAATCCCTGGTCCTGTTTTTCTTCTTACTTTGCAGTGCTAAGGATTTAACCCAGGGCCTTCCCACTGAGCCCCAGACCCATTTTTTATTTGGAGACAGGATCTCACTGAGCTGCTCAGACTCAGTCCTCCTGCCTCAGCTGTCCACAGTGTGAGGATTACAGGCTTGTGCCACCACACCTGCCTTCAAATGCACTATAAAGTTTGATGGGGGCTGGATGTAGCTCAGTGGCAGAGCACATGCTTAGCGGGTAGCGCCTTGGATTCAGTCCTCAGCACCAGAGAAATAATAGTTTTCAAATCCAGTGTCAAACTTGTATGTTTTCTTCCTGGAATTGTATGATTTGGGATCTTATATTTAGGTCTTGCTCTTTTTTGTTTGCTTGCTTGTTTTTGGTACCGGGGATCAAACTCAGGACCTTGCACTTGAGAGGCAGGCACACACACTGCCACTTAGCTAAGTCCCAGCCCTTCTATTTAGGCCTTCAGTCCATTTTGCATGACTTTTCGTGTGCAGTGTGGATATCCATCATTCCCAGCATCATTTATTGCAGAGGCTTATTGTTTTCCCATGTTGCCTTGGGAGGATCATTTGATCTCGACAGTGTTTCTTAGCTCCTGTTCTATTGGGGGTGGTACACACTTAGCAGAAATTAGTTTGTATGTAAATGTAAAAATTCATCGCAGTAAAAGACACATTGTCATTCATCTCCTTAAGAACTGTACCCTTCATTGTAAACACACTCATCCCATGGTTCTTGCCACTTTCTGAAGCACTTCAGGAAGTTTTCTTTCATGTCTTTATAGCCTGTGATCAAGAATACAGTGAATGCTGCTGCCGAGTTCCATCCAACCGAAGGCAGGCTCATGAAAACATACAGTGCTTTCCCATCCGCCTCACATACCAAATCTGTTGTTGTTGTTGTTGTTTTTGAGACAGGTTCTCACTGTGTAGTGAGACTGACCTGGAACTCACTGTGTAGCCCAGGCTGGTCTCAAACTCACAGTGATCCTCCTGCCTCAGCCTCCCAAGTGCTGGGATTACAGGCGTGCGCCACCACTCCCGGCACCAAATCTGGCACTGTGGTAACTTCTGGCTCTTCCTTAAAGGCAAAATGCCTATGAAAAGTAAACAGTTTATACTGAGTCAAGACATTGAGGCAGCCACAACACAACTAGAGAAATTCACAGAAGGGGGCTTCCAGAACTGTTTCACAGAGTGGCAAGAGCAATGGACAGTGTGTCCAGCGCGAGGGAGAATATTTTGAGGGTTTGGTGGTTTTTTTTTAGTGCTGGGGCAGTCATGCCTGCTAGGCAAGTCTATATCTCTGAAACACACCCCAGCTTTTGAGGGATTAATAGCAATATGTCCTTTAATAATTTTTAACATACATACTGCATTTCTATCCCTATGTGATCGCTGTTGTGACTGTAGTAGCTTAATAATATATTTTCAAATCAGAAAGTGTGAGTCCTTTAACCATGTTTTGATTTGTTTTGAGGAGAGTTGAAACTCCAGGCTGGCCTTGTGTGCACTACATACCCAGGCTGGGCTCAAGCTTGTGATCCTTCTAACCTGGCCTGCCGAGAGCTGGCATTATAGGCAGACCACCGTCCCCGGCAGACTGTTTTCTTTTTCCAGAATTGTTTTGGCCATTTAGGGTCCTTGATGTTCCGTGTGAATTTCAGGATGAAATGTTCTGTTTCTGCAAAAAACACTATTGGCAATACTCCCCCACCCAATACCTTTTAAAGAATTACTACCTGAAAAAGCCACATGTAAATGAAGTAATAATTAACAGCGAGAAGTGTCCTAGTTAGAGTGGCACCTGGGGTCAAACGGGTTGGAGGCAGGCAAGGGAAGACCTGATCAGTAGCAGGCGTCCTGTTGCCAGTCTGCTCTCAGAGTCCCTGCTCTGCCACGGCATCAGCCCTCAGGAGCGTTCTCTTGGCGACCTGTGTGGACCGCGTGTCAATTTTAGCGATTTTTCTGATTCGCTGCATGTGTGCATTGTCCTATCGCCTTGCTTTCATCCAGGAGGCTTGAGCCCAACCAGGGTGAGGGGTAGAAATAAAAGGGAACTGTCAGAAGTTCCCATGTGGTAAAAACTGAAACAGATTATTCCAGATTAGAAGAAAAATCAGACTGGAAAAATCCTTTTAACTCATATATCGTTTTGACCAGTTTTTTTTCCAGAGGCTTAAAATGTGTTCACTGTATCCTCTTATTCTTCCTGATGGAGTTCTGTCAAAAAAGTAGGAGAAGCTGGAAGTGGTGGTGTACACCTGTAATCCCAGCACTCGGGAGGCTGAGGCAGGAGGATCGCTGTGAGTTGAAGACCTGGGCTACATAGTGAGTTCCAGGTCAGTCTCAACTACATAGTTAGACCTTGTCTCAAAAAACCAAAAAAATTTTTAAAAAGCAGGAGAGCTGGGCATGGTAAACACCTGTCATCCCAGTTCTCTGGGAAACTGAGGCAGGAGGATCACAAGTTCAAGTCCAGCCCAGGTAACTTTCAAACTTAGATCCTGTCAGAAAACAGTCCGAAAAATAAAGAATGTAGCTAGGTGTCATGGTACATGCCTGTCATCCCCGCACTGCAGAGGCTGAGGCAAGAGAATTACCTCTTCAAGTCCAGGCTGAAGTACACAGCAACACCCTGTCCGGGAAAAGAAAAAAAATATAAAAAGGCTGCTAGAGATGTACTCAGTGGGAAGGCCAACAATCTCTAGTACTGCTTAAAAATAAAGCAAGAGACCTCCTGTACGGTTCCCAGCGTACAAAAGATCACTCTTCTGTCCTCACACGGAAGGGAGAACAAATGGAATCGAACCACACAACCCCTATCAATTCTCACGACAGATGGAGGGAAATCAAATAGTGACTATTTCGAAGTCGTACTGTTTTGCAGATGGTGCTGCATCTGCTCATTACTGGGAAGTGAGGTGTCTTGGTTATTTATTCTGAGATTGGATTATTCCAAAGAAGCTTATTCTTACGCTGCCATAATGTAAAGTGGATCCTTTACTGCTAACGAAGCCTCTGTGTATTTACAGAGCTCTCGATGTTCTGAAGTACGAGGAAGTTGACATGGAGTTATTGGCCAAGGCTTTTCCAGAAGCCTTGAAGAAGTACACTGAATGTAGAGAGCTGGCTGAGAGACTGAAAATAGAAGGTAGAAACAGTTTTTGTTTAAGCATCCTATATGCTCTTGCTTCTGTTTGTGCAAATTATGAATCGACAGCCAAACCATTAAGAGCTGTGTGCCAGGCTCCCAGGCTCGTGATTTAGCTCAGTGGCACCTCGCCTGCCTTGCAAGCGCAAGGTCCTGAGTTCAATTCCACGCCGCACACCAGCCCATCCCCCCAAAAGAAGAGCTGTGTGCCAAGGACTGAGCGTGGTGGTGCATACCTGTGATCCCAGCACTCGGGAACCTGAGTCAAGAGGATCACCAAGAATTCAAGGCCAGCCTGGACTGCCTGCTGCATTCAGGGCTAGTCTGAACTGCATGGCAAGATCCTATCTCAAAAAAAAAAACAGGGCCAGAGATTTAGCTCAGTGGTGCTGCCACCTGCCCCTAAAGCACAAGGTCCTGGGCCAGGGATTTAGCTCAGTGGTTCCGCTGCCTGCCTTGCAAGCACAAGGACCCGAGTTCAATCCCCAGTACCCAAGAAAGAAAGCACAAGGTCCTGAGTGATCCCCGGTACCAAAAAAAAAGCACCAGGGGAAAACATTGTTCCTGCAGGACCAGCATGACATCAGGTTCCCTGTGTCAGTTCTGGAAGCGTGTCAGAAGTGCATGTGTCAGGCTCTACCACAGACCACTGAGGACCTGCATTTCGGCAAGACCCTTCGGTAACTGCACACCATAGGCTTGGGAAGTGCTTGGATAACTTAGCTTCAGCTTTGACCATATCTCGGTGTCTGCCTTTGACAGGTTTATTCTGTACTTTTTTTCTTTTTTTGGTACTGGGGATTGAACTCGGACCTTGCACTTGAAAGGCTTGTGAAACCACTGAGCTAAATCCCCAGCAGACAGATTTATTCTGTATCAGCTACTGCAGCGCTCAGTTTAGTGACCATCAGAGCCATGCTTTTCCGGGGTTTGTTTTGTTTTTTTTTTTTTTTTTTTTTTTTGGCAGTACCCGGGATTGAACTCAGGACCTTGTGCTTGTGAGGCAGAAAAGCAGCACCACTGAGGTAAATCCTCGGCTGTTTTCTTTTATATTGCTATTTCAAGTTTTTTGTTATGAGGAATTTAAAAGAAAGAAAAATACTGAGAATAAGATTGGCTACTACTGCACCCAGATGGCTTCTGCAAAAATTGATATGTTTTTCTTGGACTGAAAAATCATGTAATGACGAAGACACAAGGCAGGCTGGCGTGGGAGAGGGGTAGGAAGCACTGGGTGGTGGTGTGCTACTTCAAGCTCCTGAAGACCAGCCGGGGCCAGGCATGTGGCAATTCCCTTTAATATCAGCATTCGGGAGGCTGAGGCAGGTGCATCACTGTGCGTTCCAGGCCAGCCCGGGCTACATAGTGATACCAGCCACGATGGTGAGAATGATTTCTTTCAGTTCTGCAGGAGATGTACAGGAGGACCCAGTGCTACCTGCCATCCACCATGAGAGTTTACATAAATATAGCAGCAAATCCCAGGGGTGAACTGCTGCAGTCTGAGCACTAGGAGGCTGAGGCAGGAATACCATAAGTTGAAGCTCAGCCTCGGTAGTTTAGACCCATTGAAGTAATTTTGTAAAGGGAGGCTGGGCGTTGTGGCACATGCCTATGAAACGGGGGCTGGTTTTCAAATCGATACTTGGCTCTCTCAACCACGTTTATTTTCTTGGTGATTTTGTTATGTTTTTGTTTGGGTTTTTGAGACAGGGTCTTGCTATGTAGTTGAGGCTGGCCTTGAACTCACTGTGTACCTGAAGGCAGCATAAATGTCAGATTGTTTTGCTATGTATACTTGAGATAAAGTAAATCTATCTACAGCATAGGCACGTATTCCTGATACCCTGAAGGCTTTGTTCCTAGTCATAAAATGCTAATGTGCTGCACTGACGTGTTACACTACTGTGCTACACAGTTCCTTTTAGTGTACGCTTCAGTTGATACTTAAAACTGCCCTGTGAAGGACAGACGCAGTCTTGCTGACTTCGTAGGTAGGCAGTAACGTCACACAGCTGCTGAGCGGCACCGCCAGGTTGGTCCTCTGCAAAGCCTGTGTCCTGTGCAGTTCACCTTGCAGCCTGCGGCCAAGGGCATCATCCACTGCAGACCTGCAGTCTCTGCACGAAGATGCCGAGGCCCGGGGCGATGACAGAAGCCCTCTGTGGGGTCACTGGTGGGGCCGCAGTCTGGAACGAGACCTCCTGGCTGCTGATCAGTTGATGGAAGCACACACTACCAAAATCTGAGAAAAACCACCCCCCCCCTTTGGTTTTTTTTTTTTTGGAGACTGAGTCTTTTGTGTAGTGCAGGCTGACCTTGAACTTACTGTGTAGCCCAGACTGGCCTCAAAATTACAGCGATCCTCCTGCCTCAGCCTCCCGAGTACTGGGATCACAGGCGTGCGCCACCACACCCGGCTGCTCCCTCGTCTGCAGAAGAGGACGCCTGTGTCATGAACTGAGTGTTGCATGAGATGATTGATGCTAGAGGTCTCTGTGAACAGTGCGAGTGATACCGATTCTCATTTTGTCCACCAGCCTCTTATGAGTCCATATTGCTCTGTCAGCTACAAGAAATACAGGACATGCAGCGAGATGAGGCTCTCCAGCTGCCTGAAGACCTGGATTATCTGAGTCTCAGGGATGTGTCTTTGTCTGATGAAGTTCGGGAGAAACTGCATTTCAGTCGTCCACGGACGGTAAGAGAGCAAGCAGTGGGCTAGAGGAACAAGTGATTTATAAAGAGCCAGTGGGGCACACGGTGGCCATAAAACTAATGTTTTATTTAATCATAAGTTTCTGAGGCCAGTACAGAGGCACACGCCTGTGATCCCTGCACTTAGGCTGAGGCAGGAGGGTGGCTAGCATGGGTACATGAGTTCAAAGCCGGCCTGGACTACATAGTGAGATCCTGTCTCCAAATAGACAGAAATCTTAACCATGTGGTTTATCTGTGTGTGACAGAGCCTGGTCTCTGTAGAAACTGGTAAAGCTTAGTGTAAATGAACACCTAGAAGCCAAGAACTGGTTTGACTGCAGTTCCTTTGCGCTAGGCCACCAGTGCAAGCCCACGGGTGCGTGTGTGACTCCAACAGCTGTGCCGCACGTGACCAGTGTCCACATCGTGGAGGGGACCAGTTGCCCTCCCTGGGCTCCAGCCCCGTTGTGCATGTTAGGGCTAGAGGCATAAGCCTTTTTAAAGCTACTTTACTAAATAGCATTGGATTCTAATAAATGTGTTAAAAGAGGCTTTACTTATTGGTCCTGAGGGCCGGGGATTTAGCTCAGTAGTTCTGCCGCCTGCCTTGCACACGCAAGGACCAGAGTCTGATCCCTGGTACAAAAAAAAAAAAAAAATTTTTGGTTGAGGTACTGATGCTAAGGTGTACATTTTGACATCTCTAGGACTGGATTATAGCTTAAAAATTAGTTGGGTGTGGTGGTGCACACCAATAATTCCTGTTACTTGGGAGCCCAAGGCAATCTGCAAGTTTGCAAGTTTGAGCTCCACCTCGGCACCTTAGCAAGACCATCTCAAAAATAAAATAAAGGGCCAGAGATTTAGCTTAGTAGTTCCACTGCCTGCCTCACAAGTGCAAGGTCCAGAGTTCGAGCGCCAGGACCCAAAAATAAAAATAAGGTCTGAGAATGTAGTTCAGTGGCAGAGCAAGCCCTAGGTTGAAACCCCCACCCCCCGCCCCGGATTGCAGAAAATAAAATTTAATCACATGTAGTTTATAATGGGCAGTTTGTTTGTTTTGCTTTTTTTGGAACTGGGGATTGCATTCAGGACCTTGTGCTTGAGAGGCAGGCAGGCAGACAGCGGCACCACAGAGCTAAATACCCAGCCCTTGAGTAGTTTATTTTTAAGTAGTGGTACATAAAACAAAGGAACATTTTACCTCTTAAAATGTGGTCTGTAAACAAGTTGGGGGTAGGGGAAGGATAGAACGTGTGTTTGTGTGTGTGTGTGTGTGTGTGTGTGTGTGTGTGTGTGTGAGAGAGAGAGAGAGAGAGAGAGAGAGAGAGAGAGAGAGAGAGACAGAGACAGAGACAGAGACAGAGACAGACAGACAGGGTCTCATTCTGTAGTTCAAGCTGGCCTTGAACTCACTGACTCACTGTGTAGCCCAGGCTGGCCTCAAACTCGTAACAGTCCTCCTGCCTCAGCCTCCTGAGAACTGGGATTACAGGTGTGGGCCACCAGGCCTGGCTTCAAAACGTATTTTACCTGGAGGAGTGATTTCACCAATGTAATGTGACTTTAGGTTATTTTTCTCTGAATAATCATTGGCTGCACTGCCTTTTACATTAATAACAGTTAAATAAAATTTAAAAGTCATCTCTTTAGTCTCACAAGCCACATTTCAAGTGCCCTGGAGCCACATGTCATTTAATTGCTCCCATGTTGGACACTGCATTACCGCAGCGTAAATGCTGAAGCACAGCTGCTAGGCGATCACAGCCCCTCAGCCACAACAGCAATGATAAAAGGCTCTCTTGGAAATTTGCCCTGGGGGCTGGGGATGAAGCAAGTGGTAGGGCACTTGCCTGTCACGTGTGAGGACCTAGGTTGTATCCCAGCACTGAAAGAAAAAGGAAAAAGTTTGCCACAAACTCATTTAATAGCAAAATCGACCCTCGCCTGACATGAGGCTGTTTGGTCTTAAGCCACCAAGTATCGAAACATCTGTGTAAAAACACTACCAACACTACTGAACTGGAATTGTGGGGTGCCTTCTACAGGGTCTTAGACCTAATCTCAGAAACTCAGGCCCTCCAGGACTCCAGACAAGGGACCGTGGGGCTGGATGTGAAGAACAGCATCCTACTACAGATTTTCTTACTTTAATGGATAGAAAAAGTAGTTATCAGTCATCTTGCATAAATCATTTCAACCTCTCAGACTCAAAGACACAAAGCGTCACATTTCCTTTATCTACTTTGCAAGGTTCTTTTAAATGTATATTAATATTTAAAAAAAAGAAAAGAGCCAGGGATTTAGCTCTGTGGCTCTGGTGCCTGCCTCACAAGCACGAGGTCCTGAGTTCAGTCCCCCATACTTCAGAAAAAAAAAAAAAAAAGAGGCAGCAGCAGCTAAACATGGTCCAAGCGTATAGTACTGTACCTCAGCCCAGGGTCCAAACTGGGCAACTTAGGCAGACACCACCTCACAATCTAAACGTGTTATGAACTGCTCTACATTGGTATGAGGAGCACAGATTTAGTCTGACATGAGGCACTGATGGCTTCTCTTGTGGTTTTAATGCCTAGATCGGGGCTGCCAGTCGTATACCTGGAGTGACACCTGCTGCCATCATTAATCTGCTCAAATTTGTGAAGACCACTCAGCACAGACAGACAGCTATGAATGGATCGCTCCAAACCGATCAGCACTTAAGAGTTATAGCTTTCAGTTCACAGAAGATGACCTTAAAAGAGTGAATAAGCCAGGTGCGGTGGCACATGCCGATCTCAGCACTGAGGAGGCTGAGGCAGGAAGATTTCTGTGACTTCAAGGGCAGCCTTGAAGCAAGACCGTTTTTTTTGTTGTTGTTGTTTTTTTTTTTTTTTTTTTTTTTTTTTTT
>NW_022900939.1:33863668-33866930 GCF_012274545.1 Fukomys damarensis
GGTACTGGGGATCAACTCTGGCCCTTGTGCTTGCAAGGCAGGTGGCGAAACCACTGAGCTAAATCCCCAGCCCTAGACCCTGTTTGAAAAAAAAACAAAATGCACAAAAAAATTTAAAAAGCCACTGTCAAGCCAGACACATGTCAGTGGCACATGCCTGTGATCCCAGCACTTGGGAGGCTGAGCAGGATTGCTCTGAATTCAAGAACAGCCTGGACTACATAGTTCCAGATCAGTCTTAACTACATAGTGAGACCCTGTCTCAAAAAACCAAAAAGCCATTGTCACAGGCCAGGGATTTAGCTCAGTGGTGCCATGCCTGCCTTGCAAGCGCAAGGTCCTGAGTTCAATCCCCAGTACCAAAAAAAATTTTTTTAATAAACCAAAACAGAGAAAGAAAAAAGTGCAAACATATAGGTGACTATTTTAATATCTGTGGACATAGCTTTATGAGGTTATATGAGTTCGTCATTTATTTATAAAGAAAACAAATTATAATTGTGCTTTTGGGCTTCATGGTGTACACCTGTTAATCTCAACATTCTGAGAGGCTGAGGCAGGATTCCAAGTTCAAACCCAGCTCAGACAACATACCACATTAGCGAAACCCCGTCTCAAAATAAGACTAAAGTAGGTAGGGAGAGTAGCTCATTGCAAAGGCCCTGGGTTCACTATCTAGTACCATTTTTAAAAAACTTTTTTAGGACCAGGGATGTAGCTCAGTGGTGCTGCATCTTCCTTGCAAGTGCAAGGTCCTAAGTTCATTCCCCAGTACCGAGGAAAAAAAATTTTGTGTCTGAAAAAAAAGTTATAATCGGTATTCTTTATTTTTATTTTACTTTTTTTTTTTTTTTTTTTTTTTTTTTTGGTACCAGGGATCGAAATCAGGTCCTTGCGCTTGCGAGGCAGGCAGCAGAACCACTGAGCCAAATCCCCAACCAGTTACTATTGTTTATATCAGAAGTTCCAGAACGGTAGCTTTATGTAGTGTTCATCAGAGGGTTGTAGTGAAGGCAAAACTACAAGCATCTGGGAGACTGAGGCAAGAGGATCACCTCAAGTTTGAAGCCAGTCTGAACTGCACACTGAGACTGTCTCACAACAAACAAAATCAAAATAGTGAAGCCAAAACTAAACCTGAAAAGGGCCAGGGATTTAACTCAGTGGTTCCACCACCTGCCTCAAACGTGCAAAGTCCTGAGTTTGATCCCCAGTCAGTACCAAAAAAAACCTAAACTAAACCTGAAAAAGCTTCAGCTTGTAGATTTGCCTACTCAAGTACTCTTCCCATGATGTAAGCCTCTTTAAAAGAGGACTTTTTTGTTGTTTTTTTTGTTACCAGCAATCGAACTCAGGTCCTTGCACTTGCAAGGCAGGCAGTGGAGCTGCTGAGCTAAATCCCTGGCCCTAAAGGATTATTTTTAAACACGTTTTGCAAGTTAATAATCTTTTGCCTGTAGTTTGTTTTGGTTTGGTTTTTTGAGACAGGGTCTCACTGTATAGTTGAGACTGACCTGGAACTCACTATGGAGCCCAGGCTGGTCTCGAACTCACAGCAATCCTCCTGCCTCAGCCTCCCAAGTGCTGGAATTACAGGCGTGCGCCACCACACCCAGCTTCTAGTCCCAATTTTTAAGAAAAGATCTGTCTCCCTGTTAAAAGCCTGCAGTTTATTGGGGTTAAAAATTTAGACTGCACAAAATCACCCCAAATCATTCACCTAATTTTTAATTTTAGAATGTAGTATGTTGGCTGGGGATGTAGCTCAGCAGCACAGCACCTGCCTGGCAAATGCGAGGACCTGAGTTTGATTCCTGGTACCAGGAAAAGAAAAAGAATGTAATATGTGCTTCTTCAGGAAGGTCTTATCAGTAACTGTTTTTGAATATTAATAAAAGTCCTATAAAATAGATTCAAAGTCACCAGTGTTTCCTGTCACACACTGTGGAAACTTGTCTGGTAATCCTGATTGAGAAAAATATATATAGGGCTGGAGATTTAGCTTAGTGGGTCCACTGCCTGCCTTGCAAACACAAGGTCCCAAGTTCAATCCCCAGTACCAAAAATAAAAAAGAGAAATATATATAAAAGAACAGTAATTATTTTGTATCACACAATAAAAATTTTGCCAGGCGTGGTGGCGCACACCTGTAATTCCAGCACTCACACCTGTAATTCCAGCACTCAGGAGGCTGAGGCAGGAGGATCCCTGAGACCAGCCTGGGCTACATAGTGAGTTCCAGGTCAGTCTCAACTATATAGTGAGACCCTGTCTCACACACCAAAAAAAGATATGAACAGTCCTGGCCATGACTTAACACTGAAGGCCCTCCCGTGGTTAACTGGTGAGGAGTGCTAAGGCCGAACTGACAGGTACCAGTTCAGTGCTGGTGTCCTTCTTCCTCTCCAGCACTCATGAATGCTCTCTGATCACGAGGGCCAGTGAGGCGACAACTGGGCCTTTGCTCCCTGAATGTCAGCCCAGGCAGGGAGGCTCTGGAGCCCGCTTCGATGTGGATACCAGGGAGTTGTTCTGGCCACAGGTGTCTAGGTTAGGCCAAACAGGGTGTGAGGCAACCAGATACCGCGTCAGAATTACAGAGAGCACTTGGACTAGTTCTGTTTTCATGAGTTTGTCTGATCTAATTTTAGGCTTTCTAGAAAGCAGATCGGTAACAAGTGAAAAGGATTTACAGTTCTCTATCATTTACAAGTGATGAATTTTTTTGACACTTGAGTCATAGTTACTCAGTGAACTATTAAATATTTTGTGTTCAATTCCTGAAAAAAGCACGTTAAAGTTTGCAAAAACTAAACGGGTATATAAGCAGTGAGTGGGGTGCCTTATTACATGGAATGTAACAGACATTTACCTTGAGGAAACAGAGTTGCTGAATGCTTTGGGAGGTTCTTGGCAGCTGTAGTTTGGGCCTCGTGACGCTGCACATATATCGGACTTCAGAGGCTGTGATGACATCCCATACAGTACAGCAAGTCCCTGACTTACAAATATTCAAGTTGCGAACTTTCACCAGTGTAACATATAAGACTCACTTTGTCAGCTTACAGACAAATCCAACTTAGGAACACTTCTCCTGAAATGGAAACTCATTCATAAGTCAGGGACTTACTGTAACGGTTTCATCGAAAAATGTAATAGAAAGCATTTATTTTAGGCCAGGCGTGGACACTCAGGAGGCCAAGGCAGGGGGATCTCAAGTTTAAGGCCAGCCGGTCTAAAAAAAAAAATGTGTGTGTGTAT
>NW_022900939.1:33867008-33880042 GCF_012274545.1 Fukomys damarensis
TATATGTACGTATACATGTATAAATGTATGTACACATATATGTATATATGTGTGTATGTATAAAATATTTTACATCTATTTGCTTTAGTATGTGAAACCTTTCAGTGGTACATACATATGTGCTTAATTTTGTAAGCACAGAAACAAAGTGAAACCTCTTAAATCCACAACTTTAAATGATCACTTGTACAAAATTACATCATTTAGCCAGGGATTTAGCTCAGTGGTTCCGCCACCTGCCTCAAAAGCACAAGGACCTGAGTTCGATCCCCAGTACCAAAAAAAAAAAAAAAAAAAAAAAAAAAAAAAAAAATATTTCAGACCCGGGATTTAGCTCAGTGGCACCATGCCTGCCTCACAAGTGCAAGGTCCTAAATTCGACCCCCAGTACCAAAAATAAATAAAATATTTCCAGCCTACATTGTGCTGCTCACTGAAAGTGCTACTAGGAAAAGTGCCCGCTAATCTTAATGCAGAGACTTCTAACAGTCCCGTCTGACGTCGTTGGCTCCCACCGCCCTCCATCCTCACCACAGGCCACTGGCTGAGCAGGTGAGAAAACCCAGTACTAAAGTTCATTTCAAAAAGGACAGCAACGCAGAAGGAGGAAATGGCTAACCAACCCTTCAGACTGGTGAGACCCTTGGAGGAGGGATGGTGAAGATGTGGACCTAGGCTAAAGGAAACAGGGCTTTGAATGTGAAGGTCCTTATAGTCAAGAGTTGATTCTGTCACTTTTGAGTTCCTACCTAGCAAAAAATAATGGCTTTTACACTTCAGAAATTTTAACTCCTACAAGGATGTCCGAGCCCAGTAGAAGCTGGAAATACCAGGTAAGCTGCCAGCCATGGTGGGCAGAGCTGTGCTGGACTCACATGGGCCTCTTGGAGATTGAGCCCTGGGCCTTTGCATGGAGCTACATCCTAGCCCTTTTCATTTGAGATAAAAGTTTCACTGGTCACTTAAGTGCTAGGCAGGAGTTAAACTTGTTAATCTTTCTTACTCAGCTGCCCAAAGAGGTGGGATCACCAGGGTGTGCAGCCATGCAGAGCCAACCAGCCCTTTTTATATGTATTTTTGAGACAGGGTCTAAGTTGCCCAGGCTGGTGGAGAACTTGAAATCCTGCTTCACAACATGCTATGCTGACCAATGACTTGGTTTTGGGTTTTTTTTTTTTTCCCATTAAGTTCATTGGTACATTTTAGGTGTACAGTAGTTACTTACATTCATCATTGGGATCTTGTACCCTTACATGATGGATCTTGGTTATTTTTCCCCATTCCCCCGCCCTCCACACCCTCCTCCAGCCTTCCCTATTTACAAGATAGTTTCCATTTTTTCCTTTTCTCATATTTTTTTCTTTTCCCTTTTCTTTCCCTTACCCCTCCCTTCCTATCTCATAATATCAGATATACATTTTGATCCTTATTTACATTTTTAGTTTTTCATACCAGAGAAACTATTTGGTATTTACATGTTTGTCCTATTTCACTTGAGTATGACCTCAATGACTTGTAAAAGTGAGTTTTTGAGGCGTTTTCTGAGTCCTTCAAAGGAACACTTAGATGAAAATGTTCTGAAATTAGGTTATATGAGCTTTACAACTGAGTGTACAAGTTTAGTTTTGTTTTTTGGTACTGGGGATCAAACCCAGGACCTTGTGCTTGCGAGGCAGGCAGCAGCACCACTGAGCCAAATCCCTGGGCCTTTCTCTGAGGATGCGATTATAAAGACCTTTGAAGTGTACACTTCGAAAGGGTCATTTGGACACTGGGGTATGTATAAAGCACTTGCTGAGTATGTGAGGCCTTGGGTTTTATCTGTAGAACCACCACACCGCCCCCAAGAGGGGAGGCGAGCTTTATACCATGTGACATACACCAGTAAAGCTGTTAAAACTCTGGCTGAGCCTGGCAGGACGTGGTGGCACACCCTGTAACCCCAGCACGTGGGCAGCTGAGAGAGGAGGATCACTGTTTGAACCACTCGTACATAGACCCTCAAAAAAAACAAACTAATGGAATATGTGACTGGCATCCTCTTCAGCACTGATTCTCAAACCTAGCTGCACATCAGAATTCCTAGAAAAACTTTTTTTTTTTTGGTACTAGGGATCAAACTCAGGACCTTGCAGTTGTGAGACAGGCGGCAGCAGCACCGAACTAAAAATCCCTGACCCTAAAAAACTAAAGAAAACCTTGATGTTCAGATTCTTCCCCAAGCAATCCTGAGTCAGTGTGAGAAGGGCCTGCATCTGTTACACAAGCCCCATGAGTTACTCTGAGGTCAGTGAATCACTGGCTCCCTCGCTCTCTACCTAGCCATTGCCACAGCTTCTTTTGGCAGAAACTAGGTCACCATGTAACTGGGTGCTGGCTCAGAACCCAGGATACACGCATTACTGGTTACTGTGTAGGACAGCGGTGCCACATTGACATTCTGTTACAGGAACTCGAGTAACAGAAAGCCATTTCCCCCTCCAGGGAGGAGGCAGTAAGATTTGTGGGCAGGACTTTTTCAAATGCAAGCTTTGGGGCTGCTTGAATGACTGGGCAAGTGTTGAGACCTGATTTTTTGTGCCAAAGAGAAAAAAGGAACCTGTTTACACAGAACCTCATCTGTCAACGGATCCCAAAATTCTCTACATTGCTGGCTACAATTCATTAGGTTACTCATTTCTTTTGTCATAAGTATTTGAAACTTTGTTGCAGTAATTCAAATACATTGTTTTCTCTAAAACTGAAGAAACAAACCTCACCTTCTGGGTCCCCTTCTGTCTCTCAGGAGCTGTTGCTTTCTCAGTCAAATTTCCTACACTTAAAAATAAAATAAAATTGAAGAAACAGGCCAGGCATGTTGGCACACACCTGTAATCCCAGCAGTCAGGATGCTGAGACAGGAGGATTGCCAGCGAGTGCAAGGCCAGACTAAACTACATAGTGAGACCATGTTTCAAAAAATAAAATTGAGGGCTAGGGATTTAGCTCAATGGTGTCAACACCTGCCTTAAAGTGCAAGGTCCTGAGTTCAATCCCTGGTACCAAACAATAAATAAAATTGAAGGGCTGGGGATTTAGCTCAGTGGCACCACACCTGCTTTGCATGTGTGCAAGATCGTGAGTTTGATCCCCGGTACCAAAAAAATAAAATCAGCCGGGCATGGTGGCACACACCTGTCATCCCAGCACTCAGTACACTGAGGCAGTATTGCCATGAGTTCAAAGCCAGCCCGGGCTACAAAATCCCAACAGCAGTGTGAACTACAGACAGAGCCTCTGTCCTCCATACAAATTCTTCTATGCAAAGTTGAAAAAGTTGGACCAAGATATGTCATGTAAAGGTGTAAGATCCCAAAGATAAATGTAACTACTCTTTACTTTAAATGTACCAATAAACTTAATGGAAAAAAAAAGGAAAAAAAATTCCTTACCTTGGGCTTTGAGAGCTGGGGATGTTGCTGTTGTAGAGCCCTTGCCCAGCATGTGAGGCCCTGGGTTTGATCTCTAGTCCCAGGGAGAAAAGAGAACAGGTAAGCATCCACAACTACAGTTTATTTAATTTTGTTAAAAACACATCAGAAGCCCTAAACTCTCTAGAAAGGAAAACGGCACATGTGACATTAATAGCTACAGGACAGGGTGAAGTGGACACCTATAACCCCACCACCAGAAATAGCTGAGTGTGGTGGAGCACACCTGTAATATTAGCACTCTAGGAGGCTGAGAGAGCACTAAGATTGAGGCCAACCTGAGCAACTTTGTTCATTCATAAATAGGGCTGGTTATACAGCTCAGAGGGTGAACTCCTGTCTGCTTCAAAAACCCCTGTGCCAGAAAAAAAAAGTTTCTCTTAGAACTAAGAGGTATCAACTGATGTCTTCACTGACTCATAGAAAATGAAGTCATTTGATGAGAATAGCCTATATGTAAACATTGGAAGTTAAAATACAGCAGAAAGAAAAATCTCATCTAGCAGTGGGCTTAGACCTAGCTCCTCATATTGCCCTCATGCCCCAATCTGACCTCAGTAGCATGTGGTACCTGCCCCCAACCAAGGTGGTCGTGAGGAGTCCAGAAGACGCCTCTGCCCTCCATTTTAAGACATGAACATCAGAAAGGTAACCGGATTTCTAGCTCTAAATTGTCCAAAATTGATTTGCACAGGTTAGACCCTAAGACATTTAAGCTTTCTTCTGACTCTGTTGTCATAAAACCAAGTCTTACACATACTGAGCTGCCTTAAAAATAGTATACAGTAGAGCTGGGGATTTAGCTCAGCATTTCAGTGGCCTGCCTTGCAAGCACAAGGACCAGAGTTCAATCCCCGGTACCAAAAAAAAAGGTATTCAGTGGCCAGGCATGGTGGCACACGCCTGTAATCCCAGCACTTGGGAGGCTGAGGCAAGAGGATCACTGTGAGTTTGAGACCAGCCTGGGCTATTTGTGAGTTCCAGGTCAGTCTCAACTACATAGAGACCCTGTCTCAAAAAAACAAAAAAATAGTACACAGCGAGCTGGGCATAGATAGTGGTGCACACTTGTAATCCCAGCACTCTGGAGGCTGAGGCAGGAGGATTACCATAAATCCGAGGCCAGCCTGGGCTACATAGTGAGCTCAAGGCCAACCTTAACTACACAGCAAGACCTTATCTTAAAAATGTTTTCAAAGGGCTAGGGATTTAGCTCAGTGGTTCCCCTCCTGCCTCGCAAGTACAAGGATCCTAGTTTGATCCCTAGTACCAAAAAAAAAAAGTGTTTTCACATTCCCCAGTAACGCTTACCCTTCAGGTCTCAGCTGTATCTGTTTCTGGCCAATCTAAATCCCTTTTACTCTTCCTCACAATATTGTTTCCTTCACAGCCTAATCACAACTTGGAATTATCCGTATTTATTATCTCCCCTACTAACTATAAACTCAAAGAACTGTATCCATTTTTTTCACAGCTCTATCCTCAATGCCTAGAGTAGTGCCTGGCAACATAGGCACAATATTTTTTAAACAAATATAAAATCTTAAGTCTTTTTCCTTAAAAATTAATCTCTCGCTGGGCATGGTGTTACAAACCTGTAATCCCAGCATGATCACCATGAGTTTGAGGTCAGCTTGGGCTACAAATTAAGTTCAAAGCTAGCCTTAACTACACAGTGACAGTGAGGCCGTCCCAAAAAAACCAAAAAACTCAAACCAGTTAAGGGGCACATGCCTGTAGTTATTACCAGCACTTTAGGAGGCCAAGGCAAAAGGGTCACAAATTGGAGCCTAGCCTAGGCAATTTAGCAAAATTCTCAAAAAGGGCTGAGGCGGTAACTCAGTGGAAAGAACAGGGGTTCAATCCCCAGAATGGCAAATTCCTATTTTTTGTCACGTATATATTGAGGATATTTATATACACCTTTAAACCAAGTGTGGTGGCGTTTGCCTATAATCCCAGCACACAGAAGGGCAAGGCAATGAAGATAGCTCCAAATTCAAGGCCTGCCTGCACTGCATATACAGACCTGGGTTAAATAACAGTCATAAAGCTGGGGATGAACCTCAGTCTGCCTGACAAGTGCAAAATCCTGAGTTTGGTTACCAGTACCAGGAAAAAAAAAAGAGGTTCTCCTCTCAACTTCATAATTGCCCCAAACTGAGAAAACCAAATTCCCCTCAGCTAAGTATGGACGTGTTGTTAAAGATTAAAAGGAACAGGTATATGAAGAATTAAACTTGAATACATCCTACTAAAACTACTGAAGAAAAACCCAACTACAAGGACAAAGTAGATCTGTGGTTACCAAGGGCTAAGAGTAAAGGAGTTAACTATAAACAGATAGAGGAATTACGTGTCAACTGTTTTACATTTTAATTCGCTTCATATTTATCAGAATTTGTGGAACTATGTAGTACTTCAAAAGCTTAAATTATAGTGCACAATTTTTTTCTTAGGAATTGGGGATCAAACTCGGGTCCTTACTCTTGTGAGGTAGATGGCAGAAGCACAAAGCCAAATCCCCAGCTCACACAATTATCTTTTTAAAACAGCAAAGTTCAGTATGGGGCATACACCTGTCCTCAGCACTTGGGAGGATGAAGCTAAGCAGCAGTATAGCGGTTTCCTAAAGTTAAATGACATTTCTCTAAACTGGTACCCACTGGGAAAGCAATGTGTACTGTTAAGTTATACTTTAACTCACAAAATTTCCCAGCAACCTGCAAAGAAAAGTGACTCTGATGCCACCTACACCATTGCTGGGTGAGACAGCACCTATGGGTTTGACAAAAAAAGTTCTAAAAATCAAAACCAGATCAACTTTTTTCAGGGCCAGGGATTTAGCTCAGTGATTCCACTGTCTGTCTTTTGCAAGCTCAAGGCCCTCAGTTTGATCCCAGTATCAAAAAAAATTTTTTTTTTCAGGATAACAAAAAGGGGAGAAATCTCATACGCCTCACCTTCAGGACATGGTCAGAGTACAGCAGTGCAACCTTCTCAACACATGGGGATGTGTCTGCAGTACCCCATCATGACAAAGAAGTGCTGCCCTCCTAAAATGTATGCAGAAGAGTTGTTTTTTTGAGACAAGGCTCTTTGTGCAGTTCAGACAGGCCCTTAAATTCCAGGCAACCCTCCTGTCTCAGCATCAGTGTTGGTACAGGCGTGCACCACCAGGCCAGCTTGTAGGACTATCTTGGTTGTTGCTGCTGTTCTTCCAAGTTCCATTCAGACTATCAGAGGCCAGGGATGCAGCTCAGTGGTTCTGCCACCTGCCTTGCAAGCATTAAGGACCCAGTTCAATCCCCAGTACCAAAAAAAAAAAAACTATTATGACCGTAAGAATGTGCTTCTTGCCATCAGCTCTCCAGCAAAAACTGAGTCTCGGCACGCTGCCTAAGTAGGCCTTGACCTCTCCTGGATTCAATTGTTCCTCTTACCACATCAGCCTCCAAGACAGCTAAAAGGCTCAACAATCTTTGGATTTTGGGGGGTTTTTTTCTTGGGGGTGGAGACCAGGGATCAAACTCAGGACCTCTGAACGTTTTTTTTAAAAAAGCCCTTACTGGGGCCGGGGATTTGGCTCAGTGGTTCGGTGGCCTGCCTTGCAAGCGCAAAGACCCAGGTTCAATCCCAGGTACAAAAAAAAAAAAAAAAAAAAAAAAAAAAAAAAAAAAAAAAAAAAAAAAACCCTTATTGGGCTGGGGATTTAGTTCAGAGGTACTGCCTCTTGCCACGTAAGCAAGAGACGTTTGACCCGCTATCCACAAAAAAAATTTATATATATATTCCTAGTAATAATCTCGATTTTAGCATACTAAAATTTACTGAGCTTTTTTGCCTTTTAAACAGTCACTAGGTTCTATTGGGTAGAACAGGACCCAGTAAACTTATATACAAAGTAGATGTTAGATCCCTGGCTGTTTCTCACGCAGGGAATTTGGCTCAGTGGTTCCACTGCCTGCCTTGCAAGCTCAAGGTCGAGTTCCATCCCAGGTACCAAAGTGTTGCTCTGCAGTGACCATTTCACTGCCACATCAGACTTCAAACGTTTATCATGTCTCAGACTTTCCTCCAAGATACACAAGTTGTGGTCAATTTGCAGCTTTCATTATTTACAAGGAGAATTTAGATCCCACGTATTAAAAAAATTAAGAATTTTACTAATTTCTGAGAACTACATGGTACTCATTTTTGTATTTACAACCAATCAGACTGTAGAACCTTTCTAGCCTGTAATCCCAACAGGGGGCGGGGAGGCTGAGGCAGGATTGCTGCAGGTTCAAGGCTAGCCTTAACTATACAGTGAGGTCTCCGAAAAACTGGGAGCTAGAAATGGCGGCATACACACACCTGTAATCCCAGCACTTGGGAGATTTGAGGCCCAAGGATCACAGGTTTCTAGATGTCTCAACACAGTGAAGACCCTGCCCCTGCCCCCACCAAGAAAAACCACTGGGCAAAGGATTTATATCTGTGACCCTTCACCTACCTTGCAAGCTCAAGGTACCGAGTTTGATCCCCAATACCAAAAAAAAAAGCATTTTCTCTTTGAATCAAACTTTTAAGAAGTGCCAGTGAGAATTTTAACAGTAAAAAAGGCAATGTGATGAGAAAACTTCCTTAGTGCTGCAATCTGTGAAACAATTACACACAGCTGATGTTAGTTCAGAACAAATGGTGCCCCACTAGGAGCAAGCTGGCAGTTGGATCCTTTGACCTGGTGCACCTGTCACAGAAGGCAGGCCTGATTTAGATTTGAGCTGTTGGCAAAAATTTTGCACTATTTTGGGTACAGGATGACTAATTAGGAAAAGGTAAAATAAAGTTTTCCTTACTAGCAATCTGTTAAATCCCAACCCAGAATGCTTTTCCCATTTCCTTTCATACTGACATCCTCCCAGAATCCGATGGTTTAAGTTTGCGGCAAGAACCACACCTGAATGGGGTGTGGAAACGCACACCTGTAATCCCCAAACTCAAACTCTTGAGGCAGGAGGATCACAAGTTCAAGCCCAGCCTGGACAACTGAGCAAATACTGTCTTAAAGTGAAGTTTTGAAGACTGAACAGAAACCCTGTTCAACCTGCAGTACAAAACAAAGCAACATCTGACACCTGCAGCTTATAACCATGGATATCCAACAGATGGCCAATATTTTCACTTTAATTCTATCCAAAATATATATCCCCGAGTCAATTCCAATGTAAACTTAACTTCAAAAAAATACTTTATCGAGATAAAGTTTACCAAACTGTTGTCCTGCTGAACCAACTTCGTCACTGCCAGTAGGTGGCACTCAAACCAAGCGGTCTTGCAGAGTTTGTAATCAGCATGCCACTGGCAAGCTTTCAGGGCCTGATTATTGGGGTTCTATGCAGCCTTATTCTTGGGGTGAGCAGTTATCTTTTGTTCAACCTTGAATTGTCAACTTTCATTACCAGGCATTAGTCAGGTGTTAAAGAGCACCCCAAGGCCAACCTCAACTGCATAGCAAACTTCACCCAAGTGTTAACTGGGCATGACACACATGCCTGTAATCTCGGCACAAGAGGCTGAGGCAGGAGTTGTCGCCTCAACGACAGGAAAAAAAAAAAGCCAAAACTTGAGTGAGAAAAACCTGATTACAGTGCTTCACTTCACCTCAAGTATCAAAGCATTTTATCAAATTTAGACCTAAAATTGAAGTAAATAAAACTCTTACCTACGGTGGCAACTTTATAAGACGGTTATAGCTCTGTACATCAGTGTGTATCCACTGAACTTAGGGGACAATGCACGTTGCCTGCAACTACAAAGCATCATCTTCTAACAGGTCTAAAACATGAACTCTAATCGTCAACCTTTCAAGCTTAATTTTTTCACAGTATTTTCTACCATGTTGGGTGATCCAACTCTCAACCAAAAACACTGTTCTAATCGATTAGTCATTAGATACTCAAATGTACTAAATATACATACAAATGTTCAGATTAGCAATGGCTAAAAAATTGGACTCGACCACAACCAAAGCCAAGTAACCCTATAAGCCTGTCATCTGGTTTAGCTTTCTAGTGGCCAATCAGCCCTTCAAGCTCTCATTTATCAATTACCTTGCATATTCCCTTCATTCCTCAGTTATCTGAAATTCCTGAAACTTCAAACCAGTTACTTTTCAAAATGTAACTTTCTGGCCAGGGAGAACTCTGAGCTCTGAGGACAAGACCAAGTCTAGCTGAGGTTGTAAGTTCAGTTCCAAGCCCCAAGTTAAATTCCCTGTCCTGGCAAGTGCCCTTCCGTTTACATTCAGTGACCTCCAGATTAGCCCATGTTCAACTCTCCAGCCAACCGTGTCTTTTTGAAGCGAGCATCCACACACAATCCCTACACCACCAAGGCCTTGGGTATTAAAAGCTGTACCATTGAACTATATATATCCCACTCAATTTCCATTTTTCTTATAACCTGGATGTATTTCAGTACTAAACATCACAAGTTCTAGGGCAGTGTCTGAGACTCCACATTAACAAATGTACATATCAGAACTACACAAGACTTAAGAGCTTCAACATGTTTTATAAACCTAAATTATAAATTACATAATACCAAAGTGTTGCTATATTGTTGCCATCAGCACAACCCTCCCCCATACCGCTTTACTACTTAAAACAGTACCCCTTCCCTCTAATTCCCAGATATGAAGCAGCCAAAATTGTATTTTCAAAGTTTCAGGGTTAACACTAGAAATAGGTTTCAAAGAACTGAAGTTTTGTGTTGACCAAAAGACACAGGTTTCTCATTAAACTTTGTTTTAATGGGTCTCAAAATTCTGTGACAGATTTTTGGTCAAGTTGTTTCCATTAAAAAGTGATTTTAAAAACTAATAACTTAAAACTGCCACGCACAAAAAGAAAATAAATGGTCCACAAAACATTCTCCTTTCCTCCTGAATGTTTTACGATGCATCGTTATCATTAACCAGTCTTTTACTATTAAACTTAAATGGCCAATTGGGAGAAACAGTTCTGAGACCGGTCTTCCACCACTGATTAAGACTGGGGTGGCAGGTGTTAGGGGTAATATTCATTTAGCCTTCTGAGCTTTCTGGGCAGACTTGGTGACCTTGCCAGCTCCAGCAGCCTTCTTGTCCACTGCTTTGATGACACCCACGGCAACTGTCTGTCTCATATCGCGAACAGCAAAACGACCTAATGAAACACAATTTTGATCATGAGAAACACTTGTTGCACAGATTTCAGTCTATTCATTTCTAACTACACTTAATTAACCTTACCCAGAGGTGGATAGTCAGAGAAGCTCTCGACACACATAGGCTTGCCTGGAACCATGTCAACGATGGCAGCATCACCAGATTTCAGGAATTTGGGGCCGTCTTCCAGCTTCTTACCAGACCGGCGATCAATCTTCTCTTTCAGCTCAGCAAACTTGCAAGCGATGTGAGCTGTGTGGCAATCCAGTACAGGAGCATAGCCAGCACTGATCTGGCCTGGATGGTTCAGGATAATCACCTTGGGGGAAGAAACCAGCATTTATTGCCTTTGAAAGACATCAGGCTCTGCAGTAAAGCTATAAGCACATTAAATTGTTACCTGAGCAGTGAAACCAGCTGCTTCCATTGGTGGGTCATTTTTGCTGTCACCAGCAACATTGCCACGACGAACATCTTTGACAGACACGTTCTTGACATTGAAGCCCACGTTGTCACCAGGAAGAGCTTCACTCAAAGCCTCGTGGTGCATTTCAACAGACTTTACTTCAGTGGTGACATTGACTGGTGCGAAGGTGACCACCATGCCAGGCTTGAGAACACCAGTCTCCACTCTGCCCACAGGGACTGTACCAATACCTAAGTATTTACAAGATAGTATCAAAACATCTTATATAAAAGCAGCTACCATGCTAATGGTCTACACCCAAAATTGAACAGGTCTGGAATCAAGTCTTGCCAGCAGTAACAACGTTCAACTTACCACCAATTTTGTAGACATCCTGGAGGGGCAGCCGCAAAGGTTTGTCAGTTGGGCGAGTGGGTGGCAGGATGCAATCCAAAGCTTCAAGCAGGGTGGTTCCACTGGCGTTGCCATCTTTACGGGTGACCTTCCATCCCTTGAACCAAGGCATCTGAAACGAAATTTCCAGTTCACCTTACCGACTCACCAGTTCAAGCATTAAGCATCGTTACGAATTGTCTTGAACGTCACTTACGTTAGCACTTGGCTCCAACATGTTGTCACCATTCCAACCAGAAATTGGCACAAAAGCTACCGTGTCAGGGTTGTAGCCAATTTTCTTAATGTACGTGCTGACTTCCTTAACAATTTCCTCGTATCTCTTCTGGCTGTAGGGTGGCTCAGTGGAATCCATTTTGTTAACACCAACAATGAGTTGTTTCACACCAAGCGTGTAAGCCAGAAGGGCATGCTCACGGGTCTGCCCGTTCTTGGAGATACCAGCTTCAAATTCACCAACACCAGCAGCAACAATCAGGACAGCACAGTCAGCCTTTGGGGGGAAAAAAGGACATAAGCTTTTTGAGCTGTCAAAAAAAGGGGGGAGCTCCCCAGGGCAGAAACTGGCCAGTTATTTCTGTAATTACAAATCTCACGAACCTGAGATGTGCCTGTAATCATGTTTTTGATAAAGTCTCTGTGTCCTGGAGCATCAATGATAGTCACGTAATACTTGCTTGTCTCAAATTTCCACAGGGAGATGTCAATGGTGATACCACGTTCCCGCTCAGCTTTCAACTTATCCAAGACCCAGGCATACTTGAAAGAACCCTTCCCCATCTGTAACAGTAGTTACGGTTAATAAAACATGAGACTCAAGTCCTTGACCTCCCCCCTACATTTGGCAGAAATATTTAATGTGCAGGGCTTAAGTGGCTTTATGTTATCAAATTGTAAAAGAAAACGATTAAAAGGTCGTACGTATTTAGTTTATTCTACCTTACAAATATTTACATTTAATGGCCGTGTAATTTCCTTTCAGGTAGATTACCTCCACCTAATAATGCTTCTGCTGACAAACAGTATTACAGTTCAACGAACTTTGTGCTATTGCTACTTGCCTCAGCAGCCTCCTTCTCGAATTTTTCAATGGTTCTTTTGTCGATGCCACCACATTTGTAGATCAGATGACCAGTAGTGGTGGACTTGCCCGAATCCACGTGTCCGATGACGACGATATTGATATGAGTCTTCTCCTTTCCCATGTTGGATTTGATTTAGTGGTGGGTTTTCACTACACCTAAAATGGCATTCACAAGGAAAAAACACCTTTTACGCCCCCGTCCGAGACTAGATAACCAGCCCCAACCGAGGCTCCAAAGGACAAATTCCAAGATGACGCCGGCGCCGCCGAATCCACGTGTCCGATGACGACGATATTGATATGAGTCTTCTCCTTTCCCATGTTGGATTTGATTTAGTGGTGGGTTTTCACTACACCTAAAATGGCATTCACAAGGAAAAAACACCTTTTACGCCCCCGTCCGAGACTAGATAACCAGCCCCAACCGAGGCTCCAAAGGACAAATTCCAAGATGACGCCGGCGCCGCG
>NW_022900939.1:33880247-33880548 GCF_012274545.1 Fukomys damarensis
GTCCCCGGCCAGCAGGCCCACGCGGGTGGGCACAGGGGGCGAACATGAAGCCGTCGTCCGCCAGGGAAGGCCGGGCCCACCGCGACCGCGCCCCATCTCACCTGTGCTCTCGCGGCAAACCCGTTGCGAAAAAGACCGTCCAGGGCGAGCGCCCCGCTTATATAGCATTCTCCCCCCGCCCTCGGAAAAGGGGCGGGGCCGGCAACGACACCACTTCCCAGGCTTCCCCGCGCACCGCGGCCGCTCGGCTCCGGCACCGCCCCTCCCCCGCTTTCCTTCCGGGGATTGGGAGGAGATGCGC
>NW_022900939.1:33881035-33925930 GCF_012274545.1 Fukomys damarensis
CTCCGACCAACCCGACCTGCGCTCGGGAGCTCTCGCCCGTCTGCCCCGAGCCGGCCCGATTGCGCGCACCTGGGACCTGCGCCGTCCAGCGTGGACGTCAGCCCTGCACTGAGCTCGGTCTCTAATTCTGGTCTCGTTACCAAAGAGATGCCCGCGTACAATGTGTATTGAGCCCGGCTGTAAATAAACAAGCTGGCCTTGAACTCGCTGCGTAGCCCCCGCTGGCTGGACCTTGTGGCGATCCTCCTGCCTCAGCCCCCCGCCCCCGGGTGCTGGGGTTACAGGCCTGCGCCACCACGCCCGTCCTACCCGGGTACATTTTTAAGTGTAGAGTCATCGTATTGCAAGCGTGAAAACCAAAGAATACACTTTCAATCTTTCCACATGATCTCACGGAGACGCTAATACCTACCGCTCAGCAAGCACATCTACTCAGCAGCGCGGTGCCCTGCGCCTAACTTGCTGTGAAATCTCTACTTTCCAAAAATCCTAATTACGTAAATGCCCTTATTTCCTGTCGTCCTATGGATTGTGACTGCATTTTAGCATAAATCTAGAGCTAGATGAGATGAGGCTTGGCCTTACGGGATTTTCCCTTTGCATTGCTTTTGAGACTGTCACCCAGACCTGTCTCCAACCGCTGAACTCGGGAGGCCTCCGCCTCGGCCTCCCCGGTAGCTGAGATTGAGGTGGGACCGCAGCTGAGTTCTTTCTGGTCGGCTGTCTGCGCAGAACCTGGGGAATGTCCCGAGGAAGAAAGGTTTTTTTGGCCCTGGAAGTTGAAACAACACGTCCTTGGGGGATGGGGGGCTGCTCAGGACGGATCCCAGGCTTGCGGATCCCAGGCGTGGCGATGCCAGGGGGCTGATCCCCGCCGCGGGGCTCCTCCAGGTGTAGCGTGTCACTGCCAACTCCTCCAGCCTGTGAGCGAGCAGCTGCTGAGCACCTGCTGTGTGTTCCGGCCGCGCGAGCTCTGTGAAGACTGCAGAAGAATTTCCTTCGGAGGAGTCTACAATCAAACTGAAGGAAACAAATCTTTAAAACAATTGGGGCGGGCGTGGTGGCACACCCGGTAAGCCCAGCACAGGAGAGGCTGAGGCAGGAGGGTAGCCGCCAGTTTGGGGCCAGCCCGAACTAAAGAGTGAGACCTTGTCACAAAAAAACAATCGGGAAGCAGTTAAAGGCAATCGTGTATGGTGTTTACTTGCTTTCCACTTCATTGTTTTCTTTTCTTTTTGAGACAGGTCTGGTTATGCAGTTCACTCACTATGCAGCTGAACTCACTATGTAGGCCAGGCTGACCTCCAACTCACGGCGATCCTCCTGCCTCCACCTCTTGAGTGCTGGGATTACAGGTTTTTGCCAGCGCACCCCCAGCTAGGATTGCCAAAATGTATTAACTGAAAAATCAAGTGTTATATTGTATAAACTTTTAAAAAGAACGTCCGTGTCTCCTTATTATGAATAATCTGTTGCTTATAACTCATCCATTCATAACACGTGGACATTTATAACATGTACTACATTAAATTCTAGAAATATAAATAATTCCTTGGTTTAATCATATGGGAAGACATCCTTTAAAAAAATCATTTTCAGAGCCTGGCAAGATGGCGCACACCTGTAATCCCTGCGTTCAGGAGGCCGTATAGTGAGAACACTGCCGCCAGTCCAAGCCCAGCCTGGGGTATGCAGCAAGACCCTGTCTCAAGAAAAAAATTATTTGTTGGCACAAATAAGATGAAAACATGGCAAACCACAGCAAAACTTAATTCCCTGAAGCAGCTTTTACTTAAACCAAATAAGCCCAGTGTGGTGGTGCACATCTGTAATCTCAGCACTGTGGAAGGCTGAGGCAGGAGGATCACAGGTTCAAGCCCAGGCTTGGCAACATAACTACTCAGCAAGACCCTGACTCAAAATAAAAAGACATGGGGACGTGGCTCAGTGGAGAGGCCTGGATTCAACCCTCAGTACCGCAAAACAAACACACAGGAACACAAACAGCCAAGTAGAATGATCAGCCAATACTAAATGATGCTTAGCAAATCAAATTATGTATAGAATGAGAATGATTTACCCGTTTACTATGCAAATAACTAAAATCCTTGTTTTTCTTTTTTTTTGTATCAGGGATCGCACTCTGGACCTTGTGCTTACAAGGCAGGCGGTGGAACCCCTGAGGTAAATCCCCAGCCCTTTTTCTTTCTAAAAGAGAAAAAATTCTAAAATTACCTTTATCAGAGATTTACAAAAAAAAATAAAATTAAATGTTAAAAAAATAAAAATCTAAAAGAGCCCCTGGGTGTCTTGTTTGATTTCGTTTTTTTGGTACCAGGGACTGAACTCAGGACCTTATGCTTGTGAGGCAGGTGGCGGAACCACTGAATGAAATCCCCAGCCCCATTTTGTTTTGTTTTTGAGACTGGGTCTCAGTCGAGCCCCAAAGTTCATTCTGGGCAACATAGTGAGACCCCCGCCTACACACACACACACACACACACACACACACACAAACTATTGAGCTAGACTAACTGGGTTCAAAATCTAGCTCTGAAGAAAAAAACTAGCTCTGATATTTATTGGCTGTGTGAACCTATTACCTAATCTCTTTAAGTCTGAGCTCTTTATTTGTCAAATGGGGATAATATTACTTCTTCATAGAGTGGTTATGGGAATTCAATGTTAGTACCCCTGTTGTAAAGCTCTTTCCATTTCCTCAGTATCAGTTATTTGTCTCTTCATTATTCTAGCCGAAGTCACTGCACCAGTACCTGTACAATAAATATTTGTAAAATGAACGAGTAAATAGATCCAGGGTAAGCTGCCTTTCTGTGCGAACATTAACTAATTGACTCAAGAATTTTTTTTTTGTAATGTGTGAGCTGGGCATGTTGGCACAGGCCTGTAATCTCAGCATTCAGGAGGCTGAGGGAGGAGGATCAGGAGTTCAAGATCAGCCTGAGCTGCTACAGGGCAAGACCCTGTCCCAAAAAACTAAAGTTTTTGTGGAGGGATGGTTCTCACTGTCTCTCATTCAGAGGTTTTTGTTACAAACCGCAAGTGAAAGGTGTAGGGGAAGCTGCTTGAAGAGTTTCTCCTAGGCGTGGTGGCACACGCCTGTAATTTTAGCGCTTGGGAGGCAGCCGGATCACCACCATGAATTTGAGGTCAGACTGGGCTACATATCGAGACCCTGTGTCAAAAAAGAAAGAGAGTGCATACCAGTAGGTCGTGGAGAGGTGATGGCCAAACATTTCCAAACTTCACTGAAGGACAGGTTCAAGCCCCTAAGTGACACCCAGGTAAATCCATGGGACCAAGGCCCGGCAGAGCCAGGAGTCAGTTTGCTGAAAACTGAGGCCTGGGAAAAAAACCTCAGGGCCTCACCCTGCAAGGCAAGGCTCTCTACTGCTAGGCTGCATCCCAGCCTCAGGCAGAGTGGCTTCAAATCCTCAAAGAAAAACAAGCAGACCCATTGTCCCCGGAATTCTGCGTCTAGAGCCAGCACACTCCAGAGGAAGGGAAGAAACGCCGGGTGTGGTGGCACACACCTGTGATCCCAGCACTCAGGAGGCTGAGGCAGGAGGATTTCTCTGAGTTTGAGGTCAGCCTGGGCTGCATAGTGAGTTCAAGGTAAGCCCGATGACACAGTGAGACCTTATCGCAAAACCAAAATAAGAAATAGACAAAGAAATGTTTCAGGTTCTTTAGGCCCTAGAGAAATGATACCAAATGGAAATTCAAATCTTCAGGAATAAATTGGAAATGCAAAGTATTCAGATAAATAGAAAACACTACTGTTTCTGTTAATTTCTTTCAACTATGATTGTTTTGGAAGCAAAACATTTATTGGCACACTTTAGATATATGGCACTAACACTCATCACAAGGAATCTGCACCAATACATGATACATCTGCCCCTTCGCTTTTTCCCATTCTCCCCTCCCCTCCACCCCCATACACAAAAGCTTTGTTTCCCTTCTTTCCTCCTCCCCTCTCCCTTGTTCCCTTTCCCATTTGAACACTCTCTTCCCATTTCCCCACACATTAAATATCTGATTATCTAAAGCAAAAATGTAGCTGGGCGTGGTGGCGCACGCCTGTAATCCCAGAACCCCTAGAGGCTAAGGCAGGAGGACTGCAGGCTTGAGCCCAACCCGGGCAATTTAGCGACTCAGCAAGATCCTAAGGGCTGGGGATGTAGCTCCTCAATGCAAAGGCCCTGGGTTCGGTCCTCAGTACCAAGAAAAAAGAAAGACACTGTCCCCTAGGGTTAGAGCTCTGCTAGGAGGCTGAGTCAGGAGGGTTGCTGTGAGTTTGAGGCCAATTTGAACTACATAAGGAAACCTTGTTGAGGAAAAAAACCCACAGTTCAGCATGAGCCCCAGGGGCCGATGCGAAGGTGGGAGGTACAATGCAAGCCCACGAGTGAACCCTGAAAATAGGTGCAGAGAGATGCAGCTGGGACTGACAGCGGAACTCCAAGGTGCAGCACAGGCTGTAATGCTCCCAGCCTGGGTTTGGTCCCCAGCAGTGCAACAAAAGCAACAAACCTTAATGTGAACACAACCTTTATTTCATCTCATTTCATTTTTTTTTTTTTGAGACAGGGTCTCGCTAATGCAGTTCAGGCTGGCCTTGAACTCACTGTGTAGTCCAGGCTGGCCTCAAACTCATGGCGATCCTCCTGCTGCAGCCTCTCCAGGGCTGGGATCACAGGTGTGCGCCACCACACCTGGCTGTGAACACTTCCTTTAAAAAGCTGTGTTAAACCAGGCGTGGTGGTGCATACCTGTAATCCCAGCATTTGGGAGGCTGAGGCAGGAGGATCACTGTGAGTTCCAGGTCAATATCAACTACATGGTGAGACCTGTCTCAAAAAACAAAAACAAAAACTGCTGTGTTAGAATGAATTTTAAAAAACAAACAAACAAGGGCCAGGCGTGGTGGCGCATGCCTGTAATCCCAGCACTCAGGAGGCTGAGGCAGGAGGATCGCTGTGAGTTCGAGACCAGCCTGGGCTACATAGTGAGTTCCAGGTCAGTCTCAACTACATAGTGAGACCCTGTCTTTAAAAAAAAACAAGGGCCAGGGATGTAGCTCAGCAGCACAGCGCCTGCCCGACAAGCGTGAGGCCCTGGGTTCGATTCCCGGTACCAAAAAAGAAAAGTGAAAAAAAAAAAGACCAAAAAAAAAAAAAAGCCCCTAAAAAAAATCAAACAAGATCACCTCCAAGCGACCCTCTCTGAGTATAAAGACACGAATGTGCTATTGGGGTAGCAGATTGCAGTCAGTCTGGCACTTTGGAAAGGCTTTTAAACTTTGCCTAGCTCAATCACTACACCTGGAGGACAGGAAATAATTATACTTTGTCCAACACTGTAGCAGTTCAGATAATTAAGTGATTAAAACAGACTGTGCAACTACGATGTGACGGCATAATCATTTCCTTATGATAATTACCCCTTCTGTATTGCTTCATCCCTGTCATCTCATTATTTCTCTTAGAACGGGCTTGATTTCTTTTCTTCCTCGCAGCCCCATGCTGGAGACGGAACCCAGGGCCTTCTACCTGCTAGCCAAGCTCTCTGCCACTTGCTACAGCCCCAGTCTTTTGTTTTGTTTCATTTTGTTTTGCTTCTGAGACAGCGTTGAGACAAATTCCCCAGGCCAGCCTTGAAGTTGCCTTGAAGTCTTCCTGCCTCAGCCTCCTAAATGTCTAGGATTACAGGTGCATGCCACTGCTCCCAGCCCATTGATATTTTTTGTTTCTTAAAACTCCAACCTGTGACGATCCTGCCTCAGCTTTACAAGTGCTGGGATTACAGGTGTGCACCACCATGCCCAGCTAACACCAATGGTTTTTAAAGTTTTTGTTTGGTGTGTGTGTGGTCTTTTTTTTTTTTTTAACTACAACAACTACTACTTTATTATGGGGAGGATCTGCCGGTCTGTCTCCTAACACAGGAAAGCCTTTTTTTTTTTCTTTTTAACAGGGTCTTGCTATATTACCCAGTCTGCTGTGAAACTCCTGGGTTCAAGCAAACCTCCTGACTCAGCCTCCCGAGTAGCTGGAACTACAGGTGTGCACCAATGCACTCAGCTTCAATGGTGTGTTTCAAGAAATAAATGCAACAGCCGGGCGTGGTGGCTCACACCTGTAATCCCAGCACATGGGAGGCTGAGGCAGGAGGATCGTTGTGAGTTCAAGACCAGCTTGGGCTACATAGTGAGTTCCAGGTCAGTCTCAACTACATAGTGAGACTCTGTCTCAGTAAAAAGAAATGCAGGGACAGGGATGTAGCTCAGTGGTGCTGCCACCTGCCTTGTAAGTGCAAGGTCCGGAGTTCCATCCCCAGTACAAAAAAGAAAAGAAAAAACTAAATGCCGGCTATGGTGACACACACCTGCGATTCCACCTCTCGGGAGGCTGAAGGCAGAGAGATTTGGAGCTCAAATCCAGGCTGGACTATATAGAGAGATCCTGTTTCTAAAAGCAAAACAAAAATCAAACGAACAGAAAGGGTAACAACAGCTACACAAATAAGTGGTTAAATAAAGATTACGGAAAAATGAAGCCGCCATCCTGTTGAATGACATTCTACTCTGCCTTTTCTGATGGGATCTCACTGGCTTCTCAGGCTGGTCTCGGACTCCAGGCAGGAGGCAGCTGAGGGAAAAGGAAGGCTGGGTCCAACTTCAGAGTTAAACATTAGCCAGGACCAGGGAGCCCAGGCCAAATGCCATGAAAAAGGCAACTGGGTCTCCCACAGGAAATCCCGGATGTTCGCTCAGCGCCTGTGGCCACCCTGGGCCTCTCCCACCCCATCAGCCCGTCACTGACTGTGGTCATCATCTGACACGTGGGCTCGGGCCACTGTGACAGTTCCTCTGAGGGCCTTCAAACACCACCATCACCACCCCAGAAGGGCCACGTCCAGCCCTTGTGGGCAGGAGTCAAACCTAAAATCAAACCCTCACTGGGCGTGGTGGCACACACTTGGAATGCCTGCACTTGGGAGGCTGAGGCAGGAAGATCACTGTGAGTTCCAGCCAGCCTGGGCTATACAGTGAGTTCAAAGCCAATTTGAACTACATAGCAAAACCCTGTCTCAAAAAACCAACAAAAATTAAAGAAAAGAATCAATTGAAGGAAATGAAAGCCACACACCAAAAGACTCCTATTATTAGATTACTAACAAGAAGTGAAAGTTGCCTTTTGTTTGTTTTTTGGTAGCAGAGATCGAACTCAAGACCTTGTGCCTGCAAGGCAGGTAGCAGAACCATTGAGCTAAATCCCTGGCCCTTTCCTTGGTTTTTTGAGACAGGACCATGCTGTGTAGTTTAGCCTTACCTTGAACTCATTATGTAGCCCAGTCTGGCCTAGAACTCTCATTGATCCTCTGGCTTCAGCCTCCTGAGTGCTGGGATTACAGGTGTGTGCTACCACACCCACACCTGGCACTACAACAATTGTTATACCAATTTAATGCGATCTGATCAAAATTCCAATAATGGGCCAAGGGTTTAGCTCAGTGGTTCCATCACCTCCCTTGCAAGTACAAGGACCCAAGTTCTATCCCCAGTACCAAAAAAAGAAAGAAAATTCCAATAGTGTGTCTCACAGAATTAGAAACAATCCTATCTTCCACCTGCCTTGCAAGTGCAAGGTCCCAAGTTTGATTCCCTGATACCAAAAAAAAAAAAAAAAAAAAAAAAAAAAAAAGCTGGGCATGGTGGCTCACTTCTGTGATCCCAGCACTTGGGAGGCCAAGGCAGGAGGATCGCTGTGAGTTGAAGACCAGCCTGGGCTACATAGTGACTTCTAGGGCAGTCTCAACTACATAGTGAGACCCTGTCTCAAAAAAGCCAAAAAAGAAAAAAAAATCCTGAAATTCATTTGGAACCAGAAGAGACCTAGAATAGCAAAGGTAATTCTGGATAACAAAGGCAGGGCAAGGGAATCTCACAATTCCTGACTTGAAATTATACGACAAAGCCTCTGTGATTAAAAACAGCATTGTACCAAAAAGAAAAAAAAAAAAAGGACCAAAAAGGACCCAAGAGTCAATGGAACAGATTAAAAGATGCAGAAACAACTCCAGACACACTCGGCCACCTCATTTCTGATAAAGGAGCCAAACACCCTCACTGGAGGAAACATAACCTCTTCAAAAAAAAAAAAAAAAAAAAAAACATAAAAAAAAAAAAAAAAAAAAAAAAATTAAAACTAGGGCTAGCTCAGTGGTTCCACCGCCTGCCTCGCAAGTGCAAAGTCCCAAGTTCTATCCCCAGTACAAAACAAAAAAAAAAGACCCATATCTCTCGCCTCACAGTGTCAGAATTCTTAACTGGAGCTGAGACAGGGCTTTCAGAAAACTGCAGGAACTCTGCCTCAGCCTCCTGAGTGCTGGAGATTACAGGTGTGCACCACCAGAGGCTTGGCAACAATTTTTTGTTTTTTTTTTTTGAGGCAAGATCTCTCCAAATTGCACTGACTGGCTGACCTTGTGATCCTCCTGCCTCAGCCTCCCAGGTAGCTAGGATTACAGGTGTGAACCCCTGCACCCGGCCGCTCAATAGTGTATTCCCCTGACATGTATACACTGTCTTCAATTTCAACCAGGAAAACCTATCCTTTCGGAGTAACAGTCATTCTAATATTCATGTGTTTTCATGGACTCCTCTAATGTGGTTCAGTGTTTGGGTTTTTTGTACTTTACAGCATTGTCTGATTTGGCTTTTTGTGCTTGCCTAGAAGGGAGGACCTGGAGGGTGTAGGGATCATCCCTGCCCGTGCCTGTCTGGTGCCTGAGGAACAGACAGAGGGTGGCGTCTTCCGGTAGCCCCTCTGGGTGGACCCCTCTCCTCGGGGCAAATACGACTTGGCAAGGGCAGTGCTGGGCACTGAACACAGGCCCTTCACCCTCAGCACATCCTGGCCCCCTTTCTATATTTTTTATTCCCTTTTTAAAATTTTGAGTCAGGGTCTCACTGAATCACTAAATTGCCTTCAGTCCTCCTGCCTCAGCCTCCCGAGCGCAGGAAGTACAGGGGTGCATCCGCCCCCAGGCTGTGACAGCTCACCGGAGTGGAGCTCACTGCTGACCGCAGCGGGGCCTGAGGAACCCCTCCTCCTCCTCCTCCTCCTGCGCCACCTTCCTCAGGGTTCAGCTACTCCCGTTCTACAAGGCCCACATTAAACAGATCAGATTGTAAGATTTGTTTTTGTTTGTCTTCGCTGACACATTTCTCAACATGTGTAGCTGATTTTGCAACTCAGAGTTTCCTGTGGGGCAGTAGCGTCCCGGGAGCCTGTACTTACTGTGAGAAAGAAGACAGGGCAAAAAAAAAACCGTCCTGAATACGTGGACTGGGCAGGCAACTCACCTGCGCTCGCTGTCCCGTACGGTGTCACCTCTAGAAAGTCTGTCTGTGTGAAATCAAAAAGCCGACAGTTCATCTAAGTCATCCGTGTGGTGGACAGTGGCGCTCACCTGTAATCCCCAAACTCAGGAGGCCGAGGCAGGAGGGCCGCAGACCTCCGTGCTCCACCCCCACCCCAGCCTGTCCCTTTCCTCCCAGGGTGCAGCCGGGCTGGGCCTCCTACTGGCATCGGCATCCGCCCCTCAGTCTGGGCAGACTGACGTTTGGGCCTGAACTGAAGAAGTCTGCAGAAGCCACTTGGCTGTGAAGCAAAAAAATAAAAAAGCCTAACTGTTTCGGTTCCATTTTACTCTGTCAGTTACAGGGTTGGGGATGGAACCAAGGCACTTGGCCCTGAGCTACATCCTCAGCTCTTCCTTGTTGTTTATTTCGAGCCAGGGTCTCACTAAAGCACCAGATTGCCCCAGATGGGCTTCAACTTGCAATCCTCCTGCCACAGCCTCCCAGAAAGCCAGGATCACCGGCCTGCACCAGTAGGCTTCTTCCTCTTTCTTTCTGGCTGAGCCCAGGCCTCCCGCCTGCTGGGCGGTGTCCTGGGGCGCAGCTGCAGCCCAGCCCGGCCTCCTTAGTCATCCGTGGACTTAGTCACCAGCAGCTGGGTGGGACAATGACAGCAAAATGCACAGGGCTTTGCCTGCCCGGGAATCCTGCGGTCCTTCCTAACCTCTGCAGCACTGGCTTTGATCTCGAAACTCTGGGAAGAAAAGTCCAGAAGGCCGAGCCCTGGCCCTGAGGCAGAGGGAGGGCCGGCTCGGTTCCCACTCCTCTAGCTGTGAGGACCGCCCTGACAGGTTTGTTTTTTTGTTTTAGTGTCCTCACCGCTCCGGGGCGTTTGTTATCTGCAGTAAATTCACAGTGCTGGCTGGGGCCTCTTCTCCTCTCCCTGACCCCCCAGTGCTGAGCTGTACCCCCAGCCCTTTCTATTTTATTATGAGACAGAAGCATGCTGAGCTGCCCAGGCTGTTCTCCTCCTGCCTCACCTCTGGAGTAATTCCCTGCCTCGTTTTTATTTTGTTTTGTTTTTGAAACAGTCTCTCTATGTCGCTCAGGCTGACCTTGAACTATGTATCCCAGGGTCTCAACCTCATGGCGGTCCTCCTGCCTCAGCCTCCAGAGTGCTGGGACTATAGCCCTGCTCCACCATGCCCGGCAGTTCCTTCCCATTTCTAATGCTACTTTCATCTATGCAATGGGCTAATTTATGCATAATAATCACAGTTCTAAATTCCTCTTTGCCAAGTTAAAAGTGTCTTACATTGCTTCGCATAGGACAGTAGCATGGACCAGTGATCCCAGTGTGTGGGAAGCAGAGGCAGGAGGATCTCCTGCGTCTAGTTCAAGTCCAACCTGGGCAACACACACAGACCCCTTAACCCCATCTCAAAAAAATAAAAAAAAATGTAGGGCCAGGGATTTAGCTCAGTGGTTCCATTGCCTGCCTCACAAACGCAAGGTCCTGAGTTGTCCCTGGTACCAAAAAATGTAAACAAAAGGTTAGCCTCAAATAGGGAGGAGAATCCGATGCTGTGGCTTCATTTCCTCAGCTCTGAGACACCTCAAAGGGTCAAAGACCACAGCTCACTGTTAATAGCTGGGGTTTTATCTCTGAAGTTTACGAAGTTCTAAGCCACAGGAAGTTTACGACCGTTCAACCCCTGACCCATGACAGCCGCTCCTTTATCCCTGGAAAATTCCAGTTGCGCCTTGGGGGACAGCGATGCCGCGGTGTTGCTCTGACACTGGCAGTTTTCGAGGGATTATCTGAGCCCCGCCGACCCCGGGCCGCCGCGCCCCGCCGCTCGATCGCGTGGGTTGAGACTCGGCCTCACGACGCAGCCGGGGCCAGCCTCGGATTCTCAGCCCTCCTGCCTCCCACGCGGCGGTGTAGCAGGCGCGCACCACCCTGTGCTGCTGTCCAAAACGTTTTCTATAATGCAAGATGACTCCTGGATACTGGAGGGTTGGAAATTTCTTTTTTGTAGTACTGGATACTGAACTCAGGGCCGCTCCATCATTCGCTGCACCTTTACCCCCCTTTTTAAATTTTTTGAAAATCTGAGATAAGGAAAGTCTCAATCACTTCCTCAGGTGGGATTTGAATTTGTGATCCTCCAGCCTCAGCCTCTCAAAGTGCTGGGACTGGGCAACTCACATTCTGGTCCCCCTTTCTCTCAATAAATTTTTCCTACTCTTAACAAAAAAAAAGCGCTGGGATTACAGGCATTCACCTTTGCACCTGGCTTTAGTTTTAAAAATTTAGTATGCGGCTGGTAGTGGTGGTGCATGGCTGCGATTCCTGCACTCAGTAGGCTGAGGCAGGAGGATCACTGCGAGTTTGAGGCCAGCCTGGGCTACATAGCAAGATCCTGTCTCACACACACACACACACACACACACACACACACACACACACAAAATAGAAAAAAATTAATGTTCAATCTCTAATACTCATATCTGTGATTATGCAAATATCATATTTTCTTATGTTTTGTTTAGTTTTTTTGTATCAGGAATCGAACTCAGGACCTTGCTCCTACAAGGCAGGCGTGGGAACTGCTGAGCTAAATCCCCAACCCAAGATTTTCCTATTCTACCAGTATAACTCTAATGGTATCATAAGGCCAGGAATTTAGCTCAGTGGCACCACACCGTCCTCTCAAGCGCAAGGTCCCGCATTTGATCCCTGGTACAAAAATTAATCATAATACTAGTATCATAAAACAAAATTTCAGTTGGGATATTTTGTGTTGTTTGCGATATTGGGGGTGGAACCTGAAGGTTCTCTCTATGACTGAGCTCAGCTCTTATTTTTTATTTACAGACCTCACTAACCTGCCCGGCTGGGACCCTGAGTAGGTGGGTTTATAGGCAGAAGCCACCTGCTTCTTTGGTTTTAAATTTTGAATTCTGAGAGCCTAGAATTCATTGATTCTTTTTTTTTTTTTTTTTTGGTACCGGGGATTGAACTCGGGTCCTTGTGCTTGCGAGGCAGGCCACTGAACCACTGAGCTAAATCCCCAGCATTGATTATTTTTTTAGAACTGGCTTGACAAAAAAAAAATTTTTTGTGCCAGGGATCGAACTCAGGACCTTGCACTTGCAAAGCAGGTGGCAGAACCACTAAGCTAAGTTCCCAGCCCCTTGCTTGACTTTTTTTAGTACCAGAGATCGAACTTGGGACCTGTGCTTGCAAGGCAGGCGGCGGCAGAACCACTGAGCTAAATCCCCGGCCCTTCTTGACTTTTGATGGGTGTTCTTAGATAACAAATAAGTAATGTTTGTGGCCTAAATAAATGAATGCTTAGTTTAGTGATCTTTTTGGATATGAAATAGGGTCAAAAATAACCAAAAACCATCTTATGGCTTTTTGAGATAGGGTCTCACTATGTAGGTCAGGCTGGTGTTGTTTTTTTTTTTTTTTTTTGGTACCAGGGATCGAACTCAGGTCTTTGTACTTGTGAGGGATGCAGCGGAACCACTGAGCTAAATCCCCAGTTCATGGCTTTTTGTTTTCGTTTTTTTGTTCCCCTGGTACTGAGAATTGAACCCAAGACTGTATCCCTAGCCCTTTTTTTTTACTTCTCTTTTTTTTTTTTTTTTTTTTTTAAAGAATTGAACGAAATGAGCAAACACCAGTGGCCACATTTATTCAGGGAAGTGACAGCGAAGAGCGGAGGAGAACTGGCTCTGTAGAGCAAGCTTGGGCAGAGTAGGAGAAGGGCCGGAAAGGGGCACCCTGGAGGCAGCAGGGCTACCTGGAGGGAGGCGCCGGAGCTGCGTGTTCTTTTGATACGAGGTCTTACTAAATCGCTAACTTGTCCAGGCTGGGCTCAAAGACATGATTCTCTCGCCTCGGCCTCCCAGAATGCTAGGGTCACAGGTGTGTACTGCCACACCTGCCTCCTGGACGAGTTTTGTCTATTTATGTATTTATTGATTTATTCTTGTTTTCTGTTTTTTTATATATATATACAGGGTCTCACTTTGTTTTATTTATTTATTTATTTTGGTGTTTTTTTGAGACAGGGTCTCACTTATGTAGTTGAGACTGACCTGGAACTCACTGTGTAGCCCAGGCTGGTCTTGAACTCACAGCGATCTGCCTGCCTCAGCCTCCCGAGTGCTGGGATTACAGGCGTGCGCCATGACGCCCAGCTATAGGTCTCACTTTGTATTCCAGGATGGCCTTGAACTCCTAGTGATCCTCCTGCCTCAGCCCCCTGAGTGCTAGAATTACACGTGTGTGCCGCCACACCCAGCCTTGGTTTTGTTTTTTCATCAAGTTTATTGGTACTTTAAAGGCACAGTTACATTCATCTTTGGGATCTTGTACCTTTACATGATGTATCTTGCTTCAGCCTTAGTTTTTGTACTTTTTTTTAAAAAATGCAAAACATTCATTGGTACGTTTTAGATACATATGATAACATTCATCATAGGCAATTTGTACCTGTGCATGATATATCTTGCTTTTTTTCTCATTCCTCCTCCCTTCCTCCCCTTTTCCCTCCTTTTTTAAAAAGTTTTTGTACTTGTAAAAGGTAGAGGAAAAATAAAAATAAAAAAGGGAATAAACCCAGGCCTGGTGGTATACCTGTAATCTCGGCACTAGGGAGGCTGAGGCAGGAGGATCACTGAGAGTTCGAGGCCTCGCTACATAGTGAGACTTTGTCTCAAAAAAAAAAAAAAAAAAAAAGGGGGGGGGGGGGGGGGAGTTTCCAAAGATGAAATGTCTGTAGTCAGACATGGTGAAGGCACTCATCCCAGCTCTCAGGAGGCCGGTGCTGAGTCCGCGCTTTGAAGCGGAGGCAGAAGCGCTGCTCATCCGCTGCGCCGCCTGGCTGCGCGCTGGAGAGGGGTGGCCCGCGTGGCGGGCGCTCGAAGGACACCTGTCACCTGCGTGCGCAGCCGCGTTCCTGATACCGAGAGCCCGGGACGAGGAGCTGATGCACATTAACTACTTTTTTTTTTTTTTTTTTTTTTTTTTTTTATTTTTGGTACCCGGGATCGAATCGGGTCCTTGCCCTTTCGAGGCAGGCGCCAGAAACACTGAGCTAAATCCCCAGCCCTAACTACATTTTAAAAAACACGATTCGATGCTATCATTGTTGTGTTTAAATACATGTCATGAGTCCTACGAGACAAGGTCTATTTGGTTCGAGTATTGAGGATTGAACTGAGGACCTGCACACAGCCGCCTCCCCAGCCTTCTTTATTACAATTATTATCATCATGGTCATCATCATCATCATCATCATTATTATTTGGTTTTTTGAGACAGGGTCTCACCATGTAGTTGAGACTGACGTGGAACTCACTATGTAGCCCAGGCTGATTTCAAACTCACAGCGATCCTCCTGCCTCAGCCTCCCGAGTGCTGGGATTACAGGCGTGCGCCACCACACCGGGCTATTTTATTATTTTGAGGCAAGATCTTGATAAGTCACTAAACTGCCTAGGCTGGGCTTTAATTTGTGATCCTCCTGCCTCAGCCTCCCAGAGTGCCAGGATTGCAGGAGTGCGCCGCCTGCCCGGCTTGCTGGAACATTCCTTCGCAGATGCTGAGGGAGGAAAAAGTGGTGAAGCCTGCGGTCCCCGCTCAGAAATGCTTCAGGAGCCCAGGTGCCGTTTGATAGCTTTCTAATTGGCCTTTTTAGTCATCAGCCAAGTTCTAGTAAAACTCTACCGGCTTCAGTTCGAAGCCCCAGGGGAGCTCGGGGCCTTAAACCCAGCGACTGCAGAAGAGGTAAAGCAGCAGACTAAAGAGACGATTTATTAGAAGGTGGGGAAGAGAGGGCAGAGAGCTGCTCTGGACGCTGGCGCGGCTCTGAAAAGCTGCAGCTCCTACAACTCGCGATCTTCGGCCCGCAGAGGCTCCTGGAATCTGATTGGCTGCCTGGCTTGTCTGTCATCCTGACCTTGGCTTTCTTTGGCCCGGGCTTGTCCTTGGCTGGAGGGGCGGGTTATGGGTGGGGCCTGTGGACAGGTAGGGTAAAGGATCAAGGGAAGGGGACGTGCGATTCTTAGGTTAATCCAACTACCCCAGACCCTCGGGAGGAGTTTGGTTTCTTTGTTTTTGTCTTTCACCGGAGGCTGAAGCCTCCTTTACGCTCCATTAACTTTTTTTTTTTTTTTTTTTCCCAGTATGGGAAACTGAACTCAGGACCTTGCCCTTGCCAGGCCGGTGCTCCGTTAACCTTTAACTAAAGCCGATGAGGCCTTCATCCTATCTTTTCCCTATCTGTGCGGAGGGGGGACACCTGTGCCTACGGAGTTTACTCTGTAAACTCTCTCTTTTTTGCTTTCCCAGAACTAGGGAACAAACCCGGCCTTTTTTATTTTTTATTTTGCGCCGGTCTCGCTAAATCAATCAGTTGCCCAGGCTGGGCTCGAACCTGTGACCCTCCTGTCTCAGCCTCCCAGGGCTGGGGTTTCAAGCATGTGCCACCACACCTGATTCATAGATTCTCTCTCATGTTATTAACATAATAATATGTCCACTCCCTAAAACAAATTAGACGGGAGAGTAGGGTGTGGCAAAGCTGGCTGAGGAATTGCTGCACTTCATCTTGGCCAAAAGGCCGAGATGGGGAAGTAGGTGTGACCTGATGACTACAGAATCCCAGGACACAGCAGGAGGATTCCCAAAGCCCTGCGTGTGCACTTCTCGCGAGAATTTGAGCAGGTTTTTGACAGGATGGCCTAGACCTGAGATCGGCCTGAGGAGTGGTAATAAACAAAGGACAGTGTGCACTGGGGTTTTTTTGTTTGTTTTGTTTTGATTTGTTTTGTTTTATTTATTTATTTTATTTTTGTTTTGGTTTTTTTGAGACAGGGTCTCACTATGTAGTTGAGACTGACCTGGAAGTCACTATGTGTAGCCCAGGCTGGTCTCGAACTCACAGCGATCCTCCCGCCTCAGCCTCCCGAGTGCTGGGACTACAGGTGTGCGCCACCACGCCCGGCTGTCTTATTTTATTTTTTGAGACAGGGTCTCTCCTATGTATTTCAGGCTGGCCTTAACTGCTATGTAACCCAGACTGGCCTCAAAAGCAATTCTCCTGCTTCAGCCTCCTGAGTGCTAGATTATAGTTGCGCACCACACCTGGCCACCCTGAATTTTTGCCACTGTGTTCTCCCCACCCCACACCAGGAATCGAACTCAGGACCTTGCTCTTGCCGGGCAGGCACAGAGCCACTGAACTGCATCCCAGCCCTGCCCCGTGTCCTCTTACCTGCTGGCCTGCCCTCACTTCTTTTCCTACTTTTACTCAGCCCAAACTCGGCTCTGCACAGCCTGTTTCTCTTCCTACCTTTAATAAAACCTTGCTAGTGCTTGTGCTTGTCTTGACCAATTCTTTGTTCGGGACAGAAAGAACCTAGAAAGCGCCTCCAGAAGGGGACTCCAGCACCCCAAAACCTGCTGACACTGCTCCCAGTTTACCAGGAGGAGGTTAACACTACAGATGAAGGGCAGCTTTACATTGGCCGGGCTAAGAGGAGGTACTAGGCCCCGAGGGTCTGTGCACAAATACAACACAACAAACCAGTCTGAATTCTGCAGTTGACCGAGTCCAGGGTGGCGGCGCGCACCTGTAACCCCGCTACTCAGAAAGCTGAGGTAGGAGGAAGGCAAGTTCAAGGTCAGCCTGGAAAATGTAGCGAGAACCTGCTGTGAAATAGAAATAAAGAAGGCTGGGAGCTGGGAGCTGGGAGCTGGGAGCTGGGCGCGGTGGTGCAGAGTTCAAGGTCAGTGGGGACAACATAGCAGACCCTGCCTCAAATTAATAAAATCAAAAGCTGGGGCTGCAGCTCAGTGGCCTGGGCCTGAGATGCAGCTCAGCACTCCCTGGGTTCAAGTCTCAGCACAGTAAACATTCCTGGCAGCCCCAGAGCCCCACACTTCAGGTTGCAGCAGTCCCCCCTAGGCAAGTCTCTGCTGGAAGCCAAAGATCGCTGCTCAGCAAGACCTGGGCCACCAGTGCGCTGAGACGGAAATCTGCCTGCAGTCCTGTGGACCACAGGATACTTTGGGGGTCACACTTCCACGGTGGAAGGTGGGGTGCTGTCCGGGGCGGAGAACATGGGGTGCAGGGGGCCCGTTGGGTGGAACGAGTGGAAGGACACGGCCCAGGGCCACAGCTCTGGGTCTCTGTGCCCCAAAGCCACGGCGAGCCGGATGTGTCTGGCACCCAGAGCTAAGGTCTCCCTGCCTCTGACCTGGCCATTTCCGGCCAGCTTCCTGCAGGCACAGCTGCACATGATTTTTTTTTATTTTTTTGGTACTGGGGATTGAACTTGGGTCCTTGAGCTTTTGAGGCAGGCGGCGACACCACTGAGCCAAATCCCTGGCCTGTCCATACAATCTTTTATGTTACTTTATTTTATTACTTTTGAGACAAGGTCCCACAGAATCCAGGCCAGCCTCAAACTCGAGGTGATCCTCCTGCCTCAGCCTCCCAAGTGCTGGGATCAGTCGTGCCCGGCCACGTGCACACAGCTCCCTGTTCAATCATTCATTTGCTCTGTCTCAGCCACTTCTCCACTGAGCACTGGTCCGATGTTAGGCTCAATACTCCATGAACTCCAAAGAGAGCTGGCCTTGGTGGTGTACACCTGTGATCCCTTCACTCCGGGAGGCTGAGGCAGGAGGACCACAAGCTGGAACCCAGCCTGGGCAATTTAACATGAATCTGTCGGTGTTTGTTGGAAACATGGGATGAAGCTCAGTTCACAGGTGTTAACAGCAGGTCTCCAAAGAGTTGACAGAGGCAGACACACAGTGCCCAGCTAGGTCTAAGCATTCCTCCCAAAATACAAAAAATGCATGTTGAATTGGGTTTTTTTTTTTTTTTTTGGTACCAGAGATCGAACCCAGCTCCTTGCACTTGCAAGGCAGGTGGCAGAACCACTGAGCCAAATCCCTAGCCATTTTCCCCAATTTTTTTTCCTTGGTACCAGCGATCAAACTCTGGGCCCTGCCCTTTCTAGGCGGCACCACCCAGTTAAATCCCCGGCCCTTATTTTTGTTTTGGTTTTTTTTTTTTTTTTTTTTTTTTTTTTTTTTTTTTTTTTTTTGGTACCAGAGATCGAACCCAGCTCCTTGCACTTGCAAGGCAGGTGGCAGAACCACTGAGCCAAATCCCTAGCCATTTTCCCCAATTTTTTTTCCTTGGTACCAGCGATCAAACTCTGGGCCCTGCCCTTTCTAGGCGGCACCACCCAGTTAAATCCCCGGCCCTTTTCCTGAATTCTGATCAAGCCTGGCCCGTTTCCGCTGTGTGATTACTGCCCAGCCGTCCAGGGCTGCAGCTGGCCTGGCCTGCATGAGCGCCTGGCTGGGCTGAGGGACGGAGGGCTCCACTTTGGGTGGGGACAGGAGCATCCCAAGTTTGAGCTCAGCCCGGACAACTTCAAAATTTGCTAAGGCCCCACCCACCTGAGGAAAGAGAAGAAAAGGCAGGGGAGGGGAAGGAGAAGAGAGGAAAGCAAGAAGTCTGCGGTGCAGCTAGGCAGGAAGGCCCTGGGTTGAATCCCCAGTACCAAAACAGAAACGGCCCCGTAGGGTCCACCCTGGGGCACTGTTGTGTGTCCCCGACCTCGGGACCTCTGCCTTTAGATCCCATAGCTGGGAGTTTTTCAGCATTGCTATTTCCGATCCTCTGGCACAATCTTGCAGGGGTCAGGGGTTTAGGTCAGTGGTGCTGCTGCCTGCCTCGCAAATGCAAGGACCCGAGTTCAATTCCCAGTACAAAAAAAAAAAAAAGTTATTGTTTTTCAGACTCTAGAGCTAATTTTGCATTTTATTTTATTTTTGCATTTTAGTCTAAAGTCAGGGGGGTTAAGAAAGTCATTTTTGCCCAGTGCCACGCCCCCCAGCCATTCCTTCTGGGAGTGGCCGTGTAGACACAGGTCAGGGAGGGAGGAGGGCGGTGTGGGCACGACCTGGGGGCTGGGCCACGTCCTCCTGCGGCCGGACGTCCTGAGTCAGAGGCCGCTGAGTGTGAGTCACCCCGGCTTCCCCGGGTTCCCGCTGCCTCAGCCTCCACGGCACCGTGTTAGGATGAATCACCGCGTGGAGAGGTACACAGCTGCTGGCCCTTGACAGGCCCAGAAGAAGAGTCAGGATCTGAGTGCCGCCCTGGTCGAGTCTGTGTCTGCCCCCGGCTCTGCGACCTCTCGCTTTCGGGAGAGGCTGGGACTGAGGCCTGTGTGGTGGGTGGGGTTGCCGTGGGAAATAAATAACTGGCCCATTGGCGTTGGGCGGCTCTCGGCACCAGGGCTACACTTAGGGGACTTGAGACCCGGCCATTTACAAGATCATGTCACTGCCAGCCCTGCATTCAGCTCCGAGCGTGTGCTCACCCGCATTTCCCTTGTGTGTGTGGTGGTGGTGGTGGGGTTGAGACAGGGTCTCCCCGCATAGTTCAGGCTGTCTGGAACTCAAGGCGATCCTCCTGCCTCAGCCACCTGGTGCTGGATCACAGGTGTGTGCTGTGCCTGCCTCTTCCCCATGTCCTCAGCCCCTTTAGCTCGGGTTCATCCGACTATTCAGATCCTCTGGTAGTCAGCCCTGCTCTCCTTCCTCTTCCGTGGAGGAACCAGGACTCGAAGGCCGAACGCAGTGCACCGTGGTCTGCCCACACGCAGCTCCTGCCAGTCATCCTAGACAGGAAATTCTGCTCCTCTGCCTCAGAGGCTCCATTTCTATTATTTATTTATTTATGTATTTTGGTGTCAGGGATCAAGCTAGGGTCCTTGTGCTTGCAAAGCAGGTGGTGGAACCACTGAGCTAAATCCCCGGCCCTCCATTTTTATTTTTTAAGTACAATTTTTTAGAGACAGGGTCTTCCTGTGTAGCATGGACTGGCCTACTCTCAGTGATCCTCCTGCCTCAGCCTCCCCGGTGCTGAGATGACAGCACATCCAGCTCAGAGGCTCTGTTTTACTGTGTGGGTGAGAAGTGAAGGCAGTGGGCGTGGTGGCGCAGGCCTCCATCCCAGTGATGTGGGAGGCTGAGGCAGGAGGACTGAATGTTCAAGCCCAGCATGGACAATTTAGCAAGACCCCGCTTCAGAAAAAGAGAAGGCCGATGCACGAGGTGAGAGGCCGCAGCTTCTCTGATGGTCAAACAAGCCGGCAGCCTGCAGGATGAGCTTACCAGACGGGACAGCTCCAGGCTCTGCGGTGTGTGAAGCCAGCACACTGCCTTGGACACGCGGCTCCCAGGCTGCGGGCTGGGCCGGGCCTGGGCTGCTCGGCTGGGGTGGCCAGGCGCAGTGATTGTGTGCGGCGGCAGACACGTTACTGCTGTTGCCCTCGTGGGGCGTGAGCGGGACGGAGCTGCGCCGCCCTTTGAGAGTGGACACTGGCTCTGCTATGCAGCGTGGTCCGACAAGCACAGGCCTGTGTTTGTTTTTTGAAACAGGGTCTCACTATGTAGCCCAGGCTGGCCCTGCACTTGGCAATCCTCCTGCCTCAGCCTCCTGAGGGCTGGGATGACAGACGCGTGCCACCACAGCCTCTGGGAGCTGAATTTAAACACCTGTATTTCTGATTTCTTGAAAGTGGAACAGGGCTGCAGAGCAGCATTCTAATGGCCCCGCGGCTGCTGGTTCAGTGTTTGCTGCACTCCCGTAACCCTGCTCCAAGGTCAGACAGCGGTGTCTCGGCTGGAGCTCACTCTGAGGGACAGTGTTCAGGAAGCTTCGAAAGGTGCACCGGGTGGTGAGCTGGGGATCGAATTTGGGTCCCTGCGCTTGCAAGGCAGATGGTGGAACCACTGAGCTAAATCCCCGGCCCTAAAGGGGGTGTGCTTGGTGCTGATCCCTTGTAGGAAAAACAAGGAAGGCACACGAGGATGTGTTATCTCTGTTAAGGAGTCGGGAGTGTTTCACCTGTGAACAAGGCTCAACTACTTTTCAAAATCACTTATCAATAATTGCCACTTATTTTGAGGTTAATATGAGATTGTTTTCATTGTAAGACATCATTTCTTCACTATAAGAATTTTTGTTTGGGGCTGGGGATTTAGCTCAGTGGTTCTGCCACCTGCCTTGAAAGCGGAAGGTCCCAAGTTCTAATCCCCCCATACCACAAACAAACAAACAAACCCCCCCAAAAGAATTTCTGTTTGATCTCAGGAATGTTGGTGGGTGCTTCTCATCCCAGCACTGAGGAGGGTGAGGCAGTAGCGTTACCATGAGTTTCAGGCCAGCCTGAACTATACTGGGACCCTGTTTCAAAAAGAACCAAAAAAATTGAATTTTTGTTTGAGACAGAATCTTGCCACGTAGCCCAGGCTGGCCTCAGAGTCACCTGGTTTGTGCCTTAATTTCTTTTTTTTTGTTGTTGTTTGTGTGTTTGACTTTTGGTTTTGGGAGACTTTTTTGGTATCAGGATCAAACTTGAGACTTTGCACTTTCGAGGCAGGCAGCGTGACCACGGAGCTAATCCTGGGCCTTCTAAGAATGTTTTAGAGAGCAGCGTCACGAGGTGAGGACAACATGGGTCAAACGAGGAGCACCTCTAGGATCACAAGTGCAGCCTCTTAGCGGTATTGATTGATCTGATTGATATGTGGGTAAGGAATCCCTGACGAGGGCGCAGGGAGGCAACAAAGGCATTCTTGGGAAGGGCGGTGGGAGGTGCTGCTCCCCCACCTTGGCTGCTGATGCCTAGCTGGACTTCCAGGTGATACTGAGTATAGTGTAATCTCAGATTAGGATTTATCCCTCTGGGCTGCATGTAGGCCTGGGCATTCAGGCTTTACCTTTTTGTTTTGTTTTGTTTTTTGAGACAGGGTTTCACTGTGAAGTTGAGACTGACCTGAAACTCACTATGTAGCCCAGGGTGGTCTCAAATTTACAGCGATGCTCCTGCCTCAGCCTCCCGAGTGCTGGGATTACAGGCGTGCGACACCAGGCCTGGCTACTCCGGCTTTATCTTGAGGCCTGGTCCCTTCAGATGCGCCTCCAGCCATAATTCTGATGTCTTTTTCTGCCGACTTCCTTGAGTGCAGAGTCCCTCTCTGTATATTAATTTGTCTAATTTAGCTGCCTGTAAAGCTGGCATTACAGGTGTGCTCCACCACACCCAGGTTATGAGCCTTTAACTGTTGTGATGAAGTAGCTGGGTGTGGTGGTGCACACCTGTGACCCCAGCACTCTGGGAGGCTGAGGCAGGAGGATCCATCGAGAGCTTCAGGCCAACCTGGGCAATTTAACGATTTAGTGCGAACCTGTCTCAACATATAAAATACATACACATGCACATAAAAGGCTGGGAATGTAGCTCAGTGTGAAGGATCTGAGTTCAAACCCTAGAATTGGTAAAAAGAAAAAAAAAAGGTTAAAGACATTTAACTTTTTTGGAGGAGGAATATAAAACAATGAGATGAAGAATTTGAATTCATGGTTTGTAATTGGCCAAGTATTTATTATGCAGCTGCAGTGCACTAAGCACGCGTGGTGAGCGAGACCAGGCTGAGATGACTCCGTGGATCCTGCCGAAAGATGCGCGGAGAACAACGGGGAGACGCAGACGTGTCCGGAGCCTCGGCAGGAGAGGGCCTGCTGAAGGCGTCCCGGCTTCCGTACGGTCTGGGGGAGCAGGTGCTTTCTGTTCGTGGAGTGAGGGAAAGATCCCTTCCTCCTAACAGCCCCGGCGCTGGAGGTCAGGTCAGCGATACAGCTTGGGAGGGGACTGGGGGAGACGTCTCCTCAGCGAGGGTGGGCTGCCGGGAGGACATTGCTTCCCTCCCCAGGCGGGAGCCACAGCCAAGGGTTTTTATTTAGAGGGACGAATAAAGATCCAAGAACCCGAAGCGTGGCAGGGACAGACAGGAGTTGGTCAGGAAGAGGGAAGAGCCCGAGGGGCCAGGAAGTGGTGCTTCTGCAAGGAGAAAGGAGGGTCGCAGGGACAGCCGGCTCCGTGACAGTGGCGGAGGCGGAGCGGGCACACAGCAGCTTGAGCAACAGGCAGGGGTCTGGGACTGGAAACGCACTCGCCGCATTCTAAGTGGAAACGCGCTCCTTTCCTCCTGGGACGGGCTTTCTCTGGGGGGAACCGCGGTTTCCAGGTTCTCGTTCTGCGCGTTTTCTGGATAGATGGGTTTTGCGTCCCCCAGGAGACTTGTATTTTGCTTAAAGGCCGAAGAAGACTTGTGTATCTTTGAGACAGAAAGCAAAGGAGGGCGGTTCAAGCCGTGGAGAGGTCACTGAGGAAGGCTCTTGGGCTGGACGGGCCCAGAAAGTACCCGGGAAGTGGGTGGATCGGGATGGAGGCAGAGCTGTCACCGCGGGGCACTGGAAAGTACCACAGAACCGCCGGACCGAGGTCAATCCACAAAGGTTTACTGATTTACCAAATATCATCATAGCAACTTGAAGCAGTTGATACAGATTTTTAAAATAAATTTACATAAATATTCTCATGGCATTACATTAAAGTTTTAATTAATTAAAATGTTACAGGGAGTGTGGAACAAATACAATAAAGCGTAAACCAAGTTTGGAGTCCATTTATACCCCTCAAGTACGACCAACAAACAGAGGAGGACCGGGGACTTAGCTCAGTGGCACCGTGCCTGCCTCAAACACAAGGTCCTGAGTTCAATCCCGGGTACAAACAAAAGGAAACACCACAGAGGAGTCAGGAAAAAAGCTGCAAAAATACGATTTCAGAAATCAAAATGAAGATGATTTACCGGCCTCAGAGCCACCTGGACCTCAGTTCCTTTCTGCAGCGCGGGGGGCTGAGCCCGGAGCCCTTCAAGGCCAGGCTGGAGCTGGGCTGTGCCGGGAGCCTCAGGGAGGTAGAGTAAAGAAAAAGCCGGACTTACATGTTTTGTTTTTCTAATTCTGATGCGGATGAAAAGGCAGAAGTTGGCACTACACCCTCGGGTCCGGCCGGTCCTCCTGAGGAAGAACCTGGGGTCTGGGTGTCCGCCTGGGGCAGGGTCAGCTCGGCTCCTGCAGCCTCCGGGCCCTCACTGCGGCCCCGGGAGAGCAAAGACCACAGATGCAGGTGGCGCCAGCGCTGCCTGAGGTCCGGGTCTGGGTCAGAGAGTGGGGACAGCACCGGCGGTGAGGCCGTAACAGAGCCATGCGAGGAAAGGAGGCGGAGCAGGGGTTCGCCAAGACCGAATCAGCCCTGCGCTTCACTGAGCCAAGGAACCGGGTCCTTAAAACCCAGAACGCCCTGCCCATGTAGCCTGGCTTTCGAGCAGGCGTGGAGCCAAAAGCATAAGGTCCAGGCCCAGCGGAAATTAGTAATTGAAAAGAGCTCACTTTACCAGTCCGGCAACAGTGACATGTCATGATTACGGGCCTTACAAATTTAATACAGGCTCCGGTTTGCACACAGAATCCTTACACATTAGAACCCGAAGGCACTCAGGTTACATGATACGGAACAAGGGAGACAATGTTTATCGGCGTCCTCAGTTTCTGTGTCCGTGGTGATCGCCGACGGCCCAGGTCTGCACGTCGCCTTTGGCGAACAGTGTGAAGAAAATGGCCCCAAATACATTGATAGCAGCAGCGATATAGAAAACAGTTTGCCATTCGCTAATGGTGTGCTGTAGAGAAAGAAACAGATGAAGATGAAGACAGTGCTGGGGCCCACTTTATAAAGAAAAGGTGGTCCCAAGACCGCGTGAACAGCGGCCTGGCTCAGAAAAGCCCGGTGCCGGGAACAGCCCAGATGTCCTCGCGCGATACAGCCGTGGTGTTTGTTCGGTGGACTCTCACACGGGCCTGGGAGTAAGTGGTGACACAGCTGGGCCTCACCGAGGGTTAAGCAGAGCCAGACGACCGCACTCCGAGTGCCCCTCAAACAGACAGCTCCTCCAGCTCCTCCGGGGGGCGAGGAGGGAGGCAGGGCCAGGAGCAGGGCGTGCGGACTTGTGGAGGGAGTGGCGCTGTCTTGACCGGGTGAGGGTTACACAGCTCAGTTAATTCAGCCGTGCGTTTAGGGTTTGTGCACTTAAAGAGTGCACGTGGTGCTAGGAGAGGTGGTGCACAGCTGTGATCCCAGCACTTGTGAGGCTGAGGCAGGAGGATCGCTGTGAGTCTGAGACCAGCCTCAGCTGCACAGTGAGTTCAAGGCCAGTCTCAACTACATAGCAAGCCCATCTCAAAGAAAAAACAAAACAACAAAGCATGTGGCACCTCAATAAAAAGCTAACAAAGGTGTGCATGGCCATGAGTCAAGAGCGCTGGGCTGGGAGCCATCAGGTGGCCGAGGAGGACTCCGAGGTCCTAGCCTGAGGGTCTGGGATGTAGGGGTGCAGTGTGACCGGGATGGGGTCTGTCAGCAGGAGAGCTGCAGGCGCTCTGCCAGTGACATAGCATAAAATGCCATGGCCATCTCAATTTCTGGGCCACCTTTACAATCATTATTTTAGATTTTATCATTTGTCTAATTATAGTGATACCTTTGCAGCATGAAAACAAAACCAAAAACCAAGCAGTAGAAACAGCAATGTAGAAGAAAAAAAAAAAAATGCACCAGTGGCTATTACACACCCATGTGTTTTAGTAGAAAAATCTTTTTGCAGTCCTGGGAATTGAACCCAGGATCTCCATGCTTAGCTACCTCCCCAGCCCTTTTGAAATTTTTGAGTCTCCCTGAGTCGTTTAGGCTGGGCCCCAACTCTGGCTCCTCCTGCCTCAGTCTCCCCACGCGCTAGGATCACAGGAGTGCAGCATCTGGGTTTAGAGAAGCCACCCTAGATTTCAGGGAGTGCAGTGCAGCTTTGCTAAGGGCAGCCGGCCCGTGCGAAGTCTTGTACCAGAAAGGCTCAGCGCGGCCTTAGGGTTCTAAGGGGCGGCTTCCTCTCAGGGCTGTGGTGCTGCAGAAATCGTACATAACTTTTTTCCCCAAGATTGTCTAGATATATGGACCATGCTGGCCTCAAATTTAGTGATCTTCCTGCCTCAGCCTCCCAAGTGCTAGGATTACAGGCATGCACCAACATGCTGTTGTTTTGTTGTTACATTTTGTTTTATTGTTTGTTTATTTATTCACTTTTTGGTACTGGGGATCGAACTCGGGACCTTGCACTGGCAAGGCAGGCAGCGGAACCACTGAGCTAAATCCCTGGCCAAGGCCCCTTACTTTTTGAGACAGGGTCTTGCTATGTACTTTAGGCTGCCCTTAAATTCACTATGGAGCCCAGGCTAGCTTGAATTTGAAGTGACTCTCCTGCCTCAGCCTCCTGAGTGCTGGGATTATAGGTGTGCACTATTACTCCCAGATTCCACAAAGCTTTTGAGGCAGTGCAGTACCTTTGAATTGTAAACAATTATAATGGTATTGTTTTGTTTTGTTTTTTTGGTACCAGGGATCGAACTTGGGTCCTTGCGCTTGCAAGGCAGGCAGCAGGACCACTGAGCTACACCCCCAGCCCAACAATTATAATTGTAAAGGCAAAGGTGCTCGGGCCGGGGATGTAGCTCAGTGGTGCTGCACCTGCCTAGCAAGCACAAGGTTCTGAGTTTGATTCCTGGTAATAAAAAAAAAAAAAAAAGGCAGCCGGGGGTGGTGGCGCACACCTGTAATCCCAGCACTTGGGAGGCTGAGGCAGGAGGCTTGCTGTGAGTTCGAGATCAGCCCGGGCTACACAGTGAGTTCCAGGTCAGTCTGAACTACATAGTGAGACCCTCAAAAAACCAAAAAAAAAAAGGGCAAATGTACCCTAAAAAAATGACACTAGCTGGGCATGGTGGCGGATGCCTGTAATCCCAGAACCTGAGGAGACCTGGGCATCAAGATTCCAAATTCAAGCCAAGCTCGGGCAATTTAGTGAGAGGCCCAGGCCGGGTTCGACCCCCAGCACCACACAGTCTTCGCCTGCTGCTCAGCTTCTGGCCGGAGCTTCAGGGCCCTGAGCAGAGCTCCTCCTCCTCCCCCAACTCCTCACCTTTCTCTGGGAGTCCCTGAGAGTAAGTCACCATCTGTCACCCAGCCTCTCGGATCCGGAGGACACCTCTTCTCGGCCTTGACTATTCCAGCCTGCCCTCATTCCCCTCCCACTCCAACACACTGTTCATCTTCGTGGATTTGCTTTCCGAGTCATTTCACAGCACCTTTTTGTTTTTATCTGTGTGTGGTGCTGGCGACTGAACCCAGAGCCTCCTGCGTGGTAGACAAGTGCCTTTCCACTGAGCCTAATCCCAGCCTCTTTGTATTTTATTTTGTTTTTTATCTATTTATTTTATTTGGTACCGGGGATCGAACTCAGGACCTTGCGCTTCTGAGGCAGGCGATGGAACCACTGAGCTGAATCCCCAGTCCTTTTGTATTTTATTTTGAGACAGGATCTCACTAAATTGCCCAGGCTGGCCTTGAACTTGTGACCCTCCTGCCTCAGCCTCCTGAGTGCTGGGACTGTATGTAGGATATGGTACCGAGCTCAACTAGGTTGCCAATTTTTTTATCATTCAAACCAAACTCAAACTATTGACCTGGTGAAATATTAAAAGTTTTTTATTCATTTGTTTTTGTTTTGGAGACAGAGTCTCCCTGCGTAACTTACCATGCAGCCATGCAGCCCAGGCCGGCTTTGAACTCATTGTCCTGCCTCAGCACCCTAAGAGCTGGAATTACAAGCATGTGCCCCTGCACCGTGCTGAAATATCACATCTTTTCAATGCTTTAATGTTTTTAAATGCTTTCAGCTTCAAAATCTTCCTTTAACTTGGTTCTATTTTCCTTTTTTTTTTTTATTTGTACCGGGGATGGAACTCGGGTCCTTGCACTTGTGAAGCAGGTGGCAGAACCACTGAGCCAAATCTCCGGCCCTGGTTCTATTTTTCTAAAATCCACAGAGCATTCTTTGAAAACTGTTTACTTTCCCACCCATGAAGATGTGTATTTTTTGTTTCAATACAGAATTTAAGGGGCTGGGAACTTAGCTCAGTGGTGCCGTCACCTACCTCACAAGCACAAGGTCCCGAGTTCAATCTCCATTACAAAACAAAGCACAAAAAAGAATTTAATGAGAAAAAATATGCAGAATTTTACCATTAAAATCTATTCAACTCTGTCAGGTGGTTTGTAGCTCCCAAACTTTTTCAGTTTGTGAGCAGTGTCTACTCACGTGAGGGGTCAGACTCTTGGCAATGACGGGCCCGACCATGCCCGGGATGGTGGCGAACGTGTTGGTGATGCCCAGCAGGACCCCGGCGTACCTGGGGGACAGGTCCAGAGGCGCGGTGTTGGCTTTCACACCACAGCGGTTCTTTTCACCCAGCACTGGACACCGCGAAACTTCTTGTCTCAGAGAAATGACTTACTGAACTAGGATTTCACACACAGCAGGTGAAATTTTTGCATTTCCACAACTAGTCAGGATTTTAATATTACAGAAAGGCCCAAAGCCATTGATACAGAATGGCTGATACAGAATAGTGCTACTGGGTGTGTAGCTCATGCCTGCCTGTAATCCCAGCACTCGGGAGGCTGAGGCAGGAGGATCACTGTGAGTTCAAGGTCAGCCTGGGCTACACAGTGAGACCCTGTCTCAAAAATAAAATAAAATAAGGGCCAGGGATTTAGCTCAGTGGTGCCACCACCTGCCTTGCAAGCGCAGGGTCCTAAATTCAATCCCTGGTACCGAAAAAGAGAAAGAAAGAAAACAACATAGAGAATTATGCTGACAAAATTTTATATACATGACATGACCTTATCTGAACAGGAAGCTTGGTGAATCCAGCTTAAATATTTTATTTGTTTGTAGTGAGATGGGGCCTCACTACATAATTCAGGTGGAGTTGATCTCACTCTACAGGTGAGGCTGAGCTCAAACTCACGGTGATCCCCTGACTCAGCTTTCTCAGCGCTGGGATTACAGGTGTCGTCACTGTGCTCATCCCTAGCTGAGATATTAAGGGGAAAAATTTATGTCCTGATTAGAAAATTAAAATTATTGAAAATTAAATAAAAGAGGAAAAAAAAAACTAAGAGAATAAAACTACAGTAAGTCCCCGACTTACGAGTTCAGTTCTGGGAGAACGATCGTAAACCGGATTAGTTCCTAAGTCTGACAAAGGGGGTCTCACACAGTACAACCTGTGACAGTTGGCAACACTGTATCTGCGAGTCTTCCACACGGAGATGCCTCTGGTAAATATCCCAATTGTTTACAAACATAAAATGAGATCATATTCACAACTGAAAATTTGTAATCACTTGTTTTACGTGTTTGCTTATAGCTAAATCTTTGCACATTGTCCTCGCAGGCAAGTTGTACGCATGTATGACAGAAAAGGTATTTTTAAGAAACCTAGATGCCGTTTCTCAAATGCAGCGACTTATGTTAAGGGTAAATCTCAGAGGAGTGGAGATGGTCTCCACGTTTAGAAGCAAATCTTGAAAGAATTTCTGCCTGTATTTGGGAAATGCTAACTGCCTGTCGATTTCGCCCCTGGATAATATGGGAGGAACTTTGCAGACCGAGGAAGGCCGCAGCGCCAATATATCCAGGGAGCCCCGTGCCACAAGAAAGAGACCAGATCGAGAGAAGCCGCAGTAGAGCCGTCAGCGGGAAGCGAAGCTTCGAGGCAGCCCAGCTCTGGGGCTTGTGTGACCTCGGGGAGCGGCCGGCCCCCGCTGGATCCCTGCTGAACACCCCACCGGTCAGCACAGGGGAGCCAGCAGCTCCCGATCACAGAACCCCAGGAGCGTCTGCCACCCACACACCTCTCAGGTGAAGTAAGAATGGGAAATAAGTACATGAAAACACGCTCCACATCACTGGTCCTGAGAGACGTGAGTTAAAACAGCGCTGAGGTTCCACCTCACCCCAGAATGGCCGCTATCAAGAAATCAACCCACAACCAATGCGGCGGGACCGTGGGGAGAGAGGAGCCCTTCTGCGCTGCTGGTGGGGGTCCAGACTGGTGGGACTCAGTGTGGGGACTTCTCAGAGAAATGACACAAAGGTTCCATTCGACCCAGCTTGTTTCCCTTGTGGGTATCTTCCCAAAGAATTAAAAGGATCACACCACAGCGATACATGGGCACCCGTATTTACAGCAGCACAGTCTGTAATAGCTAAATATTGACAACAGCCCGAATGCCCATCAATCAATGAATAGATAAAGAAGATTTTTTTTTAACACAATGGAGTACTTCTCTGTCATAAAGAAGGGTAAACTTGAGATATTTCTAGTTAAATGGATGCACTTTGAGATCATACTCGGAAGTGAAACAAATCAGACATACGTTTAAATACCGCATTGTTTTTCTGGTGTGAGAAACTGAAAGCGGAAATAAGGACCCACATGTATAATAAATACTGGGGAATGGGCAGAAAACGTTCAAATGAGAAGGGGAACAAGGAAGGGAGGTGGGGAGGGAAAGAACGGACAAGGAAAATAGAGAAAAGAAGGGTAAAATGGAAACAAAATTTCTGTGACCAGGAGGGGAAGAGGGGTAGAAGGGGGGACGGGAAAAAAGCAGGAAGCTCGATCATGTGCAGAGACAAATTCCTCGTGTGAATGCTATCATTACGTATGTCTAAAATGAACCGATAAAGGTTTTGCTTAAAAAAGGAAAGAAACGACCTGGACTTGCAGTGACCACGCGCCTTACACCCGGCGCAGGGGTCCCAGCGCACATCTGCCCAGCCCTGTGCCTGTCACGACCGTTACCATGTCTGCTGGTGTGCGCGTCTCCCTGGCGACTGAACCCAGGGCCTCTGCACTGAGCTACACTGTCCGTCCCCCCACCTTATTCTTCTGTACCAGGCATCGAACTGAGGGCCTTGTGCTCGTGAGGTGGGAGGTGGAACCAAATCTCCGGCCCCTCACTCCTTTTTTGTTTTGTTTTGAGACACAGTCTTGTCTTGCTAAGTTGCTCTCCAGGCCTCTGCCTGGACCTTGAACGCCCCTCCGCGGCCGAAGTGCGTCGCGCTGGGCTGCTGTCTCGGACACGGGTCCTTGGAGCTAGGGCTACGCGCAGTCGTCCTCCAGCTCACCACGGTGCCAGGGCCCCTCCTCACGCCTGTCCTGCCTGGCCCAGGCCACGCCTGTTCTCCCCGAGCACCGCGGGCTCCGGCCGCTGGCTGGGACAGCTTAGTTCCGTGGCCAGCACCCTGTTGGATCCCAGGAGGAGTGAGATCTGAGCATTCCTAGAGCAGGGGGCATTCCGATGACCCCCTGGGGCTCTAAGCACCCTTACAAAGCATAGATCGCCTGGTTCATTTATCTCCATTGTTGTCTCTAAAGGAAGAAACCACAGTGCCCCTACTGCAAATATTCCTATATCCTGGGTTCTGCAGATTGCATCCCTGATGTGTGATTATTTTGTTTGTTTGTTTTGAGACAGAGTCTGCTTATGCACTCACTGTGTGGCCCAGGCTGGCTTTGAACTTGCAGTGATCCTCCTGCCTCAGCCTCCTGAGGGCTGGGATTATAGGTGTTTATTACCATTCTCAGCAAGTTATCATTTAAAGTAATTTTATGTCCCATGTATTTCCAGAATACTGGAAGGATCTTGCCTCTGACTCTAGAGATGACTCACTGAATAAATTCAGTTTGATATTTTGGGAAGAAAACTTAAAGGTGGTAGAGGAGTTTAGTTTCTAAACAATGTAGTTAAGCAGCTGGGGTATGGTGACGCATGCCTGTAATCCCATCATTCAGGAGGCTGAGGCAGGAGGGTCATGAGGATCGCCAAGGAGTTCCAGGCCACCTTGAGCTACCTAGTGAGTTCAAGGCCAGCCTGAAAAATATAGCAAGACCCTGTCGCAAAAACCAAACCAAACCAACCCCAAAGAACAAACAACAGAAAAAAAAAAAAACAAAAAAACCCACCACACTAAAACCCAATATGCTATAACATTGACATGCACTAGTACTAAAAAAAAATACATATATGAAAAAAATCCTGCTAAACTTAATTCAGTTAACTATGAACATCCCAGATTTTATTTTTTAAATTAATTAATTTATTTTTGATACCAGGGATCGAACTTGGGTCTTTGCGCTTGCATGTCAGGCAGCAGAACCACTGAGCTAAATCCTGGGCCCAACATCCCAGATTTTATGTTTAAAACCCACACATGAAATAAGAACCAAGATGGATTATGTAAAGGTGCAAATTTCCAATGATGTGTTATGATATTGTATACCTTAAATGTACCAATAAAATTAACTTAAAAAACAACCCACACATACACGATACAGTAAGAAAACCACAAGGTCCAGATCTTTTTGGCTTCTCTCCCCTCAGGGAGTGGAGTTTAAATTCAGTAAACTTGGCGGGGCCTGACTGCCCCTCTCCCTCTCTAAACCATTCACACCTTGGCAGTGGGAGGAGCCGGTCTCCTGGTTGCCAGGTCTTTTCAAGGACAGATAATAGTTCAGCAGACCCTGTGAAGTCCTACTGGCCAGTACCTATAGTACACTCGGCCGGGGGCAGGCCAGGAAGACTGAGACACTCGAGGGAGTGTGCAGCGCCTGGCCTGGACTCTGCTGTCCAATACCAGGGCTCGGTGGAGGAAATACTTGGAAATCCACCCAATTTCATTACATCTGGACAACAAAATGACCCATAAACAAATCTCTATTTTAACCCATGGAAGAAAAGGACTGGAAAACACCATGGATAAGACTATATGCTAATAGGGATGTGGACTGTCTGTACACTGGGACACCCCACATCAAGCATGGTTGCGGGGGTTTTTTTGTTTCTGTAGTGAACCCAAGGTCTCTGGACTGAGCTACATTCTCAGTCCGTTTTTCTTTTTTTTCACCAGGGGTTGAACTCAGGATCTCGAGCTTGTAAGGCAGGCTCAGTATCACTGAGCTAACTCCCCGGCCCCGCAGTCCTTTTAATGTTTTTTTATTTTTAGACAGAGTCTCCCTAAGTTGCTCAGCTGGGCTTGGAACTTGTCATCTCCCTGCCTCAGCCTCCGAGAGTGCTGGGATCACAGCAGTGTACCACCACGCCCAGTGCTTTTAAATACTTTTTATATACTATCTCATTTAAGAGTAAAAGCATCACCAGGAAGTAGGGATTATCACCTCCACTTACAGATGAAGAGAGACTTACAGAGTTCTACCCAATATGTTCGATTCCAAGTCAGTACCTGATACTATGTTATACTCTATAGCATAATACTGATTTGAAGGATTCTTTATTATTTGTTATGTTTGTATCTGATCTTTCAGATTACCACTAAATTTAACTAAGTTTCCTTGAAGTTAATTTGCTTTTAGCTTCTCTATACTCATCTTGACAATTTCAATAAATATACTTTATTTTTTCAACTGTTTATTTTTTGGGGGGGAGGGTATCAGGGATTGAACTCAGGACCTTTTGCTTGTGAGGCAGGTGGTAAGAACCACTGAGCTAAATCCCTGGCCCAACATATTTAAATTAATAAATTAGTTAATTTTTCTTTTTTGGTACCAGGGATTGAACTCGGGCCCTTGCACTTGTGAGGCAGGCAGTGGAACCACTGAGCCAAACTCCCAGCCACATATTTTATTTTTTAAGACAGGGTCTCACTGTGTAGTTCAGGCTGGCCTTAAATTTACTATGTAACTCAGGGTGGCCTCCAACTTGAGAGCCTCCTGCCTCAGCCTCTTGAGTAGCTGGTATTACAGGCATGCACCACCATGACACAATGTCTTAACGAGCAAAATCTCATTGCAATAGACTATTTCTTTTGGCTCTGCATCTCCTTGTGCCAGGGGCTGTCATGTGGATATTTAGAATGTTTTAGTCTCAAGCTGCTCCCACCCACCTTAGGTAGACCAGGAAGCTGAGAGGCACACATAGAAACAAAATCAAGATAAGGCAGTCAAGACTATACACGGGATCAAAGGGAAGGACACGGGGAGAAAGCAAGCAGGACAGTCTACAAAGCTCCAGAAAGACCCGAGACGTGACCTAGGGAGGGCGCAGCCCGAGTGTGCTGTGCAGCTCAGCAGAAGGCACTGAATGGCCTCAGTCTCAGCCAGGAATGGGCACAGGAAGACCTGTGGGACCTTCTTGAACTTTGTATAATGGTGAGGCCCACGGTTCCTCTATTGCTGCTTGACAAAGTTCCAGCAATGACGGACCTCGGTATGAAAGCATCACTCTGGCTTTTATTTTTGCCTGTACTTTTGATTGGCTTAATTGTAATTACGGGAAATTTGGTTTTAATGAAAAACCTGTACAAGCTACTTCTGAGAAATACGTGTCAGTCATTGAGCCCCTAAGTGCGACCCCTGACCCAGGGGACTTGCTTTGAAGGGGTTTGTAGTTTTCAATAATTGAGGATTTCACTCCCACAAAAGCCCCCCAGCTTTCTTCCGAGCGTCCAGTTACTTATAAAAACCCCAGAGAGGTGCTCAAACATTTATGGTAGAGTGAGCGATCTCATGGCCACTAGGCAACCCCGTTTCCTACACTGGGGCTTACACAGATGAAGTTAGAATGGTGTGAAAAGATGAAAAATGAGTAAGACATCAAGATTTACCCTTTGCAGAAAGAATGAAACGTTCAGGAACACAGTGATGTCTACGCTCTAAAGAACAAGTAAATACTACCGCCAGGCAGCCGAATAGTTATTACAGAAAGGCTTAGTAAGTGCACAATACTTGCTTTCTGACTATATAAAACAAAAGTTTAACTGAGAAGTTGAATAACCACAGTAGTTCCTTATTAAAACCTAGTGACCTGCTAAGAGCTGGCCACAGTCTTTCCATTGTAGCCGAAATAGACGTATGAACTTTGAAAAATGGTGGCAAGCTTGGATTGTTCTTTTGATTTTGCTTTCATTTACGCTTTTACTAGGAAATTGTTTGATTAATAATAGCTGAGGCAATAGATAAAATGTTCCCAGAAATAACAATAATAAAATAGGTATGTGCTATAGTTTATTGGAAAAATGATCTTAAACGTTTTTATCTAGAAGTTGCAAACGTATGCCAATTTCCGTACGTTACCTCTACTGTACGATATAAATAAAGACGTCCTCCAATGTCGGGGAGGCACAGCCCCTCACCCCTACAGAGTGGAGTGTGTCTCATTCCTCATAAGCACCGGCTCCAACCCTCCTCCTCAGGGCCTGAGCTCTCGCCGAGGCTGGACCCCGGCAGTGCAGAAAGGGAGAGTACAGGAGGACGGTGTCAGAGGTCTGCTGGACTCTGCGAAGCTCGGAGCGGAGCTCGCCCCGAGGGACCGTGGGCAGGGAGGCTGAGGGCCAAGCGGAATCCGCGGATTCCGAAGTCCAGGTGTGAAGGGTTTGGGGCGAGAGGTGAGGAGACCTCTGTTCTCCAAAGATAAATCATGCTCATTGCTTTCAGAAGCTAAGTACACTAAATCTTCTGGGTTAAAATGTTTGCACACCCCCACCTTTACCTTGTCACCGGGCAAAAAGAAATCTAGACGACTGTGGCTCAGAGAATGCCTCCAGAGAGGTAGCGGTGGAGACTTTCGGTTTAAAAGTATGAGTAACAGCTTCAGGTTATGGCTCCACCGCAACTGTAACAAGCCCCCTACTTGCACTGAACCTGAGTTTTCTCAGCCTTTCTTAGCCTCTTCTCATCTACCTCACCGGAGTGAAGGAGACGACCTCTCTAAGGGACCTGGCGCCTGCTCCGTGCTAACAGTTACGTTGGCACCCAGGGTGGGCCGGAGGGCAGCCTCTGGCTCCAGAGTCCCTAGTCTAGCTGGATGAAGGCACGGCATATTATGTTTCACTGTAATGTTTTTATGAGAACACGGTGGACAGAGGTGATGGTAGGTGAGAGTTTAAATTTGCTGGGTATGGTGATGCACACGTATAATTCTAGCTACTCAGGAGGCTGAGGCAGGAGAACTGCAAATTCGAGGGCAGGCCAGGCAATTCAGCAAGGCCAGGACTCAAAATAAAATAGGAAAAAACCCTCAAAAAGCAAAAGACAAAACAAGGCTGGGGATACAGCTCCAGGAAAGGCCCTGGGTTCAATCCCTAGTGCCAGAAGAAACAAAGAATTTCATGCTTCCATTATTGTGTAAATTGGAAGGGAAGTTGCTGAGGCCAGAGATAGGAGCCCCTGGAAACTCAGGGCCCCAGCGCAACGTGGGAAAAGATCTTCAAGCAGCGCCACACCTTCGAACAAAGAGTGGAAGATGTTCGGCTCTTCCGGGAGCAGCGCTCCACCAAGATCCGGTGATCACAGAACGATACAAGGGCGAGAAGCAGCTCTCTGTCCTTCCCAGAACCAAGTTCCTCGCCCCGACCATGTCAACACGCGCAAGCTCATCAAGATCATCAGGCGGCGCCTGCAGCTCAAAGCCAACCGGGCCTTCTTCCTGTGGGTGAAGCCAGCACAGCGTGGCGAGCCTGTCCATGCCATGGAGGGGACGGACAGCGAGGACAGGGACGGCTTCCCGACCTCTGCACGCATCCCGCAGTGCCCCCGAGACTTCCTGAGCCCACACCACGGAGGAAAAGGGACGTCACCCACTGAGAGCGGAGCGTCAGAGCAGTCGTTCCCACCAAGGAGCCGCAGGAGTTGTTTCGGATTTCAGGCAGAAAAACTGAGTTCCAGTGAGCACACTCAGCTTTGGAAAGCTCTTATTTAGCCTCAGCTACCTTGTTTTCAGAGTTTGTAAGTTTTGGGCCAGGGACTCAGCTCAGTGGTTCTGCTGCCTGCCTTGAAAGCACACGGTCCCGATAACAACAACAAAAAAGTTTAGAAGTTTAAAAATGTAATACTTTGCATCATAAGTTGCCAATAAAACTTGTGTAAATTGAAATCTTATAAAGAACTTGAAGTCCAATTCACAGAAAGTAGAATGAGAGATGCCAGGACGTGGGAGGAGGAGAACGGACAGTGTTTAGGAGACACAGGGTCTCGACTGTGGAAGATGAAAATTGGGTAGGGACTGTGGATAGTGGTGGTCACACAACAACGGGACCGCTCTTCATGCCACAGACCCACACACATAAAAATGGCTAAAATGGCAGATTTTATGTTACATATATTTTACCATGAATGTAAAAAAAGAAGTCAAAGCCAATCACAGAAAATCTTTATAACCGTACTCACGAAGGTGCAATGTCCAGATGGTTGATGCTAAAGCCGGAAGAGCACAGGCCTCCCAGGGTTGTTGATATGGTCAGGAAGGCGACAGCCAAAGAAGAGTCGCAGCCTATGAACCCAGCAGCCACCAGGAAGACCGCGGGTCCAATCATCCCTGGAGGGAAAAGTTGGAAAAGCAGCACCACCAATCACATTTGCTCCAGCTAAAGTGGCATGGAGCAGAAATGTGGACACTGACGCTACCTGCTGTTTGAACATGGAACTGACATCATTCACAAAAAAAACCTTAGAAATGCACCTGGCGTGGTGGCACACACCTGTAATCCCAGCCCTCAGGAGGCCGAGGCAGGAGAACTGCTGAGTTCGAGGCCAGCTTAGGCTACACAGTGAGTCTAAGGTCAGCCTGAACTTCAGAGCGAGACCCTGTCTCAAAAAAATTATAGTTTGAGCCAGGGATTTAGTGCAGTGGTTCTACCACCTGCCTCGCAAGCACAAGGACCTGAGTTCGATTTTTGGTACCAAAAAAACTTACATTTTGAGACAAGGTCTTGCTAAGTTGGTAAGTTACCCAGGCTAGGCTTGAACTTGTGATTTTCCTGCTTCAGCCTCCTAGTGTACTAGTATTACAAGGACTGTGCTACTATGTCCAGCTAGAATACTGTAAATCTTAATGTCCAGCTAGAATACTGTAAATCTTAGTTCTCAAAATACATGGCTCAAAGAGCCACCATGTACAGAAGCAGACAAAATGCATCATAGTGTTTAATACGTGAACAAAATAAACGTCTTCTTAAAAATTCTCCTTGTGCTGTTGTGATATTGTGGCAGAAGGAATACGTACTTGGTTTCTGCCCGATTCTAGGCACACAGTCCCTAAAATCCTTGGAATCTCTGACGCGATAAGAACATTCCGTTTTGCTAACAGAAGACTGACCCAGACGGAGAGTGGTCACCGGAGACCAAGCGGGACTCATGGGTGGAACTTCCCTGCCTCCCCATCTCCGGAGGGACGGAAGCTGCAGGCCAGGGACTCACTCAGTGAGGCCTCCCCAGGCTCCGGAGCCGCTCTACCAGCCGGGGGTCGTGGGAGGCCTGGTTAGAGTGCTCAGAAGGGCAGGTCGCACCCTGACGTGCAGGACTTGAAGGGGCAGCCGGACTGGCCCTGTGGGACGCCTGCGTGTGGGGTGTCTCAGGGGAACTGCTGAGCTGCTGACCCAGGTAAGGGCTTCCTGGATTAAGTGAGTGCACTGCAGGTGAGAGGGGAAGGAATCCCTACCCCAGTAAGCATAGCCGATTAACTTGGCTTACCTATAAGTGTGAAAGTCCTGCGAACACAGAGAGTCGAACAATTCCACTTTGCCCTTAAGCTGTCGGCGGCCTGACCGGACAGGATCATGCATAGCCAACTGCCAAAGTAGGGCAGCGCAGACAGAAATCCGTTCTGCAAGGGACAGGAGGAACTAGGAGTAATTACAAGGAAAGGAAAAAGCCACCTGCTTGGGCACGACCACAGCTAACCACCAGCACGTGAAAACAAAAGAAACACGCAGCAGTACAGCATTCGGGTTTATAGAATTGCAGGGAACGGAAGTGGCTTCTGAGGGACTCCAGGATGCAGCCTGTCTCCACCAGACACAGCCTGTGCCTCTTGCCCGCTCCCTGCGATCTTGGCTGTCCCAGAATTTGCTTCTGGGAGACACAGGCCTTTGGATTAGCCTGTGGGTTCTCACCATTGAACAGTTTCTGTGTTCAGGACTATTTATTTAACAAAATAAAAAATTATATATTGTATTTAAAATTCTTATTATAAAATAAAATGTACCCACAGAAAACCACACAAATAAAATATATAGATTAATGGTTATTCTAAGAACCACATAGGTCAAGATAAGGAGCTAAATCTTGATTCTTTGGTTATTTAAATTTTTTTCTAATATTGCAGATTAAACCCAGGGATTTCACATTGAGGCACATCCCAGCCCTTTTCTTTTATCTATCTATCATTCATCTATCTATCTATCGATCAATCAATCGATCGGTACCTGGGATCAAACTCAGGACCTTGTGCTTGCGAAGCAGATGGTGGCACCACTGAGCTAAACCCCAGCTTTTATCTTTTATTTTGAGACAGGGTCTCACCAAGCCCTGGATTAAAGGTGTGCATCCACCACACCAGCTGCATCTATTTTGGGGGTGCTGGGGATCCAATCAGGACCTTGCATGTGTGAGGCAGGTGCGGCATCCGGCCCAGCTACACCTACTATTTGTGGCAAGTCCCACACGCACAAACTGTAACAAACCAGTGAGGTGAGTTTTCTGATCTACTTCCCTGTGGAATAAAACTGATAATCCTGAGGGTGGATGTGGTTGAACATGCCTGTAAACCCAGCACTAAGTAGGCTGAGGCAGGAGGATTAGAAGTTCAAGTGCAGCCTGGCCAGTTTAGCGACAACCCGACTCAAAAGAAAAAAGGGCTGGGGTGTAGCTCAGTGGTAGAGCACTTGCCTAGCATATGCAAAGCCCTGGGTTCGATCTTCTGTACCACAAGAGCAAAGAAAACAAGAAACTGATTAAAAAATATTAATATCCCAAAAGGGAATATATATCACCTCAACTCTTTTTAAGTTGTTAAGAATTAGGAATACAAAATTGGGGAAAAAAAAAACTAGGAAAGAAGTGATGATAATCTAATGAAACTAAATTTCTATGAAAAAAAAAAAAAACAAAAAAACCCAAGCTTGTAACAAGACATAGAGCTTTAATCATTTAAATGAGAGAATAGGGCTGCGGATTCAGCTCCGTGGTTCCACTGACTGCCTCGCAAGCACAAGGACCCAAGTTGGATCCCCAGTACCAGAAAAAAACCTAAAATAAAATAAAAAATAAAAAAGAGAACTTAAATAATTTATAATTTAAAATAATTTATTTTAAATAATTAAAATAGCACGCTTCTCAAAGCAAGCTTTATTTTGAACAAAGGCCATTTTGCAAAAATATTGATTTAAAAACAAAACATTAGCCAGGTGTGGTGGTGTATGCCTGTAATCCTAGCATACGGGAGGCTGAGGCAGGAGGATTGCTGTGAGTTTGAGACCAGCCTGGGCTACATAGTGAGTTCAGTCTCAAGTACATAGCGAGACCCTGTCTCAAAAAAAACCAAAAACCCAACCCAACCAAACCAAACATTAAACTAGGCTTGATGGCACATGCCTGTAATGCCAACATTCTGGGAGGCTAGTTCCAGTCTAGCCTGGACAACTTAGTGAGACTGTCTCAGAATATAAAAAATGGGGCCAGGGATTTAGCTCAGTGGCACTGCACCTGCCTCGTAAGCCTGAGTTCGATCCCCAGTGCCGCAAAAGGAAAGAAAGCAAGCAAGCAAGCAAGCAAGCAAGCAAACTGAGGGTGTAGCTCAGGGCAAAGGCCCTGGGTTCAGTCCCAGGGAGGGGAACACACACACACGCACACACACACGCACGCACACGCACGCAGACGCATGTATACAGCCATGTATTCCGAACCCTATTCACATTTCCTGTGTCAGGGTCGGGGACAAACCCAGAGCCTCATACATCTGGGAAACGCTCTATCACTGAGCTGCATGCCCTGCGAGGATCTGTTTTCCATTCTCTTGGCTATGGGTCTCAGAATAGAACGGCTGGGTCATACAAGTCTGGGTTTGACTTTTTTAGGAAGAGACACCGTGTTTGGTAAAGCAGCTGTTTTACACTGCTACACCCATGTGCGGTTGAGCCACTTCCTCTGTGTCCTCAGCACTTGCTAGTTGTGCGTGTGCATGTGTGTAACGGCCATCCCAGCAGGTGTGAGCAGCATCTCTTTCTGGGCTTGCTTTGCATTTCCCTGATGACTAATGAGGCTCGGCATCTTTACATGTGCTTACTGGCCATCTGTGTATCTTCAGAGCAATGCTATTTTGAGTCTTTTTGCCCATTTAAAAAACTGGGCTGTCTTTCTAAGCTGGGCATGGTGCATACCTCTGTAATCCCAGCACTAAGGCACCAGGACTGCCACAAGTTCAAGGCCAGCCTAGGCTACACAACAAAACCCTGTCTCAAAACAAAACTAAACCCCCCAAAACTGGGTTGTCTTTTTTATTATTGAGTTGTAAGAAAAAAATTTTTTTTTGAGACAGAGTCTTGCTAATATAGTATAGGCTGGCCTCAAACTCACTATGTAGCTGGGGCTGGCCTTGAACTCATGGCGCTCCTCCTGCCTCAGCCTCTTGAACGCTGAGATTATAGGCGCGCACCACAACATCTGGCTAAGTTGTAAGAATTCTTAATATAGTTTAGATATTTGACCCTTATCAAATTTAAAACTTTAAAATGTTTTGTCTCATTCAATAGGTTGCCTTTTCATTTTCTTTCCTTTTTGGTTTTTTTAGACAGGGTCTCACTATGTAGTTGAGACTGATCTGGAACTCACTATGTAGCCCAGGCTGGTCTCGAACTCACAGTGATCCTCCTGCCTCAGCCTCCTGAGAGCTGGGATTACAGGCGTGCGCCACCATGGCTGGCTCATTTTCTTGACAGTGTCCTTTGACACACAAGAGTTTTTTGGAGACCAGGTCTTGATACGCTTTCAGGCTGGCCTTTGATGCACAAGAGTTTTTAAGTCAGGGTCTCACTGTGTACTTCAGGTTGGCTTTGAACTTGCAGTGATCTTCCTGCCTCAGCCTCCTGAGTGCTGGGATTACAGATGTGCACTACCACACCTGGCAGGAGTTTTCAATTTTGAAGTTCAGTATGTCCATCTTCCTCTTGGGCCACTTGTGCATTGGGTGTCATGATGTGACAGTTAAGGACTGTCAGATGAGACACCTGGGGTTAAGAGTACACAGCTCTGGGCATGCAGCTCACAGGAAGAGCACATGTTGGGCACACGGAGACCCTGGGATCCATCACCAGCACAGGACAATCAAAGCGCACCCTGGGAAGAGAAGGAGCAACAGCGGGGGCAAACAGAAGCCTAACACTGAGCAGGGCAGAGGAAAACTGACTGCTTTGTAGAGGCCAGGCGCTTTAACGGAATGTTCTGTATGTGAAGCAGGCGGTCTTGGTTCTTACCTCTTGGACATTGAACCTCAGGATCTCCTTCATGTAAGTAGGCAGCAAGGTCAGTAAGGTATAAAAAGTCCAATTGTAAGAAAAATGTGCCACGACGACAGCCCAGAGCGGCAGTGATTTCAAAATGGGAATCCACGGCACTGACTTCCGCGAAGAGAGCTGCAGAAAACAGCAGAGCGAGGGTGAGGAGGCTGAGACGTGCACCTCAGCACCAGGCCTCCTCCAGGACCGCGCCGCCTCGGCCTGGAGCAGCGAAGCCTGGACCTGACGGGCAGCTCCTCTGGAGATTACAGCAAACACAGGACAGAAGAACAGTGTCAGAGTTGCGCCCTCCCTCTGCTCTCCGCCCTATAGGGTTCCCAGTTTAGTGTCTACCTGTTTGCTTAAGGGAAGCTGTGGCTTTTAAAGCCACGTTTAATTAAAATAAACTGCACGAGATCAACAGTGTCTCCAAGATCCCCACAGAGCAACGGCCAAGAGAAGTGAGGGAGCTGCTGGCTCCTGCATCCCCAGCCAGACACCCGGCAAGGTGCCGACCTGCATCTCACACCGTCCCCTGCTCTCCTCAGGCCTTAGCAGGGCTGACAAGTTATGACTGATTTTTAAGTAACAACAAAAAAGGTTTTCCTAGTAAAATTTAAATTTCATGCTGGGAGTGGTGGTGTATCCCTGTAATCCCAGTGTTCAGAAGGCCGAGGCAGGAGGATTGCTGCAAATTCAAGGTCAGCCTGGGCTACATAATGAGAGCCTGTCTTAAAAACCGGTGGTGGTTTAGCTCAGTGGTGCCGCCACCGCCTGCCTGAATTCGATCCCTGGTACCAAAAACAGACAGACAGACAGACCGACCTTTTCTGTATCTACTTTCCATTTCCCCTGAGCCTGTTTCTGTGACCTTATGGCCCACACTGTGCAGAACTGGTGAACACACAGAGACACAGCCACACTGCGAGCCCGCTGCTTATGGACAGGCGGCGGGACAGCAGTTCGGAGATCACGGTTCTGGGCACATTTTTACATTTCCTACAAACTAAAGCTTGTGGTTTGTTTCGCAAAAGCGAGAGCAATCTGTGTTTCTGCCTATAGATTCACTGTTATTTCAGAAGAGGGAGAACTGGTATTAACCTTCCTGTGGCCTTCTAGGGTTTTTTTTTTTTTTCTTGTGGTGGTCCTGAAAATTGAATCCAGGGCCCCTGTACTGAGCTCCAGGCCTTTTTTATTATTTTATTTTGAGACGGTGTCTCGCTAAGTCACTAAGTTGCCCTGGCTAGGTTTGAATGCACCATCTTCCTGTTCCAGCTTCCCAAAGGGCTGGGGTTACGGTGTGCGCCCCAGGCCTGGGTTCTAGGGACTTTCTCTTTGACTGCTTTGGAGATACACTTGTTTCCCAGTACACACCAAATATGTGAGAGATACAAGGAAAGAACACATTTGCTCTTTCAGAGAAATGGTTCTTAATTCCAATTGTTCTTCAGAATTATCTCCAGCACTTTCAAAATTATACCTGCCCTTGGGCTGGGGATTTAGCTCAGTGGTTCCAGCACCTGCCTTGCAAGTACAAGGTCCTGAGTTTGATCCCCAGTTTCAAAACAAACAAATAAAAAGTTGTAGCTGCCGGTACTCTACCTTAGACTTAGTGAATAAGCAGAACAGAAAAAAAAAAGGAAAACAAAAGTCTGACTGCAATGCCAAGGAATATAACTTTTAAAAGATGTCACAGATGACTCTGAAGAGTCAGGCATCCTAAGATTTGCTGAGTGTCAGAATTATCCAGGGAAGCTGGTGGACAGTGGCACATGACTGCAATTTCAGCACCTGGGAGGCTGAGGCAGGTGGATCTGTATGAGTTCAAGGCCAACCTGAGCAAGGCCAGCCTGGACTACATCATGAGGCCCTGCCTCAAAAACAAACAAAATGAAAAGCAACTTCCCCCAAAGTACCTTTTAGATAAAAATCCTTCAAGAGTTTAAGTTAGCACTAACAGAACCTGCCGATGTGTTGTCCAACATGGTAACCAGTGCCCACAAGTGGCAGCTTGAGCTCCTCAGTGTGAGAGGGACCTCTGTGGTCTGACCTCAGTGTGCTCCTCCCACAGTCTTCTTCTTTCTTTCTTTTTCTTTCTTTACTGCAAACATCTAAAATAATTGTCAGCAAATGGCAGCTGTGAAAAGGACAAATAACTGGGTGTGGTGGCTCATGCCTGTAATCCCAGCACTTGGGAGGCTGAGGCAGGAGGATCGCCATGAGTTCAAGGCCAGCCTGGACTGCATAATGAGACCCTGTCTCAAAAAACCAAAAAAAAAAAAAAAAAAAAAAAAAAAAAAAA
>NW_022900939.1:33927656-33943310 GCF_012274545.1 Fukomys damarensis
AAAAAAAAAAAAAAAAAAAAAAAAAAAAAAAGACTGGAAGTTCTAATTATTACAGATAACTAATTGCTTTTAATGTGGGAGGGAATATGGTATAGGGAGGGAGAATATATTTTCCCCATCCGAGAAAAAAAAAGTTTTCATGCCGCTTTATTTTTAAAATACCCAGCTAGGGCCAGGGATTTAGCTCAGTGGTTCTGCTGCCTGCCTTGCAAGTGAAAGGTCCTGAGTTTGATCCCTGGTACAAAACAAACAAAAAAAAAACCCAAAAAAACATTCCACCTAAACTATCTGATGATGTGAAATTCAGAGTCCAAGCTAACAAAGGCGAAGGTGAGTGGGGGTGTAACTGCCAGCTAGAGAAACAGTACAAAACAGAACAACGGTGCGCAGAGCCACCCAGCCAATCCAAAGTAGGTGAGAGTCTACTCAAGGCACCAAAGTCAGCTGCAAACCCTCACTACGGCCAGGAAAGCACATTCTACATCCCTTCTCCCCTTGTTCCATTTCTACCTTCACCCTGGAGACAGCGGACCTGCAACTTCGGAAGAGAAACAGGAGTGCGAGTTGCCGGGCGTGGTGGCTCACACCTGTAATCCCAGCACTGGAGAGGCTGAGGCAGGAGGATCGCTGTGAGTTCCAGCCTGGGCTACATAGTGAGTTCCAGTTCAGTCTCAACTACATAGTGAGACCCTGTCTCAAACAACCAAAAAAAAAAAAGTGTGAGTGAGACTATCCCTGTAGCCGACTGGATCTCTCCCCGGCCTGCCACGGCTGCTGCAGGGTGTAAGGGGAAAAGTCTCTTTCAGATGACATTTTCTTATCCCCCGTTTTTTTTGAGAAAAAAAAAATTTCAAGAGGAGATGGATAAGCTTTCTAGTTTTAGTGTTTGTAAAAAACAAGCTATTTTGTTTCGTTTTCTGCAAAACTTCATTCTTCCCATCAGCCAGCACACACTCCTGACAACAGAGAAGGAACAGGTGCTCAGCCTTCTGGGAGTGACGGATCTGTACACAACACCGCCAGTGTCTTCTGTGGAGTTATACAAGCAATCCACACTGCAGGAAAACCCGTCTTCCGAAGGAAGGTCATTCCCAGAGTTTCTAGTGAAAGCCAGAGCTCGTATTATACAGATTACTAACTTTGTCCAGTGAGCCCTTTCTGAGGTGTCACCAGCAGGGAAATAAAACAGAAGCTTTCTTGTGACTTGTTTCCTCATTAACAAGGAGCCACAATGAACCAATGTAAAGTGAAGCCAAAAACAAAATCAAAACAAGGGGTCAGAAGGTACACATGTGTAAGGAAATGGTGAAGACCAAAACAATTCACACAAAATTTTTCATTTGTAAATCAGACCGTGAACAAACTTCCTCATCGCCTACAACTCTTAAATCTCATTGCCCTTAAAATCTCAAGGAGCACTCAAATCACCGCGAACCAACCATCCTTGCCTAAGAAGGCTTCCAAAAAAGCACTACTCCAGTGATTTTCAGGGCTGAGGGACAGCTTTCTGCCGAGACCACGGGGAGCTATGATTTTAGAGGCTGGCTGTGCTTTTTCAACCCTAGGCCTTGCCTTCAAAAGAGCCTCTTGTGGGAAGTATCCCGTCAGAACAAGTAACTTCTTCCAGCCTCACAAACCAGACGTTCCATTGATAAATAAGGAATCTCAGGTTCCACCGCACAAAAACACACTTGGTCGAAGTGCAGGTTTCTGCCATCAGCCTGGGACTTTCCTCTCGGTGCACTGACAGCCCCGAGTCACAGCCAGAGACCTGGAGCAGGGCAGCCCCTTCCCCCGGAGCCCGCCTCGCCCTGAGCGTGCACAGCTAAGGGCCGCACGGAGCTTAGGAGGGGACCAGGACCCAGCAGCTTCCGCTCGTCAGAGACCCCAGCTGCTGCGCTTCTGGGCGCACCGCCCCCTGCTTGCTGACCGCAGCTTCTTTGCCAGGCGCCTTCCAGGCACTTGAGTTCTGCCACCAGCGGGAAAGGAAAGATCAGGCCCTGTCTGCCCTACCTGCGTCCTCCCAGCCAGGCCACTCGGGGAGCGAGACGCCACCAGAGGGGGGGCAACCTGCTCCCTAGGCAGGTCCAAGCCTGGACAGACGACCTAAAAGCAAGCACCTTCCTCTTCTCGCCAGTACACGGGGGCTGCCTTTACAGATCTAGCCCCTTCTGGAGAAAAATTAATATTTTACAATCCCATAAGTAGCGCCAAATCCAGAGCAAAACACTGGCCCTTGTAAGCTCTCCCCTAAGCCATCCAGCCCAAGTCTACACTGACACAAGCCCTTCCAGACGGTCCCCGAGCGCCCCCTGGTGGGCTTTCCTCCTAGGGCAGCCAGCCCCGGCCTTGGCTTGAAGACGCAGGGCTCGGGACAGCTCCCGCGAGAAGCGAACCACCTGCGCCCACACTTGCCCCCTGCAGGCCACGTTCCACGGTGGGTCTCCATCCACAGGCTCGGAGAAACCACTCCTTCTTTCCCCTCCTTTATTTAAGTTCTCAGTTCCCGTGAAGAACCTAACTTCTCAAAAAAAAAAAAAAAAAAGTTCAAAGCATGAATGAAGGGGTCAGGGATGTAGCTCGGTGGCACCGCATCTGCCTGGCAAGTGCAATGCCCTGAGTTCAATTCCCGGTACCGAGAAAAACCAAAAAACAAAAACAAAAAAACAGTACAGGAGATGCTGCACATTTCTCAGAGCCAAGACTTAAAGATTGAGCTCCATGGAACACATCATCATTATTTTTTTCACCATTATTATTAATTTTTGTACCAGGGATCGAACTCAGGATGCACTTGCGAGGCAGGCCACAGTACCACTGAGCTAAATCCCCAGCCCTCATTTTTTGACACAGGGTCTCAACTCAGGCAGGATCCTCCTGCTTCAGCCTTCTATGTGCTGGGACTACAGGTGTGTGCTCTCACATCATTATTTTATAATGTTTCAACTACATAATTTCCTTTAAGATAGAACACTGGGGTTTAATGAAAACTAATCCTACCAATTCCTCTTGTTTCTGAAAATTATATTTTCTGAAGCACATTGAAAACCACTTAGGTTTGGATATTAGATTAAGACATAGCAAGGTTCAGAAAGCTTTTTTGTTTTGTTTGCTGTTTTTTTGAGACAGGGTCTCATTATGTAGTTCAGGCTGTAATTCATAGTGAGTCTTGAACTTACTATGTGGCCCAGGGTGGCCTCAAACTCAGTGATCCTCCTGCCTCAGCCTCCTGATTGCTGGGATTACAGAAATGTGCCACAAGTGGCTGAGAAAGATTTTTGTTTTCTTTTAATATAAATAAGGACTGGGGATGTAGCTCAGTGGTGCTGCTGCCTGCCTCACAAGCTCAAGGGCCTAAGTTTGATCCTCAGTGCAGAAAAAAAAAAAAATCTAAATAGGTCAGGGATGTAGCTCAATGGTGCTGCACCTTGCCTGGCAAGAGAAAGTTTGATCCCCAGTACTGGAAAAAAAATCTAAATATACTAAGAAACATCATAAACTCATAATAGTAACAGTAAAAATGAAGTATTACAGCTACTAACTGTCAATCCTGAAAAACATGGCAAAACATCAAATTTTATCTACTTATGGGATAGGGACTCATCTGATTAGAATTATGGTGATACTAAACTATTTTTTTACCTTCTTTTTTTTTTTGGTACCAAAGATTGAACTTGGGCCCTTGTGCTTGGAAGGGAGGCAGCAGAACCACTGAGCCAAACCCCTGGCTAACCTTTTTTGTTTTGAAACTAAACTTTTAAAGGAATTCTCTTTATTACATTGCTGATTTCTTTTTTCACATTTGTCAGCCTTTGAAAAAAGGCCAAGAGAGTCCATATTTCCTAAAGTTCAGCAGCTTGTAGAGACATATGAGGCAAAAATTTAAAATTCAGAAAGAAATGTCAATGAATAAATTTTTAGTTATTGCCTAGTTACACGATGCATTCAAATTTTACATAACAATCATAGTAACAATGGGCAACAGACATTTTACGTGAAATATTTAATGTTGTTAAGCCACTAACATGACGTGGAAGGCAGAAGAATGCGACAAAAGCCAGGCATGGTAGTGCTCACCTGTAATCCCAGCACTCAGGAGGCTGAGGCAGGAGGACTGTTGTGGGTTCGAGGCTGGCCTGTGCCACATAGTGAGTTCAAAGCCAGCCTGGAATACACAGTGAGATTGTGTCAAAAAAGAAAACAAAGGCCGGGGATTTAGCTCGCCTGCCTTGCAAGCACAAAGGCCAGAGTTCAATCCCCGGTACCAAAGAAAAAAGAAAAAAAAAGACAGAAAACAAAACCCAAACAAACAAACAAATCCAAAGAATGCTTGCATTTAAAATTTTTCATAATCTTATGTTCTTTCACTTTACCCAAAAGGCAAATATTGTTTATGGCGTGAGAATCTGCTGCACTGAATGATAACAGGGAATGAGGGTCAAGCCCACAGCCTGGTACTCCTGGGCCAGCGATCTGCTAGGCGTCCTCCTGCCTTAGCCTCTGAGCAGCTGGGAATACAGGTTTACACCACCTGGCCCAGACACTGGTCAGTTTACTAACAATAAATGATTACGAGGTAGTTGTACAATTCTTTTAGATACCACATTTCATTTTCTACTAACTAAAAAAGGAAAAACCAAAGTAAAACTCACTTGATAATGACTGCTCTAAAAGGTTTAAAATAACTGCATTGTTTGGTGCTGGGGATTGAGTCGATGGTCGTGTGCAAGCTAGGCAAGCGCTCTACCACAGAGCCCCAGGACATCTTTTTTTTTTTGGTCTTTTTGAGACAGTCCTGCTATGCAGTTCAGGCTTTTGAACTATGTAGTCCAGGCTGGCCTTGAACTTGAGGCGATGCTCCTGCCTCACCCTCCTGAGTGCTGGGATTACAGGTGTGCACCACCACACTAGGCTAAAACTACTTTAGCCCTTTTATTGCCCCCCGCTTTTGAGACAGGGTCTCGCTCTACAGTTCAGGCTATCTTTGAACTCACTGTGTAGCTCAGGTTGGCCTCCAACTCATGGCAATCCTCCTGCCTCAGTCTCCTGAGTGCTGAAGCAGGAGGATCACTGTGAGTTCGAGATCAGCCTGGGCTACATAGTGAGTTCCAGGTCAGTCTCAACTACACAGTGAGACCCTGCCTCAAAAAACCACACACAAAAAAAAAAGACTTTAAAAAGTAATTTTTCATAGTTTTAATCTAGAAAGATTGGAATTCTTCAGACAGTATTTTGTACATTTATTTCATTTGCCTATTCTACTTTGTTTAAGGAAATAAGAAATATCTATTTTATTTTTATGTATATGTATAGTTATTTATTTATTTGGTCTTTAGAGACAAGATCTCACTGAGTACTCCACACTGGCCTCAAACTCAGGGCCCTTCTCTCTTAGCCTCCCGAACACTGTGATTATTGGCGGTGTCACTTGCTGGGCTGACATATCTACCTAAAAAACTGGTATCTTAATTTTTTTTTTGAGACAAGGTGTTGCTGTGTAGCCTAGGCTGGCCTCAAACTTGAGATGATCCTCCTGCCTCAGCCTCCTGAGTGTTGGGAGTACAGGAGTGTTCCACCACGCCTGGCTGATATCTTAATTTTTTTTTTTTTTTTGGTAATGGGGATCAAACTCTGGCCCTTGTGCTTTCGAGGCAGGTGACAGAACCACTGAGCTAAATCCTTGGCCCTGGTATCTTAATTCTGAAGGGAAAAAGTTCCAATTTTTTTTTTCAAGGGCTGGGGATTTAGCTCAGTGGTTCTGCCATCTGCTTTGCAAGTACAAGGTCCCGAGTTCAATCTCCAGTACCAAAAAAATAAATAAAAAACACAATTTTTTTTTCAATATGTGCCAAGTCCATACCTGACTTTTTAATGATGAAGCGATGTATTCCTTTTCATAACTGGAGATTGTCTTGTGTGTTTCTGGTGTATCACTAACTCTCCAGGTCCACAAAATAAACCACAATATTCCAAGTATACCTTTAAATAGAAAAATAAAAGTTAAATAAAATTAGAATTATCAACTGATTTTTACAGGTCATGACAAAATTATGTAACTATAAATTCACTATAAATTAAATTTAATTTCAAATTTCACTTTAATGGAAGAATTGCTATAATTGTATTACTTCCTATATTTTGTTTTGTTTTTTTGCGGTACCGGGAATCAAACTTGGGTCCTTGTGCTTGAGAGGCAGGTAGCGGAACCACTGAGCTAAATCCCTGGCCCACTTCCTATGTATTTTGAAGAAAACTTTTAACCACATGGATGTCTATAGGGAAATCTACAATGCAAATCTTTTGAAAATAAATTTCTACAATCTATGTATTTCTATAGGCATTTGCTCTGTTTTTAAAATTATATACAAAATGCCAATGTGAAAATCTAATTTATTAATTTTTGTATTATCATGCCATGAATGTGAAACATACCATGATACTAAAAAAAAAAAAAAATTCAAACAAGTGAGAGTATCCTACTTGCTTGAAAATATTCTCAAGTCACACATTTTTTTTTCTTTTTTCTGAGATACAGTCTCACTATGTAGTTCAGGCTGGCCTTGAACTCATGGTAATCCTCCTGCCTCAGCCTTCCGAGTGCTGGGATTAAGGTGTGCCCCACCATGCACAGCTAAAACACACATTTTTCTAATACTGAAGACAGTAACTTCTGACACTGAAGTCCATGATTCAACAGCTGTTCCTACTGAGAAATATTCCAAGACTAACATCAGGCCTTAACTCGATGGATCCTTTTAACCACATCAACCTGAAAAACAGGTTGTCAGTCTCTTAGAACCTTGTGGTTAGGGGACAATTACCTCGGTGCGTCAGACTTTATACCTTTGGCTAATTATTATACTACTATTACAGGTTTTATCTGTTACATAAGAATTTAGGCTAAAAATTTAAACTTACCAAAAAAATAGAAGACATAAGTCCAATTCATATAGTAGCAAATTATTCCAGAAAGAGGAAGTGAAATCACTGTTCCAAGCTGTGCTCCTACAACAACACAAGACTTCATAAGCTTTGGAAGGAGATAACACAGCAGGATGGGTCTGTCGCTTCGAGAGGATGGGGCCGGGTGCAGCTCAGCACAGGGCACTTGCCTCGCACATGAGGCCCTGGGTTCTATAACGAGTACTGCACAACACAGATAAATAAACGGACAAATAAACGGCCTAGGGAACAGGTGACAAGGAACAAAAAAATCTACTAACATACAACAGAGTTAAATTAGTCACATGTAAATGTAAGCAATACATTCTCTCAAGGGATTATTTTCTAGAGAACCTGAAATAGGTAAAATATACACATTGATATGCAGTTCCATCCTTTACAACTAGGCAGCCGTTTATGAATCAGGAGGCACCAGTCACCAGGGCAGACTCCTTACAATGGGGAAGAGCGTCAAAGTCAGTCTCGAAGTCTGAAAACTATAGCTTATTACAGCAGACTTGCTGAAATAGGAATGAAGCCTATCTTACAACAATTGCTTCAGGCACATAAACAATAAAATAAAGCATTTTGACTGTCAATGTGGGACCTCTTAGTAAATGCAATGGGAGCTAAACTGATGAATCAGATATTATTTGTAGTCATGAGCTTCAGACTTAGAAAGCGGTGTTAAGGGAGTGTCAGGAAGTATTAAGTGTCAGAGCCATACGGAGTTCAAAGGCGGGATATTCGATTCTTTCTTTTTTCTGTTTTTGTGTTGGGGGGATCAAACTCAGGACCTTGCACTCCCGAGGGAGGTGTGGGTGCCACTGGGCCAAATCCCCAGCCCATGGGAGATATTATTTCTGACCTCCAGAGGTGAGGAGAAGACATAAGCTCTAGTGGCATCCAGATTTTCACAAAAGGGAAGACTTGCCCCAAAGAAATAAGGTGAGAAAGAAGACACACAGGTAGTGCACAGGATAAGCAAGGCAGCAGAAAACAGTGGATTTGGGAACTTTACTTGGGTGAAGAAAAAAAGAATAGAAAATTAAGGTTAAAAACACCAGGCTGAAGGGTTAGCTGACTCAATGCCAGGCACTAGGAGTCAGGTCCTGGGTGAGGGGCAGTGAAGTGGCGCAGGCTAAAACATCTCGAGCCCTAGGAACTTAGACTTTCTTTAGCACAGACAGAGGGCACTGCTTTGGAATTCAGCGTCAGATTGTCATGTCAATCTCTTCACAGCTCCAAGTGCGATCTTAAAATTAAAACAGGATCCAGTCTCTCACTTGATTAAAAATTTCTATTGTCTCCCCATTGTATTTTTGGGAAAATATATACATTCCTTTAAGGTTTGATACAGTCTGATTCTTGTCTAGTTCTCTAATCTCAGGCCACGACCTTTTCTCCTTATGTCCTGGCCTCCTGGGTGCTCTCTCATTTCTGTGGCCTGTTATCTTATCCCCTGCCTGAGAGCACTTACGTATGTTGTTCTGGGGTCTGGGATGCTCTTCTCTCTGCTCTGCCCTTTGCTTTGTTCTTCTCCTTTGGATTTTAGCTTCTAAGTCACCACAGACAGGCCTTTCTCAAATCAGCTGAGTGGAAAATTTTCCACTCAGTCAATGGAAGAAAGACCAGAAGCTCTTCCATGATCTGGTAAAATGTAATTTACACCCACAAAGCTCATGTTACCTAATCCATAGCTCAAAATGATGCCAAAGAAATGCATAGAAAAGAAAATGAATGAAGAGAGGAGTTGAGAGTCATGATACGCTCATAACAATAAAATCAGAAATCACAATTAAGGGACAACAGTGCTTCATTTTCCAGCTACTGATTTTTCAAAATACATTAAAGACAACATACTTTGCATAAATAGTGGCAAATGGGAAAGACAATATTAAGTCAATTAAGACAGATTACTACATACTACTGAAGCAAAAGGAAAAATTTATAATAAAGATGACCCCCCCCACACCTCCAAGTTTATTTTCTTCCCAAAGAAACACCCAATACTGCATGATTCTGCCTGGCAGGCACTTCTCCCCCAAGATTAGCAAATACACAACAAATTACAGCAAAAACTCTGCGAGAAGAACGGTTCCCTTACCTGCGTACGAGATGCTGAGAAGCTTGCTTCTTTCGAGAGGGGGCGCCCAAGAAGACCACATGGCGTGCATGGCGGGAAAGGTAACACCCTGGGCGAGGGGATGTTTTGGATGAAATACAAGGCAGCGCATGTTAATGCTTTAGATGAAATTGAGCATTTTGTTTCAAAAGTTTTTTTTTTTTGATAAGAATCAAACCAGATTCAGGCTCCACGAAGTGAAATGTCTTTATGGTGTTAAGTGAAAACACTTTTCAACGAAGTGCTTTCAAAATGGACAAAGACTTATGGGTTTTTGAATGGGCATGGGGACTGCGAGGTAAGGGTTACAGTAACCCTGAAAGAATGCTCCGAGTGGTGACACCAAGGGACCATTTTCAAGGTTTATTGTACTCGTTCCCTTGATTAATGGCCTAGACGTAATGTGGATATGGCCCTTTTTAAGTTTTAAAAACACTGAGCCCCCATGTGCTTTGCTACTTTCTGCCTGCCCTGAACTGTTCTCTTGGGACGCTGCCGTGTGCCACTCTGCCTTGGGGCCAGCTGATTGTTGACTGAAACCTCTACAAACTGTGAGCTAAATTAACTTTTCTCCTTTAAAAAGTAAAAATAAACATGCTGAGCTAGAACTCTGGAGGTTATCAGAACTGTGAAGAGGATGAACTCAGGGAGAGCGTTGCTTGGGGAAGGCCGACTGCTCACGGGGACAGGAAACAGGGCACAGGGGCTGGAGGGGGCGCTGCAGAGAGAAGGGAGGAAGGTTCTGGAAGTTTCAGGTCAGCAGATGCGCAGTCCCCCGGCTGCTCACTGGCCTCCTACCTCAGGAAGACTAGTGAGTCCTCCACAGTTCCTTACGTGTCAGACAGAGGTAGGTACTACTCCCTGTTTTGCACGATTGTTGTAAAGATAAATGGCAGCTATTTTTATTGAGAGAAGAAAATACATGCCTTAATAATTTGTGCTTTCAGCTGATTCTGCCAAAAACAAAAAAGGAAGAAAGAAATACCAGTGGAAGATTTAGATTACATGGAAAATCTGTGTCATGGAGTGTTCACGGGCAAATTATTATAGAACACAACTGAGGATGCTTGGAAATGCTCACAGAGATTATGTCTTAGGGTTTTATTTACAAAACCTGAGGGTTAATGCAGGTATGTCACTAAGTTGGGATTAAAGACACTGACCTAAGTTCATGGATGAGGCATGCGATACATATCTGAAGATGGAGAAAAAGGAGAGAACCTGAGTCTAAACACGACTTATATTCTATTTAGAAATGCCAGGTGTTGTGGTGGAGTCCTGTAATCCCAGCGCTGGGGAGGCCGAGGCAGGAGAATCATCATAGGTTTGAGGCCAGCCTGGGTTACACAGGGATTTCAAGGCCACCCTGAACTACATGGTGAAACCCTGCCCCACCCCCATCAAATATTCTATTTAGAAATAAGCTGGTCCCCTAATATAACAGTAGAAAAGCAAGCAATATGCCATGTTAAACCTGCAGTGGCATAAACACACAGGAAACTAAGATACAAGAATATATTCAGCAAGGAAATTCAACAGTTGTATAAGAGAAAATATACAACAAAATAAATGCATTTTACTCAGGTAAGAAAAAAAGAAACTGGTAATACAAGGGTAATTTTTACTTTGTAATTAGATTTGTATTGCTAAACACAAAAAAGAGCTCTCATTCAGAGGCGTGACAGAACTTTAAGTAGTTCTTGGAAAATCTTAAAGTATCTAGCAAACATTATCACAGATAAGCCTTGTATCCACCTGTGGCTGAGGACGGGCAGGTATTTTAGTCACCATTTTAAAAATGATAGAGCTGTGTTCCAGAGGTTTGGTCGTTAGATACGTGGCACTACTATTTCAGCTCTGATTTGCTGTCACCAACTGTGCTTTCCAACACAGCACAACGCAATGCCATCTAACACACCTTCGTGCTCTATTCCATAACAAAAGGCAGCCATATTGCCTGGTTGTCTAAAGGGAATGCAAGACAAAAATAAATCTGGGCCTGGGTTTCAAAGACAGGAGTTCAAAGTTACAAAGGAAAGGAGATTGTTATTCAAAGATGGAGGTATACAAAAGAGAAATAGAGAGGGAAAGATAAGAATTTAAAAATTTGATTTTCAGTACTGGGATTGAACTCAGGGCCTTCACAGTGAGCTACACTCCAGGCTTTTTTTTTTCTTTCTTCATTTTTTGAGACAGAGTGTTGCTAAATCCTAAACTGCCCAGGCTGGACTGGAACTTGTGATCCTCCTGCCTCAGCCACCCAGAGTGCTGGAATCATAGGTGAGCGCCACCACGACCTGCCTACTTCTGGCCAACCTTTGTTCCGACCTGTTACTGTCCACTGTTTCTTTCTGGCTCGTATTCACACTAAAGAATTAAATGAAATCTTTTTTTCCCCCCAGTACTGGGGATCGAACTCAGACCTTGCACTTGTGAGTCAGGCGCAATGCTACTGAGCTAAATCTTCAGCCCAAGAATTACACCTTTAAGTAGAGGGAAACAAGGGGCAGACAAAGTTACCTCCCCTAGACCTTCCAGTGCTCTGAGCACGATGAGTGACACGGCTCCTAGGTCCGCAGCAAGGGGCGTCAGCAGCGTGAAGAGAGAGGTACCGAGGATCCCGTATCCTAGCAGCAGCTTTCCCCCTACTTTGCTCGCAAAATAGCCTCCAGGAATCTGTGTGATGATGTAGCCATAGAAAAAAGCACCGAGAATCCATCCTTGAGTTTCTGCATCCCATGGGTACCTTTTGCCCTGGAAAAAGCACAAGGAAAGATCAGTTCTTTCAGACTTTGACTGAACAGTTCCTTTCCTTTCGTGAGGAAAGTACACATAAATGAAACTGGGGAAACATTACTTGAATCCAGGGAGTGCTGGGCTGCATCCCCAGTCCTCTTATTTATTTTTGGTTTGTTCTGAGACAGGGTCTTGCTATGCAGTTCAGGAGTTCAGGCTGTCTTTGAACTCATCACAATCCTCCTGCCTCAGCCTCCTAAGTGTTGGGATCACAGGGATGCACCACTATGCCTGGCCCCAGTTCTTTTACAATTTTAAGGTAGGATTTCTTTCCCTAGGTTGCCCAGTCTGGCCTCAAATTCGTGGTCCTCCTGTCTTGGCCTCTCAAGTGATTGGGATTACTAAGGTTTGTCACCACATCGAGCAGAACCAGTTTTTGCTTGAAAAACACACACATTTTCTAGTAGGTGGATGAGTTATCACAATTCAGACAAGCAGTTTCTGTAAGTGGAAAGGAACTGAAAGTCAGACTTCACCAAGACTTGCTATTTCATTAAACTAGAGGATGAGCTGTTAACCAAGAAGGCTCAAACAAGAGCCCCAGGCATAATCTGAAAGCTATTAAACAAGAACTATAGTGACTGAGCCATGGTTCAAAACCTGGCCTGGGCTTGAGCCTAGGTGGATCACTTACTGGGTGTGGGATCTGGGAAGACTAAACGAAAAAGGCACACAAAACAAGCCCTGCTGCACTGTAAGTGCCGACTTTATGTTGGCGATGAGCATGCATAAACACAGATATCTCAGATCACACACTTGAACAAGCATGGACTACTACACAAGAGCAAGAATTTAAACTAAGCCATAAACTTCACGTGAGAGACCTGTCTTTTAATCGGCAGCAGCAAAAGTCAGATACTAACAGACTTCTAGTGTCTGGTCTGTACAGCTGAGGTCTGTAGTGCATGGAGTTGTACAAACAAGACACTGTCACGAGCATTCCAGGACTTCCTTGTACTGCCTTCACCTGGGAGAGGAAGGTAAGCGGCTGACTCAACAAATACACTCGTCAAAGGGAAACACACCAAGCAAACCACTGTGCATCCGGTTTGTAGTTTACCTGTAGAATTCTAGGTTTCATGAATTGTCCAGCAGTGTTGCTCAGGTAGGTCATAGATTGGAGTGGAGAAATCAGGTGATGCCTACCCAAACATGTTGTTCAGCAACATTGTTAATGTTAGATAAAGCAGTGTAAAATACTGCAAGTGCGCAAAACTCAACTCTAAACAAATGAACATGCATTTTTCAATTCCTCTATAACACAAGTCAGGCAAGATGACTTAAAAGTAAGCTAGAAAAAACCCAGTAACTTAGGTTAGGCATATTCATTTATTTATTTTAAATTAATTAATTTTTTTTGGAGACAGGGTCTGTGTAGTTCAGGCTGACCTTGAATTTACTATGTAGCCAAGGCTGGACTTGAATTCACGGAGATCCTCCTGCCTCAGCCTACTGAATGCTTGGATCACAGGTGTGAACCATCACACTTGGTTAGGCCATGTTTAAATTCTGGAAAAGAACGTCCTAAGAAACCGACTAGTTTTTATTTTTCATCCTGCCTCTGAGATTACCTAAACTCTCCTATAGCTGTAACCCTGTAAGTGTAAGAACAACTGAATAACAGTCCTATAAAAACTATTTAACAATATTCAAAACAATCTAATTTTCTGATATGCTGAACAAGTTTTTCCAAATTCTTTTCAAGGATGGTGTAATTACGGAAGGAATTGAAGAACTACTGATCAAACAGATCAAGGAGTATGATAGCCCAGCCACAGTAGTTATGACTATGTTACTATTCCACCAGTCCCTGGGAGAACACAAAGAATGTGACCCAGAGAACACAAAAATGCATGTTTTGGTTTCTTCTGGTGGAAGAGACTCTAATGTTTTTACTTGGAAGCATTTTAGGGTTAGCTAAGATTGTCTGCTTAAAAAGTAGCACCTACCGTTTGATTACGAGGAACTTTCACAAGACTTGAATGGTCTGCACATTCCTTGGAAGTTCTATTGTCTGCTACAGTTGTATTTGAATCTACCATTTCCACCAACGCGACACTCAGGTTCACACGTAAGACATAGAGAACGAAGAAACCCAAAAAGGACAATATTGCTAAGTTGTAACGAGCAGAGCAGCACGCTGGAGCTGAAATAAAGATCGCAAGAAAATGTTAAAGAACAAATTGGGTAATGTTGTCTAAATCACGGAACAGCTGACTTTTTAGAAGCACACAAATTAATAATCATGACTATTTTCTGGGCCTCACCTCAGATTAAGCATATCTAAAAAGATTCCTCAAAGAGAATGTGTTCTCTGTATGTGTAGTTTTGACAAAAATTTTAAATGTGAGAGCCTGATCTGTAAGGCAGCTTATAAAACATGGAGGTAGTAGCTGCATCATCTTTGCTCAGAAAAACCTCTGTTCAGAGTCAATGAATTCCTTATCCCGGTCAGCTTGCAAAAGTATAGCACGGGACAAACAGGTAAAGGGGTTTAACGGCATTGCTGGTCCTAAAAAACGACCTAAATCAAAGCCAGTAAGTATGTGAGTGCTTACGCCACCTGCATGACTGACAACAGGACGGCAGAATCTCACTGTAAATGTATAGCACAGAAAATAATTATCAAAGAACAGGGTACAAAACCCCTCTAAATGAAGCTCTTACCTTGAAGAATATCCTCGGAGGCCATGATTAATACTGAAGGCGCTTCTAACCCTAATGTTTCTAAGAACCCAGAGGCAGCCTTTCAGAACCCATGACAGTTGCAGCACTGACAGTTGCTCAGTGGTTACTGAGCTTAAAGGGCCCACAGCAAAAAGAGAAGCGAATGTACCAAAGGCAGAGTAAACAGGAGGAACCGGTGGGAGAAGGGTCCCGACAGCAGGGATCTGATGTAATCTTTAAGGAAAGGTTTATGTACACACATTTCCTTTTTTCTTCTTTTATTTTTATTTATTTATCTGTACCAGGGATCAAAATCAGGACCTTGTGCTTGCAAGGCAGGCGGCAGCACCACTGAGCTAAAGCCTGGCCTTTTTCTTCTTTTATTGAGTTATAGAATTGGAGGATGGACATTCAGGAAGTTAAGGGACAAGGAGTAATTGGCTAAGGCAGGATATGTGCATGCTTAGGTCTGGTAAGTACTGACTGTTGGATAAGTACCTGTTTAAAATCTGGGGGAGGTAACCCCAGCTAACTGAGGAGGCTGAGGCTGAGGATGAAAGGTTCCTGGAGCTCAGGAGTTTGGCAGCGAGATAGCAACATAGTGAGATCCTGTCTCTTCCAAACCAAACCACTACACTGCAGGCTGGGGTTGGAGCTCAAATCCCTGAGTGCTGGGATTACAGGTGTAACCATCACGACTGGCCTCTCAGACTTGGGAGGCTGAGTCGGGAGGATCACAAATTCAAGGCTGTCCCACGCAATTTATTGAGAGCCTATGTCAAGGAAAAAAAAAAGTGTTGAACACTTGGGCACAAGAAAAACCCAGATCCAAGTACTAGATCTGCTTTACCAGACACAATTTAGAAATTTATGTATCTACTTTAGCAATGGAATGACAAAGAGGCTCCATCCACTCTTTCAACTGAATTGACCCAGATTTGCTCTTTGCTCCAGTCGCATAGGTAGCTGTTTCTTGCAAGGCAGATTTTACCCCAGGAAACGCTGGCTTTTAAAAAATCCTTTTTTGGGCCGGGGATTTAGCTCAGTGGCATTGCCACCTGCCTCGCAAGTGCAAGGTCATGAGTTTGATCTCTGGTACCACAAAAAAAAAAAAAAAAAAAAAA
>NW_022900939.1:33943633-33949863 GCF_012274545.1 Fukomys damarensis
AAAAAAAAAAAAAAAAAAAATAGTCTTTTCTTCTTGTCTGTCTTCTCCTTTCTGGTGCTACTGGGAATTGACTCCATGGCCTCGGCACTGAGATACAACTCCAACCCCTCACCTCCATCCTTTTATTTTTTAAAGACAGGGTCTTACTAAGTAGCCCAGGCTGGCCTAGAATTTAAGTCTTCCTACCTCAGCTGTCTGAGTAGCTGGGATTAGAGGCATGCACCACTGCAGCCAGCAGATTACATTTTGTACTGTTTTGTGTTTTGGTATCGGAGATTGAACTCAGGACCTTGTGCTTGCAAGGCAGGCGGCGGCACCGCTGAGCTAAATCCCCAGGCCAAAAGAATACATTTTCTTTTTCATAAATAGGTCAGACAATATTACATGGGAAATCTGGAGGGGGAACTATAATTTTGTCAAAGGTGGGCAATTCAAGTGTGTTAATTTGAGCTAGGGCATGTTGATACGTCCCTGTATCACAGTTAACTTGGGAGACTGAGTCAGGAGGATCACAAATTCAAGGCTGGCCAGACAATTTCTTGAGAGCCTATGTCAAGAAAAAGAAGTGTTAAATACTTTGAAACAAGAAAAATCCAGATCCATGTACTAGATCTGCTTCACCAGATACTATTTAAAGATACGATCGATATATATACTTTAGCAATGGAGTGACAAGATGTGATTTTTGGTTTAAAGAGTGTATCTGGCTTCGCCGAGGATTCAGCTCAGTGGTGCCGCCGCCTGCCTCACCAGCGCAAGGTCTCAAGTTCAATCCCCGGTACTACGAAAAGAAAAGGAAAATGCATCTGGCTGAGAATGGTGGCACACACCTATAATCCCAGTTACTATGGGGAAGGGAGCTCAGGCAGGAAGATACAAAGTTCCAGGGCAGCCTGAGTATGTAACAAGACCATCTAAAAGTAAGATCAAAACAGCCAGGGATGTAGCTCTTGACCAACATACGCAAAGCCCTGGGTTCAATCTCCAGCACCACACACACACAGCACACCTTACTGTTCTGTGACAATTACTGAGGAGACGATGTGAATGGGTGTAGGGTAGCAGGTTCAAGGTCAATTAAGGCAGCAGTCCCCAACCTTTCGGCACCAGGACTGGTTTTGTAGAAAATAATTTTTCCACAGACTTGAAGGCAGGGGTTGGAATGATTAAAGAGTATTACACTTATTGTGTATTTTATTTCTATTATTAGATTGTAATATATAATTAAATCAACATACAACTCACCGTACTGCAGAAGCAGCGAGAGCTCTGAGCTTTTTTTCCTTCAACTAGATGGTCCCATCTGGGAGAGAGGGGTACAGTGGCATCTGATCTGTGCTGCTTATGTCCAGTCTACTCTGTCACTTCGTTTTGGATGCTGTCATTGCAAAAGACCCTGCTTCACAATGATGGGTTGTTGGAAGTAGGCTTTTTGGTGCCTTTGTAGAAATCTCAGGATAGTCTTCCTTGATGTAAACCCAGAACATATGGACACTTGAAATTGTCTCAGACATACTTTGAAGGCCACCATAATTGTGACCCCAAAAGCTGATCCTTTTCTAGCACAGATAAAGTCAAGGGTTATTTATCTGGCTTATTCACAAGTGCATTTTGGGTCCATTCCTTTCTAGTTTGGGTCTTTGGCTAGGAAGTAATGTTTAAGCTCTTTTGAAAGCTGATATAGGTGCTTATGCACCAGCTTGGAGATAGAAGGTTCCAGATTAGTCTCTTTTCAAAACCTCTGCAAACATTTAAAATAGGCCAAAAATCCCAGTGTTTACTTGTCGGCCCCATAATTCCAATTTGGCTTTGAATGCACCCACTTTATCTGACTTGAACATAGTTGATATTCTCCCTTGAAGTGACAGAATGAGTTTGTTGAAAAGGTCGAGTATGTAAAAACTGAAATACTCTAGCCAGTGTGACAGAAATCTCACTTCTGTAAGAGAAGGTGTACTTGACATTCATCTCTTCCCAGAGCTGTACAAACAGATGGGTTAGGCGTGTGATTTTTAACATGGTCGATCATTTTAATCACATCCTGCAAAAACAGTAAGTTCAGGTGACAGCCAGCATTTCTCTATCAATGATACAGCTTGCAGACTCACATTCAGAAGCAACTTCTGACTCAAGCAGTGAAACCAGAAAGCTGTCCACAGGGTGCTGCCCCATCTGTGCATATACCAAAATGACCAATCCAGTTTTCTTAATATGTAATCATTCAAAGACTTGAATATGCCTGCAGCTGTGATGTTGGCTGGCAACAAAAAGTACACATAACATATCCTCATGCACATCCTTCTGAAAAATATATTGTTGCCAAAACACGGATTGTTGACTTGTTATAACACTGGTAAACTCATCGACCTGGATTGGGTACCACAGTGAGTTAGAGTCCTCTCTAACAACGGTGTCCTAATTTCTTTTATTTTGTTAGTTCATTAAGCTATGGTGCTAGCCGAAAGAGGAACATGTGACCTTCTGAACTGCAGCCTCTTCTAGATATTCATGACAAATGTTCTTAGCAGTAGGCAGGATTAATTCTTTTTTGTTTGTTTTTTGAGATGGGGTCTCATTGTGTAGTTGAGACTGACCTGGAACTCACTATGTAGCCCAGGCTGGTCTCGAACTCACAGTGATCCTCCTGCCTCAGCCTCCTGAATGCTGGGATTACAGGCACAGGATTAATTCTTTAGCAGTAGTAGAGGGTTTCTTTTCCACTACGAATAACGCTTTCAGTGCAGACATATTTGATGAAGTGTGGGCCTTTAATAATTGCTTCTGTTCTTTGTGTTTACTTTTTTGGTTTTGTTTTTAAAAATGCCAAAAAATTATCCTCTAATGCAGAGCGCTGGGTTTCCATGTGGTGAAACAATTTTGAAGGTTTCATGGCTTCACTGGGTAGGTAGGTGCCACATAAACATCCAAGGCGGGCTTGGAGAATGTGCATCACCTATTGCAATGAACTCAAAATTTAAGTAGGGCGCTTGGTATTTTCTTTTAAATGGAACTTTCTTTCCTGTTGGCAGTCAGTCTCTTGCTGTCTCATCATTGGATTGTTCCCCCTTTTCAGAAAAGCTCTTCAATGATGTTTTTTACTCATTTTAGCTAAGATAGTGTGTGGACTTACTAAAACTATACCCAGTGAAGGAAAGAGGCACAGCAGAACTGGAAAATAAAATAATACGCAGGCCATACAGAGACTAAACTAAATGTCAAATTGTCGATTAAAACCTGCCAACAGATAAAGCTCTATAACTGAAGTACATTGAGGTATTTGTCATGATAAAGCCTGCCACCAAATGCAGCTTAACTATCACCTGCCACTCACTGACAGTGTTTTTTTGTTTTCTTTTTGTTGCTGTTGTTTTTGGTTTTTTTGAGACAGGGTCTCACTATGTAGTTGAGATTGACCTGGAACTCACTATGTAGCCCAGGGTGGTCTCAAACTCACAGCGATCCTCCTGCCTCTGCCTCCCCAGTGCTGGGATTACAGGCATGAGCCACCACGACCGGCCTTTTTTGTTTTTTTTTAAAGTGGAGATTACAGGGTTTTGATATGAGTCTGCTTGCAACTGATAATTATTGTGGGCTCCGTATTCACACCTTTCTGCTCAGCGGCTCCCCAGTGCTAACATTACTGCCTCAGCTCCTTGTCAGGTTATCAGGCATTAGATTCTCAGAAGCAATGCACAACCAAGATACCTTGCATACATTGTTCACAGTGGGGTTCATATGCCTGTGAGAATCGAATGCCCCCTACCTGATAGGAGGTGGTGCTAAGGTGGTGATTTGAGTGAAAGAGAGCAGGTGTAAATATAGCTGAAGCATCATGTGTTTGCCTGCACTCACTTCTTGCTGTGCAGTGAAGTCAGTGGCCTGAGGGTCAAATACCCTTGATTTAAGGAATTGTTGCAATTTTCCAGGTTAAGAGATGAAGATGTGAAAAACTACAGTGAAAGCAAATGCAATGGAGAGAAAAGGGAAGATTTAAGATAAGTTTAAAGACACGACAGGACTTGGCCAGGCATGGTGGGGTATATCTGTAGTCCCAGCACTCAGGAGTCTGAGGCAGGAAGAATGCAAAGAGTTCAAGGACAGCCTGGGCTACACAGTGAACTCAAGGATAGCCTGAACTACGGAGCAGTATCTTGTCTCAAAAAGAGAAAAAGAAGGGTCGGGGATTTAGCTCAGTGGTTCCGCTGCCTACCTGGCAAACACAAGGTCTCGAGTTCAATTCTTGGTACCAAAAAAAAAAAAAAAAAAAAAAGGAAAAAAAAAAAAAAAAAAAAAAAAGAGAGAAAAAGAAAAAAGACAGAATAGGCTTTGCATAAATATTAGGTGTAAGGGTAAGTAAAAGGGATATATGAAGTTATCAGTACTTTACTCCAAAAAACTTTATAAATTTTTTTATATGACTCTTACTAATAATGTCATCATTTCACTTTATCTTTATTTATTTATTTTTTTGGTACTGGGGATCGAATGCAGGTCTTTGCACTTAGGAGGCAGGCAGCAGAAGCACTGAGCTAAATCCCCAGGCCTACTCTATCTTTATTCACCTTCTTTATTGTATGTCATTAGTTTTCCCTCAAAGGATGTTTGATTTGGATTATGATATACCTTATCATATATGATGTAGGGCTAGAAGTCTGGAAAGTGAAAGAAAGGTGAGTAAAATGATTTCATATTACAGAACATGTGACCTAGTAGTTTTGAACCAGGCAACCTTATCTTTACAGGTCACAGTCAGAAATTTAATCAGAAAATAAGAAGCCTCCAAAGATGTCATGAAATATACGACTATAAAGTTTTAAGAAACATTAAAAATAAACTGCTTCTAGCTTCATAAAAAAAGTTGTGATAATAAATATATTTAGTTAGAAAATTTTTGTTTCAAAAAAGTATTGTACTGAAATAAAATGTAGCTGTGAATTTGGAAGAATCTATGAAACTAACCCAAGAAAAGCATTTTCATATGAGTAAGAGAAGACTCCCTGAGCACTCACCACTCTGATATTATGTTCAAAGCAAAATCATGCTTGCACAAGGAACAGAGCAGCCATCAAAGTTAACATCAGCTTCTAAAATGTGTTTTACTCTTAGGAATATGGAGTAGGGGGCCGGGGATTTAGCTCAGTGGTTCTGCTGCTTGCCTTGCAAGCACAAGATCCTGAGTTTGATTGCTGGTACCAAAAAAAACAAACAAAACAAAAAAAACAAGCATGATAGGAGCATGGAGTAGTGTGACAGAAATAACACAGCTTCGTTTATTTTTTTAAATTTTATTTTATTTTTTTGTTGGTAATGAGAATTGAGCTCAGGGCCTTACACTTGTCAGGCAGGTCCAGCATCACTGAGCTACATCCCTGGCTCAAACACAGCTTAATTTAGAGTGAAGACCTGGGAATGGATCTTGGTTCTGATCTTCACTTTCTGTGTCTCTCTGTCAAAGTTGCTGAATAGTTTTTATTCTCTGATTTCTTAGCTCTACTATGAAGAGACCACCCTCCATCTCCCTGAGCTGTATGGGGATTAAATGAAATGCTACAATTAACACTGTGTTCTTTTCTTTTTTGTCCCAGAAACAGTTATAGCAATAATATAAAGTGCTACATACATATGTATAGCAAGAGACAGAGGCAGCACATTCATCAGTTTGGGGCTGGGGTGGTCGAGAAATGTCCTCAATGAGCAGGAAGCCATCAGGCAGGTGAGGAGAGGGAGAGCAAGCCAAGCAAAGGCAGCAGTGTAGAAGTCTGGACATAAGACTCTGAGCACAGAAAGAGCTAGGCATTGTAAACGGTGTGAGGTGGCTCTAAGGACTAACACTATCGAGTGTAACAGCAGGTACAGTACTGAGTTTAATACCAAAATAACAGCTAATATTTATTTTTTTATTTTTTTGAGACAGGGTTTCACTTTGTAGTTGAGACTGACCTGGAACTCACTATGTAGCTCTCCCAGGCTGGTCTCGAACTTACAGTGATCCTCCTGCTTCAGCCTCCTGAGTATTGGGATTATAGGCATGCCCCACCATGCCTGGCTTATTGGAAGCATTTATACATAAATTTTGGGGAAAATCGTAGGGCATGGTGGTGCACACCTGTAATCCCAGCACTTGGGAGGATGAGGCAGGAGGATCGCTGTGAGTTCGAGACCAGCCTGAGCTACATAGTGAATTCCAGGTCAGTCTCACTACATAGTGAGACCCTGTCTCAAAAAAACAA
>NW_022900939.1:33950352-33954681 GCF_012274545.1 Fukomys damarensis
AAAAAAAAAAAAAAAAAGAATCAAAGTATGCCTATAGCTGTCTGAGGCTCAATGTTTCTTGCCCCTGAGCTGGCTATGGCATGCAAAAACATAACTCCGTTTGCCTCCGGTCACAGATGAGGCCCCAGTGGTTCCATAAGGCTATGGCACTCATTAGCAAGATATTAGTTGAAGACATCCTGGTTCTTTGAGTAGTAAAACAAAAGAGAGAGACTAATTTTTTGTCAAACTTAAGTAATCCCACCCTCTATTGTTAGAATGTTCTCATCTGCTCTGCTGTCTGGTCCTCTTTACATAAGAACCTCAACCTCGTTACTTAAGATCTTCATCAGCTCCTCACTGTCCTAGGATCACTACTGCCCCAAGTCTCCTGTTGCTCCCTCCAATTACTGTGCACCCAATAAATAGCAGCCAGCTCGGAGACACTGACCTCCCAACCCCCGATATACTTTGAAATTAGGCGAGTCTCTGCTGTCTTTTTTCTTTTTAGCCCTCGCCACCCACCTTTCTAGGTAGTCAGAGGATTGATCGCCCTCCAATAAGTACTTACTATATGCTTGGTACCAGTCTAAGCATTTTGCCTGTATTGAGGTTATCTTAAAGATTTAATTGAGTTAGTGCATATAAAATACTTAGAACACTGGCTGGCACAAGCCTAGCACTATGGCTTGAACCCAGGCCTCAAGTGTGTAAAGTGAGCATCCTGTTACTGAGCTACACTCCCAGCAGTATCTGGATTGTTGATATGACTATTTTTTTTTTTTTTTTTTCCGGGAATTGAACTCAGGGCCTTGAGCTTGCCAGGCAGGTGCAGCACCATTGAGCTACCCCCCTAGCCCTATTTCTCAAGATATTAGAAAGTGTGAGGTTCTATGTTATGAATTGAAGTTATTTCTCACTTGTGAAGAAATCAGGAAAGAGCCACAATCTGATTAAACCTCTAGATACACCAATTACCAATTTACAGTAAACACAGGCAGAAGAACATGATAGATGATAACACAGGGGTATAAACTGTGAGAAAAGAAGGGGAGCAGGGGAGCATCTAGGGATTAAAAGTGACAAGGAACATTTCAATCATTTGGAGGGGGTGGACATTATTGGGATTCTGGTTTGTTTTCTGTGGTTTTTTTTGTATCAGGGATAGAACTCAGGATGTTGTGCTTGCTAGGCAGGCAGTCGCACCACTGAGCTAAATTCCTGGCTCTCTGTTGTTTTTTTCATTATGTAATGCCAGGGCTTCATTATGTGATTCAGGTGGGCCCTTGGACTCCCTGTGTATCCCAGGCTGGCCTTGCACTTCCAGAGACTCTCCTACCTCGGCCTCTCGAGGGCTGGGATTACAGATGTGTGCCACCACGCCTGGCTGGGAGCCTGATTTGAACAACAACAACAACAAAAAGACATGATTGAGAATTATGTACACTAGCTGGGTATAGGATAAGTGTTATTTTATTGTGGAAATGATACTGTAATCATGTTTAAAGAGCCTCTTTATCTTTCAGTGATATATTCAGACACATTTACTGTTGAAATGACCTGATATCTGGGATTTGCTTCTAAATAATCAGAAGAATAAATGAAAGAAGACTGGCTGTGAGGTAACCACGTAAGCTGGGCACTGGTTACACGGAGGCTTACTATATACTTCTATTTGTGTGCATGGGTGAAATTTTCCATAAAAATTAAAGGCCTGGATGAAGTCAGGGAGTGGTCAAAGGGGCATAGAGGAAGGGTGCCTAGGTATGGTTAATGCAGGGAAGGGAGAGCACATGGTATACGCGTGAGCGGAGGAGCGAAGAAAGTCACTGCATGCGCAGGAGGTCAGGGAACTGAGGGACGTGGTGTTGGATAGGAAGTCACTAAGGACATCGGCAGCAACTGAAGGCAGGGGTACAGGTGAGTGGGGAAGGGAGCAAAATGTGGCAGGTGAGCAACTAAAAGCATGAGGGTGGAGGGTAATGGTCCAAAGCATCACATGGAACAAGGTGTCACCAACCCTATCACTCAGTGGGAAGCAAGAGTTTCTGACAGAGCAGGGGACAGGAGTCCCCAGTGGAGAGGTTGTAGGACAATGTTTTTTTTTTTTTTTTTTTTTTTTTTTTTTTTTTTGGTACTGGGGATTGAACTCAGGACCTTGCACTTGCAAGGTAGGTGCCAGAACCACTGAGCTAAATCCCTGGCCCAGAATAATGTATTCTTAACTCAGAAGTGCATTGCCAACACCTTTCTAAAGCAGCTGTACTATAAGGCAGTTACTGGCAGTGTGCAAGAGTTTTAGTTATTCCATGTCTCTGCCAACATTTAGTACTCCCAACCTTCTAGATTTTTGCCATTCTACTCAGCATATAATGGTTCATTGTTGTTTCAACTTGAGTTTTCCTGACAATTAAAGATGTTTGACATTGAAGCTAATATTGATTATATACATACATATACCAGTTGCAACAAAATAGAGTTGATAGGGAAAACTTTTATAAATGGCAAAAACCTATAAACTGTTACAATGTAAAATGGCTTCTGCTGTCTCTCACAGCAGTTTGCTTTGTTTAGCTTAGAACTAACAGGCACCGAAGGCACTAATTGCTGACTGAGGCATTGGTCTTACCCTGAGATAACAGGGTCAGCAAGGTCTTGAGCTCCCAGAGACGTTTACATGATTGTAAAAGTGTCTAAATGAAAGAATTTATTGCTAACATTTGCTCCCCTGAGCCTGAACACCCTCTTCCTATGGGATAGAATAGATAACTAGGCGAATCTTTTTTTTTTTTTTTTTTTTCCCTCCTGGTACTGGGGATCGAACTCGGGTCCTTGCACTTGCGAAGCAGTCACCAGAACCACTGAGCTAAATCCCCAGCCAAGGCGAATCTTAAAGGTAAACTCCCCAACTGGAAAGAACTGTTACTGTCTGGGTTAAAAGATTAACTATTCTGTGACCGTGATTTGAACTGTGAGAATGAAATGTAACCACCCAAATGAAGGCAAGGCTGTAAAACCCTATAAAAGGAGGAGTTGTAACCCAGTTGTCCATCCAGGCATGGCTTATGTGCGATCGACCCTTATCGATGAGTAAATTTACTATTTTACTTCCATTCTGTTGCCTCTCTGTGTGTCACTTACTGATTCCTTCCGTAACACGGTAATCTCTAGGGACTACCTTTATTTTATTTTATTTATTTATTTTGGTTCTGGAGATCAAACTCAGGACCTTGCACTTGCAAGGCAGGCAGCTGTACCACTGAGCTAAATCCCCCCGACTGGACTACCTTTATTAATGACATTTACTTCATTTCTACACCAGATGATGATAATTTATTTATTTACTTTTTGTGGCACCGGGGATAGAACTCAGGACCTTGTGCTTGCAAGGCAGGCGTGGCACCACTGAGTTAAATCCCAGGTCCTACACTAGATTATTTTACAGAGGAAGACTATGCAATTCTAAACCTATAAGCAACACACAAAGACTAGTTTTTAGGTAAAATGTCATTGGTACAATGTTAGTAATTTAGCATTGACTAAAAAATAAGCCCCAAGAGGCCTGCTAGAGCTATAATGTTGCCACATCTACTCTCACTACCTGGTTATGTTACAGTAATAAAAAAGATATAGAAAATTGTATTGTTCTTGATCAACAAAAGTCAAATTCAACAAAATTCAGTTCTCCTGCATACCCTTATGTAGAATGCATGCAAATGGATTTTTGCTTCAGCTCTTACCTTTGAGAAAAGGTACATTATAAAAATGCCAAAGAAAACAATATTGTAATTTCTTCAAATTCATGGCAGATGCTTGTGTGTGCGTGTGTGTGTGTGTACCAGGGATCGAACTCAGGACATTTCGCTGGTGAAACAGGCGCCGTGCCACTGAGCTAAATCCCCGGCCCCAGATGCTTTAAAAAAAGAAATTCTCTTTTTCAATACTAGGGATTGAACGTAGGACCTTCACACTAAGCTGCTTCTCCAGCCTCCTTTTATTTTGAGACAGACCAAACTCAGTACCTTGAGTTTGCGAGGCAGGCGGCAGCACCACTGAGCTAACCCCTGGCCCTGGAAGATGCTTTTTGGGGTGACTCTTTTTCACTCTTTCTTAGACCCGTGGCAAACGACCTCGGAGATGTATAGATACGCTGTCTCGGAGGTAATGGAACTGTTACCTAACTCAAGTCGCGGACTGCTTGACGGAAAGAAAACGGAAACATCTGGGATCTCTTCCGCCGCTTCCAGCGCGCTGTCAAGCTCTTCTCAGGGATGCGCCACGGTGGCCTCAGCACTCGCGGCCGTGCCATTAAGCTCGAGGCTTCCTCGCCCCCCGCCCACTGTCACCTCG
>NW_022900939.1:33954942-33955787 GCF_012274545.1 Fukomys damarensis
GCCGACTCCGCCCCCGCCATTTTAGGTTCGGGCAGGGAAGGCGAAATTCTCCGAAATTCTCCGAATTCAGCTACCTCCGGCCGCCGCGCGAGGGCTCTTGGGATCGCCTCGCGGCGCATCTTGGGAGCCAGGATAGTGAAGCGGGCTGTGGGGCGGGGACCTCGGCCGGGCTGCGTGGGCTGGGATCTCGTCACGGCTGTGAGCGACTTCTGTACTGTCTGCCCGTGCCAACCTGTGGTCCAAGTGGCTTTGAGGTGGATTTCGTAGGTCAGAACTAGCCAAGAGCGGACTCGCGCTGTTCGGGAGCGGAAGGACCAGGAGGCCCGCAGGGCCGGGCGCGAGTGGCCGTGACCGCAGGCCGCGTCCGCAGGGCAGAGGTTCTCTCGCGGGGCGTGGACCCCTGGGGATTCGAGCTCAGCGGGCAGGGTGGGGAGTGTGTGTGTCACCTGTTTTGCGCGAGGTTAACACTGCCACCTGTAAACCTGGTTACTTTGTGTGGTGGGCCTCGTTCAATCAGTGGATTGTCCGAGCAGAACAGGAAAGTAAGCTCCGCGCCCCCAGCCGGAGGATCGGCCACCAGGTTCCATCTGCCCCAACTAGGTGTGGATTCAGCGCCTCGTCTTCCCGCTGGTTCTGCCTCTGAGAACACCGTACACAATGGGCCTGAGATTTGCTGAAAAGCCGTCAGGTGACCACCCAAACAGCTGGGTTATAAAGGTCTGCGCCTGAAAATAAAGACTCCGTCAGTCTTGGGCTGAGGATTTAGGCCATTGGCGCCGAGCCTGCCTCCTAAGTGCAAGGTACTGAGTTTGATCCCTGGTACCAAAAAAAAAAAAAAAAAAATC
>NW_022900939.1:33955886-33981248 GCF_012274545.1 Fukomys damarensis
GTCTCACTATAGTTGAGACTGACCTGGAACTCACTATGTAGCCCAGGCTGGTCTAGAACTCACACTGATACTCCTGCCTCAGCCTCCGGAGTGCTGGGATTACAGGCGTGCGCCACCATGCCGGGTTTAAAATCCATATTCTTTGGTGCTGAACACAAGATCTTCAGGAACTGGTCCCAGTTGCCAGCGCCTCTGTATATTGTGCCGGATACACATCGTGTTTCCCTTGCTTTCTTCCCACTACCTGCCTGCTGCTTTTGGGTGTGGTGAGTTTGTCCTTGGAAGCTAAAATGTCATCTTTTAATGATTCCTTGGTCACCTCTCCCTTACTCTGCACCCTTAAGGATGTTACACACGCCTCTATTGAAGCACATGGTGTTAGTTATCTCAGCTGGTTTAATGGCCTAGGAGTCATTCTTGAGAGCAGGAAACTTGACTTACCTTCCTTTCCCACCTCTACACAGAAAGTACAAATATTTTTGGAGCCCTATGTTACGTGTCAAGCACCGTCCTGGTTGTGGTTTTAGGGGTGATCTATAAACATGGTTTCTGCCTTCAAGGAGCTTCTGAAATATTCGTTTGAAGGAAATATTTAATACTCTTCAATGGAACTTCAGAATATTTCTCTTAACAGGTGTGAAAGCTAGGGGACACATTTTTATTTCTCTTTTCTAGAGAGCACATGTTGTATGATTAATGTTCCAGAGGAAGAGTGATAATATTTTTAGGAAGGAGTTTCAAAAATGGATAGTCTGGAACACTTTTCCATTTCCTGTTTCCTTTAGGCAGCTGTACTCAGCTGGTGTTCTCAGACAGCAGATAAAAACAAGATAGCAAATGTGCAGTTTTCTATCATTTGATAGCATATATTCATTTTCATAGGAGAGTTTGAATTTTCTCAATGCTTTACAACTTAACAACTGGGCAATTCTTGCAACATACAGACATGTGAGTATTGTAAACGTCTTAAAGGCGGAACTAACAGGTGATGGTTGAAAGGTGTGATTCATCCAAAGTCAGTGGGAGCCACAATTGAGATTCAGATGCATTCCCTTTCTTCGTATTCAGATTTGAGGATGGTGTGCCTCATCATTCCTTTAATTTTCTGCGTCTTGTGTGTTACCATTGCACCTTAGAACTGTTGAGCACAATTTCATTTAGTCTTGGAAGTCATTTTAATGGTAAGTGTATAACAGATGAGGTTGTCACTTGCTGCCTAAGCTTATATGGCATTTGTCAGTTTCATTTACTTGATGTGGGAAAACTGAAAAAGTAGCCACATTAAAATAAAAAGATACCAAGTCGCCCCTGTGAAAAGCCTGGCATAGACAGATCTAAAATTTAAACACACTGAAAAATTTAAGAATATTTTTATCTCTTAAACTTTAGGAAATTTTAAATAAATCAGTTTTTGCAAATGTTGAAAAATATCAGTGGAGCAGCTGGGAGTAAATCAGCTGGGAGAATCATGATAAACTGACCTTCAGAAATGAGCTAAAAGTGCATGCAAAGCACCTCAAATTGAATGAGTCAGGCCAAGTAGAAGATTAAGGTTCAAATCTGTTCTTGCAAGCAGTCTGTGAAGCCGTAGTGATGTGGAGTCAGCCCTTTCCCATAACTGTCGGGTCAGAGTTGTCTGTGCAATATCTGTTCATTTTCCCTTCCCTTCTTCCCTCTTTTCCTCCCCACCCCCTTCCTTCCTCCTTCTCTTTTCTTTTTAAAAATGGTATTGGGGATTGAACACAGACAGTGCCAAGCTACATCCCAGTTCTTTTTGTTTATTTTGAGGAAGTGTCTCAGTAAGTTGCTTAGGTTGGCCTTGCACATGTGATCCTTCTGTTTCAGCCTCCTGAGTAGCTCAGACCACAGATGTAACCACCATGCCTAGATGATATTTATATTTTCTACATAATACAAGATACAGTGGCTCAGAAACTATTGTCATTTTACAGCAGAAAATCTGAAATCAGTGGAATTTGAAAAACACTGTTGAGATGAACTTGATACACAAAAAAGTACACTTTTTTGATGAGCTACAGATGTATGTAATACATGGAAATAAATGCACAAATTTCAAAGAAACCCCTAATGCCTCCAGATTCAGGAGGACCCTGGGTCCTGAGCAGGAAGTCGGCCTGGAGGGAGGGAGGTGGTGTAAGACTCAAAATCTCACTTTTACTCCACGGAGTGTGAACAGCCAAAAAGGCCTCCATGATGCTGGGTCCTAAAACCCAGCGAGGCTCTGGGAGCTCGATGGAGCAACGAGAGTCACCCAGGAAGGAACACACCAGGCTAGATGGTAAACAGACTTTTATCAGTCTGGCCAGACGACACTCTCAGAACCAAGTAGCTGGCTCAGAGAGGCGCTAGCTCAGGGGCTGAGGTCCTTTTTATAGGGGGGATAAAAAGTGGGGGGTTAACATTCTAGGCTTGCAGGCAGGGGACAAAAGTCTGCTCCTTTGAGCTGGTGGTCAGCAGTCACTTGGCAGTCACAACATGATGAGTAACAGATACCTATAGGATGGTTCAAAGGTCACCAAGACATGACAATTAACTTGGGGTCTCTATGTGTCTGATAGTCTAGAACCATTAATTTACAAGTTAATCAGGCTCCGGACTTCAAACAGTACAAGACTGCCTTACAGTCCTAAGCCAGGGTTTGAACAAAAGTCGGGCTATGGCTACAATGGGAGGGGGTTAGAGCACTGTCTCCTAGGCCGTCTGTCATTTAGCATGGGCTTGTAAATGAGGTCTTATAGTGGGAAGGACCCCTGTGGCTGGCAAGTCACAGTGTCCCTCAGACCGCGGGAGGCAGAGGCCCTGGATTGGCACTGATTCCTAGTTTGGCTGGGGCAGGCCAGTGGGGATGTCTGGAGGGCGGCCCAGAGACGCGGCAGGGAGCAAGCCGACCGTCAGGATGAAGGGAGGCACTGCCTATCCATGCCATGGGGTCCTGCGGGCGCTCCTCCACCCGTGAAGGGGCCCCGCCAGGCCGTGTCCCTCTCGTGATCCCCCAGGCAAAGCTGTGAAAGCAGCTCACCTCCAGGAGGGCTTTGGATTCTGGGGGGCCCACCTCGCTGGGGGAGTAGCTGGCGCTGAACCACTGACTCAGGGAGCGCTGGGGGTCACTAGGGGGCTCCGGAAGGTCACCCCTGCCCGGGGAGGCCTGGGGTCCTGAGGTCCATTTGTGTGGGGGCACTGGTGGCTGGGAGACTGGTGCTGGGGACACTCAGGCAGGTGAGGGAATGGGAACGCTCTCACCTCAGAGGGCGCGGGGACAACCCTCGGGAGTCGGCTGCCAGCCGGGGCTGTGCCGGCGGAGGAGCCGCTAGGAGGGACGGGGCGCAGCGGGGTCTCCCTGGGGCGGGGAGAGTCACTGCCCCTGGGCGCGGTGGGCGGCATCCAGAAGAGGCCGGGGCTTCGCTGCAACCCCCTTCGCCTTTCGGGAGGCCTCCCAGCTGGTGGCCCGGGCCGGGAGCGGAAGCGCGACTCATCCCCGTAAGAGGGAGTGCGGCCGATCAACCTGTATCAGTTCTTTGGCGTGAGGGCCGGGGTGCTACCCTCGGAGGGGTGGTCTCACAGCTCCCCTTGCCTGGCGAGCTTTGTAAGGCCCTGGTGCCCACTGCTCTGGTTCTGCTAGTCTTCTGCACCCAGGGCGGGTCAAAGCCTGGTACGGTGGGCCGGGCGCCCACGGGGCTGCCTGACGGTCTCATCCATATAAGAAGCCCTGGCCTTGAGCCGGCAGCCGCCGGGCAGCGGTGCTGAGGGTGGAGGGGCCTGCGTCCCAGAGCTGCGGGGCTCCGCCCAGGTCACCACTGAGCCAATGGCAGGGCAGGGGCGGGGCAGTCTCTGGAGCGCCACCCCATCCCAAAGACAGAGGGTCTAGTCCCTCCTCCTGGGGGAGCTGCCATCCCGGAACACTGTGGAAGTTTGACTTTTTTCCCAGTTGTTATGATGGGACAAACATTTAACGAATAAGTTAAAAGGCACTTCTAGCAGTGTGTTCGACAAATATTTATAGAGTGACTGGGATGTGAAGGAGAGATGGCACCAACCAGGAAACAAACCCCAGGGTGTGGGCGGGAGACAGTTCCCTGTATTTGTGAGTTCGTATGCGGGGTAGGTGACGATGGCCAGCATGGACCCCATGCCTACCTCGTGCAGTGAGCTTTCCAAGCATCGTCTCACTTAATCCTCAACAGCCCTGTGAAGTAGCTTTGATTATATCCATTTTACAGGTCATAAATCTGGCCTTCAAAAGGTGAAGTCATGTGCGGGTCACACCTAAAAAGCTAAAAGAGTGGGAGGGGAATTTGAACCTGACAGGAATCCAGCTTGTGCACTTAACCACTGCTTCCTGGGGGCTGCCACCCTATCCATTCTCCTGTCCCTGCAGCCTTGGGTTATCTTCCTACCCGAGCATCTCAGGCGTTGGATGTGACCGTAGGCGCGTCCTCCCCGCGCCTCCTCCCCGCGCCTCCTCCCCGCGCCTCCTCCCGAGTCTGGGCCCCTCGGCTGGCTGGGGTGCACCCAAGGCCCTAAGCTGCAGCCTGGGACTCAGCCAGAGAAGTGGCCGGGGAAGTGGGCTCTAGTGACGCGTGCTCGGCGTGTGCATCCAGCAACCAGCAGCTGGAAAAAACTACGTATTTAATGTGTCCAATTTGATGAGCTCGGAGCGCTGCCTGCACCCAGGAAGCCATCACAGAAGTCACTGTAATAGACATGCCTATCACCTTCAAAAGTTTCCTTGTGTTTTGTATTGTTCTGAGGACATAACATGATACCTAAGTACCTTTTGAAGCGCACTGTACAGTTACTAATATAGATGTTATGCTTGGCAGATCTCTGGAATTAGTCATCTTACATAACTGGAACTTTACACCTAGTGAACAACTTTATTTCACCCTTCTCCCACTCCTGGCAACTTCTACTCTCTGCTTTTTTTTTTTTTTTTGTACTGGGATTGAACTCAGGACCTTGTGCTTGTGATGCTGGTGGCAGAACCATGGAGCTAAATCCCCAGCCCAGCCCTCTTTTTTGGGGGGGACTAGGTCTCTATATAGTTCAGATTGGCTTTGAGTTCACTATGTAGCCTAGGCTGGCCTCAAACCAGCAGCGATCCTTCTGCCTCAGCCTCCCAAGTGCTGGGATTACAGGTGTGTGTCACCATGCCCTGCTAGTCTCTGCTTCTATAGATTTGATGTTTTAAACATCGTGTACCTCATGTTATAGTTTGGATCTTGAATGTCCCCCGAAAACTCACATATTAAAGGCTTGGTCCTCAGCCTGTGGCGGAACCTTGAGCAGGTGGGCCTCATGGGATGAAGTCAGGTTTTGGAGTATGGGAAGGAGAGGACTCCGGCCCCTCCCTCCCTCTCTTTGCCTCCCATCACCTAAGGTGAACAGGCCTCCTGGCCATGTGCTCCTGCTAAGGTGTGCCTTGCTGCCACAGGCTCAGAGCGACAAGGCCAAGTTCAGGGACTGAAAGCTCTGAAACTGTGAACCGAACAAACCTTGCTTTCTTAAAAGTCGATTATCTCTAGTGCCTTTTTGCAGTGATGAAGAGCTGACTGACATCTCGTGCCCTCTCACTGGCGTATCTCACCAAACATTGCATCCTCTAGGTTCATCTATGCTGTCATACGTGGCAGGGTTTCCTTCTTTATTGGACCGAGTGATCTTCCTCACATGGATACACCATATTTTCTTTTTTCTTCAAGCAAAATATTTATTGGTACAATTAGATGTACATAATGATAATATTCATCATAGGGAATTTGTACCTGTACATGATATATCTTGCTTCTTTTTTTCCCAAACCCTTTCCCTCTGTCTTCCCCTCCGTATTTGCAAAAGATTTGTTTCTATTTTTTCTTGTCTCTTCTCGCCCCCCCTTCACCTCATTTGGACCTTTCCTGCCCATTTCCCGATATCTATTATACATTGTGGTCCTTATTTCCGCTTGAGGTTTCTTGCATCAGAGAAACAATGTGGTATTTAAATATGCGTGCGGGATTCATTTCCCTTAACAGTATGGTCTCAAGGTCCATCCATTTAGCTAGAAATGTCTCAAGCTTATCCTTTAGAGCTGAACTTCTTTAGAGAACTAATTGTATAAAGAAACCACATCTTTATCCGTTCATCCGTTGATGGGCATTTGGGTTGTTTGCAAGATTTAGCTATTACAAACTGCGCTGCTATAAACGTGGGGATGCATATATCACGGTGGTGTGATGGTTTTAATTCTTTCGGGAAGACATCAAGAGGGGAATAGCTGGGTCAAATGGAACCTCTAGTTTTAGGTGTTTTGTTGTTGTTGTTGTTCTGGGATCAAACTCAGAACCTTGCACTTGCCAGGAAATACTGTGTCACTGAGCTACATCCCCAGCCCTAATTTTAGTTTTGAGGAATCTCCACACTGATTTCCACAGTGGCTGTACCAGTCTACACTCCCGCCAACCGTGGAGAAGGGTTCCTTTTTCCCCACAGCCCTTCCAGCATTTGTTATTGATTTTTTTTTTGGTACCGGGGATTGAACTCGGGTCCTTGTGCTTGCGAGGCAGGCAGCAGAACCACTGAGCTAAATCCCTGGCCTTGGTTGATATTTTGATAACAGCCACTCTTTCAGGAGTGAGATGGAATCTGTGTTGTTTTAATTTACTTCTCTTGAATGACTAGTGATGTGGAACATTTTTTCATATATTTGTCCTTTCTACTTTTTCATCTGAGAAGTCTCTTCATTTTAGATGCCCATTTAGATACCCTTAAAATTGGGGAGGGTCTGATATTTTTGAGTTCTTTATATATTCTAGATATTAGTCCTTTGAGGAACAGCAGGCAAAAATGTTTTCCCATACTGTGGGTTGTCTCTTCACTCTGTTGGTGGCTTTTTTTTTTTTTTTTTCTGTGCAAAATGAGATCCCAGTTGTGGATTCTTTGCAATATTTTCTGTGCAGTTGGGATTTTGTTCAGAAAGTCTTTGCTTACCCCTATGTCTTCAAGAGCTCAACCTCTTCTATCTGCCAGTAGATTTAGTGTTTCTGGTTTAATATTTAGATGTTTGATCCATTTTGATTTTAGTTTAGTACAAGGTGAAAGATATGGGTCTATTATTTTTTTTTTTTTTTTGGTACAAGTGATGGAACTCAGGACCTTGCACTTAGGAGGCAGGCAGTGGCATCACTGAGGTAATCCTGGGCCCAATATAGGTCTAATTTTAATCTTTGACATGCGGAAGGCCAGTTATTTTAGCACCATTTATTAAAGAGGCTATCTTTCTTCCAGTGAAGGTGTTTGGCTTCTTTGTCTAAGGTAAGGTGGCTGAGTGTGCTTAGAGTTGTTTTTGCATCTTCTAATCTGTTCCATTGATCCTTGGGTCTGTTTTTTTGCCAGTGCCATGCTATTTTGCTTGTTTGTTTGACAACTGTAGCTCTGTAGTATAAATTCAAGTCAGGAATTGTGATGCCCCTTGCCCTGCCTTTGTTGCCCAAAATTGCCTTTGCTATTCTAGGTCTCTTCTCGTTCCAAATGAATTTTAGGATTGCTTTCTCTAATTCTTACACAGCATTTTCTTCAGTCATTCATCTGTTGATGGGCATTTTGGTTTCCAAATCTTAGCTATTATAAATAATGCTGCAATGATCAGAGGAGTACAGATATTTCTTCAAGATTCCGATTTCTTTCTTTTTTTGTTTTTGAGTCAGGTTCTCACTGTGTAGTTGAGGTTGGCCTTGAACTCATTCTTGTCCTGCCTTGGCTTCCTGAGTGCTGGGGTTATGGGTATGTGCTATCGTGCCCAGCTCCAGATCGTGATTTCAGTTATTTCGTTAGTATTTAAACCCAGATGTGAAGTTGCTGGGTCACATGTTACTTCTATTTTTAACTTTGAGGAACTGCCCTGTGGTCTTCTATTGTGACTGCATTGTATTTCCTTCTTATAAACAGCGTACAAAGGTTCCTTTTCCCCACATCCTTGACTACATTTGTTAACTTCTGTTTTTTGATGATAGCTATTTTAGCAAGGGAGGTTATACCTCATTGTGGTTTAGAGTTGCACATCTCTGACATAAGTGCTATCGAGCACCTTTTCATGTAGTTATTGGCCATTTGCATGTCTCATTTTGAAAAATGTCTGTTTAGGTCCTTTGCCTCCTTTTTTGGGGGGAGGGTACCAGGCATTGAATTCAGGTCCTTGCTTTTGAGGCAGGCGGTGGAACCACTGCGCTAAATCCCTCAGCCCCTGTGCCTACTTTTTAGTCAGATTAGTTTTCCCTCTCCCTCCTTTTCTCTCCTTCCTCTCTCCTTCTTTCCTTTCCTTTTCTCATTCATCATTCATTCATTTCTGTATCATGAGCTCAGTAGAGTATAGTGGCACACACCTGTTGTCCAAATACTCTAAGAGGCTGATGCAGGAGGATTGAAAAAAAAAAGGCAAAGTTGGGATGTAGCTCAGTTTAAAGCCCTGGGCTCATTCTCCAGTACTTGGGAAAAGAAGTGAGATGTTTGAGGGAGAAGTATTGAAGAGACAGTTCTAGGAAAGAAGTCCCGGAATTTTTTTTTTTTTTTGGTACCGGGGATTGAACTTGAGTCCTTGCGCCCACCCAACTGCTGAGCTAAATCCCCAGCCCCCACCCGGAAGTATTTTGAAGGACAGTGCAATCAGGGAAAAGATATGTAACTGTTAAAATTTACATTCTTTCGTATTAATTTCTGCTTCCTTGAAAAATAAATCTTTTCCCTGTGATGAATGTTATCATTATGTATATCTAAAAGGTACCAGTAAGTATTTGCTTCACAAAAAAGAGGGCTGGGGATTTAGCTCAGTGGTTCTACCGCCTGCCTCACAAGCACAAAGTCCTGAGTTTGATCCCTGGTACCAAAAAAGACGAACAAAACAAACTTAATAGTCCTACTGTTTCCTATGTAGTCAAAATGCCAGCTCAGACATGGTGATGTCAGAGGCAGACCCCCTACACCATTTTTAGAGGATAGGGTGGTCATTCATTTTTTCTTTGGACAGGGTCTCACTGTGTAGTTCAGGGTGGCCCTGAAGTCGACTGGTAGTTCATCTTGGTAGCTTCCTAGGAAATTCATAAAGCACATTTCTGCATGTGTTTGGGTGGCGGACCACAGGGGTGTGACTTGGGGACTGGATGTGGTCCCCAGCCTCCTCCTTTTGTGTGACCTCCCCCTCTTCCTGATCTGTGAGATGAGCAGCTTCCTTTGATCACTGTGTTGCTTCTGCCCTGGAGCTGGCCGACCATGGACTGAATCCCCGGAAGACGTGAGCCGAAATTAACGTCTCCTTCACGTTGTGGATGTTGAGTATTTCTTGGAGCAGTGGTAAAGATGTTGCATCAGTGAGATTGTAGGGGAAGAATTTGTCTTTTGTGGAGAGTACAGGCTTTTTTTTTTTTTGTAGCAAAAATTACGGATGGGATTGTGGTGAAGCCTTTGTTTCTGTGATACTTGAAACTGAACAGAAGGCCTTCACACCAGGCTTTATCCCCAGTCCCCGTTTTTTAAAATTTTGAGACAAGGTCTTGCTAAATCGCTTGAACTTGTGATCTTCCGCTTTAGCGTTCCAGAGTGCTAGGGTTACGTGTGTGCCTCCATCCCCGGATCAAGTTGGTTTTGTGTGTGAATGTGTGAGGTAGTGGAGACTGGAGCCAGAGCCTCATGCGTGTGGGGGAAACGCTGTACCACTGAACTGGATGCCTATCCCCCTAGGGCACCGCTTTTACCAGCAGAAGAGATGATCCTGGTAAGGCCAGAAACCAAGGCAGCTTTTAAAATTAACTCTGCTATCAGTGCTTGCCAGGGATCGCTCATGTAGAAACAGGCACCCTTGCTACCACTCAGTGACTTTTATGTTCGGCCCCAGCGTAGGCAGCCACACACTCAACTCTGGTGTCCGTTGGACTAGGTATCTTTTTGTTTCTTTAATGTTGTAGCCGAGGAAACCTGAGCTCAGGCAGGGTAACTTGTGTAAGCAAAGGCCTAGAATGAGTTCTGTCTTAGTTCAGATTCCATGTTCTTTCCTTCCTGGTACACCACTTATTGCTGCTCATGCACGGGGTGCCAGTGGGCAGAGTGCTTCGCGGGTTCCCCGTCTGCAAGGCCCTCAGGGTGAGGACTGACTGCTGTGCCCTTGCTAGTGTGAGCACGAAGGAGGCCAGGTTCCACCACTAAGTCCAGGGGCCTACACAGGGCTGGACATGTGAACCCCAAGAAGGTTAGAAGCTGGGGAGGTGTGAGATGCCAAAAATAAGGATTAAAGATTTGTTTTTGGTACCAGGGATCGAACTCTGGACCTTGCACTTGCAAGGTAGGCACAGTGCCACTGCTAAATCTGCAGCAAGGATTAAAGATTTGTTTTTTTTGAGACAGGGTCTCACTATGTAGTGGAGACTGAACTGCAACTCACTATGTAGCCCAGGCTGGTCTCGAACTCACAGCGATCCTCCTGCCTCAGCCTCCTGAGTGCTGGGATTACAGGTGTACGCCACCATGCCTGGCTTTTTTTAAATTAAAGATCTTTTGATGGTATTTTGTCCTAATGAATACCAAACACCTAGGAAGCATATTTTGGAAAGTAAAACTTTGTCTGAACTTATAGGACTATATTAGCCTTTTACTTATTTATTTATTTATTTATTTGGTACCGGGGATCAAACTCAGGACCTTGTGTTTGCGAGGCAGGTGGCGGAACCACTGAGCTAAATCCCCAGCCCCTATGTTAGCTTTCCATGACTATAATAAGTGTATGAGACAAACTTATAAAAAGACAGGTTTATCTTACCTTACCGCTTTGGAGGTCTCGGTCCATCATAGACTCCACTGCTTTTGAGCCTGTGGCGAGGGATTGCATGTCTGGGAGCTCATGGCAGAGCAGAGGGGTCCTTATGGCCTGGGGGGGTGGCAGAGGAGGGTGCTGGATCCCCCGCCCCTTCAGGAGCGCACCTCCAGGGATGAGAGGCCTTCCCCTGGCCCCAGCTCTTACATTTCCACTGCCTTCCAGTGGTGCCAAGTGAGACTAAGCCTGCGACATGTGGCCTCGGCTCATTTTAGATGAAATCATACAAAGACCGGAAGCTGTGCCGCGCTGGACGGGCAGGACGCAGTCTGCGGACCTCATCATCTCTGATTGCTCTCATCGTGTCCCAGGGGTGACAACTTATCCCTCCGGCCCTGGAATGTACGGTACATCGGGCGCTGCGGTGCAGGTTTAAGGAAATTACCCTCCTTTGGGACGAAATTGCCAAAACGACATAAAATTTGAAAGACAGGTCCCGTTATTACTTAGGTGGAGCCCAGCCACCCCTACCCTACCCCCTTCATCGCTGTGGTCTGACGCCAACCAACTAGATCACCTTCTGTTTTAGTTTCTTACGCCCTGTAGTCGGGAGGGAAACACAGCAGCAGGATCCTGCAGGAACATTTCTGCGTACTCGACTTAAAACGCTTTTCATTATGCACAGTTTAGATATACCCAGGCGTAGAGAGTGCGCTCGACTATTTAGCCAGCCCCTCTCCTGAAAGCGGTGAGTGTCCTCCGGACAGAGGTCGCTGTGTGAGGATGTGGTGACAGGCTGCCATCTCCTCCCTGACTGCCACACCCTCGATCTGAATGTGCCACCGCGGGAGTCCTCTCTGAAAGCTCAAGTGACCTTGTAACAGAGATTTTCAAAGCACCGGAAGTGGTGATGGGCATGTAAAGAAAGATCTGTAGCTACAGTTCCAAGTCTCCTGAAGCCCCTCATCTATCACAGCCACCCTGCTGACGTGTCGTGGGTCCTCAGCCTAGAGGGGGGACTTCTGTTGGCTTCTGCAGTACTGGAAATCAGTCCTAATGGAGGTAGAGCCGCCGAAATGGACTGAGACACACTGTAACAGGAAGGTCTCTTCTCTTCTCTCCCTCCATTTTACCCAGTGAGCTTTGACTCCAAGGCCCCAGAAAGCGCGAGGCTGTGTAGTTTTTGTGGGGACCCTGGTAACGTGGTGCATGAGCCGCTGTGACCACTAGGTGGCAGGCTGGTGTAGAATGGAAACAGCTGCTGTCTGGTTCCTTTTATGGGCGCTGGCATTTTGATGGCTGTTTGCAGCATGCATTTTCTGGATTCAGATTGTAAGGTCTGGATGAACCTTGTGGATTTATAACCCTGGTTGCTGTTCCTTGTCACTTGTGCTTTTAGACCTTCAAACACAAAGACCAAGGGTCTTATTCCAGGTAACAGAACTATTTCCTTACTACCTTAATGTTATCCTAGACAGACATCTAGAATTGAGGTCAGAAGGCAAAAAAAATTTTTTTTCTTTTGAGACAGGGTCTTGCTATGTGGTTCAAGCTGGACTTGAAGTCACTATGTAGCACAGGCTGGCCTCAATCTTGCAGTGATCCTCCTGCCTCAGCCTCTTGAAGGTTGGGATTGCAGGCGTGTGCAGAAGCTAAAATTTTGGGTCCTTTCTGAAAGTTCATATAACATTGCAACATAGATTTTAAAAGAATCCAGAAGTGGTGATGGGTAAAGAAAGATTTATTAACTACAGCTTCTGGACAGACACTGCAGCCCGACAAGGGTGCTGTCCTTTTCATCGCTCAGTCTAACGTGGCCTCTCGGGGTCATCCCTGGTTGGGGTCCAGTTCTGTCTTCCCTCACCTTACTCCTTTCTGCTTTGGAGTGGTACTGCTTCCAGCGGTGGGGTTCAGTGTTTCAACCAAAGTAAAGCAGCCTTAAGATTGTACAGAGTCTGTTCGCCAAACTGATCTGACCACAGTGACCCATGGAGCGAGGAGGTTGCTGAACTTTCTCCTCTGATGCTGCCTCTGATGCTTGAACTCTCCGGGGTACACCCTCTTCTCCCTCCCACCAGCTCAGCTTGCTCTTTGATGGTCACTGCCTCTGGTTGAGTGTTGGGATTACAGGCAGGTGCCAGTATGCACTGGACTGGTGTTTTGGTTCACAGTTCCAACCCTGCTTTGTTACTCTCATTACCACGTTACTGACTAGGCTCCGCAATTAGCCCTCGACCTTCTTACCTATGCTACTCCTATTTCAAGATTCTTGATATTTCCAGGCATGGTGGTACATGCATGTAATCCCAGTACTTGGGAGGCTGAGGCAGGAGGATTGCCATGAATTTGAGACCAGCCTGGGCCACACCAAGAGTTCAAGGCCATCATGAACTGCATGGTGAGACTCTCAAAGAAGAAAAGCAAACAAAGATTCTTGATGTTGTTCACCTTCTGCTATATTCATTTCTTGTTTCTAGTTTGTTTTGGAAACCAATTAATAGAAAACTCAAGGATCTGTGCAGGCCAAATTTGAGGACTAGTAAGCGTTCAGCAAGCAGCTGAGTATGAGATCAGCATGCACAAATCGATGTAATTTATAATATCAATAACTCATTGAGTCTTGGAATAGAAAACCCACCATTTACAATAACATCAAAGTCTACACATCTAACACAGGATACGCAGGCCTTTATGGAGAAGGAATACCAAATGTTACCATACGCTGAAAAGATAAATGTATGTGTTGAAGAATAGGAACACAATTTATATAGTTGCTGACTGTAAGTTAATCTGTAAGTTAAATGGAAGGGTGGTGACAGTTTAAGAGGAACTAGACAGACTCTAAAGTTTATGAGTAACAGTCACTCTCACAGCCAAAAACTACTCCGAACGATATCTAGGAGGGAGAGTTTGACTAACAGACAGCAACATTTAACACAAACTCACACAAATTCAACCATTTGGTGTCTGGCCCGGTGATAAAGAAGATGAGTTTGGAAATACGCTGGAGCTCATTGACATGGCAAAGTGACGCAAAGTTGATACAGTAGTCAGTATTTCTCTGTGAGTGACAGGAAACTTGAAACAGCTTGGTTAAGAAAGGGAATTATTTCTGTCACCCGAAGTCCAGAGGAAGCCAGAGACTGGACTTGCGTGCTTCTGACCATGGGTGGCCTCTTTTTTAATCTCAGCTAATGGATCAGGATGGTCCGAAATGGCCCAGTCGCCGTGTCTGTGCCAGAGCAGCAGGCAGGAAGGAAAGGCATCCCCTTTCCTGGGGGGACACTTCCCCGAGGACAACTCCTTTCCCTGACAGCTCCTTCTCCAGAACGCGACCACACCCAGGTGCAAGTAAGAATGAGGGCCCACGTTCCCAGTTAGAAAATTCCTTTACTATGGAAAAGAAGAAGTGATTCTGAAGAACAGCTAGATCCTGCCACAGATGGCGATATAAATCAATAGGAGATAAATTCTTTAATGCATGAATTTAATACAGTGGATTGATATGAAAATAAAATAAGATTCCTTCCTCACACTGTAGATTACAAAGTCTTGGGTAGATTACAGAGTGAGTGTGAAAAATAAAACTTTAAGAATACTTGAAGAGAAGACAGGGAAATATCTGTATGACTTTGCAGTAGAAACAGATTTTTTTTTCTGGTCCCGGGAATCGAACTCGGGATCTTGTGCCTGCCAAGCAGGTGCAGTGCTACTGAGCTACATCCCTGGCCTGAAAGAGATTTTTTTAAACAGCAGACATATAAAGCACAATTCAGTAAAAGTTTAATAAATTTGCCTCTGTCATAATTAAAAACTCTACCATAGGGAATAAACAAAAACAAGAAACAGACATTTAATACACATATTAAAATCACATTTAAAAATCTGGAATATACAAATTTTCTAGGAAAAAATTTTTTCTTTGTTCGTTTTTGCGGACAGATGACACCACAAAAGTGTGAGGGGAAAGGAGCAAGGACGGAGGAGCTGTGAAGAGGAATGGATTTTTTATGTCATCCTTGTCTTTCTTTCTTGTTTGTTTGTTTGTGTTTGGTTGTTTTGAGACAGGGTTTCACTATGTAGTTGAGACTGACCTGGAACTCACTATGTAGCCCAGGCTGGTCTCGAACTCACAGCAATCCTCCTGCCTCAGCCTCCCGAGTGCTGGGACTACAGGCGTGCACCACCACACCCGGCAATCCTTGTCTTTCCATTAAAAAAATGAAGAAAGAGGCCTGGGGATATAGTTCAGTGGCGCTGTGCCTGCCTGGCAAGAGCAAGGTCCTGAGTTCGATTCCTGATACCAGAAAAAAAAATGAAGAAAGGTCTGAGTGTGGTGCTGCAGCCCTGTTGCCCCAACACTCAGGAGGTTGAGGAAGAAGGATCACTGCAAGTTTGAGGTAAAAAAACAGAAAGAAAGAAATAAAAAGGACAAACTCAAACAATAAAACCCTCTCCATCAGGCTTCTTGAACTTATTTGTGTATCTTGATGGCGCTCATTGAGGTCTGCCATCCCCCTGACATCTGGACAGCGGAGTGGAGGGGACAGTCGTGTCACAGCGCTTTTTCTCCCTGACAGCTGTATCTGTCCTGTCCCATCCGGGGCCGTGGCTGAGGATGGGGCTCAGCACCTATTTGGAAGCTCTCTGGCTCTCCTTTCTGCCTTCTCTCTGTGAGGGGAAACACAGGCATCCCACCTTGGCTTTGGAACAGGACATCTACTTACTGAGCGCCAATCAGACCCTTGGTTGCCTGCTTAGGGGATCACTGTGAGGGTTAATGAAAGACAGAGACAAATTTGCAGGTTAGCCAGGCATGGTGGCACACACCTGTGACCCCAGCACTCAGGAGGCTGAGGCAGGAGAATCACCACGAGTTCGAGGCCAGCCTGAACTACAAAGCAGGACCCTGTCTCACGCCCCCTCCCCTGCCCCCGCCACAACCAAATTTGCAGGTGTAGGGGAACCGGGAGGTCAGTGCCTCAGATTGGGCAAAAGACAAGACCTCTTCAGCTTGGCCCACTTTTATTGGCCGGTGAGAAGCGCAGGGGGAGGGTTAAACACAATTTTCCTGGGACTGCAGTGAGGACCAGGTAGAAGAGGGAAGAATGAATTTAGCATCACAAAAGAAAAAAATTAAGATCCTTCCCCACGTCTGGTGCTTGCTTTCTTTGTGCTCTGCTCAGCAGGTGTCATCTTGCCTCGGGAGCTCCCAGGTTATGGGATTGCGTCCCACCCAGCTGGGAAGACTGCAGACTTCCACAAAAGTCCCTATTCCTAAAGCAGTCAAGGTTTGCCTTGCGACTTCGGGGCCTGCAATTTGGCCCCCTCCAATCTATATATTGTGGTTGGTTCCCAACACCTCCTCAGTCCCTGATCTCTAATCTTTTTTTTTTTTTTAATTATTATTTTGTGGTACTGGGGATAGAACTCAGGACCTTGTGCGTTGGAGGCAGATACAGCGCCCCTGAGCTAAATCCCCTGCCCCCTTAATCTTGCAAAAACAAAAACAAAAACAAAAAACAGGCTACCTGGAATCATTTTTTTTTCTTTCTTTCTTGGCAGTGTAAGAGTCTGACTGAACCAGAGCGACTCCATGTTGACCAGCAAACGACCTAGAGACGGTCGCTCCCCGCCCGCCATCCCTTATAGGATAACTAATGATTCATTGTGAATTGTTAGGTAGCTGCTTTGAAGTAGCTGGGAAACTAAATGGAAACTGTAGTGAACATAGAGACCCAACATCAATCACGCCACTCCTTACTTGCCTGTAGTTGAATGTTCTGAACATTATAATCTAAGCTGTAAATGGAATAATGGATTATCAATCTGCTGATCATTAGTACGTGACGGTCAAGTATATGCCTGATGACCACTAGCTCAGATCAACTGATTCTTTGCCTTTGTCCTCTTCCTGTAAGTTTTAAGTGTAAACCCCCCCTTAGCCCTATATAAAATGGCCTCTGTTTCTGAGCTAGCCGCCTCTCTGAGCTACTTGGCTTGGGGAGTGCCATCTGGCCAGACTAATAAAGGTCTATTTGCCAACTTGCCTGGTGTGTTCCTTCCTGGGTGACTCTTGCTGGCTGACAAGCTCCTGGAGCCTCGCTGAGCTTCTGAGCCCAGCATAGTGGAAGCCTCTTGGCTGTTCACGCTCCAGGAGTAAAAGTGAGAGTTAAGTCTTACAGCAGGATATCATCCTGGGACAGGAATTCTTTTTTTTTCTTTTCTTTTTTTTTTTGGTACTGGGGATCGAACTCAGGCCCTTGTGCTTGCAAGGCAAGCGGCAGAACCACTGAGCTAAATCCCCAGCTCAGGAATTCTGTTTTTTTTGGAGACAATTTCTCTATGTAGCCCAGGCTGCACCTCAAATTCAGCAGCGATCCTCCTCCTCCGGCCCCTAAGTGCTGGGATTACAGGCCTGTGCTACCACTCATGGCTAAAGGGCAGGAATTCTTAACAAGGAACTTGATGGTCCTTGGTCCATAGATTGGACCTAGACAATTTCGAAAAAAGAAAAAAGTAGTAAAAAGGCAGTGTTCAATAATAAATTATTTCAATAACTGAAAGAGGTAACTGAAATGAAGACTTCCTTCAATATCAGATTTGTTAACATGCCCCAGATGGCAATGTCTTCTTTCTGTCAGAGACTACACAAAAGACTACCTGGAGACCAGGGAGCCGAGAGGAGCAGCTCGTGGCACCGGGCAGAGCTGAGCCTAGGAAAACCAGAGGCCAAAGGAGCCAGATGTGCGAGAGGGAGGGGCCCAGTGAGTTGGAACAGGTGAGCACTGGGCTGAAGTCTCACAAAGTGTATTTCGCTGGCAGAGATCACAGGAAATTTGAACAAGACACCATTTTTTGGTCACTTTTAGGGAGAAATGATTATATTCCAAGCTTCTCCAGCTCACTTCTAAACGTTTCAGATAAACTATCCCTAATCTAGCCTGGTGTGGTGGTGCATATCTATAATCCCAGCACTTGGGAAGCTGAGGCAGGAGGATTGCCATGAGTTCAAGGCCAGCCTAGAGTGAAACCCTATCTCAAAACAAAAAACAAACCAAACCAAAAACCAAAGAATAGAACCCTAATCTTGCACCCTTGGGTAATTAAAAAACAGTTTAATATCTTATCAAGCAAGAAGAGGAAAGCATTTTATTTTTTGATTTTTTGAGACTGACCTGGAGCTCACTGTGTAGCCCAGGCTGGTCTTGAACTCACAGCGATCCTCCTGCCTCAGCCTCCCGAGTGAGGGCTGGGATGACAGGTGTGCACCACCACGCCCAGCAAGGGAAGCATTTTATAAGAGCAGTGTTTTTTACAGTGTTGTATTCTTGATGAATCATGTTGTACATGGATAGTTTAATGTCGTCTTTCTACATAAGGCTGGGAAGGAGCCGCATCGGAGATCTGTGGGTGGGGAACCAACCAGGGCACAGGAGTGGACCAAGGTTCATTTCTGCTTTTTTCCACGATAAGCCATTTTATTTTTGTACATTGGCCGCTCATTTTGAATGCATTAGTACAGATTCATGTAATGGTATTTCAGCCTTTTTAATTATTTTTCCCTCCTGTAATTTCTTTTTGACAAGAATCTAATCTGCTGGAAGTGTAGGGAAAACACACTTTAGCACAGGAGGGTGAACACGATCTGGCAACAGCCACTGCAGCGTCATTTATGACTAGACCCAGGCCATGCAAAGGTGTGTGCTGTACTAAGAAAAGTATTCCGGGGCGGAGGTTGGCGCGGCCGGCCGGGCCCGCGGAGCAGATGCACCCTGGTGGTCGCCGCGCGTTTTCCTGGGCACCGGGCAAGCCTGGCGCTGCCCCTCCTCCTGTCTACTGGATCGCCCGCGGCCTTCTTTGTCCATTTCATCGTCCAGAATTGTGTCACAGGGCCACATCTGGATGGGTGCAGCGTGGAAAGGTGCCCGTTTTAGTTTCCAGCCTCCTGGCAGCAGGGGTCAGGAGAGAGCTCTCAGTAGCCCGTCCAAGGCCCTTCCTCCCTCCGTTCCGTTCCCTCCTTCCTTTTGAGAAGGGTCCCGTGACTCGCTTCGCCTCACTGTGTAGCCCAGGCTGGCCTCACACTCGCCGCAGTTCTGCCTCAGCCCCTCAAGTGGTGGGATCGCAGGCGTGCGCCACCACGCCCGGTTTCCAATGCTTGTTTCTAAGGCAAGTTAGTTCACAGAAGTATCTAAAAACCGGAAAAACTGAAAGTGAACCGTGAAATGCAAAGTAAGGAGCTCCCAAGAGGCTGAAATGTAGCTAACAGAGCCAAGCCTATGTATTAGGTCAGTGTGACAGATTTTAAGACTACCTGTACACACACACACACACACACACACACACACACACACACACACGTACAAGGAGACTTGCATTCAGGGATTTATTTTTTAAAAATCAGGATAAAACTATACCCACAGCCCTACACTTTGCTGTTTCATTTTTAAAACATCTTTAGAGGGTACTCTATTCAGATCACCTCATTCTTTTTAAATGGATGCATAGTATTTTACTGTATGACTTTAAAAAAAAATTTTGATCCATAAGTCATGTTGGCTACCTTTAAAAATCTTAACAGAGACTTAGCTCTGCCTCCTTCAAAAAATGCACACATTTTAAATTTAAATTCAGTGTTTTAAAAAATATCACATATGCACATAGTTTAAAGTCAAATAATTCTTGGAGTCAGAACAGATCCTAGCAATCATCTCCACCTACAATTTTCTGTTTCTGGAAGAAACCACTTTAGGCTCTGAGGATTTTCTTTTTTTGTTTTTGTTTTTGAGAGAGGGTCTCACTATTATTTAAGGCTGGCCTTGAACTCACTGTGCAGTCCAAGCTGGCTTTGAAATCACAAAGATCCTCCTGCCTCAGCTTCCGAAGTACTGGGATTACAGGCATGCACCACCATGGTTGGCCAATATTTACTTTCTTTCCGTTATCTTTTTTACCACAGATTTTCTGAGGGGTTATTGAAAAATGAAATTTAATATATTTTAACATGATGTTTGGATGCACATCTACAATGTGAAGTGATTACCAGAAAACAGGGTAATTATCATGTCACACAACTCTGTGTGTGTGTGTGTTGAAAACATTTAAGATCACCAGGCGTGGTGGCGCACGCCAGTGATCCCAGCACTCGGGAGGCTGAGGCAGGAGGATCGCTGTGAGTTTGAGACCAGCCTTGGCTACATAGTGAGTTCCAGGTCAGTTTCAACTTCATAGTGAGACCCTGTCTCAAAATCCATTATCTTGGGCTGGGTATAACTCAGTGTTAGAGCACTCACCTAGCATTTGTAAGACCCTGAGTTCCATCATCAACACTGCTAAAATTTTTTAAAATGAAAAAAATGTAATTTTGTTTATTGTCATCATGCTACAGATTAGATCTCCAGGATTGACTCATCCTGCATAACTGACTGCTCATGTCTCCTCAAGATAATGCTTTCAATACTTTTGGATCTATACACAACAGTGAGATTGCTGGATCACAGTGGCCCTACTATTAATTTTTTTTTTTTAAAGACAGGTTCTCACTGTGCACCCCAGGCTGGCCTCAAACTTGTGGCAATCCTCCTGCCTCAGCCTCCCAGAGTTACATGGGGTTACAGGTGTGCAACACCATACCTGGTCCTACTGTTAATTCTGAGGGGGCCACTATTCTGTTCCTTAATGGGTTTAGCAGTTTACCTTCCTGCTACAGTGTGTAAAGGTTCTCTTGCCTCCAGCGCTGCCACTGTTGTTAACTCTTATCTTTAAAAATCCCTCCTTCAGCGTTGGAGAATGCATTCGGGGCCTTGTGCATGCCAGGCAAGTACTTTACCACTGAGCTACCTCCCCAGCTCAACTTCTGTCTTTGATGGGAGACTTTTTCTGTTTCTAGTTCTTGAGATTGAACTCAGGCCTCTACTACTGGGCTACACCCCAAACTCTTCCTCTCTCTTTCTTTCTTATTTTGAGACAGTTCACGATCAGTTGTTCAGGCCTCGGCCTCCCAAATAGCTAGAATTTCAGGTGTGCATGAGCACGCTTGTCTTGCTGATAGATATTTGAACAAGGGTGTGCACATTTTGGTTTCGATTTGCATTTCCCTGATTAGTGACATGAACAGCTTTTCATATACTCGGCCATGTGTATGTCTTCTTTGGAAAAATGTTTATTCTGATATCTCCGGGATTTTGAAGAAATGTTTATTCCTTTGTCCATTACCCCTTCTGCTTTTTCCTCTGCCTCTTGTGTACTACTGGGAATGGAGCCCAGCGGGATCTACCACCTAGGATACCCACGGCGCTTTTTGGTCCATGTTTTTGGGATTTCCCCCCCACCCCATTTAAAACTTGGGTTATTTGTTTTTCAAGCTATTGAGTTTCTTGTTTTTTGTTTTGGTAGCGGGGATTCAACTCGGGGCTTTGCACTTGCAAGGCAGGCGGTGGCACCGCTGAGCTAAACCCCCGACCCCTCAAGCTATTGAGTTTCTTAGCCCCTCATCAGATGTATGGCTTGTAAATAGTTTAAGTCTTATTTAATAAGCTCTCTTTGGTCTGTTGATTGGTTCTTTGAATATTTAAACATGTGGTAAAATCTGTGAGTGAAGCATGAGGTTCTGAGCTTTGTGGTTTTGGGAGAGGTTTTTACTGACTCAATCTCCTTGTGCATTATTGGTCTGTATAGGTTTGCTAATGATTTAGTTTCTAGGCTTACGAGGCAGGTGGCGGAACCACTGAGCTAAATCCCCAGCCCCCTCATCCATTTCTTATGTGTTGTCCAATTTGTTAGTGTCCCAGCAGACTGTTCATAGTAGTCTGTGTTTCTTATTCTCTTAAGCGTAACAGGTTGGGAAAGGCATTTTTTTTTTCTCATTGTTTCTCTTGGGAACAGCAGCCTGGGAGAGGAGATGGCCTGGGGAAGAGGAGATGCATGTTTCTCTCTCTCTCTCTCTCTCTCTCTCTCTCTCTTTCCTTTTTTGAAACAGGGTTTTGCTATGTAGCCCAGGCTGGCCTCACACTTGCAGCGATCCTCCTGCCTCAGCCTCTTGAGTGCTGGGATTCCTGGCGTGCGCCAGGCCGGGCTGCATGTTCTTCTCACGGCTGGAGCAGAAGCACAAGAGAACAAGCTTCACTTCTAAAGCACATTTCGGGTCCCTGTTTGTTGAACATCTCTAAAATCCTACACAACAAAAATCCATGGTGGAGGACACAGCCAAGGACTCAGCTGGCCTCAGACTTGGGATCTGAAATTTTTTGTTGATTTCAAGGTTGCTTCTTTACTTTCTAATTAGGCGATTTGTTCATTTATAAACCATTCAATTGGGTGACACCACTTTCTAAACTAGCATTAGTAGAAGTCATTGCAGATTAATGTGTCTTTGCCAGCTAGTATTTTGCTCTTCAAAATATTATAATTAAAACCATGCTCTAGAGGAAAAGTTTGTAAGAATTCAAATTAATTTTGAATCTGTCTTCTGGTAAAGAATTAAAAAATATTCCTTCGCTTTTACTGCGATGGTTATAATACTTTCTGGTTACTCATGGACTAGTGAGAAATACACATACTGATCTCTGCCAGAACTCGTAAAACTCTTGCAACTTCCTGAGAATAGGGGGTGTTAAATTGTCCTAGTGTTTGGTTGTTGATGCTCATTCCTGGCACAGCTCTCCTAAGAAGAGGGTTGTCTGACAGGAGTCGAACTGTCTGGAATTTCCTGGGTGACAGGATCGCCTCTCGTCCTAAAGAGGTCCACGTGGGACCGGTCACTAGAAAGGCGATGCCGCGGCTGTGAGCGTGGAGCCCTGAGCCATCCCTCCTCCTGCCTCCTCTGGAGAGGGGAGCGGGCTGCACTTGGAGTCACCCCCGCTCCTCTGGGGTGAGGCCCCCATGGAAGTCCTGGAATTCTGGGAGTGTGGTGACTCCGCCCCTCAGGGACGCCAGGTCCCTAGTGGGGACCGCCCACACCTCGCCCTGTGCATCCGTTCCGGCCTCATCTGTAGCCTGTCTCACGCCCCTCGCTTATCAGTGGGGAGCACGGGTATTTCTTTGGGTTCCGTGAGCTGCCCAGCAAATCAACCAAATCCGGGGGTGGGATTGGGGGAGCTGGAATCTGTGGCCCAGCCTGCGCTGGCCGAGGTATTCGAAGTGGGGAGCCGTGTGGATGCCCCTCAGCCCATAGGCTCCGCTGCCCTTTCCAGCTGCTGTCACAACCGAGGGACTCGGCGATACCGGCCTGGTGTCTGCGGGAGAATTGACTGCTTTTGTTAAACAGAGGTAAGACCGTGGTATTGTTTGAGAACGGGAAACGGTTTGTTTTTTTTCCTATATCGTCATACAACTTTACCTTTACTGTGTGTATGCCTTATTTTATTGTTATTATTATTTTTGAGACAGGGTCTCACTATGTAGTTGAGGCTGATCTGGAACTCACTGTGTAGCCCAGGCTGGTCTCTCACAGCGATCCTCCTGTCTCAGCCTCCATGTGCTTCTCAGTCACGTCGGTCCCAACAGACATTTCCTGCGAATTTGGAAGCCAGGAGAGAAACAGAGCTGTGTTTTACTTTCTGAAGCTGGACATAGGGTGTGAGGCGGTAGGAACAGCCACGGTACTGTTGCCGATCGATGTGCCAGCTCACTTCGTGGCTGTGGGCGGCAGGCTGTTCTCGGCTCTTCTGAAGTGGGGCCCAAGAGCACACGCGGCGCTGCTCCTGGAGGGAGGAGGAAGGAGGCCCGGCCCAGGACCCGCGCTCGCTCCTTGTCCCCCACAGTCAGCTCTCTTCTGAGCCACAGAGGCGCCGCCTGCAGGGACTGCTCCACCAGCCGCACGATCTTGCTCACTCACGAAGGTTCTGCCTTCCTCCTTAGCTCGCAGTCCAAGGACGGCCCAGGAGGGGCACGGAACAGTTTTATCTTCTTATCTCAAAGAGTACTCCATTTTCCTGGGAGATTGTTTTGATTACTTTCTTGTCCCAGCGACACTCACAATTTGAAGGAGGAGGGGTTTATTTTGATTCAGGGCTTCAGGAGGTTCTGTCCGTATTCAGCAGGCTTTGCCGTGGAAGGGTCTCACGGAAGGAGTTGCTCACATCATGGCGATCAGGACGCGGAGAAGAGAGAAGGGAGGAGCGCAGGGAGATGCAGTTCCATTCACCTGCCTCCAGCCAGACCCACTTCTAACAGCATCGCGATCCGCTCGGCTCCCAGACGCATGAGGCTTGGGGAGCTATTTTATATGGTACTGCGGGTCGAACTCGGACTTTGTGCTTGCAAGGCAGGCAGCGGAACCACTAAGGTAAATCTCGGCCTATTGGGGGCTATTTTAGATCTAAACCCAAACAGAGACCATATACAATATTTTTGGTATCACTCATAATTTTTACCTATGAAGAACACGACAGAAGTTTCCATTTTACACCAGGAACAGTAAATATTTGAAAAAGGAAAACTCACTGATAGAGAACAGGCTTTTTATTTATGATTTAATTTAAAATTTTCCTATGCCTCAAACTCACTACATAGCCCAGGCTGGCTTTGACCTTGAGAGCGTCCCGTCTCAGGCATTACAGGCACGTGTCACTATACCCACTACCACATCTTCTTCTGAGGTATTCTCAGTCACTATCAAATGGTCGGGAGATACAGAAGTACCAGGAACGCTAGCATCAGAGCCCCAGATCTGCCTGAAACAATGCCATTTTATCGTTTTCTTCTTATAGGAAAAAAATAATATCTATTAATTGTAGGGAACTTGGTCATCACAAAGACACGGATAACATTTTGGTAAATATTCCTGAAGTCTTTTCTTAATGTGTATAATTATAACATAAGTGTATACATAAACACATTTTATTTATTTATTTATTTTATTTTACTTTTTTGGTACCAGGTATTGAACTCGGGTCTTTGTGCTTGCGAGGCAGGCGCTGGAACCACTGAGCTAAATCCTTGGCCCCAAATAAGACTTTTTTTTTGTTTTTTTGAGACAGGGTCTGGCTGTAGCCCAGGCTGGTCTCAGACTTGCAGCGATCCTCCTGCCTCAGCCTCCCGAGCGCTGGGATTTACAGGCGTGCGCCACCACGCCCGGCCCCAATCTCTTACTGTTAGATATTCAGACCATTTTCTGTATTTTCCTTAAATTAAAAAATAAAAATAATTCTGAGATAAATATTCTTCATTAATCCTTCTAATAAAATTTTTATTGAGCAGCTACTCTGTGCCAGGCAGGAAATAATCCCATCTTTACATAAATCTAGATGTAGAAATTTCTGGAAGGTTAAATCGTGCAATGAATGTGTATTGCGACAAGGAAGGCATAAACAGGGAGATCGCATCAATTTAAAATCTGACAGATTTAACTTTATAAAATAATGGGGCGGCTCTAGGCCTTCTGGAAGCCTTGGACCGTAACAGCGTGAGCGGATGCTCTGGAGTTCCTCTTGCGTTTACCTGAATTCATTGACCTGCCCGCGGTTTACCGATGGGAAGCGAAAGCCTTAGGGTCCTCAGTGAACCCAGCGCTTGCCGCCCCGCCGCATCCCCTCCGCGCGGTCGGCGGATCTGCATCTGCGCGGGGG
>NW_022900939.1:33981729-34019475 GCF_012274545.1 Fukomys damarensis
GGGGCGTGGGGCGGGTTAGGTCGGCGTCCGGGTTAGCGTTGTCGTAAGGGCTGGATTTAGGATTTAGCGTCGGGGTCGACGTCAGGGCCTGGGGCTGCGGAGACCAAACGCTGCGCGTGGTATTAGGGTTCGGCCAGGGTTAGGGTTTCGGGTGGGAGCCGGGACCCAGGGCTCCAGGAGACTAAGCGCGGTGCAGCCTGGTCTCCGTCCCGGGGACTCTAGGTGGCTTCAGGTCACTGTGCGCTCTGGTGTACTTTCTATATCCGGAATATTCCAGAGTCTTTCATGCTGTGCTGGGATTCCCACCCCTGGAGGTTCCTTTCCAGCTGTGTTTCCGTTAGCGGCATGAGACCATTCTTTTTTTGTGTGATGCGCAGCACAGAAGTTTTAATAAGAAACAGGCAAAAGTCCTAGTCTGCTTTTTTTTTTTTTTTTTTTAAAGAGCCAAGACCATAATCCCACTGGGATGAGGTTGTCTGTAAAGAAAAAGCTGGGGGCTTGTGCTTTGCTGACCACATCTGCACGTCCTGTGTGAGCCACTTGCACGGTGCCTCCTGTTGAGCCATTGGTGGTTATAACAGGCGCATCAGCACACAGGCACTGCACTGTAATTGTTTTGGGATTATTCTTGTTTCAGTGGTATTTCCATGCACTGCTGAATAGAGTGCGGGGCAATGTTAACAGTCCCGTGTGCAGTAGGCACAGGGTGGGGAGTTTCTTCGCTGTCTATAAAATCCGAGGGTCACAAAAGAGTGCAAGTGTGAAGATAACAAACTGTGTTTCCCCTTGTTGGGGCTCCCCAGGCCCAGCTTTTTGGTGACAGCTCCAGCGACCATCAGACCTGGAGGAAATGTGACTGTCGGGGTTGAGCTGCTGGAACGCAGCCCCCCGCAGGTCACGGTGAAGGCTGAGCTGCTCAAGAGGGCGTCAAACCTGACCGTCGCAGTCCTGGAAGCAGAAGGAGTCTTTGAGAAAGGTGAGAGAAACCTCTCGGCCTCACTCTTCGGCAGGAACAATCCCAGTGTGCTGGTGAAGCGAGGGAGCACAGGAACCCCAAACTGCAGTGACTCACACTTAGGTCCCGCTCACGTGGTGTCTTCCTTCCGGCTCTTCCAGAGACGGGTTCCTTCCCCCTGTGGCTGTGTCATCAACACGTGGTTCCCAGACGGTGGGGACAGCGCAGATCCTCACTCGGAGGTCTGTATGGCCCAAGCTTTGGGGGTGGCTCTTGCCATGGCGTCCACGTCAAAGGCGCAGGAGGCTGGAGACGGAGGCTGGCACGTGCGCTCCGCTTTCCAGTCTGAGTTCTAATCTGGTCTAAAATTATATTTGGATCAATGAATGCCTTCTTTTTAAATGCTAAGGGAAAAACAATTTTAGGGGTCCTTGCTTACATTGTTTTTCACTAAAATGAACATTTATTGAAAATTTCCCTACTTGCAAGAGCTAAACCCAAGTCACTCACGACTCTACCACCTAAATATAAACTATTAATTGGAAGCATGTTTAGATATTTGTTAGAGGTCAGAAACGGCGGCATAAATTCCTGTAATGTTGAGTTATTAAAAAAAATCATTTAAAGGCACATGGTGAAGGCTGGATGAGATTCTACAATAGTTCTTTATATACATTGATCTCTGCCCACTTAGAGAAATTAATGTTATTGCCAAATGAGATACAATACAAGCTTAATTGCATGTGTGGATCTTTCTCTGCTGCAAGCTGACTGGCTGGATGAGTAAGTTTCAGATCAGAGTCAGGAAGAGGGGTGTTCATGGGAGACAGGCCTCTTTGTCAGCTTACAGGAACAGTGTCGGGGAGGTGGGGGTCCTGTTTCCCTGGAGACAAACTGTAGGTTAATTCTTGATTCAAATTGAGTCCTAGCACCTCCACCACATGCTAGTTATATGGTTTTGGACAGGTTACCTGGTTGCTCTGAGCATAAGTTTCCCCATAGGTAACAAAAGTGTCCTTTCTGGACAGAGTTCTGTAACACCTGTTAGGCGCTCAGTGCCCAGGAGTTGTTAGTGTAATAATACTGAAGAAGAGGTGTAGAAAGCATCACCGGGGCAGACCGAACTTGTGGCACGGAACTGTCATTTCTCAAAATCAGTACATCCTGGTCTTATGAAAACCCTGAAGTATTAAGCCATGGGAGGTAGTACTTAAGACAGTTCCACATCTGTTGTTTGTCCATTAAGAACAATAATTCTTGTTGTGGGGCTGGGGATTTAGCTCGGTGGTGCTGTGCCTGCCTTGCAAACACAAGGTCCTGACTTCGATCACCACTACAAAACAAGCCAAACAAAACCCCTAAAGCCCCCCTAAAAAACAAAACCTGGCAATTTTGGCTCTACTAGTATGGTAGTTTTACTGCAATTCAGAGGTCCAGAATTACAGGATTTTGATAAATATTTAGCTTTGCTTGGGTATTTACATACTCTTCTTCTAGAATCTCTCCTACTACTGTTGTTTCTCCAGTCTCCTTTATCAGTCTCTCTTCTGAAGATACATGGCCTGTGGCTTAGTTTTTAACTTTATTCTTAGATATTTTTATTTTGGAAGGGTCACTCATCCTCTACCCCTGGGTAGGATCAGGAACTACTCAAGACTGGGTTGGAAAACTCCATCCTAGCGGCAGAATGGATCTCGAAAAGGAAACAAGGAAAATGCTCCTCCTTTCACAGTGGATTCTGACTTACTTGTCTTAGACAGTTTCATCGAGGCTGCCATTGCCAACCAGGAGCATTTTCCCTCTTACGGAGCAGAGTGCCTCTCTGTGATCAGGGGCTGGAGTATTGTTGTCAGAGCAGGTGCTTCCTGTAACACGAGGACATAAGAATCAAGCCATTTCTCTCTCCCTGTCCTCACACGTTTTGCTTTATCTGACTTCTCCAGTTGTAACGATAAGTCGATGAATCAAGACTTCTAGATCTGCAGCGTCTGCATCTTCATAGAATTTCTACTTTGTTTTGTATTTTTTCCCTTCATCACATAACACAAACAAATGCATCTGAGATCTGATTGCTTCATTGGTTTTCTGTGAGGTCCCCAGGAGGAGATTTGTCTTCTAGCAGAACTGAGCAGAGGGTCTGTCTTTGAGTGCTTGTTCCCAGCAGGCCTGGGCTTCTCAGAAATCCCCCAGATGCACTGGAAGGGGTTCTCACTGTAACCAGAATGTATTTCTTGCTGAATTTATGTCAGAAATAGTAATACCAAAAGATTAAGATTGTAGAATGTGCTTTAATAAAGGCAGAAAAACACTTTCCTTAGGGAAGAGTTCATTTGTTTGCTTGACAAACGTGGGGGAAATTTTATTTATGTTTCCATACTTAAGACCAGGAGCACTGGTGGTATTACAATTTATTTTAAAAATACATCAGTCCTATGTTTACTGGGACTGATTATTATTATTTTTTTATTTTTGGTGAATACTAGCTCTTTAGAGAAAGAAGGTTTTGGAGTTCTGTAAAATGTATTGATGCCTGTTTTTGTCTGTTTTTGTTTTTTGAGACAAGGGGTTGTAGTCATTGTTTGCAAGGGAATAGATTTAAGACAGGGCGCATCATTTATAGGATTATTTTATACTATTCACCCAAAAAGTCAAAGGCAGAGGAGCGCAAGAGGTCTGTGTACTAGAGACCCAGAGAATCCAGCCGAGGGCCTGGGTCCCACAGCAGTGTCCTGCACAAGTTTAGCAGGAGGCCAAAGCCCACAGCAGTGTCTCATGCAAGTCCTTACCGAGGATCTGCACCGGGAAGGCCCAAAGGCCAGTGCTGGAAACTAGAAAGCCAGCTCCGGCCGGGTGAAGGGTCCGCACCACAGCCAGGAAGTGACGCTCAGAGCTTCCCCGATGAGAACAGTGGCCATTCCCAGCGAGGACCTGAGCGCTTCCAAAGATGAGAACAGCCAAGTTCGCATCAGGAAAACCAGCCATGGCAAGCTTCTCCCAGAAAGTCAACAGCGAGTGATTTTCCTCTCCACTTCTCTTTTAATGCTGTTGGCAGAGGTCCTCATGTGGGTCCTCCACGCCCAGACTGTGCTGATTCAATTCATCTGGGCCTTCCAAGTTCATCCGCCACAGGTTCTCACGATGCATTTCAGGCTGGCCTTGAACTCCCTGTGTATTCCAGGCTGGCCTCAGGCTCTAGGCGATCCTCCTGCCTCAGTCTCCTTGGTCACTTGCTATTTCTTTTCCTTAGAATACTGGAGAGTTAATGGCGTGTGTTTACTTTCTAGTTTTTAAGAATTAAAAAAAAAAATCTGCTTTGTCTTTTATTGTCTTTCTCACTTTTACGATGGAGTATTTTCTTTTCCATCTTGGTCAGATAGGGGTGAAAAATTTTAAAGATTTGATGTATTAGCTGAAAAGCTTAAAAAAAACAACAACAAACCAACAACCCATTCAGTTCAATTAAGGATGGCTTTCTGGTGGAAACAAAGCCCTGCATGTACACTCCCGCTGCCCAGATCCAAATCAGCTCCGTGGTTCTTGTGAAAGCGGGTAATGAGCAATGTGTAGGCGTGTCTCCCAGACAGGTTTCCACAGGCAGGCTGAGGTTCCCTGGGGATGAGAAAGGGCGTTGGCTCTTCATTCACATGTCTGTGCGGAGCTGTGTATATTGACAAGTAGCTACTGCCTGAGGATGAGGGACCCCCGTGTCGTCACTGTGCTTGGATTCAGAACCAGGCTACCTGGAAGCCGGGGCTGTGGGCATCATAATCTCATCAGGCTTCCGTTCTGTCAGGGGCAAAACACCGCAGTGGTTTCTGCCTCATACAAGTACGTGCTGATTGTAAGGATTAAATGTGGTAGCATATTTAAAACCCTCAACACGCAGGAATTCTTCCAGAAAATGGTAGCTATTGTTATTTGAAGAGAAGAGCACCAATTAATGTCAAAGGCAATTATTGATGATCTTGAACTGGGAACGCTATAAAAGGTAGAATACTGACGAGGGAGGGAAGTGAGTTAACACACAGCATATTGAGTTTCTTTTTAGTGCCAGGGACTTTATGCACAATATTTAATTTTTACAGTCCTATGAAGTAGGCACTGTTATCGTCATCTTGGAAATGAAGAAACTGAGGTTAGGAGAGAGCAATTTTCCTGACTTAACCAACTTAAATTAACAGATGTTGAACTTAATTCTGTCTGAGGTTTAGGTTGTATAACTTTTTGCGGGGGTTTTATTTTGTTTCTTTCTTTGTTTTTGTTTTGTGGTCCCGCGGAATGAGCTCAGGGCCTTGTGCATGTGAGGCAAGTGCTCTGCCACTGGATACCCCCAAACCCATAAGGTTTTTTACCTGCTTGTAGGAGAAAGGCTGAAACGTTTTTTGTTTGCCTCATAGGGGGATTTCTTTTCTTTCTTTTTGAAACAAGGTTTTGATAAGAAGTCCAGGTTGGCCTTGAATTTGCTGTGCAACTTGGCTTGGCTTTGAACTTGTGATCCTCCGGCCTCAGCCTCCCAAGTGCTGGGTGTATAGGTGTGAGCCATGCCTGGCTTCATTTTGGGATATTGATGCCATTTTCTTTTTGGTACTGGGGATCGAACTTGTGCTTGCAAGGCAGGCACGGTGATGCAATGCTGTATTGTTACCTTCCTCTGAAGTCATTTTCACGGTTGCTTACAGTAGTTTAATCTTAGATCTAATGAAGTCTAGTTTGAATCTAAGAATTATGAGATGAAATGCCAGTTTGCCGCTAACTTCTTAGGAGCTTCATAGAATTTTGGAGCTGGAAGGGACCTCAGAGAAAAGCCAACCAATGGGCTACTTTCTGCTGAGGAGACAGAAGAGAGGTATTGTGTTTGAGGACCTGCCCAGAGTCATATTGCTGCTTGGTGGCGAACCTGCACACAGATTGTAGGCTTCCTGATCTTTAGCCCTCTGCTATTTTCATTGCTCTGTAGGAAGCTTCCATAATGTGTGGGGTCTGTGTGTAAGACCTACGATGTTTTTGCAAATGTTGATCTTCTGATATGGAAGAAAGCAGTTTAGAAAGTGCTTCTGTGCACATCGATGAAGGTGTCTTGTTTCAGCTCGTGGAGGTGGAGCTGTTCATTAGCTGTATGGACTAATGGTTCTGCATGGGGCAGGGCTGGAGTAGGAGCATCAACAGTTCTTTAAAACACGAAATTCTATTGCTGTGCTTCTCCAAGTGTGTGTTATTAAAAATGCAGATTTCAGCCACCCTTGAGACATGGGTAAGGTACAGGCACCTAAATTTTATGCTCAGCCACTCTCCTGGGTGATTCTCGGCCACATTAACATGAGAAAAGTACAGCCTTGTGTCTCACAAATTGTACTCGACCAAGTATGGAAGCCCTGAGCGAGTTATGTGCCTGTGCAAGTCTGTGGTGATTTACCAGGCTTTCCTTTGCCTTCCAAGGCCCTCCCCTAAGCAGTGGTGGCCGTTTTCAGCAGCAGGGAGACATCCCTTGGGGCTCAAGTGTGCATCAAGGATTGGGTGAAGTTGAAAGCGAACATGCTGATTCTTTAAACTCCAGTTAAACTTGTGCTTCTCTTCTAGTACTGAATGACTCACCATTTTTGTGACTCACTGGAGGGCTGGGTGGAAATAGAAATCAAATCCTGGAGGAACTTGGGCGGGGTTGCTGTTTATCCTTTATGTTCTGTTAAGATGGCTTTAGAGTGCTGAAACTAGTAGTTTTCCCAAAGACATTTCCCTTCATCAACTTACTATCCATTGACTGTCTTGTTGTGTATGAAACATAAATGTGTGGGGAGGTTAGGGAATCACAGGAAGGAGAATATTGTAGGTTCCAGAAGAATAATATGTAAAATTAAAAGCGCACAGGGACTGCTCAGTGGATACTAAGTTGTAGTATCAGTTAAAATAAATTGGATACGATTTCTGGCTTGAAAGACTGGGTGAACGCTGTTACCACACGTACGCACGCACATACAGGGCAGCAAGCTGGAGTTTTCATTTCTTGTTTGTATAAAAAGCTCTCTGTGGTTCGCAAACAGTGCTTCCTGTGTATAACTCTGTGCCTGCTCTGTTACCTTATGTTTCTGGAGGGATGCAGAGGTCCATTCGTAATGTCCCACCTCGGCTCCACGTTTGGCATCTGCCAGGAACTGGCACTTTGCATAGGAGAGAAGGGAGGGATGTGCTGGGGGACAGCTGCTGGCTCAGTCATGGACATGAGCAGGAGACAGCAGTGGCGAGTGTGCGCGCGTGTGCGCACCTGTGCTACTGACGATTGAACACAGCCTTCACATGGAAGGGCTTCACATCGTCAGCCCTTCTTATTTTTTATCTTGAGACGGTCTCACAAAGTTGTGAAGTTACCCAGGCTGGGTTTGAACTTGTGATCCTCTTGCCTCAGTCTCCCAGAGTGCCGAGATTACAGGTGTGCACCGTGCCTGACAAGAGAATGGTTTTGTATGTGTTTTCTGAGAAGATGTTTCATTCTGCTTCTGATATGAGTGTCTTAGGTGGAGATGTCCAGATAATTTGAAATTACTGCCGGAGAAACAGGTGAAGACATTGTTTTAAAGGAGACATAATATTTGAAATCCTGAGGGTACAGGAGGTACCCAAGAGAGACAGCATAAGGGCAGAATGAGGCCAATAGCAGAAGTGAAGGGGCCAGAGAAGAAGCCAGTGAAAGGGCTGCTAATGATCAGTCGGGGAGGAGCCGACTGAAGAGTGCGATGCCTTGGAAAAGGAACTTTGGAGGAGGAAGGTTGCTTTGTTTTTTGAGGCAGAGTCTTGTTATGTAGCCCAGGCTGGCCTAGAACTGGTGGTGATTCTCCTGCCTCAGCCTCCTGAGTGCTGGGATCACAGGTGTGTGCCACCATGCCCGCTTTGGAAGATTTTAATGGTACCAAGGGGCCCAGAAGATCAGAGAAGAGAAGATGAAGACGGAGGAAAGGATATGGTGACCCAGAAGGGAATGGTTTTAAGTTGAATGCTGAGACCAAAAGCAACTTTTAAGGAATAAATGGGGGGTGAGAAAAATAAGTGACTACGATTTCACTCTCTTGAGAAGTTTGGCAGTTAGAGAAGTGATTTCTTTTTTCTTTTTTCGTACTGTAGATGAAATTAGAACTTTCCTCTGAGCTACATCTCTAGCCCTTTTTATTTTTACTTTGAGACAGGGTCTTGCTGAGTCATTAAGCTGCCCAGGCTGGACTTGAACTTATGCTACTCCTGCCTCAGCCTCCTAGAGTGCTGGGATTACAGGTGTGCACCACTGTTCCTGGCGAGGTGGATTTTTAAAATCATGGTCTGTGGTACAGGGGACTGAACCTAGGGACTGTACACTGAGCTATAGCTCCAGCCCTTTTATTATTATTTAAAAAATTTTTATTAGCAACATGTTTGCAATATATAATGATTCTATTCATTGCAGGGAGTCGGTACATGTAAATAACACACCTCACTTCTCTGTCCCAACCCAGTGACTGGTTTCTTAAAAGACACTGGATAGATAAAAGTGGGTCACGTGAAAGTGAGGAGTGGGTAATTCCTTGGGTCCGAAGGGATGGGGTTGGGATCTGGGCACTGGTCTTGCTGCATCCTTTTCTTTACTCTCCTCAGGAAGATTCTCCGAGTTGCCTTTCTTCCCTTGCAAGACTCAGGGTGAATTGGTGAAAGAAGATTTGGTGAGGCGAACTGCAGTAGGTAGCTAGTGGGCTGGTCCGTGGATTTGTAGTTCGGAAGGACTGATTCATGAACAAAAATGTGAAAACCAGAGTGGGCAGGAGGTTGGAAATATGTGGGGAGGAAAGGATTTTTTCAGCACTCACCTTGTGGTTTCCTTTTGGCGAGGCAGTGTTTGGGATTTACATGCCCGAAAACATGGCTGGCAGAAATGATTTAGTATTACAAACTATGCTGTAATTGGTGTAAAATCTCCCCAGGAACATACAGATAGGATATTTATTATTTTGAACATTTTATACATTTATTATGCACCCAACTGTATAGGGCACAGTGCTGGGTAACAAACATTTAGGGACCACACTAAGTTCTTGTTTCTCTGTTCTCCCAGGGAAGGAAAGCAGGCTTCATTCTGTGTGCATTGTGAGTTAGCGGAGCGGTTGGTTGGAGCGCTGTGCTGACGGATTCTGGATCAAGCTGGGTTTCCTGGGTTAGAGAGCTGGATGAATCCACTCAATGTGCCTGCAAGTGTGGGGTGTGTGTGTGTGTGTGTGTGTGTGTGTGTGTGTGTGTGTCCTGTGATAATTTCACTGTTGGTTGTCTGCGTGGCGGGACAGGGGCTTGAGTTAGCAGTAACATGGGTAAGAGAGAGAAGGTCACAACCAGCCTTTCTTTTTATGCTTAGGATCACTTTGGCTGTTCTGGGTCTTTTGCGTTTTCACATGGATTTTAGGATCGTTCCTCTCTAGTGAAAGATGTCTTTGGGATTTGATGGCGATCGCATCGAGTCTATGGATCACTTTTGGTAATACGGCGACTTGGACAATATTATTCCGCCACGCATGAACATGGCGGCGCTTTCCATCTTCCAGGGCCTTTTTCAATTGCTTTCTTTACTCTGTGATTTTCACGATTGCACTCTTTTGTTTCCTTGGTTAAGTTGATCCCTAGGTGTTTTATTTTAGTACCAGGGATTGAACTCAGGACCTTGCGCTTGCCAGGCAGGCGCGGTGCCACTGAGCCACATCCCCAACCCTGTATTTCATGTTTTGAAGCTATTGTGAATGGAATTGTTTTCCTGATTTCTTTCACAGCTAGCTTGTTATTTGTGTACGGAGGAGCTATTTATTCTTTAATGTTGATTTTATGTCCTGGGGACATTTTGGAAAGGGTAAATTGTAGGTTCTGCTTGACCTCGTGGTCTTTATTGCACCTACTCCACTCTGTAGCCGGAGAGCAACCCTAGACAGCACATAAAAAGCGGGCACAGCTGGGTACCAGTGGAACTTGGTTAACAGAGGCTGAAATTCAGAGATTGTATAATTTTGACTCATCACAAAACAGCATTTCTCTTCTGCCTGTGATCTCAGCACTGTGGGAGGCTGAGGCAGGAATACTGAAAGGTTGAGCCCAGCCTGGGAAATTTAGCAATTTAGTGAGACCCTGTCTCAAAAACAAATAAACAAAAAAGGGCCAGGAATGCAGCTCATTGTGAAGGTCTTGGGTTCAATCCCCAGAACTGTCCCAAAAAAACCAAACAACCCAAATCATTCTTTTAATCCCCTCCAACTATTTAAAAATGCAAAAGCATTCTTAGTTCATGAATTAAAAAAAAAAAAAACAAGCCTGGCCAGATTTACCTTACTGCCCATAATAAATGTCCTAGGCATCGAATCAGCCAAAATCCTTGCCTGACTCTTGGGTTTTCATTTGTACTTAACCTAGCATTTAGTTTACACTGTACTGTTTTATTGACTTTACTTTTTGTAGGTTTTTGATCTGACTTTGCTAAACAGTCTAAGTAGAATAAAATGTTACGTAAAACTCATATTTATTGAGATATTTGTAAGCAAGGAGAGACAGGAGGGAAAAAACAAGAGGGGTCTATACGAGACAAAACTGTATGAGACAATTTTGTTTTGTTTTGCTTGAAATAATTGTATTTTCTGCAAAGAATCTATTCACAGAATAGTTGTTTAGCCTGAAAATGACATTAAACTGTCAGATTTGTGGTGGAAACCCTCCCTGTCATCCTGTCCAATCTGTGTATCAAAGAAGATGCAGCAGAGTATTTAAAAAATTGATAAATAGGTTAAAATTTTAAGTGAAACATAGTGATAGTAAACTCATGACCACTCATGACTGGATTGCAAAAGGCCGCAAAGATAATTAAGCAGCAAACAATGTCAGGCCAGATACATTTATAGAGCAGAAAGTCCACTTTTTCTTCATAGAGAGTATTTCTGGAGCTGGTTGGATTTCCAATTACACACTACTCTTTCTCCTCAGTGATTCTCTAGAGGTATTTGTTGAGAACAGATGTCAGAAGAGGCAGCAATATGATATTATAGAGTGTGTTTGAAAAGTTAAGGAAAGGTTAGTTTTTGTGCATGCTTATTACACAATTTAAAAATAGCTCTGACTCTTATTTGTAAGTCAAATGACCAGTTCTCAGACTGCCAAGTGTGACACCTTCACACAAGGTTTCTTCAGAGGCGCCCTGGGGATGTAGGGGAGGTGAGAACAGGGAGGGTTTCTCTGGTTATGCACCAGGACGATAAGAGTTTTACAGACTTACCTAGAATAAGGAAGAACTTTACATAACAGTGTCTTTAGCTATTTAAGAGAGTGCCAGGCCACTTTTGAAGAAGTGCTGAGAATTCCCCCCCCTTCTCTGAAAGGAGACTCATCAAAAGGAAAAAAATGTTCACAACAGTTTGCAAATACTATCTATTTAGTTCTCAGCCTAGCAACAGCAGAGAAAGAGGTTATTATTCCCCACTTACACTGTCTCCACCCTCTGCCCCTGACTTTATAGTTCAGTGCGGCTAAATTATTGCTAAGATGGTAAGATTTTCAAGTAAGTCCTGCGCTAGGACTTAATAAACGCCTGAGAAATTCCAGGCTGTATTTGTAAATTTAGAGGAGAGACAAGAAGTTAAAAAAAAAAGTTAAATATTTAAAGTTGCCCTTTTAATAAGGATGTGTGAGACCAATGAGTAGGCCCTCAGTTGGTCTGTCCATGTGTCTTCTGAGTCACTCCCTGGATCCAGCAGGAGTAGGGGAGGGTGGGACGTCTGTGCTTGCTCTCTGGCTTTGGGTGGAGCTTCTCTTTCTGACTCTTTCTTGGTTCTGTGAGCATCTGTGGTTATGTGGTACTGGGAGCCCGCCACGCAGCTGACCAACTCTTCCAACTTCCCTCAAATGAGAAAACCTTTCAGAAGTCTGGTGTGACTAAAAGCGACATTTCAAAAAAAAGCTCTACCATGAAATTACTATAGACAGCTAAGTTAGGTAGAAATATTATAGGCAGTCAGGCAGGGCTAGGAGTGTGGAAGATGGGACGCCTTAACAACTGTGGGTGGAGGTGCATTTGTTGAAGGCCAGACTACACCTACTTCCCCGGGGATGAAGGACAGTAATTTATATTCCAAATAAGCATCAAGTACCTAGATGGGGGACCAAGACCTCCTGACCCACTGCTTCCAGGAAACGACCCTGACCCATCCTTTCTGGGAAAGATTCTTATTCTCTCCATGCACAACTTGCTGGGTGACTTGCTTTCCCGTGGGACCAGTCTCATAAGCAACTGCACTTGTAATCTTACTGGTTGACCATAGTTGTGTCCCACCTTATGCCCACCTTGTAATTTTGTACCTATCGTGATTTTGCTCTGTAAAACTTCTTTGAGTAGTGGGCTCCCAGGCACCCTACTTTCCGAGTCCACTTCTGCCTCTCTTCGACAGAAGCTATCTTTCTCTCAACAAACATTTCCTACTCTGAACTTCCACTGTTCTTAGAATTCATCCTTCAGTTTTAGGGACCATGAACTCGGCGTATCAGACACCTAACAGGTTGGGAGTTACAGTATTTCCCTTCTATCATTTGGGGATCCTTATAGCATTCCTATATCAAAATAAGATTTCTTGTACTTCAAATCTGGTGAGCTCGTTCTGAATGGCCAGAATGCTTGCCCTCAGATTAGCCAACCTACAAGGTTTATTTGCAATGCAGACTCCCAGCTGCTTTCTGCTTTCTCCTGGCTTGATGTCACTTGGACAAAAATAAATCCTACTCCCCCACCCCTTGTGGGTGATTTTGCCGGTAGTGGGAGGTCGACTGTGTTAGAGCTGGGTGGGAAGGAAGCACATTGCTTTCTCATCCCTGAGCTGACAGAAAGGTCAGCCCCTTAGGACTTATCCTAAGGTGACGAGAACTAAATACCTCTCAGGGGCAGAGGGCACTGGTTTGTTGGGGAGCAGCTCACTGGTTTAATTTTTTCTACTTTATTCCACTGTGGGGCCCTGTGGAGGGTGCTGGGCTTGCACACACTCTCCCTGTGGCAGGAGGAAGTCCCCTTGCTTCTTTCCGGGAAATGGCCCTGGGGCTTCCAGAGCCCATAGGTCCTGGTAGCCCACTGACATTAACCTGGATCAAGATGACTGTGTTTTAAACATGGGTGGCTGAGGAAATGCGGACAGTGACATTTGCCAGCAGGGTGTCCAAGCTGGGGAACTTGGGCAATGATCTAAGCGACCGTTCAGCTGAGGCCTGGCCAGTCAGAATCCTTGATGTGCTGTGTGGCCCTGGGCAGGCTGCTTCCTGCTGCTGTGGCTCAGGATTCTCATTTGTGACACGAGAACAATAACAGTGGGATTGTTGTGAGGATTAAGTCAGTTAGTGAATGTATGATGTGCTTTTAGACATACCTATAAATACTACTATCATTATTTTATTCACAAGGTGAGATGGTTTTATTCTGTCAGGTCTGTTGGTTGATGACAGATCCTCCCGCCCAAGCCAGACCCCTGCCCAACAGACCCGCTACCCGCAGGAGCACAGGAGCACAGAGGTAGCAAGAAGCCAGCAGCTGCCTGCTGCACTCACCACTGCCCTGTTTATCAGCCAGCCCCAGGCCCATCACCCAAGGGACTCTAAACATTTCCACCCTCTCCACCAGTCCCCCTTCCTTACCTAAAATGCCCCATCTCAACCACGGGCACTCTCCTCTCACTGCCAACGGCCTTCTCGCCCTTGGCCCACCTGTACCCAGATGGCAATAAACTCACTGCCTGTTGCTTAGACTTTGCCTGCCTTGGTGGTCTCAATTGTGCCTCGGTCTGACCTTACAGTTGGTTTTTTGTCTCTAGGCAAAAATGCATTCTACTCTTTACCTCAGGACTGTCCCAGGGAAGTATAATAAACTCCTAAATACTTGAAAAATTTCTAGTAGCTATATTAAAAAAAGGTAAAAAGAACAGGTGAAATACATTCTTTCGCAGTACTGGAGATTGAACCCAGGGCCTTCGCACTGAGCTGTACCCGCAGCCCTTTTAAAATTTTGAAGTTTTGAGACACAGTCTCAGTAACTTGCTAGCTTGTTTAGGCTGAGCTCAGACTTGTCATCCCCCTGCCTCGGCCCCCAGAGTGCTGAGATGACGGGCACACACAGCCATGCCTGGCTATGAAATTAATTTGAATAATATAACTCTTTAATCCTAATAATGCACTGGTAGTTCATCATGTGATTCCTATAAAAGTTATTGATGAGCTATTTCCCATCTTTTGTTTTTTTGAGCCTTAGGAATGTGGTCTGTGTTTGTGCTTGCTGTGCCTTTCAGTGGTGCCGTAGCCGTATGTGTCTTAGTGGAGGCTGCAGTACACGACTGCCCAGCTTGGGGAGTTTGCTTGAACAATCTTACTTCAAAAGTGTTCCAGTTACCTACTGTACTGCCATGACCCAGGCCAGACCAAATATAGCAGCTTGAAGAAAAATGGTTTACTTTTTAAATTTAAAAAAATTTTTTTTTTTTTTTTTGGTTTTTCTGAGACAGGGTCTCACTATGTAGTGAGACTGACCTGGAACTCACTATGTAGCCCAGGCTGGTCTTGAACTCACAGCGATCCTCCTGCCTCAGCCTCCTCAGTGCTGGGATTACAGGCGTGCACCACCACGCCCAGCTAAAACTGGCTTATTATTTATCACGATTCCCACTTAGTTTATGCACACTAAATGGATGATTACTGCTCAATCAACTGTGATTGAGCTAGTTGTAAACTTTTCAAGTCCCAGGTTCTCTTCTACATTTATTAGTTCATATGGTAAAGAAGGACTTTTCCTTCTGCCTCATTGAATCATTTAATTGTAGAGCACTACGAACTCAAAAGAATCTTGTTTGACTTGTTAGGCTATAAACTATTATTTATTTTAATGTTCAGGTTGTCTGGACAGAATCTTTTTAATTGAGAAGACACTCTCGCTGTATATGCGGAGGTATCTGGTAAGAGATAGAGAATTCTGCCGTGTGGATAATTTCACCTTTTCCGGTTACACTGAAATGCTTCATGTTTCAGCCCAAATTTTTCATCGGGTGGGTCTGTCTTTTTGTTTGTAGAGCACCCTGCCTCTCTTCAACCAAAGAGATTTTTTTTTCCTTTGGTGCTGCGGGTGGAGAATTTTTTTTTCCTTTTTGCTGGGGGTGGCTCCTGGGCCTCGGGAGTGCTAGGCAAACACTTTCCCACTGAGCTAAAACTCTGGTCTCTCAGATGTTTTTGCAAAGCAGTTTGTCAAGTACGTCACGTGTAATGATGATTCTTTCAAAGGTTTTGCCAAGTTTCACTGCTGAAAGGGCTTTTGCCTTTCCTTTCAGTGCACTGTGGGATGCAGGTCCATCCCATTAGGTAAAAGCTCAGTGAGCGGAGGTTTTGCCCCATCAGTTGAGCTGCTTCCGAAGTGCGAGTGGGTGTGTGTCCAGACGCCGTGGACTCAGGATGCCAGAGACACCCGCACCCCCACGCTCACCGCGGCGCTGTTCACGGCGGCAAAGACATGGAAACAGCTAAGTGTCCATCCGTGGAAGAGAAGATAAAGAAAGTGGGGTGTGTGCTCAACGTGGCGTACTTCTCATCTTTAAAGGGAAATCTTGTCACTTGTGATGAGATCGACGAATCTAAGGCTGTTGTATTAGCAGAAATAGACCAGGCACAGAAAGACAGATACAGCCGGCTCTCACAAGTGGAATTTTTATTTATTTATTTATTTATTTTTTAATTTTAATTTTAATTTTTTTTTGGTACCGGGGATTGAACTCGGGTCCTTGCGCTTGCAAGGCAGGCCACCGAACTGCTGAGCTAAATCCCCGGCCCTCAAGTGGAATTTTTAAAAGGTGAATTCATGGCAGAGTAGGAGTTGAATCCAGTGGCTGGGACTGGGGACGTTTGGGGAGATGTCAGTCAAAGGGCACAAATCTTTAGTTTGAAGGAATGAGTTCAATTCTGTTTCATTGTTCCACATTTTTGCACCAATGCCATGCCTTTTTTTTTTTTTAAAAAAATCACTGTAGCTTTGTAATGTGACTTCAAATCCAAGATTATGATGCCTTTCACTTTGTTCTTGTTACTCAGGGTTGCTTTTGCTATTCCAGTCTCTTCTGTTTCTTTATGAATTTTAGTATTTTGTCTGGTTTTGTGAAGAATTCTCTTGGTATTTTGACTGGGGTTGCATTAAACATATATATCAGTTTTGGAAGTATGGCTATTTTGACAATATTGGTTCTGGCTATTCAGAAACAGGGAATATTTTTCTATTTTCTAATGACCTCTTTGACCTCCTTTTTCATACTACTGTACTTTTTGTTGTACAGGTCTTTCACTTCCTTGGTCAGGTTAATTCCTATGTATTTAATTTTTCTTGATGCTATTGTGAATGGTATTGTTTTCTTAGTGCATTCATCGGTATGCAGGAATGTTGCTAGTTTTTGTGTCTGTATCATGCTGCGTTGCTGAATTTGGTTATTTTTTCTAGGAATCTTTTGGTGGAATATTTTGGGTCTTCTATGTAGAGGATCATACCATCTGCAAATGATAATTTGATTTGTTCCTTTTGCAATTGTATTTGTTTTATTTCTTTCTCTTGCCTGATTGCATTTGCTAATGTTTCGAGTACTATGTTGAAAGGAGTAGTGCTAGTAGATATCCTTGTCTTGTTCTTGATTTTAGAGGGAAAGTTTTCCGCTTTTTTCCATTTAATATGATGTTGACAGTAGGTTTTTCATAAATTACTTTTATCAAATTGAGGTAATGCACTCCTATATCTATTTTTGGGGGTTTTCTTTGTTTTTTATTATGAATGGATGTTGGATTTTGTTAAGGGCTTTTTCTGTAGCTATTGAAATGATTGAGTCATTTTTGTCCTTGCTCCTATTTATGTAATATATTATACTTATTTATTTATGTATGTCAAACCATTCTTGCATCCTTGGGGTGAAGCCTGCTTGGTTATGATGTATGATCTATTTGATGATTTGTTCCATTCTGTTTACCAGTACTTTGTTGAGATTTTTTTTTTTTTTTGTACAGGCGATTGAACGCAGGACCTTACGCTTGCAAAGCAGGCAGCAGAACCACTGAGCTAAATCCCCAGCTTGTTGAGAATTTTCGTCTCTATGTTCATTAAGGAATTTTCCTTGTAGTTTTCTTTTTTAATTGGGTCATTGTCTGGTTTTGGAATGAGGGTAATGTTAGCTTCTAGTAATGACTTTGAGAAAAGTCCTTCCCTTTCAGTTTTATTAAGGAGTCGGAAGAGTATTGGCATTAGATCTTCCCTGAAGTTCTTGTAAAAATCAGTGGTGAATTCATAAGATTTTTTGTAGCTGGTAAGTTTTTAAAAAATCACTACTTCAATTTAATTTCCTATTATTGGTTTATTCAGAATTTTGATATCTTCTTCTGGAGTCTCCAATGTATTGGGATACAGGTTTTCTTTTTTTTGGGGGGGGGTACCAGGGATCAAACTCTGGATCTTGTACTTGCAAGGCAGGTGACGGCACCACTGAGCTAAATCCCTGGGCCAGGATACGTGTTTTCAAAGTAGTTACTAATAATCTTCTGGATTTCAGTGACGTCTGCTGTGATTTTGCTTTTTTCAATTCTAATTACATTAATTTTGATCTTTATTGTTTTGGTAAGATTGGCTAAAGGTCTATTTTGTTTATTCTTTTGAAGAACCAGCTCTTTAATTCCTTGATTCTTCTTCTTCCCCTCTGTATTTGGGATCAAACTCAGGACCTTGCATTTGCAAGGAAGGCTTGGTGCCACTGAGCTAAATCTCCAGCCCTAATTCATTGATTCTTTATTATTATTTTTGTCTCAATTTCATTAATTTGTGTTCTGATCTTTAAAATTTCCTTTTTTAGCTTGGCGTGGTGGCGCACGCCTGTAATCCCAGCACTTGGGAGGCTGAGGCAGGAGGATCACTGTGAGTTCGAGAGACCAGCCTGGGCTACACAGTGAGTTCCAGGTCAGTCTCACTACATAGTGAGACCCTGTCTCACGACACACTGCATAAAAAAAAAAAAAAAAAAAAAAAAAAGAGAGAGAGAAGCAAAATTTCCTTTTTTCAGATGTCTTACTGGTAGTTCAGGCTGGCCTTGAACTCACTATGTCACCCAGGCAGGCTCAAACTTGTGGCGATCCTCCTGCTTCAGCCTTCTGAGTACTGGGATTTACAGGCATGTGCCACCATGCCCACCCAAAGTTTCCTTTCTTGTACTAGCTTTGGCCTTGGATTGTTGCTGTCTTTCTAGGACCTTGAAGTGCATCATTAAATTATTTATTTGGGCTTGCTCTGCTTTTCAGATGTGAGCATTCATTGCTATAAACTTCCCTTTTAGGGCTGCTTTCATTGTTTCCCATAAGTTCTTGTCTATTGTACTGGCATTATCATTTGAATCTAGGAACTATAATTTCTACCTTGATTTCTTCTGTGACCCATTGATTATTTAAGAGTGTGTTGTTTAATTTCCAGGTGTTTGCATAATTTTTGTGGTTACTTTCGGCATTGATTTCTAGTTTCATAGACTTGGTAACACGTTGAAGGGTAGGGCACATTCACGAACCAACGTGGTCTGATTTCAGAGGCAGCTTGCTTAGCTTCTGTTCTGTACTTTGACATGTTCTGGGGGCCTTTCTGTTGCCACATGACAGAGGTATGTGGCTTTCTGGAGTGGAGGGACCATGTCTGCTTTATTTATTGGGGTATCTTTAACAAATAGTTCTTAAATGTCTGGAGAAATGGAGGGCTGTCACCACCTCTGAAGGGAACTTGGGATAAATGCTTTAAATTTATTATTATTATTATTATTGTAATACTAGGGATCAAACCTGGGGGTGTTCTCTCACTGAGCTTTATCTCCAGCCCCTTTTTCTTTTTTCTTTTGGGACAGCATCTCACTAAATCACTAAGTTGTGCAGGTGGGTCTCCAATTTCCCATCTTTCTGCCTCAGCCTTCAGAGTACTGGGATTATAGGGTTATAGATTATACATCTGGCTTGTTACTTTTAAATTTTTTCCCTTGAAACCACCTTTTCCCTTGAAATGAATGGGTATGAGAAATTGGCGTGAATGAAATAGTCCTACATTTAGAAACTGTACATGAAAAAAGTGTGTGCCATTCTAGTACCCACAAGTCACTTAGGCGTCCCAGCTCACTCCCAACATGACTAATATTGTCCTTTTCTTCCTTTATCACAAGGGTATGAGAACATCAAAAGTAAGCTTTATTGGGGGTGTAGTTTAGTGGTAGTGTGTATGCTTAGCATGTGCATTACTCGAGGTTCAATCCCCAGTTCTGAGTGAACCAAATTAAAGCAAACACACACACACACGCACACACACACACACACACACACACACACACGGAAACCATCCTTGTAGTGGTTAGAGTGGAGTGTTAAAAATTTGAGTGACTTTGGGATCAATGTGGGAGCTGCGGCAACACACTTCTAGGTGTGTCAGTGTGGGTCGTGGAGGCACGGCCTTGGAGTTCTTTTCTGGTCCCCCACCCCTTCCTCTCTGCTGCTCTTCCCCGCTAAGTGTCCTGGCCACCATGAACTAAACCACCTTGCCCCAATGTGCCGTTTCCAAGTTGCTACCTTGGAGCCTGCTGACCATGGACTAAATCCCCTGAGATCATGAGCCAAGTGAACTCTCTCCTTCTTAAGTTGTGGGTATCAGGTATTGTGTCTCAGCAAGGCTGACTCATCCAGAAAACTAGCAGCAGAGAAGTGGGGCCACCGCTGATTCTTGCCTGACAATGTGGTTCAGAAGTCTTTAGAATTGGCTTGGAAAAATTTGGAGCTACGGACCAGAGAGGCCCTAGAATGCTAGAAGCTGAGCCTGATGGGCAATTCTGGTCCGAGCTCAGAAGACCAGCATGCGGTAGGAATGTTGGCAGTAAGGAATAGGCTTAGGAGGCTTTAGTTGGGAACAAGGACAGCGTTGGCAGTCGGACTACAGGCCATGTGTGTAACACTCTGTCAAAAAGTTGTCTACAGGGGCCGGGGATTTAGCCCAGTGTTGCCACCACCTGCCTTGCAAGCACAAGGTCCTGAGTTTGATCCCTGGAAACCCACCCCCAGCCAAATGTCTACATTTTTTCCTGTGTCCCAAGACTTTCCAGGAGACTAAGATTAAATGGCAGTGGACTGATCTGGCCGGGGAAATTTCAATGCAACCCAACCTTCAGACTGTGGCTTGGATATTGTTGACTGCTCATAGCCAGGTTTATAGGAGAATCAGGTAAAAAACAGAGCAGAAACATTTGAAAAACTTAACTTTTGGCCTAGAAGGACCCACGTGTAAATGTGGGTCCAAAGAAGGTGTGGGTGGTGAAGAGATGAGCACCGGTAAAGAAACAGTAAGTACTTTGGACAGGGACAGGGAGAAAGAGTTCGTTTCACAATGCTCAACCATGCAGCTCTCAGAGGCTGCTGCAGCCACGGTCTAAGGGGGCCCGGCTGGCTATTCATTCTACTGACGGCAGATGTTAGTGTCATGTGCTATTCTGACTTCACCAGCATGCACAGTGGGAGAGTTACGGGGTGAGGGAGGTTCCCACCCAGGTTTCAGAGAAAGGCTGGAAGCCCAGGCAGTGTGTCCCCGAGAGGGCCGTGTGTGAAGCTACGAGAGTGGAGCCAAAGTGCATCAGAGGCCCCAATAAGTCAGAGACGTCAGGAAGGTAGGATGTCTGTGGAGGAAAGCTGCGGGCCATGAGGGGGGTCCACCCGAGAGAGAGGCCGTGTGGCTCTCTCAGTGAAGCTGTGGAGGTGGGGCCTCCCAAGCCCTTGGGAACTCGCATTCTATCCCCATGTGCTCTGGATGCCCAGCATGGAGCTATAGGACTGAATGTTTGCGCTGCTGGGCTTTGGTCTTCGGACCAGTTCTTCTCTGTCTCCCTATTCCTCCCTTCTGGAGTGTGAATGCTTAACCTGTGTCATTGAACCTTGGGATTATGTAGCTTGCTTTTCAATTTTTTTTCTTTTTTTTTTTTTGTGCCCTGGATCGAACTTGGGCTCTTGCACTTGTGAGGCAGGCAGTGGAAACAATGAGCCAAATCCCTGGCCCTTGCTTTTCATTTTTGCGGAGGCTCACAGCTAAGAGTTTGCTTTGAGCCTCAGAATAGACTTTGACTCAGACTTTTGACAAATGCTGGAACTGCTGAGGCTTTGAAGAGAGGTCGTTGTTTTTCTAGTTGTGCTTGGTGTAGTTGTATTAGGTTAGGTAGAATTATGAACTTGCTGTTGTCATATTTGGAAATTAAGTATGGTTTAAGAAGCTCTGTTTTCAGTGAGAGGTGCTGCGTGGCGGTGAGGGCAGCGTGTCAGCTAGACTGGCTTTGGAGGAGTGGTAGCATACATTACTGGGTGTGTCTGGGTGGGTCCTGGAGGTGTAGCCTTGCCTGGTCCCTCTCCCCTGTCTTCTTCCCCTGCTCTTGTCTCCAGACACCAGGAACAGAGCAGCTCTGTTCTGCCACATCCTCTTCCTTGTTGCTCCTACCTTGGAGCTGTGTGGAGTGACTCCCTGAACCAGAAGCCAAGTGAAACCTCTCCTCCTCTAAACTATGGGTGCCAGGTATTGTGTCTGAGCAACAGCAGAGCTGACTAATACACCACGCAAGCTCCCCAAACCTCAGGCTCCCGCTGTGTATGCTGTGAAGAGTCCCTCAAATGTGTGCAGCCTTAGAAAAGCAGTAAGAGAAGCAGCAACGATGGGAACAAAAATGATAATGGTAAAGAGAACAACTCTCTTGGGCTCTCCACTGATACCTCTTTAATTTGGATCCTTAATTCTTCGGCACAGGGTATGTAATAATATCTAGGATACTCTGGGCACTAACAAAGTGGTTTAGGTTTGATACAGTTTCATGATTGAAACTACATTTAAAAGAACACTGGGAAGGGCTGGGGATTTAGCTCAGTGGTTCTGCCGCCTGCCTTGCAAGTGCAAGGACCTGAGTTCTATCCCTAGTACCTCCCCCCAAAAAAGAATAATGGGAGAGTTTTGTAACATTTCTGTTGCAACATCACATTCAAATTATGAAAAATCTTTTTTCCCCCGTTTTCCTTTCAGGTTCTTTCAAGACACTTACTCTTCCATCAGTAAGTATCCATTTAAAAATTTTGGCTTCAGAAATGAGTTGCATTAGTGCATTAAATTAACATTTTACTGGCTTCTATATCAATTTACATTTCTACATCTGGCAGAAGCTATTCTTTTTCTAACATTTATTTATTTATGTTTGGTGTTTTGAGACAGGGTCTCACTATGTAGTTGAGACTGACCTGGAACTATGTGGGCCAGGCTGGTCTCGAACTCACAGCAATCCTCCTGCCTCAGCCTCCCAAATCCTGGGATTACAGGCGTGTGCCATCACGCCCTGCTCTTCTAACATTTATTTGTATTAGTACATGTTTGCGGTACATAATGATTACACTCCTCATGGGGAGCTGGTACATGAATGTAGCATACCTTAATTATTTTTTATCCCCCTTTCCCTCCCTCCCTCCCTCCCACCTCCATCTCTTGGTCCCCTTCCCATTTGCAAGAGATCTGACTCCCTATTTCCTATTGTCTATCTTTCATTTTGCATATTAATTTACTTACATGAATTTTCTTATACTCTTATATGAGAAATCAAGTGCTATTTAAGCATGTGTGTCTGATTTATTTCACTTAACATTATGGTCTCCAGGTGCATCTATTTTCCTACAGATATCTCAAATTTATCTTTCTTTATAACAGAGTAGTACTCCGTAGTGTATAAAGGTCACTTTTTAAATCCACTCCTCTGTCGATGGATGTACAGGTCCAGAAACTTCTCTTTATGATAACCTCATCGTAGGCTTTAGAAGCAGTCACCATGTCTGGGGAATTAGGCTTCACTCTGTGAAGTGAGGAAGGTCAGGGATGTTTTGGACATATTTTTAAATCACCTCATGTAGGTTCTTACTAGATTATATAGACATGTTGAGTTTGAATAAACGAGATGTTTCTAGATAATCAGTGCACCTTGAGACTGTACTCCTAAGTGAAATAAATCGGACACACGTTTACATATCACATTGTTTCTCTGGTGTGAGAAACTGAAAGTGTAAATAAGGACCAAAATATATAATAGATATTGTGAAATAGGAAGAATATGTTCAAGTGGGAAGGGGAACTGCGGGCAGGGGGAAAGGAAGGCAGGAAAAAGAAAAAAAAGAATAGAAGAAAAAATGGAAACAAAGTTTTTGTAAATAGGAATGAGAAGAGAGGTCAAAGGGATGGGAAGGGAAAGAGAAAAATGGAAGAATGAAGATATACCATGTACAGGTACAAATTCCCTATGATGAATGTGATCATTATGTATATCTAAATTGTACCAATAAAGTTAATTTAAAAAGTAAACCAGAGCCAGGCATGGTGGCGCACGCCTGTAATCCCAGCACTTGGGAGGCTGAGGCAGGAGGATCGCTGTGAGTTTGAGACCAGCCTGGGCTACACAATGAGTTCCAGGTCAGTCTTAACTACATCGTGAGACCCTGTCTCAAAAAACCAAAAACAAATAAACAAACAAACAAACGAAAGGAAACTAGATACATGAAATGGAAAGAGGAAAAAAAAAAGTTTGAGTCTGGCCTAGGAACCTGGATAATTTGCATAGCTTCCCTGAGCCCTTTTCCTTGTTCATGAAATGGTTTTCACAGAGCACCCATCCAAATGGCTGTGAGATCTAAGAATGGCTTCAAGGGGCCAGAGTTGTAGCTCAGTGCTGCCACACCTGCCAGTTTGATCTGCAGTACCCCCCCACCCCCAATAAAAGAAAAAAAAAAAAGAATGGCTCTGGTCTTTTAATGACGGAGGACAGGATTTCTGTTATTAATAATTGTGGTGAAATAGCAGCACCTCCATCCTTACCAACACTGACACCTGAACAGCGAGATGTTGGAAGAGTAGAGGAACGTCGCAGAGGGGAGCCAGAATGTGCGCACGTGCCATGTGCCCAGCGAGGAACCCGAATGTACGCTGGTGCACAGAGGAGCCCAAATGTGCGCATGTGCACAGGGAGGAGCCCGAATGTGCGCATGTGCACAGGGAGGAGCCCGAATGTGCGCATGTGCACAGGGAGGAGCCCGAATATGCGCATGTGCACAGAGGAGCCCGACTGTGCGCATGTGCACAGGGAGGAGCCCGAATGTGCGCTTGTGCACAGGGAGGAGCCCGAATGTGCGCTTGTGCACAGAGGGCCTGGCCTGACATCCTGCGGGCTGGGATCTGTGTGTGCTGGAGACCTCTGCCGGAAGTTCTAGTCTCCTGCCCAGTAGGGGATGCAACACTGGAGAAAAGTTCAAGACAGGATTGAAGAACAAGTGGGAGCTGGGCCGGGCAATGGTGGGTTCTCAGCAAAAGACACTGATCAGTCTGGTCCACTGATTTTTATTGTTCATCAGTTGGGCTAAAGGTGAGCTACCTGTAGAAATGTGCAGTTCGTGCAGTTTCTGTGGAAACGAATGCAGGCAAGGCTTTAAAGAGAAGAGACAAAGCATTTTCAAATTAGAAACAAGATAGACAAATTAGAACATTGTCTGTCTAGTTCTGAAGGTACTAATTGCAGGACTGGGATTTGCGAGTGAGTTACTTTGATCTCAGCCATGCGAGTTATCTCATAGGAGCCCGCAGTTTCACAGGCCATTAGTGGGTCTCACCTGTGGCCGTTAGCGGGAGGTCATATCCACCTGGGCGCTACTGCAGTGCTCGTGAGATGCTTCTGTGAGTCACGTAGCCTCCCTCAGACTCCCTTCTTAAGCCATTTGAGAGATTTAACTCTTTACAGCCTGCGCTGCTTACAGCATACTTTGGGCACAATGAATATTGCAGCTTCTGGCATGTGTGAGGAGCGGGAGAGGGCACAGGGCATGCGCCCCTGGTTCAGGAGCCACGTGGTGTAATTAGGGAACCAACTGTGGGATGTATGGGAGGGAAAACAAATTGTTTGACTTTGGTGTCCAGGAAGGCAAAATTTTCAGCATATAATTTACTCTTTTTTTTTCTTCTTGGTACTGGGAATTGAACTCGGGTCCTTGCACTTGCAAGGCAGGCAGCAGAACCACTGAAGTAAACTCCTGACCCATATAGTTTACTTTTTTTTTTTGGGAGGCAGGGTCTCACTATGTAGTTGAAACTGACCTGGAACTCACTATGTAGCCCAGGCTGGTCTAGAACTCACACTGATACTCCTGCCTCAGCCTCCGGAGTGCTGGGATTATGGGCGTGTGCCACCACACCCAGCATAATTTACTCTTGATAATACTATCTATTTAAATTTTGGATTGTACCTGGCAATTGAAACATTTTTTGGGGTTAAACAGTGAGATCTTGGTTTTTCTCCCCAGCTACCTCTGAACAGCGCAGATGAGATGTATGAGCTTCGTGTCACTGGGTATGCGGAGGATGAGATTTTATTCTACAACAGCACGCGCTTGTCATTCGAGAGCAAGAGGATGTCTGTCTTCATTCAGACGGACAAGGCGTTCTACAAGCCACAGCAGGAAGTGAAGTTTCGGATTGTTACGCTCCTCTCAGACTTTAGGCCCTATAAGGCCTCTTTAGACATCCTCATCAAGGTGAGTGGTAGGTAGTAGCAGTGAAGTCAGTTCAAGCCGTCTTTCCAGAGCTCTTCTAGAAGTCCCGCTCCTGTCACAGACACTGTCCTGTCTGGATGCTTACCTAGGATAGGCCGCCTTCTCCATGGGAGCCCTCTGCCCGGGAAGGGAGGCAGGAGAGGCCCACGAAGAGCGCAGGCCCCATCACAGACCCTCAGCTTCCATCCCGGCCTCTGGAGCTTCCTCATTTGCCAGTCACTGAGCTCCTGTCTTCTGGGCGCTGGCACCGGGCAGGGAACCCAGCAGATTGATCCCCTGCTGGCATCGACTTTAATTTCCGGTGGGTGGCAAGGAGAAGAGCGCGCGTGAGCTTGTGTGCAGGGTGGGGGTGTTTGTTATTTTTTATAGACTTGCGAGGGAAAGTCTGTTTGAACAGAGATTTAAAGGAAATAAAAGAATTAACCAATCCAAAGGGAGGGCACGATTCATGCCAAGGCCCGAGGTGGGCACTCGATGATGCAGGGAACACGCTGGAGTGCACCCGGCCCAGGCAGCGCCAGCAGCGGAACCAGACAGGAGTGGAGCCTGGGGTCCAGGCTTGGACAGGATCTTTCTGGCCATGATATGGATTTTGGGTCTCTCATGCAGTGCAATGAGAATTCACTGAATTCAGAGGGGAGGCCAGATGCGATCTGATTCAACAGTTTAAAAGCATCCCTGGTGACTCGATGTTGTAGCTGTGTGACCTGAGGACATCAGTTACCGTCTCTGAGCCTCAGCTTCTTTGTTGGTCACATTTAGAATGGCGCCTGGCTTACTCCTCGCTGGCTGTCACTGTTGTAACAGGAAGTGCTTCTGACAGGCAGTCATTGGTTTCTGCTGCCGGGACACCCCTGGGGCCTGGGGGCAGCATGGTCAGCAGACTGTCCTCGAGAGAATCTAGGTGGAGGCGCAGAGATCCAGCTGGGCCTGGTTTTCTCCATTTAACCCCAAGGAGAGGGCTGCACATCTGATTTCCACATGAAGAGAGAGTGGCCGCTCACATAGCTTGCCTGAACAGTCCTGGGCCTGGGACCTCCTCAGTCCTGGGACTTTGGTTCCTCGAAATGTTGCAATAAATACCGCAATGTAGAAGGTGAGCTCAGAATTTTAAGTTTGTCATCCTCCTATTCTTAATTTCTTTGTTGTTATCAGACAACAACAAAACCCCGGCAAACAGACACATGTACGTAAAACTTGAAGCCAAGATAATCTTGTAGCAAATATTACCCTGGTTGGCATGCTGCTGCCTGCACATTTCTTGAATTGAACTAGTATTATTTTAGAGTTTGCAGCTCGGTGCATTTCTGCTTCGTTCTGTGATGGAACATTCCTAAGGCAGGCTGACATAGTGGGTAGCATTTAGAGGGTAAAGTCACACGGCCATCTGAGCGAGGTTAGAGGGACTCCATGCGTACCACTCTCCATCATTGGTACACATGCACCGAGAACTTTCTTTTTGTGTAAAAGAATGAGTTAGAGGTAAATGTCTGTGGTGTGTGTGTGTGTGTGTGTGGCACTAGGGGCTGCACCTAAGGCCTTGTGTGTGCCGGGTAATGCTCTACCACTGAGCTTCTTTGACTCTTTTCAGTCAATCTGTCCTCGTACCTTTGACAAATAAATGGTAGTAACAGCTAAACTGCCTGTTCTAGGCTTTACACCGGGGCTCGTGTTACAGCTTCTGGGCAGCCCACTTGTGTATTCTTTCTGTTCTGTGTCTCTGCTCTGGTATCTGCCTTGGAAACCTTTGATTTGGAGATTCTGCCCATGGTTGGGCTTAGCCCACTATCTTGGACTTTCCTGGAAGGGCACAGAGAGCTAAATCTTTCTCTGTTGGCTTGGCCAGGACGTGGCCCTCCTGCCCAGGAGAGGGGAGTTTGGGCTCAGAACCAGGTTTTTCTGTACCTTGTGTGGACTCAGGGCTCTGCCTCCCTCCTTGGAAGGAGCCAGGTTGGACCTCTGATGTGAAGGTCAGTGCCACTCAGTCATCCCCATGAAAATAGTCCTTTGGGCCAGGGTTGAGTAGCTGTGACATTTCTCACATTTTTTTTTTTTTTTGCATGTAATTGTTTTTTTGGAAAAACTTCCTTCTGAGAAGTGGGACTTCGTTGCAGGAGTGGTCACATGCCCAACACAGCGCCACCTGCAGGCCAATGTGGGGAAGTGTACCTTCGAGCCAACCTTTTGGAACTCAATTTGCCTGACCAGGAATGGACAGTACAGTGTATGAAGGATATTTCAGTGTGGCTTTTTTTTTTTTTTTTTAAATGGAGGTCATTAGGTATTTTCATTTTGTCTGCTTCCATAACTACTCAGAAAAGGGCTTCAAGAGATTTCAGCAATAGATAAACCATGTCCCACTTCAGCCCTAATTCCGGCCTCCCAGCCCTGACTCAGGTGCCCTGGCAGTACTGGGTGGCAGAGGCATGGCTGGCTCCTGCCCAGCCTTTCTCCTTTGAGAAGCTGTTGTACCTGGAGTTGGGGACAACCTTGTCCAGGCACAGGTACTGGCTTGAAGGGTCTGTCCTTGTGACTGTGCCCTGACTGACTGGCCCAGAGCAGCCATGGCAAACTCAGAGCTGCAGAGCTGGCCAGGTGAGGGGCTGTCTTGTTCGTGTGACCTGACGTCTCTCGTTCTGTGTGCCAGGTGGACGTGTGCCTCGTGCATAACCCAGTACTCAGGGGGTCCTGCAGATGCCCTCTCGCTGCTGTGCTGTGCCACCCAGAGGTGACTGTTCAGTGTCTCTGGCCGTGACAGGGGCGCTGGTCATGCTGTGAGTGGCTGTCCTGTGTGTCTGTCAGGAGATGGTCACTGGCAAAGGCGTGCTCTGCTGTGGTGCACCGCGTCCGGCTGTTCAAACTCATGTGCTCAGGGCCAGGACAGCTTGGGAAGACGAGGGATCATTTCATCCTCCCCGGTCCAGATCACCCGGGTGTGAAGTCATCAGAGGTTATACCCCTTTGACACCCGGTGGGAAATGTACCCACACCACAACAAACCCTGGCCAAGTGTGGGCATTCCCGTCCTTCTACTTTACATTGCACCAAGAGTTATTGTCACGATTATTTTGAAGTCTTTGTTGGTCTGACAAAGAAAAACTAGCATTCATCGTTTTCATTTTCATTCCTTTAATTACTATGCAGCAGTAGTTATTAGCTATTTATTTTTCCCTGAGCCTTTTTACTCCACAGCTGTCCCTGGAATGATGGGGCAGCAAGCACAGGAAGGCTTTGCCCAGGACACAGTGACCTGCTTGTTCTTGACTTGCCTTTGGTCCTACTTTCAGCAATTAGTTTCTGGCTTACTCCTCCTCCTCACTTTATTCTTAGCATCGTCCTTTCTCTACCGTGAGAGAGCTCTCTTCTGGCCTCTAATAACTGGGCCAACTCATTACTTCTAGTCAAACAGTAGAGAAAAAGGGAAGTGTGTAATTCCTAATCTCAGGAGTTCACAGCCTAGGTGGGGGAAAAACTGTTTTTGTTAAATCGTTAAATAAACTGATTTTATTGCTTGTACCAGTGCTAGATACACTTCAGTGGTGTGAATTCCAGGTGTGGGGACTCCAAGCGGTCGCCTCTCCTGTCAGAGGTGTGGATGGAGGATGAAAACCTGACCATATCACCAGTGGGGCGGGGCATTCTGTGCCAAAGCTGCAGAGGGCTAGATGTGTGGACTTTTCGGGTGAGCTGAATTGCTGTGTTTATAATAAGAGCCTGCAGAAGTAGATAGGGTCAGATTGCAGAGCAGACAGACAAAAGCCAGAATCGCCTAGTAGTCTGTTTTAATGATCAGAACCAGTGCTTACTTGTTCCTTGTTAAGAGTCAGGAGGGCTGGGGATTTAGCTCAGTGGTTCCGCTGCCTGCCTTGCCCATGCAAGGTCCTGAGTTTGATCCCTGGTACAAAACAAGGAAAAAAAAAATGTCAGAAGCTGGGCCAAGACTTCAGGCTTCAGGTAGATTGTGCTGTTGGCCGTGCAGGGGCCAGGATTGGAGGAAGAGATTAGTTGCGCAACAGGATGTGGTTGCTGTGTGTGTGTGTCAGAGAGAGAGAGGGAGAGAGAGAGAGGGAGAGACATAGAGACAGATAGGGAACGTGGGGAATGAAAGTGAGCATGGATGACTGAGGCAGCGACTGTGGACTGGGTGTGAGAGAGGCGCTGGAAGCCGCCTCCATGAGTGCTGCGTGCTGCGAGATCATTACCCGGGAGAGTCGGGACTGGTGTTTCCTCTCAGACACACATGTGCCGAGGTGAAAGACAGACAAGGTGCATCCTGACTTCCGTCCCGTGTGGGTGCTGTCATGCTGGGCCTTGTCAGACACTCGCCGTGGCGTCTAGCCTAACCCCACTACGGTGAGGGCCGTGCTGGCTGAAGACTTTACGACTGGAGACACAGAGCCAGCCTCTGATAGACGGCCCGAGATCTCTGCAGCGAGCACTGCAGTGTCTCCTGCAGAAGGAAATGGGGGGCTGAGAGTTAAAAGGCGGGGAGACTCCTGGGTGTTCCGGGGTGGGGGTGGGGTGCCGCAGTGCACGCGGGCAGCCTTAGCGTGCTTAGTGTGTGTGGTTTTTGTTCTAGGACCCCAAGTCCAATTTGATCCAACAGTGGTTGTCACAGCAAGGTGACCTTGGAGTCATTTCTAAAACTTTCCAGTTGTCTGCACATCCGGTACTCGGTGACTGGTCCATTCAAGTTCAAGTCAACGTGAGTATACTTTTGAGGGATATATTAAAATGATTTAAAAAATTCAGGTATTTGGAGCATCTCCGAAGTCGTTTATTCATTGAGCAGAAAGAATTTAGCATGGATGATTAGACAAGGTAGGCGGTTTATTTTTAATTGACTGTCTATTAAGGAGCCGTTCATCGTTACAGCATATTTTAGCTTCATGGTTCTTCTTTCTGTGACAATGTTTGCAGGTCACAGCGTTTGGCATTTGGCATAAAAGAGACCAGATAAATGTTTACTTATCTGTTTCATGCAGTGAGTATTTTAGAAGTGAGTGATGAATAGTTATTATATGTAGCAAATTTTACGTCTCAGACTACTGATTGGTATGTGGTAAGCACTACAGTTTGAAAGCAGTTTTAAAAGAAAAATGATGTTATTAGGTGCTACAGATGAAGTTGCCATTTTTTAAGCCAGAAGTGCCAGATATCAGCAATTTTATGTGATTCAATCAAACAAATAACCTTCCTCCAGACCAACATGTTATCAGTAAGAAGAGCCTCTGCAAACAAATGGAAATATATGATTAAAAAAATAATTGTGTGTCAGGTGTGGTGGCGCATGGCTATAATCCCAGCACTCAGGAGGCTGAGGCAGGATGATCGTAGGTCATAGTGAGCTTAAGGTCAGGCTGAACTATATCGTGAGACCTTGTCTCACAAGAAAAAAAAATGTGATTCTGTTTCTTAGGCATTCAGAAAGGAACGACTAAAGGGGAGAACTTAGTTTAGTTCAGTTTTTGAAATATTAAGACATCTAGTATTTGTTATTTTTTCCTTTGGGGCTATCTTCTCCCTTTTGCTCTATTAAAAGTAATGGACTCTCCACTGCTAAAGGAAGGATATTCTGACACATGTTACAATATAGATGGATCCTGACGACATTATCCTGAGTTAAATAGCCAATCACATGAGGGCAGGTGCCGTGTGATTCTACCCATATGTGATAGTTAGAGAAGTCAAAATCAAAAACAAAGTAAATTGTGGTCACTGGGGGCAGGAGCAGGGAGGAAGAGGCAGCTGTTTAACAGGATAGAGTTATAGTTTGGCGGGATGACAAGTTTTGGAATACAAATATACTTAACACTACTGAATATTATACATAAAAATGGCTATGATGGTAAATTTTATGGTATGTGTATTTTATTTTGTTTTGTTTTGGTTTTTTTGAGACAGGGTCTCACTATGTAGTTGAGACTGACCTGGAACTCACTATGTAGCCCAAGCTGCTCTCAAACTCACAGCGATCCTCCTGCCCCAGCCTCCCAAGTGCTGTGATTACAGGTGTGCACCACCATGCCTGGCTTGGTATGTGTATTTTACCACAATTAAAAGTTGAAAAAATTGTGGCTGTGTGTGGTGGTGCATGTCTGTAATCCTAACTCTCTGGGAGGCTGAGTCAGGAGGACTGTAAGTTTGAGCCCAGACCAGGGAGGTTAGCAACTTAACAAAACCCTGTCTCAAAATAAAAAATAACGTAAAACTTTAAAAATTGCAGTATTAGGGATTGAACCCAATGCAGAAGACCTGGGTTGAATCCCTAGTACTGAATTTTTTTTTCTTTTAAATTTTGAGACAGTCTTGCTTAGTTTGCGCTAGACTCACTGTTGTCCATTCTTTTTTTTTGATACCTGGATTGAACTCGGGACCTTGTGCTTGGGAGGCAGGTGGCGGAACCACTGAGCTTAATCGCTGGCCCAAGACTCACAGCTGTGATCCTCCTGTCTCAGCCTCCCAGAATACTAGAATTACAGGCATGTTCCACTGTGCCGGGCTGGGACTTGACTGTTTTGTGTGATACAAATTGGTCACTACAATATGATAGATAACTATATTTCTCTATAACACATATATTTGATTACATGCAAGTATATACTGTATAATTAGTTTTTCTCTGTCAAAACCAGAGAATGTAAAAAAAAAAAATGAAAAAGAAAAAAATACATACTGTGAGATGCATGAAATAGCTGCTGACTTGCACCGTGGTCATGGAACCCTGTGTAGGACTCAGCTGCAGGACTGACCTAGGAGAAAGAGGACAGTGCTTGGGTCACCGTGGACTCTCGATCTCCATTCATGGCCACGCTGTGTACCCACTACAGATAGTTACTGCTTTAATCCCTTTTAATTTGGCAGCAACTCTACAGAGTGCAGGGCATGGTTTTAAGGAATCCTGGAAACAGGGTGTGGTGACACAGGCCTGTAATTCCAGCACTGTGAGGCTGAGGCAGGGAGATCACAAGTTTGAGCTCAACCTGGGCAACTTGGCAAGACCCCATAACAAAACAAAACACAAAAACCAAGCGAAACAAAACAGGATGTAGCTCAGTGGTAGAGTGCTCTTTGTATACTCTCAAGTGTGAGGGTGTGGGGGAGACCATTGAGGCAATGCTATAAAAGAAGTTCCTGCTTGTAGAGAATACTATCATACATAACTCTTAAAATCATACTGGTAGGATTTGCATGTGAGGTCCTTGCTTATTTTTCTTATGTATAAATAGTACATCAATAACCAAATTCTTTTTTTTTTTCAGCTTTAATTGAGTTTATTGGTACATTTTAGGGATACAGTACAGTTACATTCATTGTTGGGATCTTGTAATAACCAAATTCTAAATGTTGGAAAAGTACAAGATTAGAGAGGATAGAGGGGCACCGCTGTATAGTGAGGAAGTGTGGTCTCCACATCTCTCTTGCCGTAAACACCGGGCCCTGACGCTTCGGTTTTCCTGGCTGTTCTCTGCAGTGCCGTGTAATTATAGTGAGTTTTAAGAAGGCTGAGCATGTCCGTGAGGTAATTATGCATATCCTCACGTTGATGGCACACGCGGTCCAATCCTGTGAGGTGGGCAGGACCGCGTCCATCTTACCACGACAAGAGCAGGGCCCAGAGGCACTGAGCAACTTCTTGAGGAAGCAAAAGTTTATTTGACGTCTCATTTTATCTTTGCTTCAGTTTAGATTAAACGGCAGCTTTGTGTTCACCTCGTTGCTTTCAAATTCTCCATTTGTCTATTAGAGCAATAAACGTATTAATATTAATAAGTCTTCAAATGCATAATGAGTGTGTTATGTCTTTCCTTAGACTGAGGGCTTAAAAGTCTTTCATTATTTTTACCTGTAGTGCACATTTTTTTGTGGGGGGGCACATCCTAAAAGCATCCTACCAAGCAAGCTGGTCATCTTTCAGTAGATGATGGTGTGGTTGCGGTGTGACTGCTGAGGAGGTCTCTGGACAGACCACCGACCACACTGAGTAGGACCAAAGTCAGCTTTATTGCTCGCATTTTTGTGTCTTTATGTTTCTCTGGGTGGGGGAGACAACAACCATAGTCACTGGGAAAACAACCAGCAATCTAAACATAATTACATGAGCAAGGGGCAATGAAGAGGGAGGGAGCAGGAGGTTTGGCAGGGCTTTCTGAGATCGCCTTGCTCCAGTGAGTTTGCGTTACAGTAGTGACAATAGTTGCACTATATCTTTCTCGGCGAGCATAGTTATACAGTTGCCCATCTTTACACCACGAGATGGGAGATGGTTTTCACCCTCATGGTGAGGCTATGGGGCAGAGGAGGAGGCAGGTATGAGATGAGGAAGTCTGAGGCACATCGAGGAGTGTGGGAGCCTGGAGCAGGCTGGGATGAGTTATGGAGAAGATTTAAATTCAGAGGAAGGCCGGGCATGGTGGCACATGCCTGTAATCCCAGCACTCTGGAGGCTGAGGCAGGAGGATTGCTGTGAGTTCGAGACCAGCCTGGGCTATATAGTGAGCTCCAGTTCAGTCTCAACTACATAGTGAGACCCTGCTTCAAAACAAAAATAAAACAAAACAAAACAAAACAAAACACAAAAAAGCTCAGGGAAGGGAAAATTGTTTTCAGGAGAATATTGTGAAATCCCATTCTGTCTGTAGAGAAATATGGACTGGTATTAGTATTGCCACTGAAGGACAGTATAGTATAAATGTAGGACTTATTAGAGCTTTGATTTATAGTGACTGTGCCCTGCTCCTGCCTGGCAAGCACAAGGTCCTGAGTTTGATCTCTTGCACACACACACACACACACAAAAAGGGGGGGGGTCCAGGGATGTAGTTCAGTGGTGCCGCTTCTGCCTGTAGTGACTGTGCAGATAATCAGAAAGTGGCATTCTTTAGTCATATTTTGCCTAAGATCCGAAAAGGATTCTTTAATAAAACACATGATGGGCTCCTTGGCATTTATCCAATTACAACATGTTTCTTCATAAAGTAAGATAATGGGTCATTTATTTTACCATTAACTTTTCTGGAATAACAAAATAATTTGGCATTTGTGGATTGCTCTCACCTTCAGGATTTTAAATGGTGAGTCATGATGAGTAATTATTCTGATGTAGTAATACTTTGTGTCCTTCAGTCCCCATGATGTGTTCTGATGGTGGGGCACAATGCGTTAGCCATAGACTTATGTTATTGTTGTCCTCTTTCTCTTTTCCTCTGCCTACTTTTTTTTGTGTAGTTGATCTATTTGTGACAGGCTGAATTGAGGTCTCCCACTATGATTATGTGTATGTTTATCTGATTTTTTTTTATGTCCAGCAGTTCTTTTTTATGTTGTTGGATACATTGTTTGGTGCATATATGTTAATAATTGTTATCTCTTCCTGTTGAATTTTTCCTTTAACCAATATATAGTGTTCTTTGACTCTTCTTATCAGTTTTTGCTTTAATTCCACTTTAGGATAAAATAGGATAGCTAGTCCTGCTTGTTTTCTGGCTGCTGTTGCATGGAATATTGTTTTTTTTTCTTTCTTTAATTTTTAGTCTATGAATTTCTTTTTTCTTTTTGGTACCAGGATTGAGCTCAGGACCTTGTGCTTGTGAGGCAGGTGGTGGCACCACTCAGCTAAATACCCAGCCTTATGAGTTTCTTTTTGAGTTAAACATGTTTCTTATGTACAGCCTACTGTTGGGTTATGCTGCTTCTTTTTTTTGAGCGGGGTGGGGGGATGGGACTGGGGATTGAACCCAGGACCTCACACTTGTAGGCAGAAGCTGTGCTGCTGAGCTAGTCCCTGGCCCTGGGTTTTACTTCTTAATTCATTCACTAATCTGTGTTTATTGATTGAGGAATTAAGACCATTCACATTGAGGTTTACTGATAGACATTGACTCATTTGTATTTTTGTCTTATTTTCCTTAATAAACAAACATGCTAATTCCCTTTGTTTCCCTCCTACTTAACTGTTTACCCTACCAGGTGTATTTGTTCTGTTAAACCTTTTCTTTTTTTTTTTTTCCTGGTACTGGGGATCAAACTCAGGACTTTGTACTTGCAAGGCAGGCATGGTGCCCCTGAGCTAAATCCCCAGTTTTGCAGAATATATCAGCCTGGGTTGGAAGATCTTTTCTTTTAAGGTTCAGAACACTTCACTTCACCCTCTCTCAGCCTTTTAAGATTTGTTTTGAGAGGACTGTTGTAATTCTAATGGATTTATCTGTATAAGTGATTCATTGATTTTTCTCTATCAGTTTTCAAGATTCTGTTCTTGTGTTGGACTTCTGGGATTTTGACTAAAATGTGTTGTGGAAAGCTTCTCTTCTGATTATGGCTAGCTGGGGTTCTATAAGCTTCATTTACCTGTACGTTAGATTATCTTCCTATATTTGGAAAGTTTTCTGCTATTTCATTAAACAATTTTTTTATGCCCTTTGTCCTGTCTTCTTTTTCACTTATTCCAAATAATCTTACATTAGCCTTTTTTGTGTAATCTTGGTGCTGTTGGATCCATTTTTCATGTTCTCTTGTTTTTAAGGTATCTCTCATTAATTGGTCACCAACAACAGTCCAGTCTTCTAGTTCTAACATTGTCCTCACTTTGGTCACTTTTTTTTTTTTTTTTTTCTGGATTGAACTTGGGTCATTTTTTTTTTTTTTTGTACTGGATTGAACTTGGGTCCTTGCGCTTGCAAGGCAGACCACCGAACTGCTGAGCTAAATTCCCGGCCCGCTTTGGTCACTTTTGCTGTGCACACTTTTGATGGAATTTTTAATCTGAATTTCTGTTGAGAGCCTTTTTATGGACTCTAATTGTTTTCTCTGCTGGTCATTCATGTTTTGTATCATTTTGTTTAGCTCTGCTAGCTTTTCTTAGTGTCTTTTGTAGACTTGCTGATTGTTTTATCTGTTTAGTTATATCATCTTTGAGCTCACCAAGTACCTTACTGATCTGTTTTATCTCCTCTGCTGTCCTTTCAAATAATTTGATCTGTGCCTTTTGGTTTCCTTCCTTTTGATGTGGAATAGATTGTAGTTGGAAATTTTTGGAGGCATTTTGTTGCCTTGTCTTCGAATGCTTCTACTTTGTGTGTGTGTGTGTGTGTGTGTGTGTGTGTGTGTGTGTGTGTTGATTCTTGCAGGTTCATTATAGTGGAAATCTTTGTTGCAAGTATAGCGACCTCTTTAGTAAATGTCTGCTTTTCAGGGATGCCCTCTGAGTGTGATTCACTATAGTCCATTGCCTCTGTCCTGGGATCCAACTGTCTGTTTATTTGGGAGATCAGGTGCCACGTACATTGGTGCCTTGGTACTATGCTGGCAATTTGGTTGCATAGAAGTATTATGAGTCTATAAGTACTATGCTTATAAGGACATACAAGTATATGAATATGAAATATAAGCATGTGAGCATATAAGTACATACAGATGATATATAAACATATAAGTATGACATATAGGCACACAAGCATGTAAGTACATATCAGCAGCCTATATACTGTGCTTGCAGTTCGGTTGCAGCCAGAATTGTGGAATGCATTCTGTGACCAGAATCATGAAAAGAATTAAGTTTGTGAACTGAGATACCACTGTATTTGCCTCAGTACCCATTTCTCTGGGGATGGGCCAGAGTATTGTTAATGACACAAAGGCAAACTAGATATTGGCATCCAGAGAAAAACCAATTATTAGTAACAACTATGTCTCCTTGGTTATAGTATTAAAGTCAGCTACAGTAATAGTGACAAAGATGAATCAGATCTTGACATACCTTACAAACCAATAATGTACCACCCTTAGCCATTGAAAAGAGACCTATCCTTACAGAATAAACACTAAGATAAACTCAATATTGACCTATCATAAATATCTACTAAATGGACAGCTATCACCACTAATAATAGCACAGTATTCAACAGTAATAACATGAGTTAACTCGCTATCTAAAGTTTCATAAAGCTTAAGAGTTACATGCACTTGTAAAGATAGAGGGGATGGGAACCACATAGTGAAGAAAGTAACATTTGAAACATTAATGGGAGATGAGGAGGACAGAAAAGTGTGATAAGAATACTGAGGAGTAAAAGGAAATTAGTGGTATTAGAGAACTGTAGCACAAAGAACCAAAAAAAAAAAAAAAAAAAAAAAAAAAAAAAAAAAAAAAA
>NW_022900939.1:34019569-34031382 GCF_012274545.1 Fukomys damarensis
AAAAAAAAAAAAAAAAAAAAAAAAAAAAAGAGAGAGAGAGAGAAGAAAAACTCCAACCCCATGGATAAAGTAAAGAGATAAATAATACAAGATTTAAAAATTTCCTCTGTTTTTGAATGAGTGTTTTCTCAGATCTGCAGTCTTGGAATCTAGTAAGTCATGATTTTCTTTGCCTGGCCTTAGGCCTGTGAGTTTGTGGGATTCCTTCCTGCACCAGCAGCCCCTCTGTTCACCCCAGACTGTGGTAACTGTCCAAGCTGAGGTGCGTACTTGTTGATAGATGGGATGAGCAATCGGCCCCCTGTTCTCTGCTGGATATAGGCCACTGGGTGGTCTTGACGCAGACTATTGGACTTAATGTCAACACTCACTGGGCCTTGATTTTCACTGTGGAGGGCAGGGCCTGTATCCTCCCTAGCCTGAGCTTTAACTTCTCAGGAGGCATATGTCTAACCTGCACGCCCTCCTCAGTGGTCTCCCATGGTTGTCTCTCCCAGTCACTTTGGGTGGGTAATATTGGAATCCCTGAAACTTCTGGCCAGGTCCGTGCTTTCTCCCTGGGTCTGGTTTTTCTCCAGCTTTACTTCCTCTCTTCTGGGGTTGGTCTTTTTCAGGATCAGGTTGGTTTATTAGTCCATTATCTGCTGCCCCATGCCAAGGGAAAGCAAGACGTGCAGCTGGCTTGATGTCAGCAGACGGTCATGGCTAGGCAGTGGCTTGCTGTGCCTTCTCGTCTTCTGTCCCCAAGTGTTGGCCTTGTCCAAGATCAGATCGGGTGGTGGGAAAACAAAACACAGATTGGCTTAGCGCTGGATGGTGGCCATGGTCCGGGCATAGGATCCACACCTTGCAGGTGGTTGGGGGCAACAGTGCAGTTCCATCCAGTTCACTGGTGGTCTGGTTCCATTATGACTTGTTTTTTTTTTTTTGGTACTGGGGATCGAACTCGGGTCCTTGCGCTTGCGAGGCAGGCCACCGAACCGCTGAGCTAAATCCCCGGCCCTATGACTTGTTTTAAAAGTTAGACATAGCTTATGTTTTCTTTCTTTCTTTTTTTTTGCAGTATTTCTCTAGGTATTTTATTTCTTTACTGGTACTTATGGCTCTTCCAAATAGTTTCAATTTCCCCCAATTTTTTTTTTACTGTGGTAAAATACATATAAATTTATGATCTTGACTGTTTTTAAGTGTATAATTCATTAGTATTAAGTTAACTGAGATTATGGTGCAAGCATCACTACCACCCATCCACCCACCCATCCATCCATCTATCCATCCATCCATCATCACCCATCTATCTAGAACTCTTTTCACCTTGTGAAACTGAAACTCTGTACCTAAAGATAGGTTCTATTTTCCTGCCTTCTTTTGTCCTGGGCAAAGGCCTGTCTACTTTCTGTGACTTATGATGATAATTCTCAGTGCCCTGTATCAGTGGAGTCATTCATTATGTCCTTCGTGACTTTGTTTGATGTCCTTAGGATGTTTGTTCATGTTCTAGCACATGTGAAATATTTCTCGCTTTTAAAAGCCAAGTAATATTCCCTTGCATGAATATGCTGCATTTAGTTTCAAATGTTTTTGCATTTATGATTTTAAAAATTGTGTTCTGGGATGCTAGAAGTCAGTTTTAAAGATTCTTGCAAAGAAGGGCTAACCCTGGTGACTGAGAACAGCTCCCGGGAGTGATGGCTCTCATCCTGCATGAGTTCTGGAGCTCAGGCCTTGGAGGGACCCACACATGCTCATGCTCCTCTGAGTGCCCAGATCAAGAGCGAGGCCTGGGCCGGGGATTTAGCACAGCGGTTCGATGGCCTGCCTTGTGCAAGCACAAGGACCCGAGTCCGATCCCTGGTACCGAAAAAAAAAAAAAAGAGCGAGGCCCCAAGTCTTGCTCCCTTGGGAACTGCAACCCGAGTCCGCCCCCTGGTAGCAAAAAAAAAAAAAGAGCGAGGCCCCAAGTCTTGCTCCCTTGGGAACTGCAGCCTTCCCTCTTCTCATCTCTGTGTCAGGTGCAAACTGGCAGCTGAGCTCACACCAGGGTGCCCTGGGCTCCGGTTCCCTTAGACTTAACTGTAGTCCTGAGACTGCCTATGTCAGGACCTGCCGTGGGGGCTGCTTGTTAAAGATGCTTGGTCCACGCCTCACTCCCAGGTCACAGTGTGCTTGTTTTGGCACAGGGCCTGGGAATTTGAATTTAAATAAACTCTCCAGGAAATCCTGTTTTTTTTTTTTTGGACTACATTTTGAGATGTACTGATAAATGTGAATAGCTAGGCATCTTTAGTATTTATCTATTCTGCTGAACGGCATTGCTGGGTAATGAACAGGGTGTGGAGCTGGGATCAGAGAACGTTCAAGGCTGTCCTCTGGGGCTCATTCTTCGCTGCTTCTTGCAGTAAAATGCAGAGAAAATTTCCTGGTTATTCTTTGGTAATAAAAGGTCCTGTCATTTTTGGTTACATACACACATAACAGTCTACATTCACTGATTAATCTGTACCGTTCTAGAAATTCAAGTGCTCCCTTCACCCACCTTGGACCTTCTTTGGTCTGATGCCTGTCCCCAGCCTCTCTTAGTTCCTCCAGGTTGAATTAGGAGGAAGGAGAGGCAAGGAGTAAGACGTTCTTTACATGATACGTAAAGATAAGACATAAAATTTTCCCAATATTTAGGTTGGGTGCATGACTTCAATCCCGAGAACTTGGGAGCTGGATGCAGGAGGATCATCGTAAGTGTGAGGTCAGCTTGGGCTCCATAGTGAGTTCAAGTCCTGTCAGAACTACACAGAGAGACCCTGTCTCCAAAACAAAACAAAACAAACACTTTCCCAATATTTGTCCTACAAAAATGGCAACTTAATTCTTCTCTACAGTACTGTTGTCAACTACTTGCACTGAACGTTCTAGGAATAGTAGGTGTTTATTTAGAGCTAACATCTTTTTTTCGTAGAATTCCTTTGTGGACTCTGCACACTTGGGAGGTCTTTTATCCAAGAGCCTTGCATGCCTTTGAACCACCTCCTCTGAAAGGCAGCTCATAACTCTGCCGTCAGCTTCTGGGCATCTGGAGCAGGCACCTCCTGCCCCTCCTGAGGCTGATTTGATCAAGATGGAAAACAGTCCTACACTGAGTCACTCTTTTCTGCAAATACAGGTGGAGGAACATTCTGACACTTTCTTTGCTTTGACACTGAGGAGGCACAGACCATCTTGATACAGCACACTCCTAGCTGTGCTGTCGGTGTGGTTGATCAGTGCTGGCGGTCTCTTTAGACCTTTTGGTTGGGTTAAGAGCCTGGCCGCCGACAGCCTGAAGATGCTCCCAAGGACACACATTCAGATCTCTGGGTTGTCTCATTGAGGCTGTTTCTGCAAGGCTTAAAATGAGGAGCAAGTAACTTGCACCTGTGCGGGAGGTGGGGTGTATGTCGCCCCTCGCTCATAGACACTCTCCGAAAATTCCCTTCTTGTTTAGTTCTGCCTTGACCCTTTTGTGGCCTTCACCTGCGTGTGAGGTTAAGAGTTGCAGACTGTTTTTGGAAGCTTGCTTTTGCCAGTCCTGCACGGCAGTGTTGCGCTTGGCTTTGTCCTGTGGGATGTCTTTTGCATCTGTTGTCTTTGGGGCCAAAGCCCAAACTGGGTCTGAAATCGTTCCATTCTAATATCCTTTTATGTACCGATTTAAAAATTTCAGTGCTTCTCTTAATGCTGGAGCTACGTGCCAAGGCGGACTATTAGGAAATGGAAATAATCATCAGGGACATCATAGCGTGTTTGGATGCTTAGTTCTGTTTCTAAGCACTTCTTCTTACTCCCTGAGCGTGAGTTGAAAGAAATTGACATACATTTTAAGTGTATTTTTAAATGGCTATGTAGTGTTCTATATTCACTCAGACTTGTTAAAAATAGAAACGCTTTCAAGAATTGGATGGTTTTGTCGTTAGAGAAGGAAAATTCCGTGACTGGCTAGTTTCAGCAGTTCAGGAGTCTGTTAATTGTATTTCAGTCGTAGCATACTTCTTAGAAGGGTAGGAAAATAACGTTTTCTCTCTTTCCCCTTCATCTGACTGACTTCCATTGCACGCACCCTCACACTGAATTTTCTGTTCAGGGAATGGGCCGGTTAAATTACAGAGGTTTCTGAGAATATGCGCTGGCTCTTCTTTTCTGTATTTGCCTTAGAAATTGTTTAGAAAATCTAATCAAAGCAGACCTACATCTAATATAAACAGAGAGTGAATATGTGTGCTTTTCCCGACGGTGAGTAGTGACCGTGTTGGGGAAAGAAACTCTGAGGTGTTGATGAGTCACGTTATCTCTTACTTGGAAAGGAGCTTGCCTGGAAGACATGGAGCCCAAGAATTTAAGCCTTCAGGTTGCTGGCAGAGTGAATGATAACTTCGACCCTTTTCACGAGGTACAATTAACATAAAAACTCATTTACAGCAGATTAAATTCTTCTGAAATAGAAGGGAAATGATGTCCTAAAAGAAACTTGTACTTCCTACAAAAGACCAGGTGTTTATGTTTATTTTTCCTGTGTTTTTTGCTCCGTGGTTTTATTTAAATTTAGTCAGGTTTAGTTAAGTTCAGCTAGAACTCACATAGAACAATTTGGAAATAAATCTCCTTTTTTAGACCATGAGTCAGCAAACCCTGGCCCGAAGACCAAACCCAGCTTGACACCTGTTTTCTTTTTTGTTTAAAAAAATTTTTTTTATTAGTATATGATTGTAGTACAAAATGTTTACATTTCTTGTAGTGTTGCAGAATTCCAAGAAACAGGAGAGGCCAAATGGGAATCAGGAGGATTTATTTAAGTTCTATATACCGGCTCAGTGGACTCTTGTGTTTAAAATGGCTGAGAGTTGGACAAAGAGATATTCCAGTTTTTATATATTTTGTGGACGGGGGTGGTTTTTCTAGTGATGTAGCAAGTGAGTTCACAGGACAAAAGCAGGCAGTTTTGTAACTTTGCCTTGAAAGAAGACAGTGTCTTATGAATCATATGAGAATAGTACGATGAGCTTTGCTTACAGGACATAGTTGTTAATTTTTTCTGTACCAGAACAAGGAGTTACAACTACAGAGAGGGAATGGTGGCAGGGGGAAGACTGTCCAGGGCCAGGAAGGACTTGGTTTTCTTTAAATCCTGCTTCATTCCCTCTTTTGATACTCTTTATAAAGTTTTACTGGAGTACACCATCATCATCATCATTATTATCAATTTTTGTCATAAGGGGTCCTCAGTATAACCTACTGGGGATTTAGCTCAGTGGTTCCGCCACCTGCTTCACAAGTGCAAGGACCCCAGTTTGATCCATGGTACCAAAAACAAACAAACAAAACAAAACAAAAACACCCAACTTACTTGAGCAGAAGTTGGTACTGGGTTAAGGCCATCAGTCTAGTGGTGCTGTGCCTCTCAGAGTCTCTATGGCCGACAATGTTTTTGACAAGTAGCAGTGAGAGGCTAGGGAGAATTATAACAAAAGGATAAGGAACTTATGTTGTCGTTGTGACTCTATGTTGATATTTAAGCTTTGGCCATGTGTGGACTGGTCAGCTTCCAGAGTGACCAGAGCAGGGCTGTCATCTCTGGTGGCAGCCTGATGTTGTCGCTGGATTGCTGGCTCAGGTGGTCTGGATCCTGTTGGCTGGTCTACTTGTCTTCATGTGATCATAGCCAAAAGGCCGAGAAGTGATGGTCTACTTGTCTTGAGCAGTTGGCTTTAGCAAGCTGTGGTAGATGTAAGATACAGTTTCTGGAATTTTAGCAGAGAGGGGGCACACAGGTTTACAGTATGAGGCCTATCCTATATGGTCCCTAGGATTGTTGGATGTTATTTATTTTATTTTATTTTTTGGCCCAAACAAAGTCCCCAGGTTTGAATGGATGTGCTGGGTCTTATGTGTATTTTTCTTGTATATGGTTATGGATGTCTTGTAGGGTTATTCTCAAAGCTTGTATTGTTTCTCAGGGACAATTTTTTAGTTTATAAAGATTGCCCTTTATTGACCTGTGATTGGGTGTGGCCTGCTGAACAAAATTTTATATGTGGAAATACCCAGTTTGTTTGGTGGTGGTGTACTGGACTCACAGGAGGATCATGGGGAGGACTCGATCTCATCTCAGGTATTTTTTTGTTTTGTTTTTTTGGTACTGGGGATTGAGCTCAGGACCTTGTACTTGCCAGGCAGGGGTTGTGCTGCTGTGCTGTATCCCTGGCCTCAAGTGGGGTTTTTTTTTTTGACACTTTTTTCTTCAGGAATTGTTTTGAGTGTCTGGTTCATGTGTTGTACTTATTTTGAGCTCTGTGGCTGGTAGACTGTGTGAAGCTTCTATTTTATCTTTAACATCTGTGTGAGCTCCTAGAATATCTTGGCTATATGTGCTGGTCCGTGGTGTGACCCAAGGTCAAAGGCAGTCTAAATCTTGGGATGAGGTATTTTATCAATGCCTTGGTCACCTCTTGTGTCTTTTTTGTTTAGATGGGGAAGACTTTCATCCATTTTGAGAAGTTGCAGGCAAGCATCTGTTGATAGCCACTGTCTTGAGGTAGTTTAATACAGTTCGTAAATCGGTTTTTACAGGGGCAGCTCTTGTTTCCTGGATACTTGGGAGCTGGATGGGCCCCTGTCTTGGTTGTTTTGTGCACAGGTTTATTTAATATGATCCCATTTGTTGATTCTTGGTACTGTTGAGTCTGAATCACTGGATTGAGATATGGGCAGTGAAAACATGAGAATTGATGAGTTCCTCAGGATCAGTAGGGCCAATAGATCAGGATCAGGAGAAGTTCAAAGAAACAAGGAAGAGTCTGAAAGATGCTTAGAAATACTGAGAAAACAAAGGGCTCGAGAACGTATACAGCCTGAATGAGGGAAGGAGGTGGACAACAGAAAGATGGCAAATCAGCCAGGCACGGTGGTTTCCATGTGGAATCCCAGCCACTTGGGAGTGAGACGGGATTAAGCAAATATGCAGATGTAACTGGAAAAATAGTAGATTTTCTTTTAAAAAAAACAAAACAACAACAACAATAACAACAACAAAACCCCTAAGAAATATAAGTAGGTTACTAACCTGATTTGATTTTGAGGATGACAAGTTAGAATTTAGGCATGAGTCATAGCCATATAATTATAGCATTCCTGTTTATGACATGAAAATAATTTAAGAAAGGCACAATACATATGGACAGTTTTAAGACCTGGATCAAAACTACACATTTCATTTTCTTTAAATGACCATATTTTTTGTTTTGTTTTTTGAGACAGGGTCTCACCATGTAGTTGAGACTGACCTGGAACTCACTATGAAGCCCAGGCTGGTCTCAAACTCACAGCGATCCGCCTGCCTCAGCCACCTGAGTGCTGGGATTACAGGCGAGCACTACCACGCCCAGCTCTTAAATGACAATATGGAAACCAGGTTTTAGACAACTATTTTGTTATCACATAAGTAATTACATTTGTTTTATATTTTGAAATGAACTATATTCTTCCTTTAAGATTAAGAAAAACTTCCTAGTACTGTCCAGATGCTTTAGATTAAGAATAGTTTTTTAAAAGAAGATCTACTATTTTCTAGTTACATCTGCATATTTGCTTTGATAAGTTTAGGGAATAAGAATACAAATTTTATTAGTGAAATTACTTAGTATTTTGAAAAGGTTCTGTTCTTGTTACTTATGATCTAAAATTGACAGTTACAGAGTTATAAAAATGATACGAAATAGGCCACATATTTTCTTTTCGATCTTTGAAAAGGAAATAGCTATACATGTTAAAGTAGGGTAAGACTTATTGATTGAAAGGTTACATGAGAAAATAGTTTAAGGAGTTAGAAAGGTGGAAGACATTGGTCAATGTTGATTTTATATATTTGACTATTTATAAGAATTTGAATTATCTGTAACTTCATTTTATTCCTTGCCTTTTCAATAGTGATGACTGAAACAAATTTGAAGCAATTTCCTGTGAGTCTGGTATATGTTGTTTGTTTCATAAATTTGTGAATTATTTAATTTAATCTAATTCTTACTTTGCAAATAATAGAAGTCAAATTAAATAGGTCACTGAAGTGACAGATCACCTTTTTATGTAAGCAAGTCGGGAAGAAAACATCTGAAATCTCACAAGCTCAATGTTGCAGTTGAATGGAAATAAACTTCTCTGGGCCCGGAATTTAGCTCAGTGGTGTTGCCGCCTGCCTCATAAGTGCAAGGTCCCCGGTTCGATCTCCACTACCAAAAAAAACAACTTCCCCAAGTAAAATAAACTGGTTTGTTCATTAAATCATTATAAATATAATTTAAAATTAATTTTATAAACCTTTATAGTGCAGGTAAGTAGGCATGCGAAATAATCAAATAAGAACTCACAGATTTTCTTGTTTTTTTTTCCCTTCTCCCAACAGGGCCAGACATATTATCAATCATTTCAGGTCTCAGAATATGGTAAGTGTGCCTCAATTTACTTTGAAAGAAAAATTTATTACTTTTTACTGAAATAAGATACATTTTCGAGGTAGGTGTTAAAGTAAAAATTCCAATGGAGAGAAAATTCTGGTGTTTTTTATAGGTCAAAACATTTGTTTTCCTTTGTAAATATCCTAAAATCTTATTATAAAGAAAAAAAGTAGAAAAAAATGTTACTTGGGCTTTCATTATGCCTCTCTTTTCTTAAGCGTGGTTTATTCCTTTTTCTGTGCTCTGTTGTGATGCTCAGATATTTAAAGTTTTGCCTATTTAAACACTTACCATCAGGGCTGAGACGGAGGAGGATCATAGAGCTCTGTGGGCTTGTTTTCTGTCCCAGCCCCACAAACAGAACCCCCAAACGTAACGCGCACTGCTTTCCACAGTTTTACAGTACTTGGTTAACGCTGATAAAGATGGTCTTGGTGGGTGCTGTGTTTGCAGAGTTGCCTTGAAAACACACAGATAAAAGCGTGGGTCCAGCTATTTTGTTTTTCTTGCATGTAGAAGGAGTACTGAGAATGTATACAGCTACTTTGGGTTTATATATGAGCCTTTTTAATTAATTAATTAATCAGTTAATTTGGTACCAGGGATCGAACTCAGGTCCTTGTGCTTGTGAGGCCAGTGCCAGAACCACTGAGCTACGTCCCCGGCCCCGAGCCTTTTTATTTGACTTGTGCCACATTTCATTCAGGCTGTAGACATTCAGGAAAGTAGTTGGTGGACGCCTTTGTGGCTCCGGTGCCTGCAGCTCATGTGGTATTTTCTGATCTGTGTCTCCGGATCCCTCAGGATGTAGTCAGCAGTGTTTGCCAGGCTGTGTCGGAGGCTTTATAATACTCTCTAACGCTCAGCTTTGCTGGGAGAGCAGCCGCAGACAGTGTGCAAGCGAATGTTCCTGCGCTACGATAGCCAAGTTTACTTTGTAGACACCGACCCTTGAATTTCACGTAACATTTACACCGTCCTTTTGCTTTTTTCTTTTTTCACCAATTAAAGATACCAAAGGCCACTGTTGGCTGGCGCTGGCCGTAGTTAGCTGAGCACTCTCCTCACATGGCCGCTCAGAGCTGGACACGCAGCGGGTCCTGGGAGCTCACTGCAGCCTCCCCAGACTTCGTGCAAGAAGGAGAAAGACAAACAGTGCATTCATAGTTCATTTATGTAGGTTACACTTAGATTAGGTTCTGGATACATTGCTTAAAATATTTCAAAAACCAACCACTCATTTTTCTTTACATTTTTTTTTTTTCTTTTTGAGACAGGGTCTCACTATGTAGTTCAGCCTGACCTGGAACTCACTGTGTAGCCCAGGCTGGTCTTGAACTCACAGCAATCCTCCTGCCTCAGCCTCCCGAGTGCTGGGATTATAGGCGTGCGGCACCATACCCTGCCTCTTTTTGCTTTTTAAATGTGACTGCATACGGGGCTCACATTTCTTTGCACAGTGCTGACCTATAAGAACGGTTTGCAGCCTGTTTTCATGTCTCACTGTACTGCGCTGGGCAGGTGTGTGTCATTGCTCGGCATGGCACAGGGACTGAATGCCAGCCTGACGTGTCCGGGAGGAGGCATCTGATTTCCTTGGCCAAATGCTCATGGGCTTTTGTGATATTTATCTTATGTTAATTGAAAAGTAAAGTGTCTGCTTATGAGACTTTCATCTACTTCTTTGGTCAATGAGGTTATAGAAAAAATTTCCTATAGATCAGGCAAAAAGTAAAAAAAAAAAAGTAAAACTCTGTCAGAGTGCTTTATATTAGACAGTATTAATTATAAAGCATTTGAGCTTAATTGTATAAAACTGATTTACGAGCCTGAGATGTAGCTCAGTGGCACCGTGCCTGCCTTGCTAGCGCAAGGTTCTGAGTTTGATCTCCAGTACTGGGAAAAAACAAAAAAACAAAGCAAAAAAACCAAAATTGATGGAAGTAAAGATTTCTGATTTTGAATAAAATACAAAGCTTTTCCTCTGTGTTAAATGTATTTGGATCCTCATGGATCTAAGTTCAAGTATGACCAGTTATCAACTCTTTCAGAATGACTCTATTTTTAAATTTTGGTCTGCAGAAGGTGATAGTAAAATAGATTCTTTAAAAGATTCTTTTCTTTTTCAGTATTACCAAAATTTGAAGTTGTTCTGCAGACACCGTTATATTGTTCTTTGAATTCTAAGACTTTAAATGGTTCCATCACAGCAAAGTAAGTCTTATTTTTCTTTTAATAGGATTGTATGTCAATATAAAATTGTATGACAAAAAGTTCATTATTAACATGATTTGCTTCTGAAAATGCCCTAACAGGCACCAAGGAACTCTGTAATAATGTAGCGTGGATGAATGTCCACAGGTCCGTATATCTGAGACTCTGGCTTCCAAGCCAATCCAGCCAGAAAATATTTCCTGCAGACAGTGTCTAAGATTTGCAGGACAGATTACCAGATTTTTGAGAAGTTTTATCTTTACTCCTTCTCAATTCAGATGACATGGAGTTGAGACAATTTCCCTCTTCTTCAGCCTTTATGTTTTCCTCCTCCATAATGGAGGTGGGGCATGACTTGTTTGTTTTACTGCAGTTAGCAGAGTACCTGCTCCACATTCATGCCCTTGGCATGTGCTCATGGAGACCTTCAGTCTGCTCCTTGTCCACAGGCTCGTGGCCATCCTGGCTCGGACCACTGGCCTGAACGGCGTAGCGTTCCCTATTGCCGGGGCAAAGAGCGTCCTCAGAGTTCCATACTGGTGCTTCTCAAAAGTACAGGTTAGAGCTGGTGCACTCCTGTAATTCCAGCTCTCTGGGAGGCCCAGGAGGGATTGAGAGTTTGAGCCCAGCCTGGGCAACCTAGCAATTTAGGGAGTCTTTATCTCAAAATTAAAAAAAAAAAATTAAAATGCTGGGGATGGAGTTCAGTGCATAGGCCCTGGGTTTACAAAAACAAAAATTAAAAAGTACAGGCAGGGATGACCCTCATGTAATTTGATTGGTCTCTTGTGGGTTTCACTTTATTTATTTATGTTTTTGGGAGTTTTATTTTTTGATGTCTCAATATCTGTTTATTTTTCTGTTTTTTTGGGTTTTTTTGAGACAGGGTCTCACTATGTATTTTTTTTCTTTTTTATTGAGGTTATTGGTACAGTCTAGGTATACAGTACAGTTACATTCATCATTGGGATTCTAAGGCAGGGATGACTCATGTAATTTGATTGGTCTCTTGTGGGTTTCACTTTATTTATTTATGTTTTTGGGAGTTTTATTTTTTGATGTCTCAATATCTGTTTATTTTTCTGTTTTTTTGGGTTTTTTTGAGACAGGGTCTCACACTAT
>NW_022900939.1:34033056-34033790 GCF_012274545.1 Fukomys damarensis
TACATCAGTCTAGGTTGGAAGTTGTTCTCTTTTAGTACTTGAAATATCTCATTCCAGGCTCTCCTTGCCCCAAGGGTTTGTGTTAAAAAGTCTGCTGTGATTCTGATAGGCTTTCCTTTGTATGTGATTTGTTTCTTTTCTCTTACTGCTTGTAGTATTTTGTTCTTCTGTTGGGTTTCTGGGATCTTGATTATCATATGTCTAGGTGTAGATTTTTTTTGGTTGTAGCTAGTTGGGGTCCTATATGCCTCAGTTATCTGAATGTCAAATTTTTCCCCTCTGTTTGGGAAGTTTTCTGTCATTAATTCTGAGAACAGCTTTTTTAAGTCATTTGTATTTTCTCCTTCTACTTCATGGATTCCTATCAGTCTTATGTTATTCTTCTTTGCATCATCTAGGAGTTTTTGGATCTATTTCTCATGTTCTCTTACTGTTTTTATGAGACCTCTCGTTTCATGGTCTCTGACTGCAATCTTATCTTCTATATCTGAGAGCCTATCTTGGCATTCTTTTATTCTGTTGTGTACATTTTCAATAGAGTGTTTAATCTCCTGGATATCTGTTTGAATCTGTTTTATGGATTCCATTTCTTTCCTATGTTGGGTGTTTATTTTTTCCATTTCTTTCTTATGCTGGGCCTTCATGGCTTCTATGATGGTCCGGAGCTCATCTATTTTTCTGTCAGTTTCTGCTCTAGAGTCTCGAATCATGACTTCCATTTTGCTCACTATCTC
>NW_022900939.1:34034426-34066333 GCF_012274545.1 Fukomys damarensis
AGGATGCAAGACCCCTGATCTCAGTTAGCTGATTGCTGAACCCCATGATGCTGACTGACCTCGGGCTGCAAGGCCCAGATTGAGTTCCCCATCCTTCTGAATGGTTGAACTCCACAACGTTCTATTACAGGTTTCCCACGCCCTTTCTTTAAAGATGTTCAAAGTTGGGAACTCAGAAAAATACCCTTGATGACCACCTCTGTCTTTGCAGAGTGGGTCCAAAGACTGGCACAGTCAGGAGGTCTGAGAGTGCGGTGGGGGAGCTTATGGGGGTTCAGGGGCGCCCGCACGGCTACCTTCAGGAGCAGGCGTGGTTCTCCTTCCCATGGTGGATCGGGGCTGGCCTACCTCCCGGCGCTTGAGCGATGGCGGCTGGGTCGGGAGCAGGCGTCCTTACTATGTATTTGATACTGACCTGGATCTCACTGTGTAGCCCAGGCTCTTGAACTCAAGGAGATCCTCCTGCCTCAGCCTCCCAAGTGCTGGGATTACAGGCATGCACCACCATGCCCAGCTAATTTGCTTTTTGTTTTTCTGTTTTTTTTTTGTTGTTGTTTGTTTGTTTGTTTGATATGTCAGTGTTTGTGCTTTGACTTCTACAACTTACTTGGTCTCACCATTGAGAGCTCTACAGGCTAACAGAAACAAGGCCCACCTTGTCACTGTCTCTGCAGTGCCCTCTTCCGGTGAGGGTTTGAGGCAGCAGTGGCCATGGGTGCAGTCTCCTGGCAGGAGCTGTCCTCAGACCACAGTGTTCTGAGGACTCCTGCCTTGAAACATTTGGCAAAACCTCGCCTGAAACACAAAAGTGGGAGCACATCTATGATTTGTACTTAATTACTTCCTGCTGTGTTCAACTAAGAGCCAACTTCTAGTGTGAACTTGGGAAGTGCAGGTGGATTTATGGTTAGAAAACACATTCCGTGCTGTGTTTTCCATGATTCTTATGCAGCACTCGATCTTAGCCAGAGGCTGAGCATTCTGTCTGAGATCTCTGACTGGTGCTTATAAAACACAGTGGCTACAAATCTGCCAGTAGCCCCAGACCCGCTCCGTGAGTGCAAGTCGCACAGACGCCAGGCGTCTCTGTGCGGCCTGGGTCAAGTCTGCAGAACTTCTTGATTCTGCTGGGTTTCCAGAGGCTGTCAGGGATTTGATAGTTAAAGCAGTGGTCCTTATGCTCAGCTGACTCTCCAGCAAGTTTACGTGTGAATTTCAGGGCGAGAGGTCCCTGCACTCACACAGTTCCATCCTGGGCCCGGGCCTGTGGTCTTATCATGGTTCTCAGCGGCCGAGTCTCTTGGGACCCTGGTGGTGCAGAATGTCTGGGCCACTGTAGTGCGCTCCTGGTCTTGCCTCAATGGTCACACACTGTGATGGCATCGCTTCCCTTGGTGTGTGAAGAAATCCGGGCTCAACCAGAGGAGAGAACAGTGGGAGGTAGAATTGGGGATTTATGGCAAGGAGCTGGCTTCCATGATTGTGGGGTGACTAGGGGAAGGGACAGACAGGACTAGGGGATCCTCGCTTTGCTTTTAGGCCACCAGATCATGTAGGACAATGTCATCTGCTTGCAGTCACCTTACTGTGGACTTTAATCACATCTCTAATAAGCTTTCACCTCAGGGTTTAGATTCGCGTTTGATTTAGTAACTGCAGGAACCAGTAGTTCACGTTCAGGGCATTGTAAACATTTCTAGTTAAAAGTCTTCCCATTTTTGCTGGGTGTGGTAGTGCACGCCTGTAATCCCAGCACTGGGGAGGCTGAGGCAGGAGGATCACCACAAGTCAAGGCCAGCCTCGGCTACATAGTGAAACATTGTCTCAACCCCTCCCCATAATAAACCCAAAACAAAAAACTTCCCATTTTGGAAACTGAATTTCAAGGATTACCATTTATTAAGGACCTTTCTTGCTGTGCTTAGTTTCTAGAAATTTGTAGCAGTACTATGTTTTTTTAGTATCATTACTTTATCTCAGATTGCGCTAATGCATACTATTGAAAGCAGTATTTTTATTGTGTTCCTCTCATAGTATAAGTTGGCAATGTGAAAAAAATTAAAGAGCCCCAAATTGTTGTTCATTGTTTTTCAGGTATACATATGGGAAACCAGTCAAAGGAGATGTAACACTTACATTTTTACCTCTGTCATTTTGGGGAGAGAAGAAAAATATTACAAAATCATTTAAGGTAACTTTTGCAGATATTTTGTAGCTTCTGATGGGGGAAATTTAAGTGTACTTTTTCTGGGAATAAGATTTTTGTACTAAATTAACAAAAATCGAGTGGAAGAAAATCAAGAGCTGTGTGGAATTGGACCAGTCAGAATTCACCCACTCCCTGTGATTAAAATGGAGACGGAGGTGGTCGTAGTATTAGTTTTACTTCTAGAATTTGAATTGCCAGAGTGAAAAATAAAATTGAACTTTTAAACAAAACAGATAAATGGATCTGCAAACTTCTCTTTTAATGATGAAGAAATGAAAAAGGTAATGGATTTTTCACATGAGCACTCTGAGTACATGGATCTGTCCACCCCGGGACCAGTAGAAATTCTAGCCACAGTGACAGAGTCCCTTACAGGTTCGTAGACTTTGAAGTAAAAGGTAAAGCTGTTTACATGCTGTGCTCTGTCGTTTCTCTTACTATAACTAGCACTTTCCATTTGGGGCCATTTGATGCCTTTCTAAAGAGGCTGTTTGATGTTGAGATTGTCACAAATATTAATCTAATTTGCAGGATGTTTTCTTAGTAAAAGTGAAACTAATTTTCTGTGAAAGCCTGTACTTCAGTCACATGTGATAAACTGTGCATTTTTTTTTTTTCTATTTCTACTCTTTTCTGGCCTCAAAAGCACATAGAAAAGCCTAGATTTTCAGCTGCTTATCTTCTCTCTTACAAAATCACTTAACATAGTCTGAAATCTCACTTGCTTGGGACAGTCCCCCTTCCCCTTTTTTCAGCACTGAGGACTGAACTGAGGGAGACCTGAGCTACGTCCACAGACCTTTTCATTTTCAGCCTGGGTCTTGCTGAGTTGTTCGGGCTGGCCTTGAACTTGCAATCCTCCTGCCTCAGCCTAGCAAGTAGCTATGTGTGTGCCTGTGTGCCTGGCTGGTTTTCTCTTTGAATAAGAGAACAGTTATTATTTGGATTTTTCTGTTACCGTTTCAGCAGCTTTAACCAGCTGTGGAAAGAGCAAAAGTCTATTTCGTCAGGCGCTCTGATCCACAGGCGCAGACGGCACCGAGGGAAGCCGGTGGGGGTGGTGCTTGGGAGTCTGAAGAGAGCGCTCCAGAAAGACGCGGCTCTCAGTGTCAGAGCCGCTCCGCAGACAGGCGCGTGTGCCCCCAGATTGCAAACCCCTCTGGCTTGCAGAGATGCGGTGGACAGAAGGTACTGGTCAAATAATACTTTTGGATTCTAAATTATGCAATTCCCTAAACAGGAATCTCAAGAAACGCAAGCTCCAATGTGTTTTTCAAGCAACATGATTACATCATTGAATTTTTTGATTATGTCGCTGTCTTGAAGCCGTCTCTCAACTTCACAGCTACCGTAAGTTATTATGTTTATTATTGGTCCTCGTGGCTGCATTTAATAAGACAAAATGGAAACTAGTATTTTCAGTGCTTTTCTAGAAATTTTAAGTGAAAAAGGAAATAGATTATTTTTCCTCATTAGGGATGTGAGGTATAGAGAATTATTTCCAGACGACTTTTGTATAGTTTTTAAAAAATTGTTCCTAATGACAATAAAAACATTTTTCTGGACATTTATTTAACAAGCAATTTGCTAGATGTAGATTGCTACGTTGAAGCATTTGTTAATTGAAGGAACTAGATGGTGGTCAAAACTTTTAATTAAAATTTGACTTTTAAAATGACTCTAGTTATTTTAGTTTTAGCAAATATGTAAGATTAAGAATTATAGGGCTGGGGATTTAGCTCTGTGGTTCTGCTACCTGCTTTGTAAGCACAAGGTCCCGAGTTCAATCCCCAGTACCAAAAAAAAAAAAAAAAAAAAATTATAGCCAGACGTGGTGGCGCCCGCCTGTAATCCCACACTTGGGAGCCTGAGGCAGGAGGATTGCTGTGAGTTCGAGACCAGCCTGGGCTAGTAGTGAGTTCCAGATCAGTCTCAACTACATAGTGAGATCCTGTCTCAAAACAAACAAACAAAAAATTATGGTACTTGAGTGAATTTTGACAATGTAGAAGGCCTGGGCTTGTGGACTGAGAAGGACTGAATCTTGACCCAGGAATTATAGTTTTTGTGATGATAAGAAAATATTCACAGAACTATCACTCAGGACACAATAAGCCATGTCAGTAATTCATTTTTATAGGTACTTAAAGCAGGGTTTCTTTTTGGAAAGTAGACCGTAAACATGTCCAGCTCTGTAGGCCATATTCTGTGTTTTCATGACCGAGCTTTGTCATGGCAGCATGTACGTAGCCACAACACATTTGTAGATGAATGAGAGCAGCTATGTTCCAATAAAACTTTATTTACAAAATATTGGATTGGCATGCTTGCTTGCTGTAGTTGGCTGATCCTTGATTTGAAAAAAGAAAGGGTCACTTCTTGTTTAATGTGTGAAAAGAAAGTGTAGGTGGTTCTTGATTTTATTGATCGTAATAATTTACACAGGCTGCCAAGAATAGTTTTCAAATGAGTATAGTCAAACAATGGGAGTTGAAGGGGTGAGAGTTGGTTCTGGAATAGGAAGGCGGATTACTATGGAGGAGAGAGCTCTGAAGGAGGGAACATTTGCAGAGAGAGAGAGAGAGAGAGAGAGAGAGACAGACAGACAGAGAGAGAGAGAGACGGAGCAGCTGGTAGAGCTGTGGGATCACCAAAGACAGGAAAGGCAGATGGTTACTTAGTGTCAGGCGTGCAGAATTGGAGGCGACTGGACGTGAGGCTTTGCTCCAGAGTGAGGTGAGGATGGATGGAGAATTTGGAGCTGGAGCACCGTCACCAAGAGCTGAGCTATGCCTCAGGCATGAGCAGAGAGAAGGAAGACAGAAAAATGGATAGCTGAGTATGTGCTCTTGACAATCTCCCACATTTAAAGGGCCGTGAGAAGGTGCAGGAGGGAGCTGCATAAGCGCACGATGTTGTGACGGGCCGGGCCGGGGAAGCGAGGAAGCCATGCCTTTCAGAAGGCAGGAATTGTGGCCCTGGTGCCTGCGGCGGGGAGGCGCCCTGAGTGTGGGGTGAGGAAGCTGCCAGGAATGGTTGAGAGTTCAGTCTCCTGGGAGGAGGGCAGAGGGAAGCTGGATTCAGCGGAGCTTAAAGCCATCACTTGTGACTTGTTTCTAAAATAATCCCGTTTTGACAACTAGGTGAAGGTAACACGTGCTGATGGCAGTCAGCTGACTCAAGAAGAAAGAAGGAATCATGTGGTCATGGCAGTGACGCAGAGAAACAGGACCTATCTCTGGGGCAGGTGGAACGGCGGAAACCAGGAAACGGAAGCTGCTCACATCACAAATTACACTGTCCCCGCCGACGGAGTCTTTAAGATCGAGTTTCCAATCCTGGACAGTTCCAGCCAGCTACAAGTGAAGGTGCCGCTGTCACGCAAGTTGCTTTCCAGCCACACCAGCCCTGCAGTTGTAACCTTGTGCTAGCCACTCACTCAGCCTGTCAGGGTTCAGTGCGTAGGAAATAGACGTGTGTTTTTATTTTTAAAGATGGGAGAAAACGTTCTAAGTAATTCAATGACAGTGGCCTGAACGCTCCCTTGTAAGTTCATTTGGAAGACCACAGGAAAATACAGCCATGTGAAGGGGCAGTGGAGAAGCTCCTGAAACCCTCATCTAGGTTGATTTTTCAGCCATATGCAGTTTTATTCTTACTAGAGCTGAAATGCAAGAGGAAGTTATATTTTTTGCATGTATACACCATTGCGGAGCTGCCTTTCCTGGAGTGGCTCACCTGAGATTCTTAGGCTTTTCTGTTTCCTACCCTTCTGACATTCAGCCTTGCCCTAGTAGGGGCCTGGCTGAGCATGTCGTGAAGCCTCTGATTCTTTTTTTTTTTTTTTTTTTTTTTTTCCTGGTACCGGGAATAGAACTCAGGACTTTGGGCTTGCGAGGCAGGTGCAGAACCACTGGGCTACATCCGCAACCCTCCATTGTTTTATTTTAAGACAGGATGTAACTATGTCGCTGAGTTTCTCAGGCTGGGTTGATTTTCCTGCTTTGCCTCTTGGGTAGCTTGAACTATGGGGCTGCAGATGTGTGTCCAACTTGGTTTTTACTCTGAATCTCGGTGGATCCAGTGGAAGTGGTTTGATTTCTTGCTTTTATTTGAGCTGCATATTATGGAGAGAAGGAAAGCATTGCTTTTCCATTTATCCTCTCCGCCCGAAGTATTTCTTGATAAAATACCTTCGTTTCTGAAGTAAGTTGGGGCCGTGCTTTTTTCCTCTAGGTTGTGATGGTGTGAAGACCTTTCCCATGTTTGTAAACTACTAGATTCCTAATAGCATAAGGTATAAAATGGTGAAGATCCATCACTGGGCAAATGTCATCTCCTGCATGGGAAAAAAGTGAATTTGGCTTTCAGTAATTGTTCATCAGGTGGCATCTTTTCTCAAGGTTGAAGATGAAAATTTATAGCTCTTTTCCTTTTGTCATAGGCTTATTTTCTTAGCAGTGAGAGTAACATGGAAATTCACGGCACATTTATATCCCCTAGTAAGACGTACATCCAGTTAAAGACAAGATATGAAAATATAAAGGTAAAGCTTATCGCGCACTTGAAATTGTCATGTAATTGGACTCTCTTGCCATTGATATGGTCATGTTAATTCAGGTTTGTTGTTTTTTCTAGGTTGGATCACCTTTTGAGTTGGTGGTTAGTGGCAACAAGCCAATAAAGGAGTTCAGCTATATGGTAATCTCTTCTAGAATTTAGGTCTCTGCTCTATTATAGAATCATCTTAAATGATGGCTAACTTATGTCGATGTTAAACTTACTTTTTAAATATTAGCCTATCCTTTTTATATTGCAATCAAAATATCTTTTTCTTCACTTGTATTTGCATTTCCAGTTAAATATAGGCAATTACATTTTGTCTTATATTTAAAATTTTAATTTCTATTAAATAAGCAATGTACACCCATGGTGTGGAAAATTAGAAAATATGAGGAGAAAATACAAATAGTGACTGTGGCCTTGTGATTTTGCCAACCCAGCCCTTCCGGTGGGGTCCTCTATCCCCTCATCCAAACACAGAACCTTTCTCAGCACCAAGAAGTCCATACTATTTGAGGTGCTGTCACGGCTAAGTTTACGATGTTTAAAATGTCCCTCTAAGACCTCACGCCTTAGGAGGTGGAGGTCGGTTGGAGGCTGTCGCTGAGGGGTGAGGCCTGGCCGAGTATTCGTAGTCTGGTCCTTAGTTCTTTCTCTCTCTCTGCTTCCCGGCTGCATGGTTAGCACCTTTCCTCTGCTGTGCCGTTGGTCTTTTAGAGCCAGCCAACCTTCTGGATCCTCTCAGACCATGAGCCAAAATAACCCTTTCCTCCTTTAAGTTGCACTGGGCATTTTGTCTGGGCAAAGGGAAAGTGAGAAATACGTGACGGATACACAGGCCAGTCCTTAGAGTGATCATCACACGTTGTACATGTGTTGAAGCATCGCATTGTGTAACCCATAATATACGCAGGTATTATGTCTCCATTAAAAACTAAAGCTGAGAATTTAGAACTGAGAATTAAAACCAATTTCATGGGGATTTAGCTCAGTGGTTCTGCCACCTGCCTCACAAGCGCAAGGTCCCGAGTTTGATCCTTGGTACCAAAAAAAAAAAAAAGAAAAAAAAAAGTATAAAGTATACATACCAGCTCCGCAGGATCATGTTGTAATCATTATGTAATGCAAGCCTGTACGAATAAAAAAGGAGGATAAATGCAACTTTAGTTGAGATCTGATTAACTTTAGCAAAACTTGAACTCACGGGGTGGGGATTACAGCTCAGTGGTACTGTGCCTGCCTAGCAAGCTCAAAGTCCTGAGTTTGATTCCTGACATCTTCTACCCTCTGAAAAAGCCCCAAACTTAAACTCATTTATTTTTTTTTCAGGTGGTATCCAGGGGACAATTGGTGGCTGTAGGCAAACAAACTTCAACAACCTTCTCTTTAACCCCAGAAAATTCTTGGGCTCCCAAGGCCTGTATAATTGTGTATTATGTTGAAAATGATGGAGAAATTATAAATGATGTTCTAAAAGTTCCTGTTCAGCTTGCTTTTAAAAATGAGGTAAGATTTCAGGTAATAATATTTAAAAGAAAACTCGTTAGTGAATTCCGAGAAACAGTATTGTATTACAAAAGTATTAAGCCAAATTGTTTGGAAATTTATTATTCCCTTCTAGAACTATTTTAGTAACTGCAAATGTATTTCCACTTGCAGAATTATTGCAATCTACCGGTCTCAATTGGAAGATATGTTTTTTTTTTTAGACAGGGTCTCACTATGTAGTTGAGACTGACCTGGAACTCACTATGTAACCCAGGCTGGTCTCAAACTCACAGCGATCCTCCTGCCTCAGCCTCCCAAGTGCTGTGATCACAGGCATGTGCCACCACGCCTGGCCTGGAAGATGTGGTTCTTTAATTAAAATTTGACTCAAATCCACAAAGCCCTTTTAGGATTTTTCATGTAGTCAGTCATTGTTGATTTGGTGTGGAATTCAGAGACAGGTTGGGATGTGTGTGGTGTTCAAACTGGCGTGAGAGTGAGCTGAGGGGTATGGGAGGGAGGCCGTCTGAGAGGATCGCCGAGGAGGCAGGGCTGGCAGCGGGTGTCTGTTTTACCTGCTGGAAACTAACTGGGACAGATTTCAGCAAGCTTGGGTCCCTTGCTTGTGAGGAGCTGTGTGCAGTCTGGTCTCCAGACACAACAGTGCTTTTCATAGCTGAAGTAAGGCAGCCTGTGAAGGAAACTGCCTCAGACCTCAACCCCAAATAAGTGTTACTGAATTGTCTGGTGTCAATCAGAATGAGCCATTGTGTCCACTATAAATCGTGACCTTTCAGTCCTCTTAAGTAATGTAATCACTTTAAGATAGTGATTTGCAGAATATAGTTGTTCTATTATTCATTTAAAAACCCTTAGAATACTAGTTTGTTAAGATGTAGAGATGTGCACCAGTTATCCATGCTTTCTTTCATTGAGAGTTTTTGGTTTTTTTTTTTGTTGTTGTTGTTTTGAGACAGGGTTTCACTGTGTCTTTGAGACTGACCTGGAACTCACTATGTAGCCCAGGCTGGTCTCGAACTCACAGCGATCCTCCTGCCTCAGCCTCCCGAGTGCTTGTTGAGAATTTTTAACTGTAATTTTTTTGAAGTGCTGGGGATCCAACCCAGGACCCTGCACACGCGAAGTGAGTGCTCTGCCCCGAGCTGGGCCCCCAGCCCACACATATTAACCCTAACTTTGTCAACATTTAATATAAACTTCTACTTGTAGTTTGTGAAAAGTTTTTTTTTTTTTTAGAAGAGGATACTGTATTTTTAAGTTTTAGAGCATAATTTTTGACTTTTAGTGATTGTAAGAATCACCTGGGGGAGGTGAATTTTAAAAACGCAGTCCCGGGGGTTTCAGCGAGGAGACGCATACCTGAAAGCAAGCCCAGGCTCTCAAGCTAGGGAGAGTGTGTGAGATCAATGACCCTGAAGAAACAGGACATTACTAGCCTCTTTTCAAGAAACGTCTTCACTGTAGGAGCTAGGTGATTGTTTCCGTTCTGTTCGTACATATATTTGTATGTATCTTTCTCTGTATCCCAGTTACCACATTTACAAAGAAACTGCGTACGTGGATATGTGTTTAAGCGAGAGAAAATTAGTGAATCTTTGTGGATATCCGAGAAGCGCTCTGGGATACGTGAATGAAATATAGAAGAGGCACGAGCAGGGTTAGGAATTACTCGCACAAGGGCTGGGGCTTTAGCTCAGTGGTGCCACCACCAGCCCCACAGGCACAAGGCCCTGAGTTCGATCCCCGACCCCTGGTACGAACCAAATCAAACCAAACCAAACCAAACCAAACCAAAAAACCCACTCACGCTTCCATGTGAGCTGAAGCCACAGGGTCTCGGAGGCGCAGATACAGAATGAGAATGACATGGTCTGAGGCTGCTGGTGTCCCACTTGCTGCTGCTCCCTGTCCCACTCGGTGAAGAGGGCAGGTTAGACACAGGGCCTTGGGAGGTGCGTGAGAGAAAAGTTACATGGAGCAAGGTAAGCAGGAGAGGAAGCCTTCATAGAGGAGATTGAATTAAGGTAGGGGAGCTTTGAAACAGGTAGGGGAGCTTTAAGGCATGGGCTGGGATCATGCGCAGCACTGCAGGGGTGACAGGGAGCAGGTCACTGTGACCGGCACAGGCTCCTCTGCCTGGAGAGGCTGGAAAACACCCTGGCTCCTTCTTTCTGGGCCATGGCATACCCTGCACATGGCTCCTGGGTCCTTGAGCGAAGTCCTCCTCCTCCTGGGTTGTGGGACCGGCCAGAAGCTGGGAGAAGATTTACATGTGAACAGCGCAGGGAAAGACTTCGCAGTTAGAGGTTTCCCAAAGCAAATCCTCTGAGAGAAGGGAGTCTGGGCTAGGAAGGAAGAAGCTGTTTAAAGGATGATCAAGTTGAGGGCAGCATCCCGTCCACCTGCTCAGGCAGTGCGTCTCAGGAGGCGGCAGTATTAAGATAGGGCTGGAGGGAGGAGAGGCCCCAGGAGGAACGGTTCGTTGGTGCTGATGGCGCCGGGCCGCATGCTGCACTGTTGGGTCCAGGCCTTGATGGTGTGCTGACTGACGGAGGAGCGCTGGAGACCCGCACCTCCCCACAACCCAGGCCTCTTGGGAGCCCTCCAGACCCTCCCGTGTGCAGTCCTCAGCCCACATCAACGCGGAGGCTCCTGTGCCTTCTTTATCTGGCTCCTGCTCTCTCCTGTCCTGTGCCGGCTGGGCTTGCGTAGGAGGAAGAGAGGGAGGAACACAGCCGGAAGTGAAGGATACTTTGGGTTTCTACCACTCACCAGGAGGCAGCTCAGGACTTGCAGATGCTGGGCAGTTCAGTTACTTTATTGCTTTCCTGGAGAAGGCTCTGAGTGGTTTTAGAGTTACCCTGGGGCCAAGGCAAACGTACGTTCTTTCTTAGATTTTGAGTTCTTGATCTGCTATTGGTAAGATAGGTAAACCGTGCTTTTACAACATGAGATCAACTAATCATACTCTTTCCTTTTGTTAGATAAAGCTGTTTTGGAGTAAACCTAATGCTGAACCATCAGAGCAAGTCTCTCTTAGGGTCTCTGTAACACAGCCTGACTCCTTTGTTGGGATTGTAGCTGTTGACGAAAGTGTGAACCTGATGAATACCTCAAATGATATTACAATGGAAAATGTGAGTATAGTTCTGAATTACAAAGACAGATGTTAGAAAAGTGCAGTTACATTAGTTTAAATATTGAAGGGAAATTCATTAGTTTCTGTACATTCATAAGCCAATAACCAGTGAAACCTCCAAGTGAAAAAGTATCTGTGCACAGTTGTTATGCTGGAAAAAGTTTATGTGGTTGGGTGCATCTTGCCTGTCTTACAGAAGTACCGCCTTGGGTTAGATAGCAGGGGTGCTCTCTGGAGGGCTGTTTTATACCATGGGTTTATAGTCAGTCATATTCCAGGGACCTGGGGATTCAGCTCAGTGGAGCTGCCGCCTGCCTCACGAGCACAAGGTCCCGAGTTCGATGCCTGGTACCAAAAACAAAAACAAAAACCAAAACAAAAAAGAAATAATATTCTAATTGCATGTCTAATTTTTTGAAGAAAAAGAGTGAGAATTGTAGCTGTTCCTTTAGCTCATTTTATCCACTCTCGCTGGCAGTAAATATTGTTCTAAAAATAATAGTACTTTATGTGATAATGCAGATATCTCTAAGAAGATCATATTGGCATAATTTGAATTATGGCGTCAATGAGGCTGAATTTTTTCTATTAATAATTTACATTTCCTTTTTTGTGAGGTTTTGGGTTTTTTAAAAACTTAGGTAATGGACATTTTGCAGCATTTATACTAAACTCTATCCAGTTAACCCATTAATTTCTGCCAATAGTACAAAAATAGGGCTCGTTTAAGAGTTATTAGTGCACAGTCGTGTACAAGCAGTGGGTCTCACTCTGCCGTATTTTTGTTTTTGTTTTGTTTTTTGAGACAGGGTCTCACTATGTAGTTGAGACTGACCTGGAACTCACTATGTAGCCCAGGCTGGTCTCGAACTCACAGGGATCCTCCTGCCTCAGCCTCCCGAGTGCTGGGATTACAGGTGTGCGCCACCACGCCCGGCTACTCTGGCATATTTCTGCGCACACAGGGCACACTTTGATTGTTTCACCCTCCCACTACACCCCCTTCTCTGCTAGTCTACTGTGGATCATTTGTTTTTTTCTATTTTTTTTTTTTTGTTTGTGTGTGCCAGGGATCAAACTCAGGACCTTGTGCTTCTGAGGCAGGTGGCGGAACCACTGAACTAAATCCCTGGCCCAGCTGTGGACCATTTGTAATGTTGATCTCCATGCGCTGATCTTATCAATCAGAGCATTTAAGTTCCTCCTTGGTAAAGCTCAAGGGCACACTTCTGAGGCACTCTGGGTTCCTGGGTCAAGTAAAACTAAGTTTAAATAAGAAATATAATTTCAGGGGCTGGGGATTTAGCTCAGTGGTTCAGCTGCCAGACTCGCAAGCACAAGAAGCAGAGTTTGATCCCCTGCACCAAAAAAAAAAAAAAAAACCCCAAAAAGAAATATAATTTCAGTGGATTGGATAATGAACAGAGCATTGACATAGTCTTACTCTTTGATTTGTATCATTTTCCAGTTGATAAGTATGGCGGCTATGTCTAATGTAAGTTACTCATAAGAAATACCGTGAGATACTGACGGGAACCCATCCATTCTGCGTATTTTATGTTCTTTGCAGGTGGTCCATGAGTTGGAACTTTATAATACAGGATATTATATAGGCATGTTCATGAATTCTTTTACTGTCTTTCAGGTAGGTGTAGTTTGCTATATAATTTGAGAAATATGTTCTTTTAAAAATTTTATTTATTTTTGTTTTGGTTTTTTGAGACAGGGTCTCACTATGTAGTTGAGACTGACCTGGAACTCACTATGTAGCCCAGGCTGGTCTTGAACTCACAGCGATCCTCCTGCCTCAGCCTCCCGAGTGCTGGGATTACAGGCGTGCACCACCATGCCTGATGCTTTTTTTAATTTTAATTTTGGTACCAGGGATTGAACTCGGGTCCTTGCACTTGTGAGGCAGGCAGTAGGACCACTAAGCTAAATCCCCAGCTGTGCTATATAATTTGAAAGGATATTAATACATTTTACTATTGGAAACGCTATCAAAATTTTCATTATGAAATGTTAATCTTTTGTTAATGTGTCACTGAGTACACGGTTACATAAGTATAATCTTAAAGGAGAGATAATCCTTTCAGGTTCTTTTTTTTTTGTACCGGGGATCAAACTTGGGCCCTTGTGCTTGCAAGGCAGGCAGTGGAAACACTGAGCTAGATCCCTGGCCCTTTTCAGTTTTAAAAACAAAACATTGACCATTAGAAAGATTAATGGAAGGCCGGGGATTTGGCTCAGTGGTTCCACTGCCTGCCTGCGAACATAAGGGCCTGAGTTCAATCCCTGGTATCAGAGAAAAAGAAAAGACGAATGGAATTATCATTAAACAAATAATTTATTTTCCTTTATCTTTGACTTTGAAATAGCTGTTTATATGTGTGTGTGGCGGGGGTGGGGGGAGAGAAAATGAGATTGTACCCAGGCTCTCAAAATCGAGCAAGGGTGAGTCAGAGTACGAGACACTTAAATGTGGTTAGAGAGCACGTAAACTTTATTTAAAAGGAAAGTAACATTACTGTTTTTTAGGAATGTGGCCTGTGGGTGTTGACGGACGCAAACCTCGTGAAGGATTCCATTGATGGTGTTTGTAAGTAGGACTTGGCAGTAAGTGGCACCGTGCCTCCCTCGCAAGCGCAAGGTCCTGAGTTCAATCCCAGGCACCAGAAAAAAAAAAACATTTTGCCAGGCGTGGTGGCGCACGCCTGTAATCCCAGCACTCAGGAGGCTGAGACAGGAGGATGGCTGTGAGTTTGAGACCAGCCTGGGCTACATAGTGAGTTCCAGGTCAGTCTCAACTACATAGTGAGACCCTGTCTCAAAAAAACAAAACAAAACAAAAAATTTTGTCTTTTACTTTGCATATTCAGTGGCATTCATGTAGGTGGTCCTTTCTGTTTGTGTTTGGAAATACTGGGAAAGAACATGCAACCTTGTTTGGGCTCCCTGATATTTGAAATGAAAGCTTGGCGTTTGCTCTCTGTAACTACTGAGAGGTGGTTTTGGAAGATCCTTCTCCCCCGCTTCTCCTTTCCCCTCCCCTCCCTCTCCCCCTCCTTCCTAGGAGGGTCATAGATGTTTCCCAGTCCTGTGAGTTGCTACATGAGGCTGGCCACCGAGGAGTAAGAAGTATGCTTTTAGAGAGAAGTCGTTATTTTCTTTTTTGGTACTGGGTATTGAACCCTTTACCAGTGTGCTGCACCGCTCCCCCTTTTATTCTGAGGCAGGGTTTGGCTGAGTTGCCCAGGCTGAGCTTGGATTTGTGATTTTTCTCCCTCAGCCTCATAAAATGTTTTGACTGAAGAAAATACATATGTAAAAATGGTTACCGTAGAAAGTTCTACCGGTACATGATCTGGAAAGCATCTTTGAGATTTGTCACCGTTTCTGTCCCCGATCCTTGCTTCTGTCAGGGTTACTGGTTTCTCGGCACCAAGCCCACTGCCTGGCTTTGGGCTGTTCTTGCCACCACAGAGCACCCCGGGTCTTGTGCTGAAGTTGAAAAGAAGAAGACTTAGGAAGTTGTCATGACCTCTACGTATCTAAAACACATGGGACATTGAACTTTCCTCAGAGAACTCTGTCCTACGCTGTCTCCCAAGCATCCGTCTTTGTCCATTTTGCAGTCACAGCTTTTGCTCATCTTTGGTTCATCTCTGCTTACCAGGTCCGGCTGACGGGCACAGTGGTCCTCATTTTGTTGTCAGTAATGTTGCTGGGCCTTGTATGTGAGGGGTCAGATTGACAACCGGCTGTGGATTGAGAATATTTTTTAAAAATAGTGTTTGAGCTGGTGGCGGCTCACACCTGTAATCCCAGCACTCTAGGAGGCTGAGGCAGGAGGATCAAAAGTTCTAGCTCAGCTCGAGCAATTTAATGATTTAGTGTGAGATCCTGTTTCAAAATTAAAAAAAAAAAAAGGCTGAGGATGTCGCTCAGTGCAAAGGCCTTGGGTTCAATCCTCAGTATCAAAAAAGGATTTCTGGCCTGAACATGTTCTGTTTTTGTCTTGTTATCATCCCCCGGACAACACGGCGTAAGAGCTGTCTACATCATGGTAGGCATTCTGTGTAACCCAGAGAGGATTTAAAGCATCCGAGAGTGTGCGGATTATCTGCACATACCACGCCATCTTTTAATAAGAGGATGGAGCATCTGGAAGTTTTGGTAACTACGAGGTCCTGGAACCAATCACCTAGGGATACCAAGGAACGATTCTGTCCTTTCCCTTTTCTGAGAAACTTCTGACTCCCTCGTCAGGAGAAACCTGCCATTCCCACTAGCATATTATGTCCCTGGAAGCTTTGCCGCATCACTTTTCTGCTTCTCTTCTGCTCAGGGTGAGTAGGTAAATGGAGCCCAGGATTTGCTTGGCTATTTTCAGACCCTCTTCAGCAGCCCTCAGTTAAGAGCACTGTATTGCTTGAAGCTCAAAAATTTCAGCCCTAGGGCTACGGATTTAGCTCAGTGGTGCTGCCACCTGCCCACCAGTGCAAAGACCCGAGTTCAATCCCTCCCCCTAAAAAATCAACTGTAGCTTCTTCAATCAACATTCATGTACGTCACTGCTTCCTTTTTTATCAGTGTACAGCCCACTCTCATGAGACTCAAGTCTTAACGCCTGCTGTTAACCTGGGGATTTGAATGTCCGTGTGTGTGTGTGTGTGTGTGTGTGTGTGTGTGTGAGAGAGAGAACACCTAGTGGACACATCTTGTGTCGCCCAGAAATGTCTGTGTGTCTGTGTGTGTGTGGCGCGCCACCTAGTGGACACATCTTGTGGCACCCAGAACAGGGTCATCACTGAACACGTCTCTACCCTTGACATTTCCGGTGCCTCCACCTTCACCTGTGTGTTCCCTTAGTCTCCTACACTTATTAACTGTCTTCTTTGGTCTTCAGTCTTTTGCTTTTAAGTTCTGGTTTTGGTTTCTTTTGCCTTTAGTTCTCTCCAGTACCTAAAGTACAGATTAATCACTTTGGTAGAACTCTGTCCCAGTTCCTTGTCCTTCTTACCATATCTTTCTGGCTTCACTCAAGTCTGGAACAATGAGACGATTTGTCTTACTCTCTTGTTTCTGTACCCCGATGCCTCACAAATACCTCAAATCCCATGTGCCGTAAATCAAGCTTACTCACAGCGATCTTCCTGCCTCAGCTTCTCAGGTGCTGGGATTACAGGCGTGCACCACCGTGCCCGGCCCAGAACCTTCCTAACGCTTCATAACTAATTCCTTAATGAAGTAGCCTAGTGGCTAAGAAAGGAATTTACTCTCACACATTCCTGGCTTTGAATTTTGGCCTTTTGACCCTGGGAAAATTAAACTACCTAAACTCCAAGTTTTCCTTTGCACTATAGAGTGAATTATATTACGTGTCTCATAGGATTGTTATGAAGGTCAGTACAAAACCATAAAAGCATCCTGCATGGAATGGCTACCAGTGCGGGTTCACATACAAGGGTTATTTCAATAACTCAGTGTTTCGCACATTTGTCACTTGTAAGTTTGCAGTTTCTCTTTTATCCTATCCCTTAGCTCTAGGGCATTTACTTTTCGTTCAACAGGGAGTGATGACTTTGCTTGCGTGCCTCACATGGGTAAGGCACGTGGATTCCCAGCTGCCTAGAGAGCCAAGCAAGACTCATGGTGAGGTCGGTGCTGAGAGGAGTGCTGGAGAGCAGTGGCCTCCCCAGTGGGTGGGGACGTCTGCGCTGGGGCTGGGCAGAGCATTGTCGCCTCCTGACTTTGCCCAGGTTTCTGCCATCACCAGCTCTCCCTGACCATCTCAGAAGCTAACTCCTTGTTTTACACCAGATCGAACCTGTTGTTCACCCTGATGGCAAAGTTCTTTATAAGACATAGGTTAAGGCATGTATTTGAGTTAGGTCTCAACAACTCCATTAATTTGGAGTTTTATTTTATTTTATTTTTTGGTACTGGGAATCGAACTCAGGAACTTGCGCTTTCAAGGCGGGTGGTAGAACCACTGAGCTAAATCCCCAGCCCCTAGGTCATGTTTTTAATGTATTTTAAAACCTTCATTGGATCGTTATTGTTTAAAAGATTAAGTCCAAATCCTTCAGCATGGCATAACTTGATATTTTAAAATTTGAACTCAGCCATTCTTTCTCTCCTCATTTATACTACATTTACCTAATACTCACTGTCATCTTCTGGATATGTTTTTTGTACTTGGCTCACTTTTTCCTCCTCTGTGTGGGATGCTTTTCATTTGGAAACTTAATGAAAATGGAACGCAAACCACTTTAGGCAAAATGGAGACTTCGTAGCATCTCCTTTCTCTTTTCCATATTAAAAAACCACTTTATTCATACTCCTATTTAATTGGCTTATGTAATATTTAAATTCCAAGTCAATATGAAAGAAAATTGGCATCCGATACCACTGCCTCTGGACAAGTGAGTAACTCAGTTGGTCAGAGCGAAGTGGCCCGGGCGTCCGCCGCAGACTTTGGGAAGGACTGGAGCATGAGGGGTAGGTGGGCTGGTGGCTTTTGTAGGGCTCGCCGGCTAGGGGATGCTCGGGGGTGCTAGGGGAGCTCCAGGCTGATTGCCTCTAACAGGAGGGACCATGCAGGTGATGCAGGATGAAAAGGCTTCTACTCAAAAGCGGACACCCGAGCTCTAATTTGGGTCCAATCCAGGGGAGAGACGAGGAAGTCTTCTCACTTCTCTGGTCCTCCTGCCTGCTGCACCCATCCTTGGGCTGCAATAGAATCGCAGGACTGTGCTCCCTGCTCTGCTGCGTAAATAGAAGCAGTAAGAACTTTACAGACCCCCAGCACTGCACCTGCTCATCTGCTGCACATCCCCAGTATCTGAGCTCTGCCTCCTCTCCTGTGACGATGTTGGGGGTATAACTGGCCCTGTTTTAAGCATTTTTTATTAGTACACGTTGACCGTATGTAGGGCTCACATTCATTGTGGGGAATTTGAGCCTGTACTGACATACCCTAATTCTTTTTTTTACCATTTTCCTCCCCTCCTCACTTACAAAAGCTTTGTTTCCATTTTTCTCTTCTGTTACGTGGGGAATTTGAGCCTGTACTGACATACCCTAATTCTTTTTTTACCATTTTCCTCCCCTCCTCACTTACAAAAGCTTTGTTTCCATTTTTCTCTTCTGTTCTTTGTTTCGCAAACCCTTCCTACCCTCACTGTCCTGGCTCCCTTGTCCCCCTTCCCATCTGAACACGTTCTTCCTGTTTCCAGTACCTGTCCTCCACTTTGCTCCTTGTTTACCCTTAGGGTTTCTCATACAAGAGAAACAACGCGATACTTAAACTTGTATGTCGGATTCACTTCACTTCAGATTATGGTCTTGAGGAGCATCCGCTGACCTACAAGTGACGCAGGTTTATCCTTCTTCACGGCGGAGTACTACTCCACTGTGCATAAATACGGCATTTTCTTTATCCACTCATCGGATGGGCATTGGGCTATTTCTGAGATCTAGCGATTACAGACTGTGCTGCTATAAACATGGGCACGTGCGTGTCACTGTGGTGTGATGCTTTGGACTCTTTTTTTTTAAATTTGAGGCCAATAAGTCACCTCTTTTACTCATAAATCTTCCTTGTGGAGGGTAAGATGTGTGTGATCACCCATACCACAGTGAAGATGAAGTAAGCTGGCTGGTTAGGAGGACTTGTCAGTTTCATTTTGATGGGGACAAGAAGACATGAAGAAGTTGGCACTTTTGCGGAATGGAGAAACGTAACAGTAGATTTTTTTCTTTCATTAATTTTTTGGTACATTTTAGGTATATAATTTGCTGACATTTGTCATTGGGAATTTTTAGCTTTACATGATGTATCTTGGTTCTTAGTTTTTCCCCATTCCCCTGCCCTCCCCTCCCCCCTCCCTATTTACAAAGATTTTGATTCCATTTTGACTTTTCTTATATTTATTCCTTTCCCTTCTTTCCTTTCCTCTATCCCTCCCACTTCCCCTTCCCCTGCAGACCTTTTCTTCCTATTTCACATTATCTGTTATATATTTTGATCCTTATTTACACTTTCAGTTTTTCACACCAGAGAAAGTATTCAGTATTTACACATGTGTGTCCTATATGTTTCACAAAAGTCTGCTATCTAGAAGATATAAAGAATTTTAAAAAATTAGCTCTCCCATATTTAAAGACCCAACTCAAAAATGGGCATCTGAAATGAACAGACATTTCTGAGACAAAGAAGTAGAGCCGGGGATTTAACTCAGTGGTTCCGCTGCCTGCCTTGCAAGTACAAAGTCCCAAGTTCCATCCCCAGTACCACCCCCCAAAAAAACCCCAACAAAAACAAAGTAGAAATAGCAAATAAGCATATGAAAAATTGTTCAGCATCACTGGTCATTCAAGAGCTGCAAATGAAAACAATGCTGAGATTCCACCTCACCCCACAAAGAATAGCTGCTATCAAGAAATCAATAACAAATGCTGGCAGGGCTGTGGGGAAAAAGGAACACTTCTCCATTGCTGGTGGGAGTGCAGACTGGTGCAACCACTGTGTAATCAGTATGGAGATACCTCAGAAAACTAGGATTAGATATCCCATTTGACCCAGCTATCCCTCTGCTGGGTATCTTCCCAAAAGAATTAAAAGAATCATACCACAGTGATATATGTGCATCCTTGTTCTTGGTGGAGTTTGCAAGAGCTAAAGCTTGGAAACAGCCCAACTGCCCATCAACTGGAGACTGCATAAAAAAAAAATGAGTGTTTTTATAAAATGGAGTACTGCTCAGCCATAGAGAATGAGAAACTAGAGACATTTATAGCTAAATGGATGCACATTGAGGCCATACTCTTAGATGCTTTTAACTCTTTCAAGAAGATAATTAAAAGGAAATAGCTAAGTCAAATGGAAACTTCAATTTTAGTTTTTTGAGGAATCTCCACACTGATTTCCACAGTGGCTGTACCAGTCTACACTCCCGCCAACAGTGGAGAAGGGTTCCTTTTTCACCACAGCCCTTCCAGCATTTGTTACTGGTTGATTTCTTGATGATAGCCATTTTTCCTGGAGTGAGATGGAATCTCAGTCTTGCTTTAGTTTGCATTTTTCAAGTGACCAGTGATGTTGAAGATTTTTTCATAGATTTATATGCTGTTTTTACTTCTTCATCTGAAAGATGTCTGTTCATTTCAGATGTCCATTTTTGGATTGGGTCTTTGAATTTGGGAAGGGTCTGATTTTTTTGAGTTATTTATGTATTCTAAATATTAATCCTTAGTACGAGGAACAGCTGGTAAAAGTTTTTTTTCCTATTGTGTGGTTCTTTCTTTACTCTGTGGGTGGTTCCTTTTGATGTGCAGAAGCTTTTAAATTTGATGTAATCCCAGTTGGTGATTCTTTGTAATATTTTCTGTACAGTCAGCGTTTTATTCATAAAGTCTTTGCCTACTCCTATGTTTTCTAGTCTTAGCTATTCTATTTTCCGGCAGATTAAGTGTTTCTGTTTTTATATTGATATGTTTGACCCATTTCAATTTTAGTTTAGTGCATGGTGAGAGATGTGGGTCTATGTTCATCTTTGATATGTGGAAATCTCGTATTCCTAGCACCATTTTACCATTTTTTTTTTTTTTTTGGTACCAGGGATTGAACTCAGGACCTTGCACTTGTGAGGCAGGCAGCAGTGCCCCTGAGCTAAATCCCTGGCATTAGCATCATTTTTTGAAGAGGCTGACTTTTTTTGCATTGAAATTGTTTGGCCCCATTGTCAAAGATAAAGTGACTGAGTGTGTTTGGAGTTGTTTCTGTGTCTTCTAATCTGTCCCATTGATCCTCAGGTCTTTTTTTTTTTTGTCTGTACCATGCCGTTTTTATCACGGTAGTTTGTAGTATAACTTCAGGTCAGGGATTGTGATGCCCCCTGCCTTACCCTTGTTGCCCAGAATTTCTTTTGCTCTTCTGGGTCTCTTCTGGTTCCATATGAATTTTAGAATTGTTTTCTGTAATTTTGTATGCTATTTATATCTTGATTGGGATTGCATTAAATCTGTATAACAGTTTTGGAAGTATGGCCATTTTCACTATATTGCTTCTGCCTATCCAAGAACAAGGGATATCTTTTCATTTTCTGATATCCTCTTTGGTCTTGTGTTTTTGGTCTGTAGTTTTCAATGTAAAAGTCTTTCACTTCCTTTCTTAGATTGATTCCTAAGTATTTCATTTTTCTTGGTGGGAATGTGAAAATTGTTTGCCTGATTTTTCTCTCAGTGAATTTGTTATTTGTGTACAGAAATGCTATTGATTTTTGAGTGTTCACTTTATATCCAACTATGCAGTCTAATTTGGTTTTTAGGGTCTTTTATGTAGAGTATTATGCCATCAGCAAATAATGATACTTTAGCCTCTTCCTTTCCTATGCTTTTCCTTTTATTTCTTTCTCTTGTCTAATTGCTCTGGCTAATGTTTCCAGAAAAAAAATTTTTTTCTTTGGTACTGGGGATTGAACTCTGGTCCTTGCACTTGCGAGGCAGGTGGTGGAACCACTGAGTTAAATCCCTGGCCCTCCAGAACTGTATTGAACAGAGGGAGTGGTGACAGTGGACATCCTTGTCCTGTTCCTGATTTTAGAGTGAAAGCTTTAGGTTCTTGACCATTTCATACGATATTGGCTCTTGGTTTGTCATAGATGGCTTTTATCAGATTGAGATAAAGATCTTCTATTCAAATTTTCTGTAAGGTTTTTATTATGAATGTGTATTAGACTTTGTCAGTGCTTCTTCTGTGTCTATTGAGATGATTATGTGGTTTTTGTCTTTGGTTCTGTTAATGTGGTATTTTACATTTATTGATTTGCATATGTTGAATCCTACATGGCTATAGTATATATTCTTTTTGATGATTTGCTGCATTGTACATGCCAGTATTTTATTGAAGATGTTTACATCTATGATCATTAAGGAGATTGACCTGTAGTTCTCTTTTTTGGTTGGATCCTTCTCTGGTTTTGGTATCAGGGTAATACTTGCTTCCAGAAATGAGTTTGGGAGTCTTGTTCCCTTTCCAGCTTCATGAAAGAGTTTGAGGAGTAGTGGCATTAGATCTTTTCTAAAGTTCTTGTCAAACTCACAGTGATCCTCCTGCCTCAGCCTCCTGAGTGCTGGGATTACAGGCGTGTGCCACCACCACGCCCAGCAAGATTATTTAGAATTTTTATATCATCTTGATTCAGCTTGGGTAATTCATATGTGTCTCAGTACCTGTTCATTTCTTCTGAAATTTCTGTCATATTAGTACACATCCTCAGAGTAGGTACTAATGATCTGGAGTTCTGCAGGACCTCTTGTGATTTCATCCTTTTTATTCCTAATTGAGTAGATATGGGTCTTTTCTTTCCTTCTTTTGATAAGGTTGGTTATGGGTTTGTCTATTTTAATTAATCTTTCAAAGAATCAAACCTTTCAGCCATTGATTCTTTTTCTTTTCTTTCTTTCTTTTTTTTTTTTTTTTTTTAGTCTTAGTTGCGTTAATTTCTGCTCTGATCTCTATGATTTCCTTCTTTGTATGAGATTTGGGTTTAACTTGCTGTTGTTTTTCTAGAAGCTCAAGGTTCAACATTAGGTTATTTATTTGAGCTTGTTCTATTTTTTTGATGTGGGAATTCACGGCTATAAATTTCCCTGGTAGGACTACTTTGATTGCATCCCATAGGTTCTGGTATGTCATATGATCATTTTATTGTAGAAACTGCAATTTTTTTCTTTAATTTCATCTGTGACCCATTGGTTGTTCTGGAGGGTATTATTTAATTTTCACGCTTAAAGTATTTTGTGTAGTTTCTTTTCTTGTTGATTTACAATTTCATTGCACCATGACTTGATAATATACATGGGATAATTTCAGTTCTTTCGCACTTACACAAGCATATTCTGTGAGTTGGTATGTGGTCTGTTTGGGAGAGAGTCCGGTATGCTGCTGAGAAGAATGTGTGTTCTGTTGGTTTGGGGTGGAATACTCCGTTGATAACTGCTCATTTCATTTGTTCAAAGGTTTGGTTCAACTCTGATATTTCTTTGTTGATTTTCTAGTTGTTTTGTCTGTTTTTGACAGTAGAGTATTAAAGGTTCCCTGTTATAATTGTATTAGTGCTTATCTGATTTTGTATCCACTAGTGTTTACTTGATATAGTTGGGTATGCTGGCATTTGGTGCATGTATATTTGTGATTGTTATTGTTCCTCTTGGATTGTTCCCTTAACAAGTACATAGAGACCTTCTTTGTCTCTTCTGATCAGTCTTGGCTTGAAATCCACTGTCTGCAAATAGAATAACTATTCCTGCTTTTTTTGTGTGTTCCTGTTGTGTGGAATATTGTTTGCCATCCTTTGACTTTCAATTTATGAGTTTCTTTTTTTAGTTAAATACATTTTTTGTATGCAGCATGTGGTTGGATCTTGCTTCTTGATATATTCTGCCAGCCTGTTTCTTTTGATTGATGAACCATTCACCTTGATGGTTATAACTGATAGGTATTGTCTTGTCTTTGTCCATGTATTATTTTCCTGTTGCTGATTCACTTTCTTTTTTTTGTTGTCACTTTTTGGTTTTTTGAGACAGGGTCTCACTCTGTAGTTGAGACTGACCTGAAACTGTGTAGTCCAGGCTGGTTTCGAACTCACAGAGATCCTCCTGTCTCAGCCTCCCAAGTGCTGGGATTATAGGCATGCACCACCATGCCCAGCTTTTGATTCACTTTCTTTCCCTTCTATTTAATTACTTACCTCACCTAGTGGATTCGTTCTATTGGCATTCTTGGAATTGTTGTCTTTTTCTAGCATATCCTTCAGAAATTTTTAGAATGTTGGTTTGGCATTCATGAAGTTATTTAGGTTTTTCTCTTTTTAATCACAGAAGTATTATATTTCTACTTCAATTTAGAAAGGTACGGTGGACCTTGTTTCTTCAACTTAATTCTTTTCACAGTTCTGGTCATAAACTGAATTGGTTGCAAATAGAATCCAATTTCTCCATAAGGTTGACATTGAACCTGACCATTGAATTTGTTTTGGTTCTCTTCCAATTCCATTTGCAACCACAATCTTTGAAGGAATTATGCTCATGAACTGCGGGGCAACCCACTTTCCAAACCATCTTCTGTCTCTTAAACAGAAACTATCTTTCTATCAATAAATTCTCCTTACTCTAAAAAAAAAAAAAAAAAAAAAAAAGTTCATGAACTCAGGTACCATTGTAATTTTGCAGGGTACCACAATCTGAGATGGAGATTGTTTTCTTTCAGGGCTTGAAATACTTCACTCCAAGCTCTGCTTGACATAGGTTTTGTTTTGAGAAGTCTGCTGTAATTCTGAGGAGCTTGTCTTTATAGGTGATTTGTTTCTTTTCGGTACTGGGGATCCAACTCAGGTCCTTGTGCTGGCAAGGTAGGCAGTAGAACCACTGAGCTAAATCCCTGGCCTCTCTAATAGTTTTTGATACTGTGCTTGTGTTAAATTTCTGGAATCTTGACTATTATATGCCTTGGTGTAGTTTTTTTCAATCATGGCTAATTGGCATTGTATATATGTCACATATCTGTATGTCAAATTCTTTTTCCATGCTTGGGATGTTTTTTGTTATTACTTCTGTGAACAGATATTTTATGTCCTTTGTCTTGTCCTCTGATTTTTCATTCATTCTAATTTTACATTATTCTTCTTTCATAGTATTCTTCATATTCTTTTGTATTATTCTTCTAGTAGCTATTGGATTGATTTTTCATAGTACCTTGCTGTTTTTAAGAAGTCTTTCATTTGGCAATTGCTAACTGACTGACACCCTGTCTTCCAGATATGATATTCTGTTTTCACATTGTTTGATTCTGCTACATATACTTTCAATAGAATTTTAAATCTCCTGGCTATGTGTTTGACTCTGTTTTATGGAATCCAGTTCTTTCCTATGTTAGGCATTCATGGTTTCCATCATTTTCCTAAGTGTCTTTATTTATTCATTTTTTAATATATATCTGCTTTGGATTCACTAACCATGTCCTTAATTATGATCATCATCTCTTTAATTATCTGTGTAATTTTTTCTGTTTTGCTTTATTTTTAGAGATTCATCTGCTTAGTTACTTCCATTGTTACCATCTCAGACAGTTCAGCTGGATAGCTTCTGATTTCTTCTACCTCAGTGCCCCTTGGATTTGTCTTGGGTGAGCTGGAGGTCTGGGATTGCATCTTCTGTGTTTTCTCATTTTTTATTTATTTATTTTTTGTTTGTTTTCTGCATTGATGCTTGTAAATTGCTTAGGTAGGTAGCTTTATTACTAGTTTTGAGATCTCTAAGAAATGACTACTTTTCAGAGATATCTTCTAGGAGTAGCTGGCTCTTGGCCTTCAAGTCTGTCCCAGGATCCTGCCTCTTCTGTTTATTAGGGATTAGAGGTTCCAGCCCATTTGACCTAACACCTAGATGTTTGGTACTGGATTGTAGTATTGTTTATGTCCCCAGACAGTCTGGGTATTGGCATACGAGGAAGATCAGTTGATCACAACAGCTATGTCACCTAGACTAAAATGGTACAGTCAGCAGAGACAGTAGCCTCAAATGCAGACTGTGGATAACTAATAATTTGTCATTGTTAACCATGTGTACAAGATTTATAGTTATAGAACAAAACTAAGACAAATCAGAAAATTATACACAGTAAATATCCACTTCATAGAGTAATTTTATCCTTAGGAGATAGAAGAGGCAAAAATAGAGAAATAAAAGAAGAAAAATAGATTGGAAGCAAAGCTGAAGGACAGAGGAAGATTACCCAAGCTTCAGGAAACTGGTGAAGGAGACAGGAGGGAAGGAAAGAAAGAAAAAACAAAGTCAGGGCAAAACAAAAACAAACTAAAAACAGTGTTCACCCTCACAATGAAACAAAAACAAACCATCAGAGGAAAAATACCCAAATGAATAAAAACAAAAGCAAAGAAAGAAAAAAAAAAAGAGAAAATTTTCTGTGATTTCAAGCCTGTGGTTATCTTCTGGGGTCTATAGTTTTGTGACAGTGTCCAATTCAAGGCATGACTCTGACTCTACTCTTGCTGGTAGACAGAGGAGGCAGTCAGAGCCCAGATCCGTGCTAGATAATCCCAGCAAGTGGCAGGAGGATTGGGGTGCTGGTGGTGTTAATTTTGAGATTTTCAAATCCATGGAAGTTCAGGCTGAACTTGACACCTGGTCGTGGGGTTGAGGCCTGGGTCACATAGCTTATAACACACTAGATGTCTTTGGCCAGCTTGCCCACAGCTCCCCGATCATGAACGTCTGTGATGTCCCTCATCCAGTCACTGTGGTAAATCAACCCTGGGAGCCCTGAGATGAAGCCAAGCTGAAGCTGCTCTGAGTCCCAGGCTCAGTTGTTCTCCCCCTAAAATGGTGTCTGACCAAGTATGTGTTCCAGGGGATACAGTGGTCACTTGGAGGTGCACCCCTCACCTGCTGTTACAGCAGACAGAATCTACTGGTGTGTTTCTCTCTGGCGACCTCTGGAGTCATCATCTGCTTTCACTGTGTCTCTGTAGATTCCATCTTCTTTTCTCATGCCATGAGCCGGGAGCCGGGGAGAAAGTTCAGGTTGCCCTTTCCTTTCTCTGCATCGTGGCTGTCTCTTTAATTTTTCTGTAGGTGCCATTTTCACTTCGGGTCCTTCCTGGATCCCGGACATCCATTTCTCACCTTTTTTCCTCCCCCAAGTTTTTGTTTTTCAGTGTCTGTATTCTGAATCTCGGAGAGGCTGATTTATTGCTCCTTTACCACTCCGCCATCTCCCCGGAAATTCTCTGTCCTAGCATTTGCTTTCATCATTCAGGTTCTATGTACTGTTAACCATTTTCTGTGTGACAGATCTTTTATATACCTCTGTCATCACCCTTAAAATCTCTATTGCAATTTTCTATTTGTTTCATTGCATTCATCTTTATATTCTTGGGATCCACAACAGTGTAATTTTCTTTACATTTTATTTTGGTTTTACATAGAAATTGCAAAGAATATATGATTGAAAGCCTGTATGGCCATTTTAATTGAAAAATGCAGTAAACTGGCCAATTATAGCATGGCTGACTAGCCAGTGCTAAATGGTACAAAGGAACTAAAAGGAGAGTTGAAAAATTGTGGAAGCTTTAACAATGGGATTTGACAATTAAAATTTCAAGTTACACTGAACGGGGTGGCACATGCCTGTAATCTCAGCACTTGGGAGGCTGAGGCAGGAGGATCATTGTGAGTTTGAGACCAGCCTGGGCTACATAGTGAGTTCCAGGTCAAAACAAAAAAAGAACCCCTGCCAAAAAAAAAAAAAAAAAAAAAAAAAAAAAAAAAAAAATTTCTGGCTCTGAAGTCACTGCTCACAGCTCACATGGTTTTTGGTAAATCTCTTGACTTTGGTGCCTCTCAGGTTTCTCAAGATGAACTCTAAAATCTCAGCCAGCTGAGAGGGACCATGATTCTGTGTATCAAGTTTACAGTTCATTCTCTCGGATGACTGTGTGCCTAACCATTGTTCCCGTTTATTTTTAGATGACACTGCAGACTATGTTGAGAGATTTGTAGAGGAAAGTGTAGAGGGTTATGCAGACATTCATGATTTCTCTTCAGTCAGTAGTCCACGTGTCAGAAAGCATTTTCCAGAGACTTGGATTTGGCTAGACACCCACATGGGGTAAGCAGTTATAAACTTCTTTGTTCGCATATATTTTGCTTATTGTATGTTTTAAATAAACATTGTATTGCAATATTTAAGCACAAATATAGTATAACGAAGAATGAAGTAAGCCAAGAGGTTTTTGTTTCAGAGTGACGGTCACTAAATCTAATTATGGTATTTAATAAAGTTGCATGCAGATTGAGGCTGCAGAGTATCATTAAGGAGTAGGGAGCCTTTTAAAAAATGAAGGATAGTTTTAATGTTCTTCAAGTCTCACAGTTGGAGAAAAAAGGCTAGGAGTACATTTGTGGCCATGCGCAGGAAATGCTCAGTTACCTGAGGCAGGACAGCTGCCTCCTCGTAAGACCCCATCAGCCACAGGGAAGGAGCGCAGGTATGGAAGGGGTTCAGCATCACCGAGCAGCCCTGGGATCCCTGATAACTGAGTAGAGGAGTCTTGGAATCTGGGCTGGGGATACAGCTCAGTGGTGCTTGTGTGCCTAGCATGTGTCAGGCCCTGGGTTTGATCCCCAGTACTACAAACAAAAGCAAAACGAAAAACAAAAGCCCTTAAAATCTAGATAGTATTTTACAGTCACACTTTGAAGAATACTTTCAATCAGACATGAATCTCAAACAACCACTACAGAAATAAACAAAAAAGAGCCGGCACTGACAGAGATAAAGAGAAAACTTATTCTGCAATCGAGAAAAAAATGGGAGTGAAGTTTAGAAATGCATATTTATCCTCTGTACAGAATTATGAAAATATATCGATCATTCTGAAGCTATAAGCATTGTAGAAAGATTTTATTGGAAAACAGATCAGTATGCAATATCATAATCTACTTTGTGAGAACTCGAGATCTACTTTTTTATGCTAAAATGCTTTTAAACTTAATAAATGACAGAAGATTAGAATTTCCCCCAAATTGGTTATGTTAACTTATTTTGAAGTGTGTCCCTTCTTGGTTTACTGATTTTTGTGTTTGTCTTCACTTCAGATCCAAGATTTACCAGGAGTTTGAAGTCACTGTGCCTGATTCTGTCACTTCCTGGGTGGCTACTGCTTTTGTGATCTCTGAAGACTTAGGTCTTGGCCTAACAGCTGCTCCTGTGCAGGTAGCATTTTAAGGGCTGCTCTTAACGTCACACTACCCTGAAGCTAAGAGTTTCAGCTACTTGATAGATTTTTAAAAAAGATTGCTTATGATGTTGCCATGATTTAGGGATTCTTTGGCTTTGCATTTCCGCTTTCCATGTGTTTCAAATTTTAGAATGTGAGCTGTATTAAATGACTTGGCAAGTCTCTATTAAGGTTTGGGTAGGAAAGTTTATTACTGAGCTGATCTAACAACTTCCCATGGAAAGGAAAGAAAAAGGATGTTTCCGAGTGTCCCTCAAAGGATGAGCAGAACTTCTCAAGATGTCCCTTGGTGAAGGTGATTCCTTCACATCTCCTTGGTCAAATTGCATCACATTTTGTTTCCAGTGACCAAGAAGAGTAAGAATGACCATGTGTACCCTAGACCAGTGCTGTCACTTCTGGTACAGTACCTGGCACTCCCTGCTCATAAAAGTCTGTGTTGCCTTTTTACCATCCCCAAATGAAATTTATAGAAAGTATAACATACCCACATACATGGAAATGAAAGGAAAATGTGTATAGTAACTTAATACGTATTTTAGGATGGAAGTGGTCAGGCAACATAAACATTTGCAGCAGGCAGAGCCACCCTGCACGTAAAGTTATGAATGCAGTTTGATGTACATGTGTTGAGTTCAGCAGCTAAAGAACCACTGCCTTTGGTATTGTAGATTTCTGAAATAGCGAGCAACTTTTGGTGAAGTTACACACAAAATAAGATGCAGTGTTCTCTTGATTTACAAAATAGTTGTATCTGTGAGAAATTCATTGCATGTTGAAAAATGCTTTGAGTTTGTATATAAACTGGAATTATGTTGTAAGCTCAGACCATTTTTTTTTCATTAAGTTTATTGGTCCTTTTTAGGTATACAGTATAGTTTACATTCATCACGGGAATCTTGTACCTTTACATGATGTATCTTGGTTCTTATTTTTTCCCCATTCCCCTGCCCTCTGTTTACCCGCTCCTCCCTTCTCTATTTACAAAGACTTTGTTTCCATTTTTTTCCTTTTCTTGTATTTTTTCCAGCTCAAAGCAGGTTTTAAATAGCTACTTTACATGAATGTCTACAGAAATGTTCAGGAGTCATGAGGAGCACTAGACAGTTCTCCATTGATTGAGACTCCCTGGGCATGGTAGAACTTCCTGGCCGGGTGCCAGTAACACCCCCAGTCTTTGTGACAGTCCAAGACGTCTTTGCAAATGTCCAAATAAACCTGTAGGCCGAATTACTGCCACCCTTGACTCCACTGACTTAAACCAGTCTAGGTTTAGCTTCAGAGATAGAGGAGCAGCTGGGCATCCCCTTTAGGCTCAGGATCAGAACAGGATCACCAAGGAGGAAGAGGAACAGGAGGAGGAGGAGGAGGAAGAGTAGAAGGAGTGTGTGTGTGTGTGTGTGTGTGTGTGTGTGTGTCGCTATGAAAGGGAGTGAGCAGAGACTTCCCGTACTCGTTTGAAACAGCGATTTGATTTGGTCAGTGGTTTTTCAGGGGGCTCACGGAGTAAACACAGTGTTAACAGAGGAGCAACTCGCTTCAGCATCAGATAGGCTTTTCTGTGTGCCATAATGTGAGCCTTTACTAGTTACAGAGATCTCCAGAGTTTTCTTTGTTGTAAAATAACATCCTGTGAGTGTAACACCCTCAGAGGGTTGTAATGACTAAGTGATATAACTTATGATGTTCTTAGTTCCTGGTAGGTGCTTACTAATGTATAGTGATTATTATATTAAATACCGTAAATCAAGTCAATTTGCTGTTATTCGTTTGGGATCACTTTTGTGCTTTCTGTTGATAAGCAAGTAGACATTAGTAGGTGGACTTATAAGCTTTACAGGCTTTGTGAAGACTGCTTTTAATTAGGTATAATGTGAAGTATTTTGACCAGAATAAAAATATGCCTTCCCTGTGTTCTTTCCAGCTACAAGCCTTCCAACCATTTTTCATTTTTTTGAATCTTCCCTACTCTGTTGTCAGAGGTGAAGAATTTGCTTTGGAAGTAACCATATTCAATTATTTGAAAGATGCTACCAAGGTAATACATTCAAGATTTTGTTGGTTGTCTGTACTTCAGGAGAAGTGGTTCCACTGCCTGCCTTGAAAGCACAAGGACCCGAGTTTGATCCCCGGTACTAAAAAAAAAAGAAAAAGAAAAAGAAACCATGCAGAGATTAGGTGGTGAAATACTTGGACATCTAAGCATGTTACGAATTTCTGGGAGATTGCGCATAGATGTACTTTGTCCGGGATGTCATGAGCACGTCTCTGCACTCGCTCCTTGATTTGCAGCGCTTCCTGTGGTCATGGGGTCCTGCTTTTCTCCTCCTGCCCCCATTTCTCACTGCCTTTCTGGGCCTGTTGATGTCCAGCGCGTATTCCCTTGAGGACCTGGTTGACACTGAGGTGCCTTTACTGAGGGGCCTCCCCTATGGTGTGTGTCCATTCTCTTCATGGCCAGCCATGTGCCTGTACCGCCTTAGCCACTCACTGCCCAGAAGTCAGGGATGAAGTCTGCTGTTTGTGTCATGCCCACAGTCGTGCAAAACAGAGGGTTGATTTTTTTGCCCTCAGAGTAACTAGGGATTTGCAGTTAACTTTATAGTGTGAAAAATGCCATAATTTTTGAAGTATTATATCTATACAATGCAGTATATAT
>NW_022900939.1:34066388-34092753 GCF_012274545.1 Fukomys damarensis
ACACATATACATATATACACACATATACACATACACATATATAAACATATACACACGTATATACACATACACACATATACATATATACACATACACACATACACATGTACACATATATACATATACACACATACACATGCACACACATATACACATATACACACACATATATACATACATATATATACACATACTTATATACACATACTTATATACACATATACATATATATATACACACACACACATATACACATATACACACATATACACACATACATATTATATACACATATACACATACATATACACATACACACATATACACACATATACATATATACACACATATACATATGCATATACACATATATACACATATACATGCATATACACACATATACACATACATACATACATACATATATTGACAGGTATTAAACCCAGGACTTTGTTCATGCTAAACACATATGCTACTACTAAGCTGCTTTTTTTTTTTTTTTTTTTTTTTTTTTTTTTTTTTTTTTTTGGTTTTTTGAGACAGGGTCTCACTATATAGTTGAGACTGAACTGGAACTCGCTGTGTAGCCAAGGTTGGTCTCGAATCCACAGCGATCCTCCTGCCTTAGCCTCCCAAGTACTGGGATTACAGGCATGCACCACCACGCCCGGCTGCTTTTTGGTTTTCAGTTGTACTTCTTAATCTAGTCAGCATGGTACAAGTGAAAAATCTGGAGTCAGAAGGTGCACTCTCCTGTTTGCCACTACCAACATATAACTTAATTGTAGTTTCCTCATCTAAAACAATGGAAATCATAATTACTATTTGCAAAAAAATGTTTTGAGAAGCAGATGAAAAGGTAAATTTGAAAACACTTTATAAAATACAAGGTCTCGAAAAATGCTATGAATGAGACCAGCAACTCTGGCATATGCTTTAGGACTAATGTCTGAATAATACTTTTTGGGGATCATTTTTGTAGACTCTTAATAGAGGTAGTAACACTTATCCTGTTTGTCTTATGCTTTTCTAATGGGACCAATGTCTCCTAGGATGTCACAGTTAAATTAGGCTGGTCACGATACTAGTACTGTATATGAAATAGCTTTTCTGTGACAACCTTATTACTTCTCGGCATAAGGAGAGAACTTAATGGTAGAAAGCTAGAGTGTTTCTTTCCCCAGTTAGCTTGAGGTGAGAGGGGAGTGTATATGAAATAAAGTTTTTCTGATCTACTTTCATTCTCTCCTTAGCTGAATGTTTGCCTCATCTTTTTCTGTGTTTGAGCCTCATAGATTTAAGTGGTGATAAGACATGGAAGAGCATTTATTATCACCAAATCTTTGGTATTTTTTCCTTCTAGGTTAAAGTAATCGTTGAGGAAAGTGACAGATTTGATATTCTACTGGCTTCAAAGGAAATCAATGCTACGGGACACCAGCAGGACATTCTGGTCCCCAGTGAAGATGGTGCAGCCGTTCTTTTCCCTGTCAGGCCCACACATCTGGGAGAAATCCCGATCACAGTCAGAGCCCTCTCACCCATGGCTTCTGATGCTGTCACCCGGAGAATTTTAGTAAAGGTAAATATTTGGAGTCTTAAATAAATAAAATGGAAATACGTAATTGAAAATCAAACAAAGTGGTTTTTCCCTCAGTTAAATTTGTGGGCAAACCTATTAGGTAATCTCCTCAACCCTCCTGGTAATGCCTGATAGTTTTTTCATCTGTGTATATAAATATGATATGTGAATGTTTTGGAACGTCTGCTTTATAAATTGAAGAAGCAAGGTGACTGTAAAGTCTTTTTCATGGTCATTTATATCTACAAGCTGTGTTACATCAGGATCTTGTGAAATCGCAGTCAAGCTAATAAGTAGATTGGGAATTTTGGATGCCCCAGTGCAGATAGAAGAGATTTTGTAGACTTCTTCTGGGAAGAATTAGAAAAAGAAAACATCATAGTGGAGAAGCACTTGGGTCTGGGATCAGATAGCTCTGGGTTCGAATCTCTGCTTTATTAAATGTGGGGTTTTGGATAAGGCACTTAATTGTTCTCCTGGATGACAATAAAACCTGTCTCAGCTTTTTCCCACCCCACTGTATCTTCTCCTTTGTCATTTCCACTGCTGTTCCATGAAACATTTTGTCTGATTTAACCAGGAAGTAGATAGATTTGAAGTCAGAACGAAGCACTGCCAGGAACACTTCTAGCTGTCCACAAACTACGGATCCAACAAGCCCGGTGTCCATCTTCTTGTCCATGCTGAGTTCTCTGTAAAGAAACCAAGCCCATATTAATTTTGTCAATTTTCTTCATAGGCTGAAGGAATAGAAAAATCATATTCACAAGCCATCTTATTAGACTCGATTGACAAACAGACGACCCTGGCAACTCTGGGTTTCACGTTTCCCCCTGATACGGTCAGTGGCAGCGAAAGAGTTCAGATCACTGCTGTTGGTAAGAACAGAGCGTCACCCGTCTCCTGGTGTATTTGTGTATAATAATATCAATTGCTCACCTATTTATAGTCGTATTTTCTTATTTATTAAAATGAGAAGAGAACATAAAAAGTTTTTGTTCATCCCAGCCGCTAATTGCAGTAGAATAGCAAGTTATGCCTGTAGGTCAGCTTCTCCCCGTCTTCAGGGCATGTGTGAATCGCCTGGGATCTGTTCCAAAGCGGGTCTGGGGTTCCGCGTTTCTAAGAGGCGAGGGTGCTGCTTGTGTTTGCAGACCACAGGCTGAGGGGCAAGGCCCACAGTACTGGGACCGGAGGGGGTTTACTTCCAAAGGTAGAGCTTCTGGCTTCTCTGGCTCTTGACCCCTAGGGAGTAGTACCAGGATTTTCTGTGAAGCTTTGTGAAAACACAAGTAACTCAATCATTTATTAAGTTAGAATTTCTTGGGCTCTGGCTAGGGCTGGTCTATTTTGAAAAATTCTACAAGTGGTTCTGATAAGCAAGGGCTGAGAATAACCACTTGGTGCGGTTCTGTGTAAGGACACAGCCAGCTTTACAGCGGGAAGCTGCCCACCGATTTAGTTGCTTTTCCTAGGTCCCTCCAGGAAACAGAACTTGTTTCGAATTAAACATGACTGAAGTCAGGGTTCTCTAGAGAAACGGAGCCCACTGGATATAAGCAAAGGGAGATTTATTATGAGGAATTTGCTCACACCGTTACGGAGGCCAAGGGGTCCCAGACTGGCCATTTCCGAGCTGGAGATCCTGGCTGGTGAGAGTGAGACCCAAGGCGGAGGCTGAGGATCTGGGTCAGACTCCCGCAGAGCCTGGAGAGAGGCAGAGGTCTCCTTTCAGGCCGTGTGTGCTGTTGCCCTCCCTGGTTTGGTGATGTCTGCCCGTACTCCTGAGAGCATTTGGCTTCATCAGACCATGGGTTCAGATGCTCATCTCATCCAGAAACCCTCAGACACACCCAGAATAGCATCCATCGGATTCATCGGGGCGCTCGTGGCCTACTCAAGGTGACACATAAAATTAGCTGTCGCTAAAGTTAAAAAAATATATAATTGCGCTTTACAAAGAACTGCACAAGATTTAATTAATGACATCAAAGTAGTTTGTTTGTCTTTAAGGTATCAGGACCTATGGGACTTTTTCAGAGTTCTTTTAAAAAAATTTTAAATTTTTATTAGTACATATTGGGAATATCTAATGATTACATTCATTGTGTGGAATTGGTACATTTAAATCTCACCTTTATGACATGTAATGCTTTTTTTTGGTTTTGGATTTTTGAGACAGGGTCTCACTATGTAGTTGAGACTGACCTGGAACTCACTATGTAGCCCAGGCTGGTCTCGAACTCACAGCGATCCTCCTGCCTCAGCCTCCTGAGTGCTGGGATTACAGGCGTGTACCATCACACCCAGCTGTAATGCTTTTTATGATAGCCCCCAAGAAAAATCCCTATACAGAGGACTTTATTTGGAGCCCTAGATATACATTTTTAAAGGAATTAATTAAGCTTTTTCTGTTTACAGGAATTCTGCCTAAGCATCCCCCACGGTGTTGGGATGCTGGGGATACAGTGCTTACACAAGTACACACACACACCCATGCATACACACGCAGATCCACACACATGTATGCAGGCACATGGGAAAATCCTTGATGATGAACTATATGCCACCACTTTTTTTTTCTTTCTTTTTTCAGTATCAGGGTTTGAACTTGGGATCTTGAGCTTCTAAAGTCACTGAGCTACATCCCCGTCCATATATATATATATATATATTCATCACCACTTCTTAAATAAGAATGGGTCTATCTGTGCTCATAAAAATGCTGTCAAGATTGAATATTTTTTCAAGTTTTATTTTCATATACTCTTAAATCTATTCAGAAGCCCAGAATGTATGAATGTTAGCTTTGTTCTTTGGATGTTTGAAATTGTAAATTTATGGTTTCTTTTGAATGTTAAAAACATGACCTGCAGCGGCAACACTCTGACCAGACTCAGGTGTTGACACTGAGGTTGAAGATTTGCTGGTTGGGTTGTAGCCTGTTCATGAGAAAGAGGTCTTCCTTCACTTTTTGTTTAAGTTATTTCTTAGGATTGGATTTCCAGTAGGTATTTGGACTTGACATTTAAGCTACATAGAAGGATAATTCTTCTTATGGCTTAATCATAGTGGGGTCAAACTTAGGAACTCAGCCTCTGTATTGGAACTCACTGTGTAGCCCAGGCTGGTCTTGAACTCACAGAGATCCTCCTGCCTCAGCCTCCCAAGTGCTGGGATTACAGGTGTGCGCCACCACGCCCGGCCATATTTCTTGGTTTTTACATATTTCCCTGAGCCATGGTATTAGAGTGTGGATAGAAGAATCTTTTAGGCATGTGTATTGTCTGATTGTAGACTGCTAACTTTGAAGACTATTCCTAATCCTTTTTGATCCTGAAAGTCATTGAAAACTTACACTTGTCACCTTGCTGCTCCTCAGTAGAGCACATTACAAAATTCTCCCATTCCGGCTGTTTTAAGAAATACTGTTTCTCAAGGATTCATAGCATATTAGTGAGAAATCAGCAAAGTTATGTTTATGTGAAAAATATGAGTAATAAAACGTTTCTTTCTTGTATGAGAATCATGATTCCTATTAATCAATTCCTGACATTTTTTGTTCAAGATTTATTATTTGTTTTTCTTTTTTGACACAGGATCTCGCTATGTAGTTCAAGCTGGCCTTACACTGACTATGTAGTCCACACTGGCTTTGAACTCATGGCAGCCCTCCTGCCTCAGCCTCCCAAGTACAGGGATGACAGGTGTGCCCCACCACTCCTGGCTTGTTCCAGATTTAAAAAAAAAAACAACTTTTTTTTAACCTAATATGTATATGTTATATTTTCAGCTGATGTAAAAAGTTTCCTAATACATTGCATGAATTGAAAGTTCAGTACCATTGCATCATTAGTTTTTGATCATATAATGTGGTGTAAACTTTCCAAGGTGCTCCCGTCTCGCCTGTGACAGATGCTGTCTGTACTGAGCAGAAGGCTCTGCCGCGGCGGGTGAGTTGTTGGTTGTGTCTGTCCGGTGACCGGGATGTCTTGTGCCTCCAGGTGATATCCTCGGTCCCTCCATCAGTGGCTTAGCCTCACTGATTCGGATGCCTTATGGCTGTGGGGAGCAGAACATGATCAATTTTGCTCCAAATATCTACATTTTGGATTATCTGACTAAAAAGAAACAGCTGACTGATAATATAAAAGAAAAAGCCCTTTCGTTTATGAGGCAAGGTAAGCATTTTAGAAGTTCATTTCTGTTTGTACAAAAGTGTCTGTTCTCTTTTGAGGCAGGGGTTGTCCGAGGCGTGCAGTGTTTCAGAACCCTTGGATTTGTTTCAGTGGGTGGGGGGCTGGATGGTGCTGAGCCGGGCTAGGCACGAGTTCACTGGCTGCTGCTGGGGGTGTGCTAGCTAGGACTGGTTTCTGTGTCACAATAAGGGTTCAGAAAATTGAAAACTAGAAATCTAAAGGAATGAGTGATTGTTTTATCATCTTTTTTTTTTTTTTTTTTTTTAAAAAAAAACTCAGGTCCTTGCGCTTGTGAAGCAGGTGGCAGAACCACTGAGCTAAATCCCCAGTGAGCGATTGTTTGTTTGTTTGTTTATTTAAAAAAAATTTTTTTTTTGGTTTTTTTTGAGACAGGGTCTCACTATGTAGTTGAGACTGACCTGGAACTCACAATGGAGCCCAGGCTGGTTTTGAACTCTCAGTGATCCTCCTGCCTCAGCCTCCCGAGTGCTGGGATTACAGGTGTGCGCCACCACTCCCGGCTAAAACTTTTTTTTTTTTTTTTTTTTTTTTTAGCCCCCTAAATTTTTTTTTTAATATAATGAATGGGTTATATGCCAGCAGAGGCAAGCTGTTTTGCTGACTTTTCCACAGAAGAATTAGAAAGCTTGGGAAAGGCACCATTTTGATGTGAGCCTTTCTTCAACTGCGTAGAGACCTGTTTATGCTCAGCTAAATTCTGTGTGATAATAGTAACCAGCGAGCAACCCTGTTTAAACACTCTACAGGTGCTTCATTTAATTCTCACAAAAGCCTTAGGAGGTGGGTGTATTGTTACTTCTCCTTTACGGTAACTTAGCCGCAGTTACCCCAGTGGTCCATGTTCTTCCTCAGCACGCTGCAGAAGGGTTCCAGTTTGCGATCTCCCGGGTTGTTAGGAGCAGTGGGATGCAGGAGGGACCAGGAGTGTCCCGAGGTGTTTGAGTCCCACCGTGTGCAGCAAGTCTCCGCGGGGTTTGTAAAACGGGAGAGGAATGGGGTCCCGTGGGGACGGAAAATCTGCAGTCGTTCACACTGTGTGAGCTGTAAGGTGTGGGATCCGAGGGGACGAGCGGGCGTCCGTGTCCGGAACTGTGGGTCGAGGTGCTGTCAGCAGAGGCTGAGCAACCATCTGGGCCACGTCAGGAGCAATGAGGGACACGAGACCCGGGTTTGGAGTCCGGTCAGGTCTGAGCTGAGTTCTGATGTGAAGAGGGAGCGGTCTGTTTCCCTCAGATTAGCGCTCTGGGCTCCCTCTCAGACCGGGAGACCTCAGCTCCTCCAGAGGATTCCCAGAGATCTGCACAGAGGTCCCCACTGCAAATCAGCATCCTTTGGACGCACGTTTGTGGATCAGCAATGTTTTATATGTGCAAGGTGTGATAAAAATATGTGATGTCTACATTAAAAAAAATTGTTACCGGGCTGGGGATTTAGCTCAGTGGTTCCGCTGCCTGCCTCGCAAGCACAGGTCCTGAGTTCGATCCCCAGTACCCCCCCAGTTTTTATTACAGAAGACACATTATCATTAGTCCCCCCAGAATACTCCCCCTTGATTTGAACACTCATCCTTTCCCTCTTGCCACTTTCTGAGGCAGTTCTCAAAGTCCTCTTTCCTGAGTGTTTCTGTGAGGTGAGTGCTGCCTCTGTACTCTCCAGCAGAAAGAGAGACTCGTAAAAACACGAGGCCTTGTACAGTGGGTCTGGCGCTGTGTGCTTCTGGCTCTTCCACAAAATCAAAATGAGCACGAAAGGTAAATGTTTTCAATCTGTTTAGGTCATCCAGTCAGCCACGGCAGTGCAACTAAAGATGCTTGCGAAAGAGCACTTCCAGAACTACTCAGAAAGTGGCTTTAATCATGGGATGGCTGTGTTTGAAATGGGGGGTGTTTCTGAGGGGAATTAATGGTCATGTATATATCGTTTACTGTAATAATTTAAAAGATTTAAACATTTACCTTATTTTTGAATCGCACCTAGTACGCATACGAGACCTGTTCTTTTTTTTTTTTCTTCCAAATTCTATTATAATTCACTTAAGAAGCGGTATCAAGTACTCTCTGTGGTTATTGTGTGCTGGGTTAAAAAAATAGTTAGATTAAGGAGATGAGTGAAAAATATTGGAGACTGTCATAATTTAACTGTGCATCTTTTGAAAACAAGATTCTGGTTTGTATTTAAGGTTTAGTTTATTTAGTTTGAAGTAGAAAGTTCTTAGGAATTATATTGGCGTTTTGTAATTGGTATACATTCTTTGTGACCTTTTGATACAATAAACGAAAATATTTCAGGAAATGCTAAATAATTTAATATTTGCATATGATATATCAACTGTAACTTTGCCTAACCAAACATTAAGACTTTAAAAAGCAGAATAGATTTGGGACAGTTTGAACCACTTAAGGAATGATAACTCATCCTTTACAAATAATTTGAGTTTGTCTTCTAGATGGTGGACCAGCAAAGGACTAAAAAACAGTAGATCCTTTAGCGTCTGTTTTTTTTTTGGTACCGGGGATCAAACTCAGGACCTTGTGCTTGAGAGGCAGGTGGCGGAACCACTGAGCTAAGTCCCTGGCCCAGTGTCTGTTCTTTTTCAAAAGCAGTGCTGGTCCCTCAGGCCGCAGTGCCAAGCCGTGGTCTGTCAGAGAGGCCCTCTGAGCTCCTCACTGCCGGCTCAGGAGGCCTCCTCACAGCTATTGGTTGTTAGAAGGTGCAGTGTGACCAGAGGGCAAGGAAGCCTTTGGTGTGTAGACGCAAGTCTCCCACATCACTCAGAGTGGGTGTCAGCACGGCCAGAAAGGGATCCCATACCTGGCGTGGTCGCTTTGCCAGCTGTGGACGCAGAAGTGGGCTCCAGATCCCGGCTCTTGTCTTGGGCTGGCTCCTCAGGCTCCAGAACATTGGTTTTCTGTAAGCCGAGAGTAATAAAAGTATGTGCTTGATACGGTTGCTTTGAGAATTTCGTGAACTGTTTGAGCACTTTATTCAACACAGAGTAGGTGCCTTTATCAGCTCCAGTAGAGTTTTTGGTACTAGCTATGGAATTAGGCTCTAAAATCAGCAGGCCAACCCTGTCCATCCTGTTGCTGAAAACACATATGGAAATCTTCCGATTCTAATACACCAATCTTGTGCTTCTCCCCGACTGCTAACGGTTCCATCCACGCAGCGTGGTTGTACACTGGGATTGTCCAGTGGCTTCCTCAGGGGCCTCCACACTGAATCCACACTGAATCTCTGTGTATTCAAAGACATGCTTTGAAAAGGTCAAGATTGTACTGTTTTCTTGCTAAAAATCCTCCAATGGGTTCCTGGCCTTGACCAGCCAAGTCCTGAGTGAACTGACACTGGCCTAATCTTCAGCCTCACCTCAAGCTGCCCTTGGCTCCCCTCTGTGTGACTCAGGGCCTTTAGCTTGTGCCTCTTTTCCTGGAATATTCTGCCCTAGATTTTTCCACACCTGGCTACTTTCCTTTTCTTCCCCGCTCTCCTCCCTTTCCCTTTTTGAGACAGCATCTCCTCCATAATCCAGGATACCTGGAACTCAAGAGTCTCCTGCCTCAGCTTTCTGAGTGCTGGGATTACAGGTGTGTGCTGGGCCCAACTCTTCTTTTCATCATTCAGGTGGTTTTTCCTCATAGTGGCTGGAATGGGCCTTCCTTGTTGAGTAACTTATATATATCATCACTTAATTCTTTCACTTAACATTATTTAAAATCACCACCTGTCTTCCGAACTTGAGAGTGAGCTCTTGACTGGGGAGTGGGTACCTCAGTGAATGCTGAGCAGGCGGAGGAGTTTGGGTCGTCATCTTCCCATGGGAATGAGGCCTGCGGAGCTTCCGCAGGGCGCCGATTACCTGCAGACCCTAAAGATTCTACCAGGCAGTGAGACCAGTGCTTTCAGCGCGTGCCCCTCGGAGCCCTGGAAGTGGCTGTTAAAAAGTCAGCAAAATGGAGTTCCCCAAAATACATCCTCTCTCTCTGGACCAAATGGCATTTCAGAGTGGTGCAAAAGTTTCCCGCAGTGATACTTTTCGTTATGAAATCAGGGTCTCATTTCAGAGACTCACTATTTTCTTTTGCCATAACACTTGCCAAAGTTCTTTGAATATAGTGTAGTCGTTATTTTTTAAGAAATTAAAGTGGCTTTGGTATGAGTCATGATTATATTATTTGTCATTTATGAGCAGCTCACTGTTTACTTGAATCATTCTTGGCCCAGCAGCCCTGTAATCTAACCCATTTGTGTTTTGGTCCAAACAACAGCTACATCATTGAATGAAATATGTCTTGTTGTTCCAAAAAAAAAAAAAAAAAAAAAAAAAAAAAAAAAAAAAAAAAAGAAAAAAGAAAAAAAGTAGAACTGCAAAATGAAAAGTATTCCTGATAAGGGTTCTGAAACTGTTAATTGAAGATGTAAATCTCACATTTTTCTCAGCTACTTGAAGCGTAGCACCCCCGGCTCAGTTTTTCAAGTGAAACTTAAACCGAATAGTTAAAAACATAATATTTTCTTGTTGAAACAAAACAGGAAAAACTAAATTCTCCCTTTGCATTTCATTGTCGTAGAAAGTAAGGAAGTTGATAACGATTACCTTTCTTTAGTACAGGAAACATTTTTAGCAGCTTTTGCCGGAGAAAGTGCTTCATATAGTCAGGAAAACTAGCGACTTTTTTTTTAAAATGCAATTTTTGATACTTGAGATAAACAAAATTAAATTATGTACAAACTTTTTTTTTGGGGGAGTGTACCGGGAATCGAACTCAGGTCCTTGCCCTTGTGAGGCAGGCAGCAGAACCACTGAGCTAAATCTCCCCAAATTAAATTATATTCAGAAAGTTACATTTCCTTTTTTTTTTTTTTTTTCCTGTGCTGCTTGGGATGGAATCTAGGGCCTCAGGCATGCTAGGCAGGTGTTCAAGCACTGAGCTACATCCCCAGACCCAGAGTGTTACTTTCTAATTTATTTATTTATTTATTTATTTTTTCATTATTTAGAGAATACTTTATTAGTTTCTGTAATCAAACCCACGTAGATATGACCTTACATATTTAGTATGATGTGTTACCCCTGTACACATGGAAAAAAATAAAAAATAAAAAAAAAATTAACATTTCTAGACCAATATGGTTGTCCATTTCTGTACAATGCCAAGTCAACATAGTAAATTGGGATGACTTTCCAAAGTTGGCAGCACTGTTAAAGTTTCCCAAAATTCAATTTATATATATATAAATTTTTTTATATAAAAAGACTAATAATAGGATGTTATGCATCGATAGCAGCAACAGCTTTTCCAGGTTCTGCAGATATCTGAACAAAATTATAGACATTCAGCACATTCCATTAAAAAAAAAAAAACAAAGAAAAGAATAATATCCAGAAAACAGCAAAGTTCTGTTGCTGTTGTGGTACCTGGTACCATTTTTTCTGTTAGCCTCTTAATCCTCATCTGGAAAGAGAATATTCTAGAGTAATATCATTAAATGTAACTCTGATAAAGCATGGTCCCTACTATGTATCATAAAGCAGGTACTAGATATTTTACATTCATAGAGGTATGATACAGTACCATCCTACATCAATAATACTAGATTCAGTTTTGGTTTGAAATTTACTTTGTCCGCAAATAAGATACTTACCCCTTCCTCATTCTGGGTTCCTGTCACATGGAGAACTGTTTCCTTTTACTTTTAGTCTCTGAGTTTCTTTTTCAACTAGGTGTGTTTCTTGTGTGCAGCATATTGTTGTATTTTGCTTCTTATATCATTCTGCTTATCTATTTTGTTACCTTCTTATTCCTTTTTGCCAGTCTATTTCTCTTGATTGGTGAGTTAAGGCCATTGACATTGCTGTTTATAACTGATATGTACTGACTTATTATTGGCATGTTATTGGCCTTTTGTTGACTCTTTTTACTTTTTCACCTTCTCCTTTTAATTTCTTGCCTTGCCTATTTGATTTGCTCTGTTGGGCCTCATGGTGTTGTTGCCTGCATTGTCTTTTTGTAGGATCTTGTTTAGAATTGCTTGTAGTGCTGGTTTGGTATTCATGTAGTTTCTCAGGTGTTCTTTGTCGTGGAAGTGCCTTATTTCCCCCTCCATTTTGAAAGAGAGTTTTGCTGGATATATCAGTCTAGGTTGGAGGTTGTTCTCTTTTAGTACTTGAACTATCTCATTCCAGGTTCTCCTTGCCCCAAGGGTTTGTGTTGAAAAGTCTGTTGTGATTCCGATGGGCTTTCCTTTGTATGTGATTTGTTTCTTTTCTCTTACTGGTTGTAGTATTTTGTTCTTCTGTTGGGTTTCTGGGATCTTGACTATTATATGTCTAGGTGTAGATTTTTTTTGATTGTAGCTAGTTGGGGTCCTATATGCCTCAGTTATCTGAATGTCCAATTCTTCCCCTCTGTTTGGGAAGTTTTCGGTCATTAATTCTGCAGACAGCTTTTTTAAGTCATTTGTATTTTCTCCTGCTACTTCATGTATTCCTATTAGTCTTATGTTATTCTTCTTTGCATCATCTAGGAGTTATTGGATGGATTTCTCATGATCTCTTACTGTTTTTAAGAGACCTCTCTTTTCCTGGTCACTGACTGCAATCTTATCTTCTATATCTGAGAGCCTATCTTCGCATTCTTTTATTCTGTTGTGTACACTTTCAATAGAGTGTTTAAGCTCCTGGATATCTGTTTGAATCTGTTTTTTTTTGGATTCCATTTCTTTTCTATGTTGGGCGTTTATTTTTTCAATTTCTTTCTTATGCTGGGCCTTCATGGTTTCTCTCATGGTCCTGAGCTCATCTGTTTTTTTGTCAGTTTCTGCTCTATAGTCTCGAATCACGACTTCCATTTTGCTCACTATCTCTATGGTTATCTGGGAAATTATTTCTGTTTTGAATTTTTCTAGAGCCTGATTGATCTGTTTTGCTACTTCCTGTGCTTTTTGTTCAAGGTGTCCTGGTGGTTCACTATCGGCCTTTTCATCCTCATTTGCCCTACTGTTTGCCGTTGGTAAACTGGAAATCTGTCTTTGTGTCTTGCTTAAGTGTTTTCTCATTTTAATTTTTGTTGTCAGACTGTCCTTGGTTTACTCTCTGGATTATCACCCAAATCTTTATGATATAGTTGCACCCTAGCTTCTGTGTCTCTAAGGACCCACAGACATTCTCATCTTCATAACATCAGAGAAAACAGCTCATCAAATCAACAGTAATGCTTTACCCCTACTAATACAATCAGCGACATATTAAGATCAAGCACAACTTGGACACTGACCACCTGTGGTAGTCACTAGTCTATCACCCTTAAATCATTTGAATATAATTGAAATCAAGAAGCAGTCCAGAACATGTCTGCAGTGAACAAAATTTCAATATAGTGTATTTACCATTTAATGGCTCAGACAGAGCGAGGATGCAAGACCCCTGATCTCAGTTAACTGATGGCTGAACCTCATGACACTGACTGACCTCGGTCTGCAAGGCCCACATTGAGTTCCCCAACCTTCTGAATGGTTGAACTCCACAATGTTCTATTACAGCTTTCCCAAGCCCTTTCTGTAAAGATGTTCAAAGTTGGGAACTCAGAAAAATACCCTTGATGACTACCTCTGTCTCTGCAGAGTGGGTCCAAAGACTGGCACAGTCAGGAGGATTGAGTGTGCGGGGGGTGGGGGGATTATGGGCGTTCAGGGGCGTCCACGCGGCTATCTTCCCGGTGCTTGAGCGATGGTGGCTGGGTCGTGATTCTCCTTCCCGCGGTGGATCGGGCCCGGCTACCTCCCGGCACTTGAGCGATGGCGGCTGGGTCGGGAGCTGGTGTGGTTCTCCTCTAATTTATTTTTATAGGCAAGACTTTCACCTTTATTATGATAAGTTCTAAGGATCTTAGATTCATGATTGGTCTAAAGAAAATTCATGAACCAGAAAAGTATGCATCTTACCTGACCCTCTATAAACATCAGTTTCCATGTAATTATCCTAATAGCCTCTTTAAAAAATAAATTTTATTTTAGCCCATTCCCCCACCTGCCCTCAAGACTCCTCCCCTCCCTATGTACAAAATCCTTGTTTCCATTTTTTCCTTTATTTTCACTTTTTTTTCTTGTCCCTTCCTCCCTCCCTCTCTCCTCTTTTTTTCCCCTTCCTATTTGAAACATTTCTTCCCTTTTCTCCATATCTGTTATACATTTTATTTATTTATTTGGCGCTGGGGATCAAACTCTGAACCCTGTGCTTTTGCGGCACGGATGGTCCCATTGAACTAACCCTGGCTATTATACCTTTTAGTCCTTATTTTCGCTTTCAGTTTCTCACACAGAAGAACAATGTGGTATTTAAACACTTGTGTCTGATTTATTTCACTGAAGATGATCTCAGGGTCCATCCATTTAGCTATAAATGTTATCTTTCTTTCTGGCAGAGTAGTACTCCATTGTATCCTAACAGCCTTTTGACTTCTTCTGCATTTCAAATTTCAGATGTGTATAATTCTAATCTAATCCTAATACTTTTCAAACTCCAGAGCTGTGGACAAAACTATTACAAAATTAAAAAAAATTTTTTTTGGTGTTGGAGATTGAACTCAAGGTCTTTACACTGAGCTATATCCCCAGTCCTTTTAAAATTTGGAGACCTTGTGGGATCCAAGAGAGTTACTTACCATAACTCTGCCTTTAATTTGCTTGCTTTTGAAGGGTAGAAGTGTCGTCAGTGCTATAGAAGCCTTTTGCATTTAATTTCAGGATATGACAGCTCTTATTTTTTGCATTCTGCTGGAAAAGTTCTTAGTTTTTAAATTTCCTATGACACTTAACATAAAGAATACTCAAAATTATATGGTGATGTTTTTTTTTCTTTTCCCTTCTCTACCCGTATTTCCTCAGTAAGAAGCCATTATTAGAAACTTTCATTCATGGCACAGGGATTTCCATTGAATACCTGCCTAATTTTGTGTCTTCAGGTTATCAGAGAGAACTTCTCTACCAGAGGGACGATGGCTCTTTCAGTGCTTTTGGGAATAACGATCCTTCTGGGAGTACCTGGTAAGTGGTTCTGACAGTCTGGTCTGGGTTGTGGAACGGGCTTTTACTAGGTCACATAGTGTCCACGAAGTTGACGGACATGGAACTGTGTGTAGATTTGGCGGCTGCTTTCCCCGTAGTCTGGCGTGAAAAGATAAGCATTTATTTAATTTTAGTTTTTTGAGACAGGGTCTTACTGTGTAGCTGGCCTTGAACTCACTATGTAACCCAGGTGGGCCTTGAACTCACAGCGATCCGCCTGCCTCAGTCTTTAAGTAGCCACCATCTTCAACTTTGTGCTCCAGAGTCAGACTGACCGACGGTGTCAGTCATTGCTCCATCGTGGATGGAGACGATCATCCTATAGAGGGAAAAGCTGGCCGTGGCCTTAGCGTTGCAGGTCCCGTCTTTGGTCAGTGGCCCTGTTGCTGGGGCTTGTGGCAGGGCAGCACATCATGGCAGAAGCCAAAGCAGAGTGGACCACATACCTCATGGCCAGAAAGCAGAAGAGAAAGGGACAGGGTCCCCGAACACCTCTTGGGGGCATATCCCGGTGACCGAAGGGCTTCCCCCAAGGCCAGGTGCTCAGGGTCTCCCTCCCTCCCCGCGGCAGTGTCCTGCGGACCTTGGGAGGACATTCGGGATCCAAGCTCCAGCACCGACTGTACCCCTCAGTTCAGACCTGGTGTGCTGGGGTAGCAAGCTCCTCCTGAATCATAGCATGTTGACCACGGTCTGTTTCTGTCCCATGCTGCGTCCTGTTGGGGCTCAGCAGACCGACTGCGGTCTGTGCCTACACAGCCACCATCGCACCTGCTTAGTGGGAGGCTCCAGCTTCGTATCCTTGGAACTCAAGGCTGGAGGACCTGGCTTGGCCTCTGCTGCTCTGTTTTTCACATTTTTTTTTTTTTTTGAGACAGGGCCTCACCATGTATGTAGTTGAGACTGCCCTGGAACTCACTATGTAGCCCAGGCTGGTCTCAAACTCACAGTGATCCTCCTGCCTCAGCCTCCTGGGTGCTGGGATTACAGGCGTGCGCCACCACGTCCGGCTTGGCCTCTGCTGCTCTGGACTCAGTTGAACACTTGTCAGAGATGCCCACGTGGCTGTGCCTGACGTTCACGGGCCAGGGACGTGAACTCCTCTGCATAATCCAAGTTCAAGGGAACTGGGTATTGTTGAGCGTTAGCAGTGTCTACCACGCTGAGCCATTCATGAGACAGACCTGCTTCAAATTTTCTCTTGTCAGGAGCCAGATATGCATCCTTTTTTTTTTTTCTTTGTGGTACCGGGGATCAAACTCAGGACCTTGTGCTTGCGAGGCAGGCGGTGGAACCACTGAGCTAAATCCCCGGCCCCAGGATGTGGATCCTTAAATAGAAAGATTTCCTTGTTTCATTGTTTGACATTCTTTTCACTTTACGACAGCGTTCTACATCAGGTTGGCACACATTTTCCTGAAAAGGGTCAGATGGTAGATACTGTACACATACTGGACCAGAAAGAACATAAATTGTATTACCTACCTACCTGCTTTCCCACACTCCTCCCTCTTTTCACCTCTTTCTCCATTTGGAAGTCATTCGCAGGTGTTGGTGGCAGGTTGGGGTTACAAATACCTACGAATACGGCCTGAGCTGGACAGGTTTGGGCCAGGCACATTTGGCCCATAAGGTGTAGCCCTGTAAGAAAGAAAAGTATCCGTTTTCCTTACTTGAAGTGCTACAGTTTGCTCGTAAACGGTGTGTCCTTCATCTGCAGATTTGGGACCGAACAGAATGTGTGTGGGATCTTTGGTACGTGGCTAGAATAGTGCAAAGATGACGATTTATTTAGCTCTCCTGGAGTGTCACATTTCCAATCTATAAATAATGAGGCGGGATTAGATGATTTCTAGCTTCCTTTCCAAATCTCATCTTTGGAGTGGGCCTGACACCTTTGGCCAGGCTAAAGTGGAACCAGGCCCACCTGCTAGGCAGGGTCTTATAGTCTCTTTTTTCTCTGGTGCACTTTTTCAGATTCTACCTTTGCTGAATTTCCAGATGGGGGAAAATGTGTTACGTTCACTCAGTGTCAACTTGGAGTGTATTTATAACATGTATTTTATGTATTTTTCTTTCTTTCACCAAGGTTGTCAGCTTTTGTTTTAAGATGTTTCCTCGAAGCCGATCCTTACATAGATATTGATCAGAATGTGCTACGCAGAACCTTTAATTGGCTCAAAGGACATCAGAAATCCAGTGGTGAATTTTGGGAGCCAGGAAGAGTGATCCACAGTGAACTTCAGGGTGGCAATAAAAGTCCAGTGACACTCACAGCCTACATTGTGACTTCTCTCCTGGGATACAGAAAGTATCAGGTACTTCATCTTTAATAAATGACTGATGGGAAAGCCAAGGAAGGTAAAATATCTGTCTGAAACTTTTAAAGGGTTCTGAAACTTTACATTGCATTTGAAATCTAAATTTGGGTACCCTCTCTTTGTATTTCAAAAGCTGAGGATAAAAATATTAACGTACTCTCCAGAGTAATAAGAGGATTCCAAAATGCTTTGTACTTAGATATTTTACCTATTATTGGTAACAGAAGTCAAGACATATTTTTTTATTATTAGAGGGAAGATGATTTTTCAGAGTTTGAAAATGTTATAGGTTAGTTTCTTCAGAAATGGCTCACCTGTCTACAGCCAGCCGTACCCCCCGAGCACGCCCAGTCTCGTCCGACCTCAGAAGCTAAGCAGGATCTGGCCCGGTTAGTCCTTGGATGGGAGAGATGGCTTGTCAGTCAGAAGTATTCCAGGTCCTTTTGCCTGGGACGAAGAATCGGATGAGATAAGCCAAAGACGGTGCCAAATGTTTATTTGACAAGGGTTCAAATGGGAAAGGCAACAAGGGAGGAGGGAGGAAGAAAGGAAGGAAGGGAAAAAAAGTAGAAGGAAAAAATGGAAACAAAGCTTTTGTACCTAAGGGAGGGGAGCGGGCTTAGGGGGTGGGATAGAATAAAGTAAAATTTATTTAAAAAGACTCAAAAACAGAAAAGTGAAGGTTGAATGGACATAGGGGAAATTAGCTCTGCAGAGTGAACTTGAGCCAAAGAAAAAGAAAAAGGGTAAAAGCAAAACAAACAAACAAAAAACAAAAAACCAAAACCCCAAAACCACATCTGAAATGTGGTGCAGCTATCCTGGCAACTCAGGAGAGGCTTTCCCTGATGGTCACGCTTTTATTCCGTCCGCATCTCGTGGGAGCTCGCAAGAAGTCCTCCGTACGGCGTCCTTGCATTGCCCTGGAATCTTGTAATTAACTGACAGGCCCCGCTCATTTCCGGGCCAGCTTTGCCTCGCCTTAGCTCCTACATCAAGAATATGTTCCAGCAAGGTGAGGTTGTGAAGGTTTTGTTTTACATTTCTGAAGTATCTCGGGACAACTGCAGTATCTACTACTTTAGTGCAAAGTACATCTGCTCTCTGAAAAGCCAGTTAGCGGGCGTACGTGCCGGGCTGAGGGGGCGTATGTGTGGAAAGCTCTGCTCGTGATCCTGATTTTGTTCCAGAGCTGTCCCAGGGTTTGATACCTTTCTGTTTACTTCACCTGTATTTCACAGGGTCAACAGCCATTCTCTCTACTAAGCTCCTACTCTTTTAGTAGCCCAGCACGGGGCTCACAGAAGACAAACTTTTCTCTAAACTTAGAGGTTGGACATCTGAGATTAAATATGAAGAATGTCTTTCTCAAGCTAGACTTTCTGCTTTCATCTGAGTTAATGGTACTCACTGGGATAAACTGGAAAGAAAATCTACACTTTATATTCCTTATTCTATCTAAAGAATGGGGCCTGTTTCATTCTAAATGATAGCTGGTATTATTTTCAAAATGCATGGCAACTCTTTAAATATCAGTGCATGTGGTTAATTTCCATTGCCTAGGGTCAGGTAGGGGCTTATCACACGCTGAAATTACTTTCTGAGTGAATGTTCTCTGGGGATTTAGCTCAGTGGCTTCACCACTGAGTTCGATCCCCAGTACCAAAAAAAAAAAAAAAAAAAAAAAAAAAAGAAAGCTGAGTGTTCTTATTTTCTGAATGAATGTTTAAAGTGCTTTTTGTTTTGAAAAGAAATAAGGGGTTATTTTGAATAATAAAATATGTATCTTTTTCTTCCAAGCCTAATATTGATGTACGAGACTCTGTCAGCTTCTTGGAGTCTGAATTTAGTAGAGGAATTTCAGACAATTACACTCTAGCCCTTGTAACTTACGCACTGTCGGCAGTGGGGAGTCCTACGGCAAAGGAGGCTTTGAATGTGCTGACCCAGCGCGCCGAGGAGGAAGGTAACAGAGAACTGGGTGAGGCTGTTGGACTCTGAGCGGTTAAGGGATGCGCAGGTGAGCCGGCTGCGAAGTTGGTTGCATTGCATCTTTGGAAAGTGATGCAAAATACACATCGTGAGGAGATCAGGATGGGCTTCCGGTGCCTTAAGCCTCCCCGGAGGTTTTATACAGAATCGCACGCCCAGGAGTCTCCTTCTTGAAGACATGTTCAGCGCTGTATAGAGACTCTGAGTTTTGGATGCCATTTCTGATTTGATAGCCTTTTGTGCTGCCGAAGACCCTGGGTTCCGGAGCACATGGGTTTTTGGTTCTCTTGCCTTTCTGAGCTTCAGACTCCCTGTCAAGTGGAGTGATAGCTATGTTAGGGTCACGGTGAGAAGGGACTGAGGTCATGTGCAGAGCCCGCCTCACAGCAAGTGCTCAAAGATGGGATCTAAATGCAGATAAGAAAAAAATGCTGCTGCTAAAGTAGGTTGTGTGGGTGAAAAATTTTTTTTTTGTGGGAACTGCTTTTGGTTACAAAAGGACAGAAAGCACAGGTATCCTTAGTCCCAAAACAACCTCTGTAAAGTGCCCAGGGGTCCGTGTGTGTGTGTGTGTGTGTGTGTGTGTGTGTGTGTAGAGGCTTTAGATGATGTCCTCTGACTCAAAGTTCTATTCATTCAGGAAACTGTAGCAAGGGCTTGGAGGGGTCTGCAGGAATCATTACAGTAGTAACAGGGATTTGGCACCCTCAGTCCGTCTCCCAGTGCTGAGGACTGCATCATTACTGCAGAGGCCCTGGTGATCCTGGCTTCCTGGGATGTCACGTCGCACCCAGGTGCAATCACCGTGGAAGTCCTGGGGGCGCCACGGTGGCCTGGGGTCAGAGCAGGATGACCTCCAGGAAGGCTGGCCACTTGGCCAGGGTCTCACTCAGGTTTCCGGGGGAGGCAGTGTGCTTGAATTTTTGCGCTTACAACATCAATTTCCAGACAATGAAAAAGGGAGCAGTTTCTCAGAATGTGAGAGCTGGTTCGTGGCAGATCCCAGGTCAAGACTCTTTCCCATGTGTTGGAAAGTATTTTGGGAATGACTGGACTCAGATAAGTTATATACATTATTTTTTAAAATATAGTATGTTTTTCTTTTTATTGGTGACCATTTTGTCTTGGGCCAGACATGGGGAATTTCTCTTGGGAAAAATATTTTAATCAAAACACCCTCAAATACAGGCAATAGGAAGAGAGTGAAAATTTGTAAGTTGTAGCGGGTTGAAAAGAGACTTATGTAAGTGAATGTGCCTTTGTGTGCTTGTGGTGAGTGTGAATGCTTGGTGTACGTGTACATACAGATAAAACGTGTTTTCATGCAAGTCAAAGGGAGTTCGGTGGTGCGGGGCTGTTTCATGGTGTGGCCTGTGAATTCGGGGCCACTGAATGCCGTTCTCTTTCTCCTTCAGGAGGTGAGCGGTTCTGGGCATCCCCCGCATCCACCCTGTCCCAGGGCTGGCAGCCGCGCTCCCTGGACATTGAGGTGGCAGCGTACGCTCTGCTGTCCCACTTCCTGCAGCTGCAGGCTCCCCAGGGCACCCCTATTATGAGGTGGCTCAGCAGGCAGAGAAACAGCCTGGGAGGCTTTGCATCCACCCAGGTGAGAGATGCAGTCGGTTTTCCTATTTATACTATGCACACATGTATTTTTAGGAATTACATGATTTCTTTTTTTTTTTTCATAGCTTTGTAAAGTTACTTAGCAGTTTAAAGTTGAGTGCCTTAAAGCAGTAATCTAAACTTTTTTTTTGTTTGTTTTTGTTTTTTGAGACAGGGTCTTACTATGTAGTTGAGACTGACCTGGAACTCACTATGTAGCCCAGGCTGGTCTCGAACTCACAGCGATCCTCCTGCCTCAGCCTCCCAACTGCTGGGATTACAGGTGTGCGCCATCACGCCTGGCTGTAATCTAAACTTTTTCTCATGAATTTCCTGTCTGATACTTATACAGAGTCGGGCAGATCTATGGCAGCGGCTGGGCACCTCTGGAACTGATTTAGGGTGGATCCTCAGGTCCACCTGCAGACCCTTCTGAGCCAAGGAATTCAAGGACCTTCAGGAGGGATCCGCTCTTAAGCGGGTGGGGAGCGTAGAGCAGGACCTGGGCATTGTTGAGCTTGCTTCTGGGAGACCTTGATTTACACCTGTGTGCACAATTGGTTTTCTTCTCTTCACAGGACACTGTCATGGCCTTAAAAGCCTTGTCGGAATTTGTGGTCCTAATGAATACAGAAAGAACGGATATCCAAGTGACAGTGAAGGGGCCAAGCTCACCACATCCTGTGAAGTTTCTGATCAACACACACAACCGCTTTCTCCTTCAGACAGCAGAGGTGTGGAAAACGATTGTTATTTAAAATCTATTTGGATGGGTCTTTATACTGGAATCCGCCCTCCCTCCCTCCCTCCCTCCCTTCCTACTGGGATTGAATTTATGATCCTCCTGCCTCAGCCTCCTAGAGTGCTTGGAATACTGCTTTATTTCTAATCTGCTGGCTTTAACATGAAGACTTATTCCCAGAGCTGTGCAGAGACAGGCAGCAAGGAGTAGGGCTGATCTCCTTTGGTTGAGTGTGCCGATCTCGGGATGGACGGAGGGATGGGAACGTTTCCAATGGAAAGGAAAAGACGGCACTCTCACGTCGGGGTGGGAATGCCCGCACCCCGCTTCCTGCTCTTCACCGTACTAGCTTGCATTCCATAGGAATTCCATTTTCTTCTCAAGCCAACTCTGAGGGAAATACCATTGTCACCATTCAATACATAAACTGAGGCTGAGAGAGGCAGGTAACTTGTTTAAGGTCGTGTTTCCAGAAACTGGAGAGCTGGGATTTAGACCCAGGATTCCCAAGACCGTGCTCTTTTTAGCCATTCCACACATCCTGAAAACACTGAGAGAAGCGGTAGCAGAAATTCTTGCTGTAAAGTGGAATAAAGGAATATGCTCGGCCCTGACTTTATTCTCTTAGCTAAACTTAGGGGAACAAGGACAGTGGACGCAGGGGACAACTTCAGGGCCAGAAAGTGAGGCAGAGAGTGAGGGTTAGGGTGAGGAGGAAAGCTAGGCACAATCCAGACGCGGAGTCCCCGTTTTCCCAGGAAGGCCAGAGGCCTGACTGAGGGAGGCGGGGGAGTGTGTTGCTTTTGTGTCGTGTCTCCAGCGCTTTGACCCTAGTGGGAGGACATGCGGTGGTAGCGCCGACGGGCCCTGTCTCCCCAAGCGCAGGAGACGTCCCCGCCCTCACTGCTCCGACCTGAAAGATCGCCGGAGCTCCGCGTGCTCCACAAGCTGCTGTCTCCCAACGCGGGTGACCCTGTTCTCTTGTGCTACGTGGAAGGGTCTGAAGATGGAAAACTGGCCTCATTCGCTCTTTTCTCCCACTTTTCTCCAGCTTGCTGTGGGACAGCCAACTGCAGTTAATATAACCGCAAATGGTTTTGGATTTGCTATCTGTCAGGTATGTAAGAATGCTTGTTTTTTCACTTATACTTGACTTTTTATAATAATTCTTTGCTTTAGGGCATTGCTAAATCTTTAGCTTAGAAAATTTATATAAAATCGTTAGTGATCTACTTTTATGACTGAGAAGAGATATATTACTCTGTTTAATAAAAAGTACTGGAGCTACTGGGCATGGTGGTACATGTTCACAATCCTGGCACTCAGGAGGCTGAGGCAGGGGGATCGCTGTGAGTTTGAGGCTACATGAGTTTTTTTGGCTACATAGTGAGACTCTGTCTCAGAAACAACAACAACAACAACCACAACAATCATAACAAAAAGTATGAGAAGTTACCAAATAGTGATTAAGCAGAAGTTATATATAGATAATCTGAAAAATATTTTAGGGGGATTACTCACATTTTGAAGTTAGGGTTAAAATCCTCCAATATGATTCATGTAAATAGTTGGGAGCTGTCAGTTTTTTGTGTAAATATAAGTTCGGAAATTAATAATGTTTGTGGAGTTCTTACCGTTACCTGAAAAACAAATATACATTTTACTTATAAATTCTTAATATTTATCTAAGAATATAAATATCAGCATAACCTTACAAATTATTGTCTTGAAGATAGAGAATGTGTTCCTTTAATTTAAAACCATATAAAATAAAAAATAAGACAGATCATGATTGTGTTCAGTACCCTGGTACGGGAAGAAAATCCAAAACAAACTACATTTTATGATACAGTAGGAGTAAAATAAAATAGAAGTAATATAAAAGTACTTACTGGAAATCCAAAATAGTATACGATAGGACTAAAAATAATTATGTACTTGGGCATTAGAAACAAACAAAAAAGATCTAAGCACACATCGAAACACTGACTCAGAAAGTGCCGGATGGCTGTGTGGAGAAGGGGCACTTTTCCAAAACCTGACGAAGTTATTCTAGTTGAGAGACAGGCGCTCTGCCATATCGGGCAGGTGTGCCTTGCTAAGCAGGATTCATTTGGTAACTTGAAATGATCCTGACTGTTTTGCATGGTATTCAAATAACAGCAGGCTGGAGGTTTAGCTTACTGGCACCACACCTGCCTTGCAAGCACAAGGTCCTGAGCTCCATCCCTGGTACAAGGAAAAAAAAAAAAATCAAATAACAGGGAACATTTTTAAAGATCAAGGAAAATGATAATACTGAAAGTGAGGGGGATTCCATGAAAAGGGTAGAAAGAATGAATATTTTGTATTGGATTTTACTAATTTAGACCACGGGAAAAATCATCATCTCCAAGCTTTTCATGAAAAGTAAACCCAGAAGTAAAGACACAGCATACTTTAAATACCATTGAAAAATCATATATGTGTAATTCACCAAATTGGCCAGAATTCATTTGTGGTAAACCAAGTGTAGATAAATCACTGAGAGTAAATGATTGCTGCTTGGAGTTTGAAGGCCTGTGGGGTAAATGTGATATGCACAGGTCAGAATGTTTACTGGTCCCACGTTTGTTTTTAAGTACAGAAAGCAGCGGAACCAGTAGGCGCTTCCCATGGGTGTGTGGGGGAACTGCAAAGATGTTGGACACCCGGAAATGGGTGATATTTTTATAAGTGCATGGGGAAAAGGAGGGCAAAGAAAACTCTCAGGTTTGCAGTAAACATGAACCTCTTTTGGGTTATAAAGTGCAAAGCTGTTGGAAATAAACTGCAAGATCTCTTGAGGTTCTGTGGTGGAAAAGTTGAGCTCCGTAAACCTTATTGCTTACTTGTGGACAGGGAGGGAGTATGACCCAAGGGACAAACTAGTAGTTCTTACTGTGTGTCACTAGGACGGGGATGATGACACAGCAGAGACTGTATCTCTTCAGTTGTATGAAACTTTTCTCCAGCTACTCCAGGAATCCTTTAAATTATTTCTAAAATTAATAGTTAATTTGTATAGTTTTAAGAAACAGCTGGAGATGTCCACAGTGAGATAAAACAGATGGCCCAGGGGGAAAACTACTATGAGTATGGGTTGTTGCAGAATATAAAGACTGGAACTTGCTGGGTGTGGTTGCACACGCCTGTAATCCCAGCACTTGGGAGGCTGAGGCAGGAGGATCGATGTGAGTTCCAGACCAGCCTGGGCTACATAGTGAGTTCCAAGTCAGTCTCAACTACATAGTGATATTCTGTCTCAAAAAACAAAAAACAAAAAACAGAAAAAAAAAAAGACTGGAACTCTTAGACTGAAATTTAGTCAGAGGATTTTTAAAAGTGTGTAAATGTAGGAGAGGTGCTAGATGTTTACTTCTGAGGGATGTGTGTGTGTGTGTGTAAGTACAAGATAAAGAAATGTTAACATTGCAGTTTAACTTTATGTACCTTGGTATCAAAAAAAGTAGATGAAGTAAAGCATTTGAGTGGATTCCGCCCCATCTTGGGATGAGGCTGGCCTAGGAAATTCTGAGTGACACCCAGTTTTCTGACTTAGGGCCACTCTGAGTGACCTTGGTCCTTGTGCCACCATGGGTCCCCAGTGTCCCCTGTGTCCCCTTCTTGCATCAGTGTGGCACAGCGTGAGCTGGAGAAAGCGGGTTGACTTGAAATCCATCATTTTCTTATCATCTTTGAAAAGCGTTCTAACTGTGATGAAGAAGCCTCAGTGGTTGATGTTTTCACTTGGATTTATTGTACCGAGAGTCAGTAAGGCTCTGGTTTTGAAAATCACTCACTTGGGTGGCAGAGCTGGAAGTTAGAGCTTGCTCTCAGCAGACTTGCCGGTCACTTCTCTTCCATCTTGAGGACCATGTTTTATGTTCCTTGTAAAAGCAGTATCGTGACTATCAGACAGTGTTCCATGATAGTTACTTGGATATCACCTGTGCCAAGTTTCTCCGTTTTAAAAATAAGTTCTCATAAACTTTACAGCATTTTTTAAATAATGTGCATTATTAGCCAATGAAACTGTATTTTTTCTAGTTCAAAGATTATAAACCCAGTTGGATTTATGCCAGTTAGAATCATTGCCTAATATTTAAAATGCACAATGGTGGCAATTTATTGTTAGTGATTTATTGCTAATTTATTATTTATGCTCATTTGTTATCTATTGCAGCTCAATGTTATTTATAATGTGAAAGATTCAGGGTCTTTTAGAAGACGAAGATCAATCCAAAGTCAAGAAGCCTTTGATTTGGATGTCAGTGTAAAAGATGATAAAAATGATATCAACCATGTGAATTTGAATGTGTGTACAAGGTAGGTCCCCCCTCTTTCTCCTTTTTTAAGAAATAGATTTGAAGATTTAATTATATGTCACCATCAGACTATGATTCATAGTTATATTTAATAAATAATTTAGTTTTGGGTTATACTTCAGTCTGTGGATTAGAAATACTACTACTTAAGTTTAAGTATTTCTTGCTCTTTTGTTTCTTATGGTACTGGGGATCTAAACTTGGGGCCCTTGTGCTTTCGAGGCAGGCTGCGAAACCACTGAGCCAAATCCCCGGGTTTAAGCATTTCTTTAACATGCTCCAAAATTATTTACAAGTTTCCCTCATATGTATAATAAATATAAATAGAAAATTTTATAAATTAATAAAACTCAAATTTAATTTAGGAAAACTTCAATCATCTTTAATATTCCAAAGTGAATTTCTTGTGAGTTACTTTTCTATTGAAACAGTTTCATTCCAGGTTCAGATTTAAGCTTAATTTTTATGCTTTTGACCCAAACCCTTATCTT
>NW_022900939.1:34092848-34095417 GCF_012274545.1 Fukomys damarensis
TTTTTTTTTTTTTTTAATACTGGGGATTGAACTCAGGACCTTGCACTTGCAAGGCAGGCAGCTGAACCACTGAGCTAAATCCCTGGCCCACAGAGAATAAGTTTTTGAGATACAGGGATTTTCCGGTTTAGAGGATTCCCATTTAGATATTTAAACTCTGATAACTGAAACTCCTTAGAAGTGCTTGTGAAGGCGATTCTTTTTTTTTTTAATTTTTAAATTTTATTTATTTATTTTTTCTTTTTATTGAGTTTATTGGTACAATGTAGGTATACAATACAATTACATTCATCATTGGGATTCTGTACCTTTACATAATAGATCTTGATTCTCATTTTTCCCCTTGTCCCTGCCCTCCCTTCACCCCCTCCTCCCCTCCCCATTTACAAACACTTTATTTCCATTTTTTCAGTTTCTCATATTTTTTTCCTCTCCCTTATTACCTTTCCCCCACCCTTCCCACTTTCCCTACACCTTTAGCCCTTTACTTCCTATTTCACATTATTAATTATCTCATTAGGATCCTGTGTACTATTATAGTTTTTCATACCAAAGAAACTATTTGGTATTTCAGTTAAAGAAATCTCTGTATGAACATTAAAAATAGGGAATCCTAAATTAAAACTAAAAAGGAAAGTAAAAGAGAAAAGGCAATGATGTAACATCAAAATAATCCTTAATTCTGGAGATGAAAATGGTCCCTGAACATATTTAAATTGCTTCTCGCTCTTATAGTCTTATCTTATTCTTTTTTTCATTATTTAGAGAATACTTTATTAGTTTCTGTAATCAAACCCATGTAGATATGACCTTACATATTTAGTATGATGTGTTACCCCTGTACACATGGAAAAAAAATAAAAATAAAAATAAATTAACATTTCTAGACCAATATGGTTGTCCATTTCTGTACAATGCCAAGTCAACACAGTAAATTGGGATGACTTTTTCCAAAGTTGGCAGCACCGTTAAAGTTTCCCAAAATTCAATTTATATATATATATGTGTGTGTGTGTGTATATATATATGTATATAGACTAATAATAGTATGTTATGCATCGATAGCAGCAACAGCTTTTCCAGGTTCTGTAGTCATCTGAACAAAATTTATAGACATTCAGCACATTCCATTAAAAAAAACAAAACAAAACAAAAAAAAAACAAAGAAAATAATAATATCCAGAAAACAGCAAAGTTCTGTTGCTGTTGTGGTACCTGGCACCATTTTTTCTATTAGCCTCTTAATCATCATCTGGAAAGAGAATATTCTAGAGTAATATCATTAAACGTAGCTCTGATAAAGCACGGTCCCTACTATGTATCATAAAGCAGGTACTAGATATTTTACATTCATAGAGGTATGATACAGTACCGTCCTACATCAGTAATACTAGAATCAGTTTTGGTTTGAAATTTACTTTGTCTGCAAATAAGATTGCTACCCCTGTATTTTTCTGGGCTTCTGTCACATGGAGAATTGTTTTCTATCTTTTCACTCTCAGTGTCTGGGCTTCTTTTTGCACTAGGTGTGTTTCTTGTATACAACATATTGGATTTTGCTTCTTATTCCATTTTGCCAGTCTATTTCTCTTGATTGGTGAGTTGAGGCCATTGACATTGCTGGTTATAACTGATATGTACTGACTTATTATTGACATGTTATTGGCCTTTTGTTGACTCTTTTTACTTTTTCACCTTCTCCTTTTAATTTCTTGCCTTGCCTATTTGATTTGCTCTGTTGGGCCTCATGGTGTTGCCTTCATTGTCTTTTTGTAGGATCTTGTTTAGAATTGCTTGTAGTGCTGGTTTGGTATTCATGTAGTTTCTCAGGTGTTCTTTGTCATGGAAGTGTCTTATTTCCCCCTCCATTTTGAAAGAGAGTTTTGCTGGATACATCGGTCCAGGTTGGAGGTTGTTCTCTTTTAGTACTTGAACTATTTCATTCCAGGCTCTCCTTGCCCCAAGGGTTTGTGTTGAAAAGTCTGCTGTGATTCTGATGGGCTTTCCTTTGTATGTGATTTGTTTCTTTTCTCTTACTTCTTGTAGTATTTTGTTCTTCTGTTGGGTTTCTGGGATCTTGACTATTATATGTCTAGGTGTAGATTGCTTTTGATTGTAGCTAGTTGGGGTCCTATATGCCTCAGTTATCTGAATGTCCATTTCTTCCCCTCTGTTTGGGAAGTTTTCTGTCCTTAATTCTGCAAACAGCTTTTTTAAGTCATTTGTATTTTCTCCTGCTACTTCATGTATTCCTATCAGTCTTATGTTGTTCTTCTTTGCATCATCTAGGAGTTGTTGGATTGATTTCTCATGATCTCTTACTGTTTTTAAGAGACCTCTCTTTTCATGGTCACTGACTGCAATCTTATCTTCTATATCTGAGAGCCTATCTTTGCATTCTTTTATTCTGTTGTGTACACTTTCAATAGAGTGTTTAATCTCCTGGATATGTGTTTGAATCTGTTTTATGGATTCCATTTCTTTCCTATGTTGGGCGTTTATTTTTTCCATTTCTTTCTTATGCTGAGCCTTCATGGCTTCTATCATGGTCCTGAGCTCATCTATTTTT
>NW_022900939.1:34096185-34132046 GCF_012274545.1 Fukomys damarensis
GTGGGTGGGTGGGGCAATGGGGGTTCGGCTACCTTCCCGGCGCTTGAGTGATGGCGGCTGGGTCGGGACCAGGCGTGGTTCTCCTTCCCGCGGTGGATCAGGGCCCAGACTCTAAATTTTATTTTGTTGAGATCGGGTTTCCTTACGTAGCAGAGGCTGACCTGGAACTCACTATGTAGCCCAGGCTGGTCTGGAACTCACAGCGATCCTCCTGCCTCAGACTCCCGAGTGCTGGGATTACAGGCGTGCACCACCACGCCCAGCAAGGCAATTCTTAAATTGGTCTCTTTCCAAGTCATCTGTGGCTCTTAAGGAAAATAGACTGCTTGTCAGATCTGTGACTTCACAGGACGGCTGTGAAGTTGCCTGAGCCAGCTTTTGCATGCTTTTTAATGCACATGCACGTTTGAGAACAAGGCTTTGAGAAAGTTCTAGGACCCTTGGGATGCTTCATCCTTTCCTCCGTGTTCGCCTGTCGTCTCACACCTGCATCGTGTGGTGTGGAGCTCAAGGGTGCAGTGAGAGGCTCAGACCCCGAGGAGCTGCTGTCTGCTCCTCCCAAACACCCCGCTGCATCATGCTTGCATGTAGCTCCTTGTTGGCTTCGATCACTGATGTGGTCCTCAAATTTGAAGGTATTTTTGCTGTTCCTCCAGACACCAGGCTCTTAGCCGGGCTGGAACCCAGTTTCCTCCATTATTGTCACCGTCCATCCTGCCTTTGGACCTTTCTGTTCATGACTTTAGAACAAAGTGTCACCCACGTCTGCCCCGTTCCTCACCTCCTTGGGCACTTGGGCATCAGGGAGATATCAGCATTTCTGCGGCGGCTTCCTTTTCTGCTGAGAAGGAAGTAGGACTCCTATTATACTTTACTAAAGTTGCAGAATAACTATCAGTTCATTGTCGTCAGCGGCAGTAACCTACATTTGTCACCACTTTACATGCCGGGCACTGTACAAAGCTCTTCCCACGCACCTCTGTTAGGCTTCACGGTAGATCTGTAGAGTAAGTGCTTATTATGCCTGCCTTTCTCATTCATTCACCACTTACACTGGACATGTCGCCTCGTCCTCCTCCCTGTGTGCCAGCATTGTTTTAGGCGTGGACCAAAAGGGCAAGCCAAAAACCACACGGGCCTGCCTTCATGGAATTCACAGTTTGGAGTGGGAGGCAGAAGTTAATTTGAAAAAAATCCTCCAAGCAAGTAAAAAATTCTGAGTTTGAAAAGATCAGAAAAGAAGAGCATCATGGAGCTACCAGAAGGCGAATTTTACTTTTCAGGAGGTCACATGAAGAAACAGCTGGGGAAGATGAGAAGGGGCCAGGTTCAGGCCATGCTGGGGCCTGGTCCTTGTTGCGGGGCTCCTCGATGATGCAGGTTCCCGACTGTAACCAGCTTTGGAGTCAGAACTAAAGAAATGTCTAGGGGAACACTGGTCTTTTGAGTGCTTCTGGTCAACCAGGACCCTTGCTGACATTCATACGACCATGTGCATTGTACTGTTTGCTCTTTAAGTAGATGGGCTGATCTCATGTGCAGCTAAGCAGGTCACCCAGCAGAGGGTTTCCGTTGCTCTGGATCGCTGAGCTGCTGAAGTCAGCGGTTGCACCTCGTGGCTCTTCAGTCAGTCATGTTTGACAGGCATTTGTTTACTACTCTAAAAAGCAAGATTTTTTAACCTCCCTCTTGTTTGGCCATCTAAAAGGGCAACAGGAAGTAACTTAATGACACCACAAGACTTTTATGTTGGAAGCACATTTCTTGCTGTAGCCACACTAGGCTTCGCCGCTCATTCGTTTGAGGAAAATATTTATTTTCAGGGAGACAAAGTAGTGCCCAGGTCCTCTGATGCCTGCACCGTACGCAGCATGGTGAAAGAAGCCTCCGGTTGTCTCAAGCAGCCGAGGAAGACACAAGACGTGTTCCACACATGCGGGAGAACAGAGGGGACACTCTCATGCGTAGTCTTTTTTCCCTAAAACTGGGTGGAGAAGGGGTTGCTGACCACTTGGCCAGGCCTCTCTCTAAATGGTCAGGTGATGCCTTGTTTCCAGGTTCTAGCGTTTAGCTGGGCAGATTTGGTGCTGTCAGCTTTTGAGAAAACGAAAAAGGCAGTTTGCTTTGGAATTACCGCTGCACAACACTGCTCAGTCTGCGGCAAGGGTGGGCACTGTACCTGTCACGACTTGGGAGCACGAGTCTGTTACCTTGTGGCCCGCCTCTGAACTGCATGGTCCTGAGTTCGATCCCCAGTACTGGGAAACAAGCAAACAAGCAAGAAAATGAACCAGAAAAAAAATGTTCATCGTGGGCTTTTCATCCCCTCTGTCCAACAAGCCCATCGCTACATTGTCCCTCCTCATTCGGTTGCCAGTAATAAGACTACAACATATGCGGGAAGCGGAGAGCCTGTCATCAAATTTTCTATAGTGAATTTTATTTGAACTCAAGCAATATTTGGGATAACATTTAGCAGTTTTAATTTTTTTTTTTTTTTGAGACAGGGTCTCACGATGTAGTCGAGACTGACCTGGAACTCACTATGTAGCCCAGGCTGGTCTCGAACTCACAGTGATCCTTCTGTCTCAGCCTCCCAAGTGCTGGGATTACAGGCGTGCGCCACCACGCCCAGATAGCAGTTTTAATTTTTAGGTTAAGATTTTTAGGTTGAAGATTTAGGTTTTTCCTAAAGGCTGTTTCCCTTCCTCTTCTCTTTGGTGTAGGTTTTTGGGCCCGGACAGAAGCGGCATGGCTCTCATGGAAGTTAACCTGCTCAGCGGCTTTGCAGTTCCGTCAGGTGCCATCCCGCTGAGCGAGACGGTGAGGAAAGTGGAGCACGGTCATGGGAAACTGAACCTCTACTTAGATTCTGTGAGTAGTAAAAGGAAGCCCATGAGGCCACTGCTGACTGTTCAGAAGCCTGGCTTACTTTCCATGTTTTCTTTCAGTCATTGTTGTATCAGGTCTTCGTGTCCCTCAGTGATTTTACCACGGCACCTGTGCTTGTCTCCACTAAAATGACATCACTGTAAAGCTGGTTTAGAGAGTTACTGTTGATAATGAGTCAGAGGAAAGTGTTGATAACTAAGCCCTTGCTTCATACTAGATATAAAATATAAAGTGACTGTCATTTCATAATTTCAGAAGTTCAGTCCACATCAACTGGAAAACCCTTCTCTCTCAGGAAATTGCTGAACATACTTGCTTAAATGCTGAAGATGAAAGCTTTCATGACTTGCTTTGAAATGCTTTCATGAAGGTTTTAACATATCTTCAAGTTGTTAATATTCCTGCCATGAAAGTTATGTGTTTAAATCATAGAAGAATATTTTTAGATGCTTGGTCTTGATAAACAATTATTATGTAACTTTCATGTACCTGACACATTTCTGACACACAGTGGACCCTTGAGTTACAACTGGCCAGACATACAAACTACTTGGGTTATGACCAAAATTTTAGTTTTAATTTAAACAAAATCTTCAGTTACAACCCGAATGCCTGCCACCTGTGCTTGCAGGTGGTCTCAGATACAGATTTAACCCTTACAGAGTTCTGGAAGGAACATGACACCAGCCTTTCCTGTGCGGGGTTAATGGAGAAATCCTGGGCCAATGTCTAAGGACCCTGAGATCTGCCTGGAAGAGAGTGTGGGCTAAAGTTATACAGGAGAGAGACTTTGAAGGCTGTGTAGAGGAGCCTGAGCCTTCAGCTGACCAACTTGGGTTACAGCTGCCCTTGGGAATGAATTGAGTTTGTAAGTTAAGGATCCACTGTATTGCTAGTGATATAAGAATTGTTGCCTAAAATATGCCAGGGAAAGGTCAGTGAAGAATTGCATTGCAGACTCTGCTTGTTATATCCCAAACCTGCTTGCATGTAAGTTTATTGTTTTCTTCTAGCATCTGTCTAAAAACTCTTAGGCTGAGTTGAAGTTGAATTTCAAGTGCTTTTAGGATTTCATGGCACGTGAGGAGGACACATGTGTTTCTTATTCCAGGTTTGCTAAAATTGAGTCATAAATGTATTGCCAAATTTTTACCTTCAAAAAGCTAGGCCCTGAGTGTTCTTGTTTTAGCACTTCAAAAACCCATTCCAGTTAAAGCCCTATTAAAACGAATTCAATCTTATAATTCTTGTGCTGTTCAAGAATTTTCTTAAATTAAATACTGCTAGAAAGCCATGGGCTTGATTTGGAATTTGAAAAACAAATTTAAGGTTTTTATTTAGTAATGTAATTGCCTTTGGAGTTTGTCTTGTATCGGATTGTTCTTGTTAATGATTATTTTGAGTGTCCACTGACTTCTGATTAATTAGTGTGACTTTTCATATGCTGCTGTTGGCAAGTAATGAATATTTGAATTTGTAAATTTTTGATTTCTTAACTGGTCCTATTTTCAAACTAACATAAGCTGTCCCAGGGAGGCGGGGAAGCTGGCCTTTCGTGCCCTGTATCTGTTAGGGTGCATCCCCAATTCAGGGCCACCTCCTTTTTGGGTTACGGTGGCTCCCATGAGTCATCGCCAGCGGCTAGAGGTGGAGGCAGGACCATGGCTGAGACAGGACCTGGGTGAGCTCCTGTGTCTTAGCACCCTTGGGCTTGTCATTTATTTAACAACTCTGACTTTCAGGTTTCCTTTTTAGCAAAATGGAACTAAGAGCAACCCCTGTCTCGTAGGGGTTGTTTCGGCAGGATAAAATTAGATAATTTGGAGAAAATACCGCAGTTCCTGGCACGTAGAAGTTCTTCCTAAATGTTCGTTTTTGTTTCCTAACATAGTAAGAAAAGGAAATGTCTTTCTTTTATTAAGAACACCTGGTGTGCCAACTCCTTAAGAATCTTCTGTATTTTTTCAAGGTAAATGGAACACAGTTTTGTGTTGATATTCCTGCTGTGAGAAACTTTAAAGTTTCAAATACCCAAGACGCTTCGGTATCCATAGTGGATTATTACGAACCACGTAAGTGCGGTCTGGAGTTCCTGATCCTTCAGAAGTTCAGCCAGGCATCCATCTGTTGTTCATCCACTGATCCATCCATTGGATTATTATTATTATTTTTTAATTGAATTTCATTTGGGGTTTGGATTTGCTTTGTGGGGCGGCTGGTGGGGAAAGCGTGGGAGGTGGAGATGCAGGATGTTAGTTTTCGGTTTCAGTGAAGACTGGATCATTTAAAGGCTCACGTGGTAACTGCATATAAAAAGTTACAGTTTTCTCACGGTGTTTTAGGTTTTTACTTGCAATTTTTACAAGAAAAGTTGGCACAGAGAATCCAGTTGTTTTCGCCTGGCTCCTGCTGCTGAGTGGGAACTGTGCAGGAGGGAACTGAGCAGCACCGCAGTGTAGATGGGTCACAGCACCACAGTGTAGACGGGTCACAGCTGGGTCGGCTGCTCCTGCATTGCAGGAGTCTGGTGTTTTGCCAAAACACATTATAACAGGTTTTATTTTAGTGAATCAAGAAAAATACAGTCTCCTTGGGAGACAACTTAAGCTTTTTGATTTGACCGGTAACTTTCAATTTTACGAAACGCTCAGAATTTAGGGTGTCAGAGTAGTGAGCTGGTGTGGAGGGCCACACTGAGTCAGAGAGGGACCTTTAGTGTGTGAGCTCTGCGCTGCGGAACCTCGTGGTAGGAGGTCTGACCCGAATGTGCGCTTAGCTAGCTCAGAATCATCAGAATGCGCTCATGGGGGAGACACTTGCAGACGATTATTACACCTGAAAACAAGGTGAGCTTGTGCACTGGGGCTGGCAGGGCTTGGTAAGTATTCAGGAAATACCACAGCAGGGCGCCCTTTCTCTTTCTGCCGTCTTTGCCTCGTGCTGCAATTGAGGAGGAGGACACAGCCAGGTTCTTGGGGAGTGTTTTGGGGCGATAGACGAGCACTTTTCTCCTGTTGGATAATTGGATATACTGTGGAGACTCTGTGACAGTGCTTTGTTATTTAATCTAGATGTAGAATCCTTCAAACGGTGATTTTTAGGTGCACGAAATTTCCCAAATGGTGTTTTTTAGACTCATGCAGAACATTAACATTTTAAAATTTTATTTAATTAGGTAATTTATTTTGCATGGAGAACATTTTAAACATTTAAGAAACAAAAAAGATTCAGTCTTTGTAATGCTTTTTTGAAAAACAGATTATTTATGAAGGAACCATTTAAAAATAGAATAATGGGAACAATAATAATCAACACCTTCCAACTCATTTAAAAAATTCTAAAAACATTTGTGATGTACAAAACAATCTGACAAGTCATTAAGAAATTTGGAAATAGAATGTGCTTTTTAAGAATTGCAAGCTAAAGAACTATTTTTATTTTGTAGTTTCTTATGGTGCTACAGACACTTAATGCAGTTTCAAAAATATTAGCTTGTGCTGTAATCGCACCTAGAATGAATAGTTTTTAGGCAGTCTGTGCTCAGTGTTTTAAACATCGACATAAGACATTGGATGGACAGATTTTCTTTCATGATTATATATTTTTTAGTAAAGCCCAGAGCTAATAGCTCTTTTCTGTAATTTTATTTATTTATGTTTGGTACTGGGATCGAACTCAGGACTTGTGCTTGCAAGGCAGGTGGCACCACTGCCTAAATCTCCGGCCCCTCTTTTCTGTAATTATGATTAGAATTTTATTTGAATGCATACAAAATGTCATCCTAAAATAAACTCTTTCTGCTGTCAGACAATCTCCAGTTTAGCATTTTTCCTCTTCCAGTCAGAGATTAAAGTGCTTGCAGCTGCAGGCCATGTGGTCTCTCTAATGCCGGCCAACAGCTGGTGGGAGATGGGTTGGACGGAACGCATTGTTTCTCTCTTGGATTTGATTTGCACTCTGGGCCACTCTCGAACATCTCAATTGTTTCTTGTAAAGAAAAAATAAAATAATGTGGAGAATGAAGAACTCATAAAAGCGCATCGAAATGCTCTTATGTTTTGGCAAATTCGATGTCTCGAAACACAGGCCATGTGTAAACCGAAGTCTGCCTCTCTGCACAGGGCGGCAGGTGGTGAGAAGTTACAACTCTCGCGTGAAGTTGTCCTCCTGCGATCTTTGCGGAGACGTCCGGGACCGCTGCCTTTGCAAGGACGAAGCTGCCGGCTCCCTTCTGCGTCCTTCGGTCCGGTTCATTTTCTCTCTCGTGCTTCTGTGCTTCTTGCAACATGGGCTGTGATTTCTTATTTTGTAAAGGACTTTTTGTAAAACTAGCATTTCCACAAATCACACGTGATTGCTTTGTTTTCATAAGTGAGTATCACCTCTGGCTATTTTGAAAAACAATGTTTTCCTTCCGTGGGGCCGGGGATGGTCTACAGCAGGTCCCACCTGGGATGTAGAGTTGTGTAGATTTCTTCACCTGGCCTTTTTGTGGAAGATCAAAATGACGGCAGTGGTGTATTTTTCTTTCCCCTATTGGAAAACGTTTAAAGGTCTTTTTGGGAAGTGTCTGTTTTCTCCAGACTAAAAACTGCATTTTATTCTTTTTACTTTGTAGAAGACACAGTGCCAGGTTGTTAGGCATTTCCCCTCCCACCTCTGGCCTACCCCAATGCCCACCCCACACTCCGTGGTCTCAGTGTACCTTTCTGAATTGGACATTGCTTCTTTCCTTTAGAACGTAGACCATGAATTTTAAAAAGTTAGAGGCCTCTTCCCACTCCCAGTCAGATCACCTGCCCCTGCCCTTACCGGCTCGCTCTTTTTCTCCTGGAGAGAATGGGGGACCACCTGTCCTCCTCTGCTCGGAGGGTGGGGAGGGTACTGGGTGCGCTCAGCCCTCACCCCAGGCATATTTCTGGGGGGTGAGTCAGAGAGCACTGCCCACCTGTGCCTTGTGGGACTCGGACCAGAGGACTGAGGCCGGGAGACACTGTGAACCAGGAGTCCAAGGACGTGCTGTGCAGACTGACCTCCGAGTGCTCCGGGAAGGAAGGTGGAGCTGAGGTACAGGAGAGCCTGCCCCGGGTTCTGTAGAACGCGTCTAGGTGCAGGGCTCTGAGCAGCAGACCGCCACTGTCTAGTGACAGACACGTGGTGTAAACCGAATCCTTAAGATTCCTGAATTCTGAGAATCTGGATCATTGGTCACCATGTACTCTGGAGGGTAAAATTCACCTACCTGTGATATGAAAATAAAAAAAAAAACCCCTTTCTTGCCCCTTCCCTTCTTTTCCTGCTTTATCTCTTTCTTTTTTCTTCCCTCCTGTCCAAAAATTTTAGATATTAAAAAAACTTAAGGACTCTAAAAACTAAATCCAGGGAGCGCTTTAATTTTGCTCCTTCACTCCGTGGATTTTGTCTCAAGTGGACATGGGAGAATAATTGCCACGGGCCTCAGAGAGTTTGCTCTATATTTTCAGCTACTTAAAAATAAGTCTTATCAAACGTAAAATATACAACTATATTTTAAAAATTAATTTTAAAAAATGCTATTATTTTAGTGACTTCCAAGAAATTATACTGGAGTAGGCGTTCATATATTGCTTATAGATATTTTGATATCAAGGTAGGAATGGTCAACATTCTGTATTTCAATACTTGCATCCTCTATTTAGAAAACAGATCCTCAGGGAGTGGTCTATGAAGACAGTGGTTAAATAACAAATATATAATTTTCATGTATTTATTTTCAATTAGAAATTTTTTTTTGATCTGTGTCTTAGTTACTTTTTTTGTTTGTTGCTGGGACAAAATATATAACACACATAACTTAAAGGGGGAGAGTATATTTTAGCTCATAGTAGAGGCTTCAGTCCACAGTCCGTTGGCTCCAAGGCAGGTTGGCCTGGCAGAGGGACATCACAGGGGAGAAACAGTCCATGGCAGGGCTGGCAGGAAGCACAGGGAGATCAGAGGAGGAGGAAGGGTACGCCCGCACTGACACGGCTCTTTCCACCAGACCTCACCTCCCAATGTCATACCCAGTTAGAAACGCATCGGTGGACTAATCCAGCTCTGAGTAATACACACACCCGTGGTCCAATCACCTCGCAAAAGCCCCACCTAGGAGCACACGAGGCTTTGAGGGAGAGCTTAGATATAAACCACAACTATCTGCTTCACTTCTGAAACAGTTCATTCTGAAAACAGCACTTGTCATGTTTTCCCTCCCTGTGCTGTGGTCTCAGGCTTTATTCTCTGAGACATCTACAAAGGTGGAAATCACTTTTTGATGAAATCGGCAGTGTGTTGGCAAAGATTGCCCCTGCTCTCCCCTGCCCAGGGAACCTTGGACTGACTGTCACTGTCTTATGTTTTGCAGTAAATAATTCATAACAAATTTAGTGCTGATTGTTTATTGGGAAACAGTAGGGTGGAAAGACTGCTGGAAGACAGGTTGTCTGTGTTTCAGACCTACTTCCTCAAATAAAAACTAGAATTCAGAAACTTTTTTTGTCAAATACTTCAGATTTTTACGTTAAAGTTTCCCTTGGAACTCATTTCTTTTCAGTCGACATCTATGAAAAGTGAGGAGGAGGCAGCAGTGGCAGGAGAGGATTAGTCAGCCCACCTCTCGGTGCCCGGGGCTGTGGCAATGTCTCAGCCTCTCCCTGCCTCCTCTCTGTTTCTCAGAGAACTTGTTCCACTCCCAGAAGTGATTGAAAGATCACAGGCAGGCGGAGAAACAGTACGTGTAGGAGCAAAAATTAATAGTGTAGATTATTTTCTTCATGTGCTATGAATAACAATATAAAAAACATTTGGGCTGGGGCTTTATCTATGCCTGCCTTGCAAGTACAAGGTTCTGAGTTCGATTCCCAGTACCAAAAAAAAAAAAATCGTTTTACCTTTGTTTACCGGCACGTCTCATTTCCATTTCTGACTGAGCAGTGGTTCTGTGGACTGAGCATTGGGAATAACTAGGAGCCAAAGAGTTCTAGGACAGATGGATACATTTATATTTAGATTCAGCATCTTACTGCCTTTAGTTATAGTGCTCAAAAAATGAGAGCCCCTGAAAATGTGCCAAATTGATGAAATGCTTCCTTTTATTCTGTTCTGTTCACTTTTCAAAATGTTCTGTAAGTACTATCTTTGGTTTAGTTTTTTTTTTTGAGACAGGGTCTCACTCTGTAGTTGAGACTGACCTGGAACTCACTATGTAGCCCAGGCTGGTTATGAATTCACAGAGATCCTCCTGCCTCAGCCTCCTGAGTGCTGGGATTATAGGCGTGCGCCACCACGCCCAGCGGTTTAGCATTTTAGTTATACTATGGCAGTGCTGTGCTCATACAGGATGCAGATGTAAGCTATTACCTAGAAGTTTGTACTTGTGTGTTCAGTACCATCTCCTACTTGTGGGTGTTTTCAGAACTGTATGGATAACTCTGTGCCTATTCTTTTTTGAACCTGGGTATAGTAATGTTTTGAAAGCCATAGTCAGCCTTCATTTCTGCTTAGGTGAAATAATTCTTACTATTCTGGCAAAATAATCCAAATTATCTTTATTTTTGACATTCAGTTACTTCATTTGACATTTCCGGCTGTCCCATGACCTTTCAAAAATTGGAACTGAGTTTTCTTTGTCATTTTAAACAAAAGAGCCATTTTATTAACCCTCTGGCATATAATCTGGAGTTCCTTTTTTCTAATTGCTTTGGAACTATGGACTGTTCACAGCTATAAAAATGTGTTGTAAATACCTCCTAGGCAAGATTCTCCAGCCGAAGGATAGTAATTATTTTGACCTGCCAAGGAGCTGTCATGGGTCAAGGCACCATCACGCATTCCTGGAGCTTCACTTCTCACCTGTTGTACATGAAAGACACTTACAGTAAGTGTCCTGGGTGAGCATCAGAACCTTTTATATCCTCAGTAGGGGCTTTTGTTAGACAATAGGAAGAGTGCATTCCTCATTTTCCTTTGTTTTCAAATTTTGGTAAGGCATAGCATTTAAGAATTTAAAATTTTCCTGTCATTCATTCAAATTATTTGTTAATATTAAATATCTTAAGTTAGACTGGGAATAGTTTGAGGAGCAGTTATTTTTTTTTTTATTATTGCTTTGAAGGGAGGACCATTATTCTATATTCTTAAAAAAAAAAAACAACAACAGAAACCTAAGGAGTGAATGTGACTTTAAAAATTAAGTATCAGTTAGTGAGAATAGACTTGTTTTGAAACTACTTCTAGGCACTTCTAGGTTCATATGCCTTATCAAAAGATAGTGCCACATTACATCCTTCTGAAATACATTGTCCAGATGATTTCTGAGCTCCTGGCGTTGAAGAACACTTAACACATAGTATCGATGTGTGTCTGCTACCTGTTTAAGAATCTTATCTCATGTTGCCGTGAGGCCAGGATTTACCGCTCTTCTGCCCAGTGTTTTGAGTTCATGGTAGAGGGCAGTGCCACGTTGCCCTTACAGATTTGGAAGATTTATCTTTGAAGCTGGATGTGGTGATGCGTGTCCTTAATCCCAGCGCTCTGGAGAGCTGAGGCAGGAGGATGATTAGTGAGAGCTCGGCTTGGGCAGCATAGCAATTTAGTGAGACCCTGTCTTAAAATAAAAAATTAAAAAAGGGCTGAGATGTAGCTCAGTGTGAAGGCCCTGGGTTCAATCTCCGGTACTGGAAAAAAAAGAGATATCTTTAGTAGCTTTAGTAAAATGTAGCTTAATGATTAGGTCCTTCAAGCCTTTATGTGCTGAGCAGCTGATGTGGTGGTGTCTCTTTTGTACACAGGAGTCTTTATAAAATTGCCTTTATGAGTCTCCAGTTTTGAGAATCTTGGCATATAAGTGTACCATTGATGTAAAACATTATTTTTTCAAGAATGAAACCTTTATATATAGATCAGGGTGACTTTGGAAGCCATTTTAAATGATGGAACATTGTTCATTGTTGTTCACTGTACTCTCATGTACTCCATAGGAAATCATGATTTATCAATAAAAAGTTCTTATGTGTTATCTGGTATTTTTATTGTAGTTTAAAACCTATTTATAGCACATTTCCTTTCCTTAAGCCTGTTAGTTATAAGTAATAGCGTGTCTAACGTGAGGATGGAGCAGGCACCGTTGCCCGATGAGGTGCTGACACGAATGAGGTTTAAGGTATTTGCTCACCAGCTCCCTTCACCTCTCGCCTCATCTTTGCTGCAGACACCGGAATGGGGTAGCGGAGCGGCAGGTGATTCACACATAGAGAACAGCTTGAAGTCGGATGCACACTTACTACAGTTATAGCAATCATACAGAAGTATAGAGTGCGTAGTCTGTGCGCACAAGAAAACGGAGGCATGTGGTACCACATCCGGTGCCTAACACCGCAAATACACTTCATTACCACACAGTGTTTTAAACATTTCTAGTGCCATCAGATTTCTGAGTTTCTGTGAGAGAGTAAAGACGGTACAGTAGTTCTCAGCCGGGGGGATTCAGAGGCGGTTCTGTTGGCATCTGGTGGGGGAGACCGGGATGCTGCTAAGTACCCTTCAGTGAAGGACACAGCCAAGAACAATTGACCCTCAACAGCAAAGTGCTGGGATCGAGAAACCCTCAGGATAAGTGAGGCGGGCACCTTCTGGTTTACCTAGTGAGGTCGGCTACTTCCACTTGGTGAGCCTAGCGTGCCCTGACTGCTGTGGTCTGTCCCACCAAACTCACCCGGCAGGATTAGCACAGTCCTAGGAGGAGGTTTTGTCACAAGAACAGGCTGGTATAGAGCAGGTCAGCCCCTTTGTCCCCTCCTTCACCTGGTGATGCCCTGCACTGCCTCGGGACTGTGGAGTCCTCTGCCTGCGAGAAGACCCTCACCGGATGTGCTTGCCTTCAGGACTGTGAGCCAAATGAACTTTTCCTTATCAATTATGCAGCCCCAGGTACAGGAACAGCAGGAACTAAGATAGGTACAGGACAGCTGAGTCATCAGAATCATGATGCATTTAGACTAATAACTGTGTCCCAAATTGAAAGGTGGGAAAAAGACCCAGTCATTTTATGAAAATGTGCATGATGGTAATTTTTGAACTTGACCATCAGATTGCCCTAAAGAGTGTGGTATCATAGAAAATCTGAGCTTTATTTTGTAGAAACCATAGTTGAGCAGGTCTAGGGTTCAAGCAGAGAGCCGATTCTGATGATTGTTTTGAAAGGGCAACATTTAGTTGTTTTAGCTCGCTATTGCTAGTCCGGGAGGATGGAAAGCACAGCAGGAGCCGCGGAGACAAACTGAAAGTCAAATTTAACACGGGCAGGCCAGTCTGCATGTGCACGCGGGAGACTGGCCCCGCCCAAAGCTTGGACAAAGAAGGCACACTCTTTGGGAGGGGTGGGGCTACAGGCGAGGCACTGACATACATTTATTGGTTTCAGCGTTTGAGTATTCGTTAGTAGGCGGGCTCAGTTGTGGGATTGGCTGGGACATGTCCAGGCGTGGGAGGCAGGACAGACCCGGACATGCTGAACAAAGAAAATGTCAAGCAGGGAATTTCCGGGTAGTAAGTCTAGCTTGGACCATGGAGACAAAATCCCCTTCAGTTTCAGTCTGGGAACGGCAGGAACTTGTAACAACGTTTGCAGACCCCTCTGGCCTAGGTGTAGATGGGATGGCTGAGAATGACGCTGAATCCCACCGGGAGCCCCTGGCCCTGTGCTGGGGATAGGTCTTTCCGTCGTTCTGCGGCCCCTGCGGGGTGTTCCATGCTCTCCCGAAGATCCTTACGACGGTCTCAGGAGATTCTGCTCTTTCCAATCTGGGCCACTTTGTATTTATTCATTTATTTAAAATTATAAACTGAATATCGCTACATTTTAGATATACAATACAGTTACATTTATCATTGGTTATCTTGTACCTTACATGACATATCTTGGTTCTTATTTTTTCCCCATTCCCCTGGCCTCCCTCCCCGCTCTTCCCTATTTACAAAGACTTTGTTTCCATTTCTTTTCCTTTTCTCTTATTTTTTCCCTTCCCTTTTTACCTTTCCCCTACCCCTCCCATTGGCCCAATACCTTTAGACCTTTTCTTCCTATTGCAAAATATCTATTATACATTTTGACCCTTATTTACACTTTTAGTTTATCACACCAGAGAAATTATTTGGTAGTTACACATGTGTGTCCTATTAATTTAATTTGAGAGTATGTCCTCAATGTGCATCCACTTAGCTTTAAATGTCTCTAGTTTCTCATTCTTTTTTTTTTTTCTTTTTTTTTTTTGGTACCGGGGATTGAACTTCGGTCCTTGCGCTTGCAAGGCAGGCCACCAAACCTCTGAGCTAAATCCCCGGCCCTAGTTTCTCATTCTTTATGGCTGAGTAGTACTCCATTTTATAAAAAAAACCCCCACATCTTCTTATTCCAGTCTCTAGTTGATGGGCAATTGGATTGTTTCTAAGTTTTCGCTATTACAGACTGTGTTGCTATAAACATGGGATAGCATATATCACTGTGGTATGATTCTTTTAATTCTTTTGGGAAGATACACAGCTGGGTCAAGTGGGATTTCCAGTCCTAGTTGTTTAAGGTATCTCCATATTGATTTCTACAGTGGTTGCAACAGTCTGCACTCCCACCAACAATGAAAATGAGTTTCTTTCTCCCCATAACCCTGTCAACATTTGTTATTGGTTGATTTCTTGACAGAAGCCATTCTTTCTGGGGTGAGGTGGGATCTCAGTGTTGTTTTCATCTCCATCTCTTGAACAGTGATTTGAACATTTTTCATATATTTATTTGCTACTTTTACTTGTTTGTCTGAGAAATGTCTGTTCATTTCAGACGTCCATTTTTGAATTGGGTTTTATATTTGGGGGATCTGATTTTTTTGAGTTCTTTGTATATTTTAAATAGTAAACCTTTGCCTGGTAAATTTTTTTCCCCACATTGTAGGTTGTCTCTTAGCTCTGTTGATGGTTTCTTTTGCAGTGAAGAAGCTTTTTAAAAAGATGAGATCCCAATTGTTGATTCTTTGAGCTAGTTCCCACGTTATTGAGGATTTGTTCATAAAGTCTTTTGCTATGCCAGTGTCTTCAAGAGTTCTACTTAGCTTCCAACAAGTTTAGTGTCTTTTAAAAAAATATTTAGATCTTTAATCCACTTGGATTTTAGTTTAGTGATGATGAAAGATAAGGGTCTAGTTCTAATCTTTGGCAGGTTGAAATCCAGTTTTTCCAACACCATTTATTAAAGAGGCTATCTTTCCTCCATTGAGGATGCTCTTGTACAAAGGAGAGCCTTTTACCAGATGAACCCCAGATGCACTGTGCCCCAGCAGATGCCCTTATCACCCCCATCCACGTGAGATGCTAAGCAGAGCCCAGCTGATGCCCCACCTCTCGATGCACAGAAACTCTGGGATCGTAAATAGAAAACTAACAAGCAAATTTAAGAGATTGACTCTGCTCACGCAGCTGATTTAGCCCTAACAGTTACACCTGGTGCTGTGGTCGTGCCTTTTTTAAGGGTCCCATAAACTTGTCAGCACTGCCCTGCGTCCAGCTCTTCTGCCAGCTCCACTGCCACCCACCTGTGCCCAGGAGCAGCTGTGTTCTCGAGGGGCCTTGCTGCTCCGTGCCCGTGCCGAGCTCCACACTGAGGTAGGTCAGGGAGATTCTCCCCCAACTGTGTGTGTGTTTTACTTCGTGGATAGAGGGGCCGCTGCTTGTGCCTCATACATCACAGAGCTTTTTTGGGAACTGTTCCTTTAGTTTCTGATCACAGTTCCTCCTCCAAGTCGGCAGGGTTGGGCTATGTGCCAGGGAGTATAGGGAGTAAGTGCACTATACTATGTGCACTTATGTACACACACACACACACACACACACACACACACACACACTCACACACTCATCAACCCAAACTGACCCCTGCTTCCCCCGCATCCAACAGTCTACCAGATACCAGTTACCACTGCAGGTTAATATGGGGATGTTGGTGACCTCAGATATCGGCTCTGCCTCGTGCCAGAGGGTTTGTGTGAGGGATTTCCCCGCTAAAATTAGCTCTGAGAGCCTCTCTTTCCAGTGGCTGAACTTCTGTCAAGTTAGGAAGAATTGGCTGGCAAGGGGTGCTTCTCTCACCTTCTATCTTGGGATCCATCACCCCGCGTCCCACTCGGTCCTGTGTAGACCTGGATCTTGCCTCAGCAGAGAGGCCCGGCTGGTTAACAAAATCTGCCCGGAAATGGCCTTTAGCGGGGAGATCCATTGGCTTTGGACATCGGGCTGCATTCTCCACTGCAGCCATTGTGGGATCAAGTATTCTGGGTCCTTCATCTGCTGATGTTTGCAACACAGGTGGGGTGCAGTGTGCTGTTTGTCGCACTTTTTTTCAAATTCCAACCCCTCTGCCAAAGCATGATCACGGGCAGGTATTGCAATACCTACTACCAGCTTGAGCACTTACTAGATTATGGTCGTAATTTTGGGTAACATCAGTGGACACAGTTTAGGATATATATTTATAGGTCATTACCTATAGGTCAGCAAGAGAGCAACCCTTTCATCCTTCGGCAGGGCAGCCGGGTTGTTCCCTTGGGGTGGGTCCCCTTGTGCCCATAGCCTGTACTGACATCGACTCATTACCTCCCGTGCTCCAGTGGGCAGAGGTAGTGCTTGGCTCGAGGTTGATGAATACTCTTCTCCTCCTTGCTACTTTCCATGCCACCATTTTGTTAAAGGCGAAAGCACAAATGAGTCCTTGAAGAAAATTCAGACAGCGATTTGCTCGAGGTTACTGGTGATAAATCTTATGTACAGAGATTCAGATAGAGGAATATTGTGACCTAGTCACATTGTAAGGGAGCACAAATAATCACTGCCTACATTTCTGCAGTGTCCCCACAGGAAAATGTCCCTGTAAGCAGAGATATTTGTGAGTGGATTCTCACTGCCTCCTTCAGGTTATTTTCTCTTCCTCCTCCTCCCCAACAACCTGTATTTTATCTTTGTTCTCTACATCTTCACGTTTCCTGTCATGTACTGCCTTTCAGGAATCAGAAAGTCCCAAGTCTCCCATTTGCCTTATGTTTTTTCCTTTATCTCACGTCAGATACGGGGCAGAGCTTTTGTTCTTCTGCTGGCCCTATTGCAGTGTCACAGCCCTAGGACGCAGGAGTGATGAAAGACCTCGGAGTGATTCTTTACTTTGATTGGTAGCGAGCTTTTGTTCCCTTTTGTGTGATCTTCACCATCGACAAAAATCAGACAACCATACAAGTTCAGGATGAAGGAGACATTAGCTGGCAGCACGCACAGGTTGGGCTTGATAGTTAAGCAAACTCTGAGTCTGTGATGAGAGCATTAAGGCCTCCTGTGTTAGATGTGGGCATCAATGTCACAGTTTAAGAAAAGTGGACCAGCAAGGGCCCACATGGGGCAGAATGGGTGTAATGGTACCCAGGGCCGTAGTGCCAATGTCCAGATGGCAAAAGAGACCATGCAGACTCACACTTGTGCTCACATATCTGCTTGGCTGATATGGACACACTCAAGTTTTAAAATCATCACCACTGGGTGGATTTTGACAATGCTGGGAGGGATCAAGTAGAACATTCCCCTTTCAGAAGGTGGTGACATGGTCCCCAAATGATTAGTGGTGACAGACATTTTAAGAAGTGGCATTTTACCCATTAATATTTTTTTGCATTGCATGCTGGAAATCAGGTTCAGAAATTTTCTAGTTCTTGCTAAGGGTTAAATTTTATCCTCACCAAAAAGATACATTAAAACCCTAATTCCTGGTACCTCAGAAAGTGGTGTTATTGGGAAATGACATGCAGTCATTCTGGTGGAGCGAGGCCCCCAATCCGATATATCCGATGTCCTCAGAAGATCATAAAAAGATGGCCACGCCGAGACAGGGACACACAGCGAGCAGTCGTGTGAGGGGAAGGCAGAAGTCAGAGTGATGTGGCCAGGAACACTGGACATCGCCACCAGACTGCCAGGGCTGGGGGACCACAGGAGCATCGTCCACAGCTGCAAAGCGTTCCAGCACCGAGACCCTGTGCCTCAGACTCAGCCTCCAGAACGCTAAGATGATCAATTCCTGCTTATTTCAGTTTGTGGTGCATTGTTCTAGCAGCAATAGGAAGTGGATTCCTATTATTCTAATCATCCCCAGTGCTACTGAGATCCAGGGAGATCAAGAGCCTTGCACAACTCTTAAGAGCAAGCAAGGCTTGCAGTGGGCACTCAGGAACCATCTGTGGAGAGATTAAGCCTCCCTTTGACCTTGAGCTAAACTTGAGCCTGCTGACAGCTTCCTGGCCCCATCCTGTGGGCCCAGCCCTGGTGGCAAAGTCTCCAACCCTCACCCTGTGCTCCTGACCGCCCTGCCTCCTTCCAGGTGGGAGGATTATTATCGCCGTCCGTCCTAGCCAACTCCCTGCATTTTCAAACAAATCCCTTGTAACAGAGATGCCAAATAGACTTCCTCTGGAGTACCCGCTGAAGTAAGTTGGAAATAACAGGCTGGCAGTTCTGCCAGACATGCAGAGGCCATTTGTAGACCTGGCAGGAATAAAAGCCAGGCTGCCCTAGGCGAGGCAGGGCCACAGGGTGGACTTGAGTCTGGACTTTGCTTTTCCTGATTTGGGACCCGCCATATACAATTTATGTTTTCTTTTTCTTTTTTTTTTTTTTGAGACAGGGTCTCACTATGTAGTTGAGATTTCCCTGGAACTCACTGTGTAGCCCAGGCTGGTCTCGAGCTCACAGCGATCCTCCTGCCTCAGCCTCCCGAGTGCTGGGTTTACAGGCGTGTGCCACCACACCTGGCTTATTTCAATGTTAAAAAAAAAATAATTCTAAGACATTCTAATTGCATGGAAAGATTTACGTAGGCATCATTGTCCTCAAAATGCAACTTACCTTGCCACCCTGAGGAACTTCCTTATGCTGTTTGAGTCGTGCTCCTTTTCTTCCCAGTCCTGTCAACTGTGTCCCTGTTCTCTACCTAGATAATTGTCATCTTGAGAACGTCAGGTGGACATTCTCGGAGTCATACAGTGTGTAACCTTTGGGGATATTTTTTTTCCAATGAGCAAATGCCCTTAAGACGAGCCAAGCTGTGCAAGGAATGCTCCCTTTACTCCCGAGGGTACGCAATGGAGAGTTTAACGTGCTGCCTCTCTGGTCCTCCGCAAGGAGCTCACCCCACCTTGCTCATCCGATGGAGAGCGTTCACATGGAATAAAATGGATATGATGGGGAGTAATGGGTGTGACAAAGCAAGTAGAATCTCAGAAGAAATTCCCAACCAGCCACTCTCTGGAGAGAAAATGGGCTGGGCATGATGCCCACTTGCCAACCCTTCCCAAAGAGTATTTTACAGAATGCCAGACGTCTAAGGGAAAAAGAAACTAAAGACAAAAGCCCTTGTTTAGTGAAAAAGTTTATAAAAATCACAAAAACTGTCATGTCTGTGGGATTTGTCCTTCATACTTTTTTTTTTTTTTGGGTGCCAGGGATCGAACTCAGGACCCCACGCTTGTGAGGCAGGAGCGGTGCCACTGAGCTAAATCCCTGGCCCTGTAATGTGTATCTTGAATTTTAGGAGATGTATATGATATTCAGTGCTTTCCAGACCTTTAGACCACAGCATACATGCCATCTTCCCCGGAATAGTTCTCTCTGGGAGTTTTCTAGGGAAAAAGTTTTGGGTAAATTTTAAGTACTAACATGATCATGAAATTTTATCAAGAGCCAAATGTGTTTGTTAAGTTGATTTTAAGGTTTAGAACAAGTATGAAATACAAGTAACGAATCTGTAGAAATGTAAACCCTCTCATAGCACATAAAAATGTGTGTCCACTAGGGGGCAGAGGAAGAGCAAAGAAAGAAAGGACTTCCCCCAAATCGTTGCAAATTTTAAAATTCCTTCTGGGTGCTAAAAATAAAATGAGATCTGAGAGCTTTTTCTTATTTTTGTGAATGCAGAAAATCAGGTCATTAAAACAGTCTGATTACCTCTATCACCATACAACTTTTAAGGTTGCATTTTTATGTTTGGCATGTAATTTATGCATGATCATTTATTATAGAGCAAAAAAGCATACCCAGAAAGGGAGTTGCCTTTGACTTTATGAAAGTAAATCGTGATGTTCAAAACCCAAGAAATCATTAACCTTTGGAGTTTAGAAAGAGGAATCATTGCCGACCTCTACTGTTATTCTTCCAGCCTGTTTTGCTTAGGGAACAAGCTAGGCCACATAGAGCTTGATCTAGAATCTGTGGAATTATTATCTCCTAATAGAATCAAAGAGTCTCAATCAATCATCTGTCAAGTTTTATTACTATCTTTTCCCACCTACTTGGGCTTTGTGATTGAAGTGTTTGCACCTGGGACCTCCGCTTTCCCCACAGCTGGAGGAGAATAAAGGCTGCTAAAAGGACAGCAGAATGGATGGACCCTTGCAGTGGAGGCTTGGTTACTGCTTGGGTTTCCCAAGGACTGTCTTCCTTGTACACCACACCACCAGATACCCTTGGGTTCATTTTATTATGAACCAGCTGATGTATGTAACAGTGTCTTATGAGAACCTTGGAAACCCCTCTCACTTGGGAAGATGATCTAGAAATTCTCTAATAGGGAAGTGCATTATTGGTTCTGCCCTGTAAGAAAATGATCTCTTTGTGCTGGGGATGTAGCTCAATGGCTCCACCTGCCTTGCAAGCACAAGTACTGAGTTCGATCCCTGGTACCCAAACCAAACCAAACCAAACCAAACCAAATCAAAAAGAAAAGGACCTCTCCTCCACAGCACCTCCTTCTTTCAAGCTGAATTCTTGTGATGCTATTATCACGGTCAAGAAAGAAAGTCTTTAAGGGGGCAGTGGTTCCTGGGGCTGTAAGCTGGGGAAGTTGTGGGTACTCAAAAAACTGGCAATCAGGAGGTTGGAGAAGAAGCTCTTGATTTCTCTAGGTTTTTGGACATTCGCTTACCCTAGGAGGAGTTTAAGATGGTCTCTGCTGTGCAGACCAAGGGTGAGACAGGAACTAAGCTCAAGATGAATCATATTATCTCCTTGTTTATGTCCTTCTTCTGTTTTCTGGTAGGTGTTAGTGATTTCTAAAAGTTTTGGCTCAGTTTCAACTATAACAAAGGAAATTTAAAGAAGAGTTCAAATTGTGAGAGACGTGGATGGGGTAACATTAACTGATGAGACACTACATGCAGGAACTTGAGTAGGAGGGGCGAATGTTAAAGTCAAGGTCACCAGGCTCAGGCCTTCATCCCATGGGAGCCTCTGTTATTGCTTCCTTAAAGGATGTTGGGGAGATGGTGCAGCACTAGGAGACATTGGGCGTTTTTTCTCTCACAAGTGCTACCAAGGGCTCTACTCTTGGCAAAATTCTTTTAAATCACTCAGTTAGTAGGATGAAAAGTTCCAGTAGGGGATTTATCTACATTTATGAACAATTAGAGTCAACTCCTTCATCCAACTATTTTTAAGTGAGAAAACCAAAAAACAGATTCAGAAGGGTTCTATGATGTTTTTAAAAAAAAATTTTTTTTTTTTGATTTTTTGAGACAGGGTCTCACGATGTAGTTGAGACTGACCTGGAACTCACTATGTAGCCCAGGGTGGTCTTGAACTCACAGTGATTCTCCTGCCTCAGCCTCCTGAGTGCGGGGATTACAGGTGTGCATCACCACACCCGGCTTTATGATGTTTCTGAGTCATAGGGTTAGAGTTGGGGCAAAGGATAAAACATAGGTTTCCCACATCCAAATGGTTTTGCCACTGCTCCAAACGGGGATGTTTCCACTTCTTGAACAGAAAGTAGAATGGTAGCTGCCGGGAGTAGGAGCTATGGAAAAGAGAGAACACTTAGTTGTTGTTTAATAGGTATGAAGGTTCAGTTTAGGGAGATAAAATAATTTCTGGTGATGGATCATGGTGATAGTTGCACAGAAATGCGAATGTACTTTAATGCCACCAAACTATACACTTGAAAGCATTTAAAATGGTAAAATTATCTATCTTTCTATGTATTTATTCTACAACTGGTTTAAAAAATTACAATGACTATATAAATATATATATATATAAAAAAAATATATATTTATATATATTATAAGTAGTTTAATAAGAAAAAAGTGAGGTGTTATAAGATAATGCCAAGGGTTACAAATGGTCCTAGGGAATGGGTCAGAAAAGGCCATCACTAAACACAGAGAAAGCCAAGTGGTCCTAATTCCCATCTCTGCCACGCCTAAACCTGCCTCATGATTCCCTGTCAGTGAAGTCCTGCTTTCTCTCTCCTCCGTTTGGGAAAACAGCCAGCTCTCTAGCATGTCTTTGTCTTGGTGCTAAATGTAGGAAGGGACACAGAGCAGTGGTGTACGTGTGACTGTCCATTGGGAGGACAGAGAGGCTGTGCGAACCTGGCTGCTCCCGCTGCAAACCCATGATGGTGACAGGGAAGGAGAGAAGTCACCAGGGGAGGGGAAGCCACTGTGAGCGGCCTGGCAGCTTCATAGATGCCACTATAAACCCACACAGGTAGTGGTTGTCTTTTCACACTTTATTCAATTCCTCTTCTCTTACTGCTGCCAATTTTCTCTGAGACTGACCTGGAACTCACTATGTACCCCAGGCTGGTCTCGAACTCACAGGGATCCTCCTGCCTCAGCCTCCCGAGTGCTGGGATTACAGGTGTGCCCCACCACACCTGACTTGGGTGTTGCTTTTGTTGAATGCTTTTTTCTGCATCTATTGAGATGATCATATGGCTTTTGTCCTTGACTCTGTTAATATAGTGTATTACCTTTATTGATTTAAGTATGTTGAGCCACCCTTGCATCCCTGGGATAAATCCAACTCGGTCAGGGTGTATGATCTTGATGACCCTCTGTATTCTGTTTGCCAGTATCTTATTGAGGATTTTTTGCATCTATGTTCATTAAGGAGATTTGTCTGCAGTTCTCTTTTGGTTGGGTATTTTCCTGGTTTTGGAATCAAAGTAACACTTGCTTCCAGGAATGAATTTGGAAGTATTGCTTCCCTTTCAATTTCAGTGAAAAGTTTAAAGAGTAGTGGCAGTAGTTCTCTAAATGTCTTGTAGAATTCAGCAGTGAAGTCATCAGGACCTGGGCTTTTCTTAGTAAATTTTTAATTTCATTTTCAATTTCAGTGATTGTAATTGGGTATTTAGCATTTTTTAATATACTTTGTTCAACTTTGGTAATTCATAAGTATCAAGAAATCTGTCCATTCCTTTTATTTTCCACTTTATTAGAGTACAGTTTCTGGAAGTAGGTATTGATGATTCTCTGGATTTCTGCTGGATCTGTTGTGACTTCACCATTTTCATTTCTAATTGCATGGATCTGTGCTTTTTCTTTCGTTGTTTTAACAAGGCTAGGGGTTTACTGATTTTATTTATTCATTTGAAAAACCAACTCTTCCATTCATTATTTTTTTGTATCGTCCTCCTAGTTTCCATGCATTGATTTAGTCTCTGATCGGTATAATTTCCTCCCTTGTAGGAGCTTTGGTTTTTTCTTTCTCTTCTTTTTTCTAGGAGCCTAAAGTTCATCATTAGGTTGTTTATTTGAGTGCTCTCTGTTTTCCTAGTGTGGGCATTCACTGTTATGAATTTTCCATGTAGATCTGCTTTCATTGTGTCCCCATAGATTCTTGTATGTTGCATTGGCATTATTATTTATTTGTAAAAATGGTCTAATTTCTTCTTTAATTTTCTCTGTCACCCATTGATTTTTCAGGAGTACTGTTCAATTTCCATGTGTTTGTGAAGATCTTACGGTTTCTTATGCTATTGATCTCCAGCTTAAGTGCACTATGGTCTGATAATATACATGAGATAACTTTGATTCCTTTGTATTTATTTAAACATGGTCTATGAGCTAGTATGTGGCCTATTTTGGAGAATGACCCATGTGCAATCGAAAGAATGTATATTCTGATTTTGTGGGGTGGAACACTCTGTAGATGGCTATTAAGTCCATTTGTTCAAAAGCTTGGTTCAGTTCTGTTATTTTGTTGTTGATTTTTTGCCTAGATGATCTTTCCATTTGTGACAGTGTGGTATTTAGGTCCCCCACTACAATTGTATTAGTGCTTATTTGGTTTTTCATGTCCCTTAATATTTGTTTTACATAGTTGGTGCATATATGTTTATGATTGTCATCTCTTCCTCTTGATTTGTTCCCTTTACAAGGATGTAGTGACCTTCTTTGTCTCTCTTAATCAGTTTTGGTTTGAAATTTACTTTGTCTGCAAATAAGATAGCTACCCCTGCTTTTTTCTGGGCTCCTGTCAAATGGAGAACTGTTTTCCATCCTTTCATTTTCAGTCTATGAGTTTCTTTTTGAACTAGGTGTGTTTCTTGTATACAACATATTGTTGGATTTTGCTTCTTAATCCATTCTGCTAGTCTATTTCTTTTGACTGGTGAATCGAGCCCGTTGACATTGATGGTTATAACTGATATGTATTGACTTTTCATCGTCATATTATTGTCCTGTTGTTGACATTTTTTAATATTCCCCCCCTCTCCCTTTTTTTTTTCTTGCCTTTCATAATTGATTTGCTCTGTTGGGCCTCATGGTGTAGTGATCTTCATTGTCTTTTTCTAGGATATTATTTAGAATTGTTTGTATTGCTGGTTTGGTATTCATGAAGTTTCTCAGGTGTTCTTTGTCATGGAAGTATCTTATTTCCCCATCCATTTTAAAAGAGAGTTTTGTAGGATACATCAGTCTAGGTTGGAGGTTGTTTTCTCTTAGGGCTTGAAATATCTCACTGCAGGCTCTCCTTGACCTGGGGGTTTGTGTTGAAAAGTCTGCTGTGATTCTGATGGGGTTTCCTTTGCATATGATTTGATTCTTCCTTTCTTTCTTTTCTTTTTCTTTTTTTTGGTTTTTTTTTGAGACAGGGTCTTACTATAGTTGAGATTGGCCTGGAACTCACTATGAGTCCAGGCTGGTCTTGAACTCACAGCAATCCTCCTGCCTCAGCCTCCTGAGTGCTGGGATTATAGGAGTGTACTGCCATGCCTGGCTGTGATTTGTTTCTTTTCTCTAACTGCTTTCAACATTTTGTTCTTCTGTTGGGTTTCTGGGATCTTCACTATTATATCTGTAAGTGCAGTTTTTTTTTTTTTATCATGGCTAATTAGAGTCGTATATGCCTCACTTATCTGTTTGTTAAATTCTTCCCCTCTGTTTGGGAAGTTTTCTTCATTTATTCTGAACAGTTTTTTTAAGTCATTTGTACTTTCTCCTGCTACTTCATGGATTCCTATCAGTCTTATGTTATTCTTTGCATCATCTAGGAGTAGTTGGATTGATTTCTCATGATCCCTTACTCTTTTTAAGAAATCTCTCTCTTTTCATAGTCACCGACTGCAATCCTACATTCTATATTTGAAATTCTATCTTCACATTTGCTCATTCTGCTGCAAACACTTTCAATAGCGTTTTTAACCTCCTGGATATCTGTTTGAATCTGTTTCATGGATTCCATTTCGTTCCTATGTTGGGCATTCATGGTTTCCATTGCTTTCCTATGCTGGGCATTCACGGTTTCTATCATGGTTTTGAGCTCATCTATTTTTTTTTTTTTTTGTCAGTTTCTGTTCTAGAGTCTCTCATCATGTCTTTCATTGTGCTCACCATTTCTGTAGTTATCTGGGAAATTATTTCTGTCTTGAATTTTTCTAGAGTCTGATTGATCTGTTTTGTTACTTCCTGTGCTATGAGTTCAGGGTGTCCTGGTGGCTCACTGTCAGACTATTCCACCTCGTTTCCCTTAGAATTGGCCATTGGTGAACTGGAAGTCTGTCTTTGTGTCTGATTAAGTGTTTTCTCATTTTTTTTTTTTTGTTGTTGGGGGTGTCCTTGGTTTAATTCCTGAGTTAGTATTTTGATCTTCCAGATATGTCTTCTCTTTAGGTTTTGAGTCTCTAATGACTCAGAGACACTCTCATTTTCATAATATCAGAAAGGATAACTCATTAAATCAACCACAACCCTTTAGCACAATTGATACAATCAGCAACACAATAGCGTCAAGCACAGTTTAGAAACTGACCATTTGTAGTAGTTATTAATCTATCACCTTTAAACCATGTGAATTAAATGAAAATGGAGGATCAGACCAAAATATGTTTATAATGAATAAAGTCTTCAATATAGCAACTTTACCCTTCAAGATGGGGACTTAGAAGGAGTTGGGAGGAGAGGAATAAATGGGTAAAAGAATAGGAGAAGGTTTCAAGTGAAGCCAGAGGACACAGGATGATCACACAAACTAGAAAACTGTTGAAGACAGGAGGGAAAGACAGAGTGCAAGAACAAAGACAAGAATAGAACAACTTGGGCTGGAGATTTGGTTCAGTGGTGCTGCTGCCTGCCTCACAAGCTCAAGGTCCCAAGTTAGATCACTGGTACAAAAAGAAAAAAAAAGAATAGAACAATTTAGCAGCAATAAGGAAGCTATAAATTATATTCACTTTCCTTTGAAACTAATGACACTTGCTGGGCGTGGTGGTGCATGCCTGTAATCCGAGCACTTGGGAGACTGAGGCAGGAGGATCACTGTGAGTTCAAGACCAGCCTGGGCTACATGGTGAGTTCTAGGTCAGTCTCAACTACATAGTGAGACCCTGTTCCAAACAAACAAACAAACAAACAAACAAACAGAAACTTATGACCTTCAAATGAAGAAAAAAGAGAGAAGAAAAGAAAAAGAAAAGAAATCTGAATTAGGGCAGGAACTGGAACAAAAAGGGAGATGAAGAATAACATGAGGGAGCAAGAGACTGAGTGGGAAAAAGAAGAAAGCAAAAAAGGAAGAATTTGCAGAATATGAAAAAGTAAAATTTTAAAACAAAAAATTAAAAATATGAGGAAAAGAAAGAAAAGAACTTTGAAGAGCCTCTCTCAGAGTATATGTCTGCTGTCACAATAGACAAGGTGGGCAGCATTGTGCAGAACTAAGTCAATTAGTCTCAGCGAGCCGATGGCAAACCCCTAAGATTCAGCTTGATTTCTGGCTGCAAGGCCCAAGTTGAGCTCCCTGACCTCCTGCAGGATTGAACTCTGCAAGGTCCTACTGCAGGTTTCAGCTGCCCTTCCCTTGAAGATAGTCCATGTTCTGCTGGAAGGTGGTGATCCCTCCGACTTACCGACCATGGAGGTCTGATGTGCCTTTATTGCAGTTGTTCACTTCTGTTCTGTCTTCTGTAGCTCAGTAAAATGGCCTTTATGATCCCCTGTGCCTCTGCAGTGTGGATCCAGGTACCAGCACAACCAGGAGGCCTGAAAGCATGGGGTGGGGGTGCGGGATGCAGCAGAGGAGCCCGCCTGGCTGGTCAGTCCTCAGCGTGTTCTCCGATGAAGGCCCCGGGTGCTGGAGGTGGGGGAGCTGTGTTTCCCAGGTGGCTGGGCGGTCCTCACCAGTCTCATGATTAGTTCTTTGAGAAATCATTATCCTTCCAAAGCACTTTGCATTCTCACTAGCAATGTACAAAGGTCCCAGTTTCTTCCTATCCTTATCTACATTTGTTGTTTCTTGTTATTTAGTAGACATACAAATGATTGTCAAGTGATAGCATGGGTTTGATTTACATTTCTTTAATGACTAGTGATGTTGAGTTTCTGTCTATGTGCTTTTTGGTCATTTGTATATTCTCTTTGGAGGAATGTCAGCTCATTTACCCATTTTAAAAAAGAATATTATCTTTTATTGCAAGTATCCATCTTGTTTTTTTGTTTTTTTAAATTTATTTTTTTGAGACAGGGTCTCACTATGTAGTTGAGACTGACTTGGAACTCATTATATAGCCCAGGCTGGTCTCGAACTCACAGCGATCCTTCTTCCTCAGCCTCCCATGCTAACATGCCCAGCTTGCAAGTATCCGTTTCAAATTGGTTATTTTTGGTTGCTGAGTTGCAGGTTCATATATTCTGGATATTAGGTATCTTCTAAGATTTAGGGGTTATAAATATTCTCTCCCATTACATAGATTGTTTTTTACAGTGTTGATTGTGTGCAGTGATCTACAAAAATATTGAATTTTGAAGTCATACTCACATATTTTTTATTTTCTGTGTTTTTGTTGTCATATTCAAGGAATCGTTGTCAAATCCAATGTCTTGAAAAATTTCCTCTATCTCTTATATTTAGGTTTTTGGTGCATTTAAATTTTTCTTATATGATGTAACATAAGGGTCCAATTTCTTTGTTTTGTATATAAATACTCAGTTTTCCCAATGCTGTTTTATGAAATCACCATCCTTTTTCTTATGAGTTGGATTTGGAATATTGGTTAAAAATTGTTTGATCATATTTGCAAGGATTTGTTTCTGGGTTTTCTTTCCTATTCCATTTGTCTGTATATCTGTCTTTCTGACACTATTACATACCATAGTTTTGTGATAAGTTTTGAAATCAGAATTATGAGACCTCCAAATTTGCTTCTTTTCAAGATTTAAAAACAATTAGGGTCCTTTATGATTCTGTATAAATTTTAGGATGAGATTTCCTGTTTTTAAAAAAGTCATTGGAATTTTGATGAGGAATTTCTTGCTTAACTTTTGAATTTTTGCTGAGCTCCTATTTTATGGAAGCAATTAATTCATTAATTTTTAAAGTTTGCTTTTATCTGCTTCACATAAAATTATTTTTCTTGTGTCATTTGCTATTTGTTTTCATAGTTTCTGTGGTCACTGCCTTCTCTTTTTTTCTTCCTCCTCCTCCTCCTCCTTCTTCTTTCTCTTCCTTTTTCCTTCCTCCTCACCCCTTCTCATACTTACACAGTCACACAGAGACACACACACACATACACACACACACACACACACATACACATACACAATTTTCTGTGGCATTTTGGAGATATTTATCCAGTGGCTCCTTTTGTTTATTATTCACTTTGCTTGAATAGAATTATCCCTTTATAATATATTTTAGAAGGTTGATGTGAAAGAGGAATTAGAAAATAGTCAGTTTTAAAGAAAAATTTCATTACAAGTAAAATTTCCCATGATACAGGATTACATGAGTAAATTCTTTTAGCTGTTACTTGCTCCCAGTCACTTGAGAATGTGAGCCATAGTACTACCCCCGATGTAATCTTCCCTGTCCTCCTCTCCACCTGACAGCGTCTAATGTGAAATTGTATCTATGAGTGATTTTTGGTTTATTCCTTCCTGCCATGTTTCTCCTTGATCTAGCCTACACACTCCCACAGCCATGGAGACTTCTGCTCTGACAGCTTTGTCAAGACCTTTAGCTAAATACTTCTTCCCTGGATGCCTTCCCATACTGCTGACCTTCGGTGTGTTGGTCAGCCCATCCTCATGTATTATGTTTTGGATTATAGATGTCTCTCAATTGTATTAAAATAGAGCTTACAGCATAACTTTCTGCTTTTCATTCTCGTAGTTGTTTTTGGTTGATTTCCTGAAGGAAAGGAGACTAGCCTTATAGTTTCCAACAATGAATCTGGGAAGCTAGGGTCTTAGCTAGTTGAAATAATAATCATAGAGAGTTGACTGTCATAAGCAAGAAATGTGAGGAGAATGGATAACATCAGAACACCAAACAATTTCTTTATGGTGAATTCTAGCTAAGTAAAGACACCTGCATGTCTGGGAGAACTTGTAGATGATCTGTGCGAATGATAATGCATGGAATGCAGAACTGATGAAAATTTGCTGCCATTGCCCTTAATAGTCAACCTCAGTGGGCTTGGGGGCTCTGCCTTGGTCCTCTATGTATTTCTCAAATTTTATTTTTGAATAGTACTATGTTGTCATGTGGTGTTTACATCTCTGAACTATTCTAGTTCCAATGCTTTCTACATTCTCCTGTGATTTCTCTTGGCCTTGCCTAATTCACTGTCTCCCTTGTTCTTCCTCCCTTGTACTCAAAACCAGTCAACATGTTATCTTCTTAGAAGATTAGAGAACCTCTGAGTTTTCAAGGTAGTGGAGATGTAATGGCAACAGTTAGTATTCTTTTCCATTAAGACTGTCATAGCTGAACTACAGGAAATCTATAGTGGCGCCTTACATTTAGGGTATGATCAGAAATTGTCATCAAGCATGTAAAAAGAAGAATCATGCGTTCCACAGGAGACCAGAAGTATCTAAGTAACCCTAGTTTTTGGCTAGGCAGTGCCAGTGGATAACCTAAGGAGGTGATATGGTAGAGAGGCTTAGGAGAGAGTTTGTTTCTCTGAGAGTTGGCACAGGCCTGAATATCATCTAAGACAAGTCACCCCATACAGTGCAGTAGTGAGTAATGCCAGAGTGGTGTGTTGAGGAGAGTGGCTGGGCAGAGTGCTGGGGCCATGGGTTCTCCCAGGTGGGGTTACCACAGCCCATAGAATATTCTCCAAGACCACGAGTGGGCCATCATCTTTCCTTCTCCAGTGCTGTTTTTCTGTTATATTTCTCCTTGTGATTCCCTTTCCCATTCAGATTGGCCTTTTTTTGGATGTCTGTTTTGTCTTGTATAAAACTGTGAAATAGGCAGACTAAGAGGCTGATGATCTCACATCCATAGAGATGGCCCTATCTTAGGCCATGAAGATTCCTTAATGTTATAACAAAGAATAGAAGAATTATTAAACCAAGGTCCAAATAGCCATTAAAATACTAGAAACAGAATACTTACTTCTTAAAGTTCTCATTTAACAGGAGAAAGGATGCAAAAACAACTTCAGGCACATGTGCTACCTTAACTTTGACAAAGGGGCCAAATACTTTTGCTGGAGGAAATATAGGCTCTCTAACAAGTAGTGCTGAGAAAGCTGGCTATCAACACGCAAAAGACTGAACCTAGATCCTTATTTCTCACCATGTACCAAACTAAAATCAAATTGATCAAAGATCTAAATATTAAAACAGAGACTTGTAGTCTTCTGGAAGACAAAATAAATAAAACTCTTAAAGACATAGGTGTAGACAAAGACTTTCTAAACAGAACCCTGGTTACACATGAAATAATACCAAGCATCAATAAATGGGATCACATCGAATTAAAAAGCTTCTACACGGCAAAGGCCAACACAGTGAAGAGACAATCTGCAGAATGGGAGAAAAATTTTGCCAACTATTTTGCCAGCAGACAACACAATAATATCTATAATATATAGGGAAATAAAATACATTAGCTCCTCCAAATTTAAAGACCCAATAAAAATGGGCATCTAAATGATGAGTAAGTACCAATGGCCAATAAACACATGAAAAAATATTCAACATCAATGGCCATTTGGGAAATGACACTGAGCTTCCATGTCACTCCAGAAAGAATGCCTATCACCAAGAAATCAAATAATAACAAATACCGGAGAAGCTGTGGAGAAAAAGGATGCTTCTTTATTGTTGGTGGAAGTTGTAATTGGGTACAACCAGTATGGAAGTTGGTGTGGTGAGTCCTCAAAAATTTGAAATTAGAAATTCCATTCGACCTAGCTATTCCTCTTCAAGATATTCTCCCAAAAGAGTCAAGGACATCACACCACAGTGATATATGCATACTCATATTATAATAGTATAATTCATAATAGCTTAATGTTGGAAGCAGTCTATATGTCATTTGCAGATAAATGGATAAAGAAAATGTGGTATTTATACACAATGGAGAACTACTCTGCCACAGTGGTGGGTAAATTTGAGTAATTCATAGGAAAATGGATGCACCTTGAGATCATAATATTAAGTGAAATAAATCAACACTCAAGCTTAAATATCACATGGTTTCTTTTATATGAGAAACAATATGTAAAGTAAGGGCAAAATAAGATAGACTAATAAGAAAAAAGAGAGAGAAAAAATGCTTTTGTAATCTAGCACGGATGAAGTACATTTTAATTAAAATGTTATTACCCATCTGATTTGTATAGTTTCCTTAGTTGTAATATGGAAAAAGTAAGGAATAGAATGACTACGTACATTTCAATTGTGAGAAACTATATAGTAAAATAAATCACAAATTAAAAAAAATCAACTTTCAGAGCAAATGTTTTTATCTACATTAAATAGGAAAGGCAATCTTTCTTTGCTGTTTCCTAAACAAAATATCCCCTTTTAAATAGATGTGGCAAGTTTATTTGAATGTTGAGTGCAGATTCTCAGGACATGGTTTATTTTTCGTATGTCCACAGTGGATAGCATCCAGAGCTCTAACCAAACATTCTGCCCCTAAATGAAAAGTGGACTCCCTGTTTTTTTTTTTTTTTTTTTTTTTTTTTTTTTTTTTTTTTAAAATTTTTTTTGTGTGTGTGTGTGTGTGTGTGTGTGTGTGTGTGTTTGCTCATGTAGGATCTTGTAGGCAGAAATCTAATTTACAGTTGAAATTCTTTTTTTTTATTTTTTAAAGTTTAGCTTATCAGTATGTAAATGTTTACATTCCTCTTGGGACATACTCAACACATTTTAATTCCTTTTTCAGTTCCCCCATCCTTTGATCCCCTTCCTTTTTTTTAAAGGTAGACTTTTCCAAGCTCGTTGGTCCAACAGTGATGGGCTTTAGGATTCCTGGCTGTTTACTTTGTTTCCCAAATCAGGCAGTTCTGACTTGGTCAAGCACAGCTAAATGGTAACATCAAAGAATTACATTTAGTTCACCAAATAGTAACTGTACATTCTGAGTGCTGTATGTAGCCATCGTCTTTGTGCAGTTGCCCACTTTCCATTAAGAGGTTTGTTATATCTCTAGGAGATGATGTGCATTAACTTTATGAGTTCATTAGATGCATTTCTATTTCAGTGGCTAGACATTTTCTTCTTTTTTTTTGTGCGAAATCTAAATGATATTAGGTATTTTTAAAACAAATCTTCCACACAGGAAAACAAGAACTTTATCAAACTTCCTTTCACCTGTTTAGGGGTTTATCTTTTTAAATTCTTTTAAAATTTGTGTAGAGGAAAAAGCTATTTAGGACTTATTGCCTCTAAAGGCCTTTGTTAGTATCAATGCATAGCATCTATATATGTGTGAGTGAATTTGTGAGAGTGTGTGTAAATCTGAGCATGAGAGTGGAGAGAAAGTATTCATAGGTAAGTGACTCCACTTACGTGGAAACTTAAAACTAGGTGTATCTTGTATTTTCATTAAGCATTTGTAGTATGTAATGTAAGTAATTATACTGAAAACCTGGAGAGAGAAGAGTAGCGAGTGACTGCAACAAATTTCTTTCTATTGATAAATATTATGTAATCATTAGAAAAATGTATTGAGTAGCTAATAGAAAAACATCTCTTATTTGCATACCATAGGGTAGGTATACTTTTATATAACACACTATTCTATGCCTAAGATATTTTGGTAGATGCTATGAGAGATAAAAGGTGGTAAAAACATGATTTTTCTCTTCAAAGAAATTAAATCTAGCTGTCCCTGCAACAGACACACAAATAAATGCAATGTAAAGCAGAATAAAGTCAGAGATGAGGACGATGCTATGAAATGAGTTTCAAATGTACGTGTATGAGGGGCATTTAGAAATAGAAATTAGTATAGAGTTTACTTACAGATCAATGGTCAATTTTGTTAAACTTGTAAATTTTAAAGCCTCTAACAAAATGTGTACAAACCCAACTTATGAGTCTTGGTATTTTCTAGTTAAATTTTATTTTTTTGCATTATAGTCATTTTTATACTCCTTTGGGTACTGTTTAACCTTGCAAATTTGATATATAAAAATTTTAAAAATATTTTTATTTTATTTATATTTATTTTAAAAATTAACGTAACCAGTACACTTTAGATATACATAATGATCACATTTATCATAGGGAATTTGTACCTGTACATGATAAATCTTCATTTTTTTTCCAACCCCCTCCCCTCCCTTCAATCCCTCTTCCTCTCCTTATTTAAAAAAAGCCTTGTAAATGTTTAATATCATTTGTAAACTTTTAAACACTTAACACACTACACATACTTGATTAAAGTGTCATAGTCACTTCAATCTTCATTTGTAAGCTTTAAATAATTGATTCTTTCAAATATGTAGAATGTTTCTGAGTCCTTAATCTCATTCCTCCAGATGCATATTATGTGACTGATTAATTTCTTTACCATCTCTTCTTTTCTTTCTCTCTCTCTCTCTCTCTCTCTCTCTCTCTCTCTCTCTCTCTCTCTCTCTCTCTCTCTCTCTTTCTTTCTCTCTTTCCTTTTTCCATGCTGGGAATTGAACCCAGGTCCTTGAGCATGCACGACTCTTAATATCCACTGTGCTATACCCGCTGCCTCATCATGTCCTTCATCATAGACAGAAAGTTTGCTGGACTGGGAACCTGACTTTACAACCATGAAGAGTAGAAACACTGCCTCACGCTGTGAAATTGTCTCTGTGTTTGGAATTGGAATGTGGCTTATAAATACACTTTCTAGGATGGTTTGTCCCAAACTAAGCAGGTGTTTTATTTCAGGTAAGGTAGGTTGGTCTGAAAATGTGTTGTCTCCATTGTAAAGGTAGAAATTTGACTTTACTGTGCTAAGAACCATTATAGGCTTAAAAGAAAATTTCTTTCTCTTGTTTTGTGGTACTGGAGATTGAACCCAAGGCCTGCACACTGAGCTATATTCTCAGAGCTTTTGAAACTTTTTATTTTGAGACAGGCTCTCTCACTAAGCCACTAAATTGCCCAGGCTGGGCTTGAGCTACTGACCCTCCTGCTTCAGCCTCCCAGAGTGCTGAGATCACAGGCTTTCACCACCGTACCTCATTTATTGTAGATTTTGAGTACATGAGAAGTACGGAATCAAGATTGGACTTTAGGAAGACTGATAAAGCTTCAAATTGTTTTCATTTACTTACGTGTACAAATTCTACTCTAAATCATGGTAAAGAACAAATTTTCTTCTAAAATTAAAAAAAACCCGACTATTTAACAGATAAACCAAGAAAAAGTGGGAAATTAACATAATTCTCTCTCCCTTTCTACTCCTTCTTTCCCTGGCTATGTCAGTGGTCCTTAACTGGGGGCAACTTTTTGTCCTCCTCCCCACAGGCCCTTTGCAATCTGGCAATCTTTTCGATTGTTTTGTTGCAGAAAAGTAGAAGGTAGCAGGGATGGCGAACCCTTTAGAGCTTCCATGATATCAAAGAGCTGGCTGCGGCACGCGTGCCACAGGTTTGCCAACACTAGTGTATGCTCTGGGTCTCTGTGAGAGCCTATTTTACAACCTGTAGGACATTATTTACAGCAGAACCATTTGGCCCAAAGTGTCAGTAGTGCAGGGGTTGTGGAAACTCTGATTTGCATACTTTACATTTGCAAAGCACTGAGCTAAGCTTCTGACTCCTCACCTGGACTAGTTGTTATAAAGGGTGTGCTTTGAATTTAAGTTTTTATAACACTGTGATATTAATGATAGCTTTTGTTTTTAGTAAACTGTATTTTTTAATTCGTATTCCTGAAATACAACGTATGAACCTAACCCTCCCCAACAATCACTAAACAAGTTTTACTGAGGTCCCACAAAACTAGCATTGTAGAGGTTACATTGATATGGAAGAATAGGCTAAAGATCATATATTAGCTGCCCCCAGCAATGATTTTGTAGTAATATTTTTGCAAGGCAAATTTTTTTTTCTGGTACCGGGGATTCATCTCAGGTCTTTGCTCTTATGAGGTGGGCGCAGTGCCGCTGAGCTAAATCTCCGGCCCCAAGGCAAACTTTTTTTTTTTTTTTTAGCTTTGATTGAGTTTATTGGTACATTTTAGAGATACAGTACAGTTACATTCATTGTTGGGATCTTGTACCTCTACATGACAAGTCTTGATTCTCATTTTTTCCCCTTGCCCCTGCCCTCCCTTCACCCCCTCCTCCCCTCCCCATCTACAAACACTTTATTTTCATCTTTTCATTCTCTCACATTTTTTTCTTTTCTCTTTTTA
>NW_022900939.1:34132196-34148971 GCF_012274545.1 Fukomys damarensis
CATCCATTTTAAGGAATGAATCTATTTTCTCATTCTTTATGGCAAACTTTTAATAATTGAAAAATCCACAAGAAGTGGTGATTGTATTTTAAATTGATTTTAGAAAGTCAATCTAAAATATATATGATTTTAAAGTCACTCACATTTGAAAAATGAGAAGCAAGATCATACATCAGCTCTGTGCCTTTCTTGTCAGATTTTAGACATGTAAACTTTTATTTTGGAAAAATTTCAAACTTGCAAGAATAGAACAATACATTTTTGCACATTCTTCACCTAAATGCTCTAATTATTAACATTTTGCCCCAGTTTTTCTCTTCCCAACTCTTGATGTGTGTGTATACATGTATTATATTGATGGGGAAAACTTTAATAGAGAAAACCTAGGAAATGTCACAATGTAAGATAACATCTGCCCTCCACTCTGTTTAGTTCAGAATTAACCCACACTGGAGGCACCTAGTCTCCCCCAAAAGTTTTGTAAGTGAAAAGAACCGTTGTTAGCTTTGCTGATCAAACACACTCCCTTACCCCTGTCTAGAATAGGTAACTGAATAAATCTTAAAGGTAGCCTCTCCTAACAAGAATGGCATCTGGGTTGAAATTAAACTGCCTGGCCCATGTTTTGGGTACCACCAGCGTGAACTGTGAGAATGCAATGTAACCAACTGAATAAGATCAAGGCTGTAAACCCCTATAAAAGGGGGAGTTGTAACCCAATGGGGGAATCACACAGGGCACCGCCGTTAGGTGTCATCGATCTGCACTGATGGAATAAACTTTTTTATTTTACTTCCATTGTGCTGCCTCTGTGTGTGTCACATGCCAATTCCTTCCATAACGATGTTTCCTTATTTTCAATGTCTCACAGGAGCAAGGAATTTTTCTTGTGAACCATAACCACACTAAGTGATCAAATTGGGGAACTTTAAACTCATTACACTATTATCAAATAAATGGTGTTGGTTCAAAATTTGACAACTGTGCCAATATTCTCACAGACAGCATGCTATGTCTCTAGTCTCTGACATCTGTAATATTAATTCTTTTTGGAAATATTTTGGGAAAGATGGGGCAGTAATTTATTATTATTATTAATTTTTGGTACCAGGGATCGAACTCAGGACAGTGAGCTTGCGAGGCAGGCGGTGGAACCACTGAGCTAAGTCCCTGGCCTTGGCCAGTACTTTTCTCGAATGTCTCTCAGTTAGCACTTATCTGGTTGCTCTGTGTTTTTACTCATATTACACATCTTTGGCAGAGCTCTCACTGCAAGAGAGCTTGCATCCTTTATGTATCGTATCTGGATGCTTCTGTCACATTGCTGATGGAATTTTAGCTTCCAATGATAGTTCTTGCTTGAAGTAGTTATTAGTATAATGGTTCCCAAAGAGAATTTCCAGCTATTACTTCCAGCAATAATTTTCTAGTTATTTCTCTTGCATTTATTATTTGGCTTTCTACTTTAAAGAACATTTTTTCTTTTAATTAATGTGCTTATAAGTGCCTTGGAATGGCTGCCACCATTCCGATGAACAACTTCCTTCTTTAAAGCTTCCATTTCCTACCTCACGCGGCACTGGTCATAAATAGCACTGGTGCGTGAACAAGGCTTGTCCGTATAAAATTGATGTCCAAGAGTGGCCCCTGAATGGCTGGCCCTGCAGCCGACAGGATCCCCGAGCCGCCTGCACCAGTCCCGCACTATATAACCAGGCCGCTTTCCCTGCTCCTCCTCCCTTCTCCTTTGTTCCCTTTCGTGGAGGGGCATCATACTGATGCGGCGTTTTATTTTTTTTTTTTGAGACAGGGTCTCACTATGTAGTTGAGACTGAACTGGAACTCACTATGTGGACCAGGCTGGCCTCGAACTCACAGCGATCCTCCTGCCTCAGCCTCCTGAGTGCTGGGATTACAGGCGTGCGCCACCTCACCCAGCAAGATGCTGCCTTTTATTTTTTTTTTAATTTAAATTATAAAGACCTCTACAGCTCTGCCAGTGTGCGGAGTGATCCTTGGCAGGCTCCGGTTTCTTTCAGTGCTTGTTTTGGTATCAGTGTGAATTCATGGGTTATTTTCATTCCAAGTGCTGTATAATCCATGACCTTGAATATTAATTTTTAAAAGTGTTTTGATACCGGAGGTCGAACTCAGGACCTTGCTCTTGGGAGGCAGGCGGCGGCACCACTGAACTAAATCCTTGGCCCTGGATATTAATTTTGATGCTCTGACGGTTGCAAGTTTGAGCACTGGAAACTCTGTCAGGCTGTCGTCACCTCTGTCCCTTTGATGTGTTTCCTTCAGTTTTTGAACCCTGCCTCACTTTCGGTATAGTAAAATATTCAGGTTCAACTTACACTTTCTCTAAGATCTGCTTTTCTCTTTTTGTTCGGGGATAGTATTTAGAAGCAAGATCAGATCAATGTAATCATTCTACTGGACGTTTTGACTCTAGGCTCTTTCAGAAGTCCGAGCCAGAGTAGATTTCCTTCAAAAAATTTAATTGTAATAAAATATACATAATGTAATATTATACTGCCTTACTTAAAGTGTGCAGTTCTGTGGTATGGGGTAATCTCAATGCTCTGAAGCCAATGTCCAGATCTCTTTTTCCTCATAAAACTAGAACTTTTCACCCACTACTTCCGGTTTCCTCACCCTCCTACTCCCGCCACCGCCGTCCTGCTTCCTGTCTCTGTATCTGACTACCCTGGTTGTCTCACATAGGCAGAATCCTTCAGTGTTTGTTCTTTTGTGACTGGCTTATTTCACTTTACTTTTGATTGTAAATTCAATATTTTTGAATCATTATGGAATGGATTTTCATGAAGTTGATAAAAATTTGATAAATGCCATTTTATTTTTATTTTTTTCAGCTTTAATTGAGTTTATTGGTACATTTTAGGTACACAGTACAGTTACATTCATTGTTGGGATCTTGTACCTCTACATGACAGGTCTTGGTTCTCTCTTTTTCCCCTTACCCCTGCCCTCCCTTCTCCCCCACCCTTATTACCCTTCCCCTATCCATCCCACCTTCCCTACACCTTTAGCCCCTTTCTTCCCATTTCACAATGTCAGTAATCTTATTAGGATCTTATGTACTATTACAGTTTATTTACACCAGAGAAACTATTTGGTATTTACACATGCATGACTTATTTCACTTAGGAGTATATCCTCAATATGTATCCATTTTCCTATGAATGAATCTATTTTCTCATTCTTTATGGCTGAGTAGTATTCCATTTTATAGAAAAACCACATCTTCGTTATCCAGTTTCCAACTGATGGGCAAATGGGCTGTTTCCAAGTTTTAGCTATTACAAACTGTGCCACTATAAACATGGGTGCACATACATCACTGTGATATGATTCTTTTAGTTCTTTTGGAAAGATACCCAGCAGAGGGATGGTTGGGTCAAATGGAACCTCTAATCCCAGCTCTTTGAGGTATCTCCATGTTGATCTCCAGAGTGGTTGCACCAGTCTGCACTCCCACCGACAATGGAGAAGGGTTCCTTTCTCCCCACAACCCCGCCAACAGACAAATGCCATTTTAGAAACAAATGAAACTCTAGATATTTATTTGAGGATGTTGATCTCAAGTATTTGGTAATTTGGCCCTTGTAACTCGGGATTCTCATCTGCATTTTTATTTTGGACAGTTATTTTCTCTTCTGGGATTGTATGGGCACTTAAAGAGAATGTTTTAAGAGCTATCCTCTTAAGTGGAAATGGATAAATGAACTTATAATAGTAAAATTATCACCGATGGGCATACATTTTATGCTTTTCTGGCTGGAGTACTGAAGAATCACCTAATTACTTTAAAAATATATCACATAGATGTCCATATTTATATATGTGTATGATAGATTAAAATATCTAATTTTCTCATTAAAGTATCTAATTTTCTAAGAGAGTATTTCAAATATATGAGATGGTGCTTTTAATATCTGACCAAAGAGGCCAAAAATTACTGAAGGCTGTAAGAGATGGACATTTTGCATGTGATTTAGATTTTTGGATGAGTTCCCAAAGTTATTAGCACACATTTGGATTTAATTTGTGAAGAGTTTTCTTAACATGTTACCAGTTATGTATTTATCATGTAATAGTGAAAGTTTCTTGAATGCCAGTTAAATATGAGCAACATATTCTAAACTGCATTTTCTTTCTTTAAATAGCTAAATCTTTCAATTCTACTTGAATATACTAGTTCTTTAAAGTGATGTAAATGAACACTTTTGGATTTTGAGTGAAGAAATCTGAGGGAATTCACTGTGAAATTTGGGTTCAGGAATTGTGGTAGGGAAGTGGGGATTATTTCCTCAAAGTCATTTTTTTTTTCATTTGGGCCACTTAATCACTGGGCTAGAAGTTATTAGTACCATTAAGATAATCTAATCCAGGGCCAGGGATTTAGCTCAGTGGTTCTGCTGCCTGCCTTGCAAGTGCAAGGACCTGAGTTCGATCCCCGGTACCAAAAAAAAAAAAAAAAAGAAAAAGAAAAAAAGATAATCGAATCCAAAACTCTTCCAGTGATTGCTAAACCTGCATGCTTACTCTTTCCCAATGTGTATCATTCCAAGGCTCTCACTGTTAGAACACTGCCTCCTTTTATCCACCTGTCTTGGTGTAATCCATTGACACCATAGAGAAATATCTTCTCTCTCTTACACATGAGCAAAAATTTAGACAATGTGTTTTTACTTTCCTAGACTGAAATCTTTCATTGGTATAGCCTAAGGCTCAACTCAAGTGGCAGAGCAGATGCAGACAAGGAAAACAAAGAATTGACAGAATTTAAGACCTGTGTTCCATTCCATTCTCCCTCCCTGTGTCATAAATTGGAACCAGATTTGTGAGTTCTGCCAGCTAGGTGTCCCCTCCCTGGCCCACCACCATGCAGCTGTGGTCCACATTCCACAGGCCATCCATGGAATTTTTTCTTGTTTTTAATGGAATGAAGTTGGCACTCACGGGTAAATAAAACAGGTACTTCTTGAAACCATTTAGGAAGAGCGCAATTTGCTGTTTCACAGCTAAGAGTCAAACAGGGCACTGGTAATTATCATACTTCTCAATACAGTAGAGTGAAGGTCCTTCCACCTGTCGCCTGACTCACCAGAACATGGACTTCCTAGAAGTTCTACTCGTAACATGTAAACTGTATAAGATTTATAATGCACGATCCCAGGAGCTCAGGAAGAACGTACATCTTGAATTCCCCATTAGTATTCTCACTGTTTTCATGCTTTCGCTTGTTTGCACAGTACAGAGAATACCCAGAACAACCATGATTGCATTCCTCAACCCACCATCCACAGGATTATGTTTCAGAGAGGGCACTGGTGCTGGTAATTCTCAAAGGTGCATGTGTGTGTATTTTGAAGGTGGGTGTTTTAAGTGTTAGTTACTTTTTTCTTTTCATGCTTTATAGGATATTTAACATCTGTGATCTCTAGTGTCTAAATTCCAAAGCACTTCCATCACTGTGACAGCTAAAGATCCTTCTGAACATTTGCATGTAGGTGTTCCCTGTGAGCACAACATGGGGTTGGCGGAGCTCATAAGGGCATTTTGGGGGCTGGGTGGTCATAGTGCCATGAGAAACTCATGTGAAGGGCTCACAGAGGCCTCTTTCCTCTTGCTGTTGACTGGGGCGGGCATGGGACTCTGACGTAATTCTGGACCAGGAGAGGAAGAGGAGAGTCCTCAGGAGTGGTTCTGGGAAAGTTTCATTGATAAAATGAGCCAGATACAGGAGAAGAAATGGTTTATATGTTTACATGTGTCAGGAAGATATGACATGTAGACACTGTGGCTTTCAAGTGCTTGAGAATAAAGTGAATTTGCTGAAGATAGCTGAGAAAAAAGAAAAGAAAGAACTCAGTGCTTAGTGTTGTCCGTGAGCTGCTAATTCAATCAATTCTGTAACTGTTTTGCATTTTGAGTTCTTCCTGTGTGAAATAATAAATTCCTTATTGGTTGAATCGGTTGAGCCAGTCTTCAGTTGCTTGAAAACGTAAATGATGTGGTTTATTCTGCTTTCTCCTTCTTACTTCTATATCTCAAATATGACTTGATTGGGACAAATTAGTACTGGAAATATCCACAACTAAAGCAAACACAGAAAAACAGATCTGGGTATGTGTGCTACATTATTCATTGGTCAGGCTGAAGTAAGTCGGTATGATCTGTGTTTAGATGTCCCCCCAAAGCCTCATGCAGGTGAGACGAGACTTTCTTTTTCAGAGGAGGTTAAACTGGAATGTGTGATGCTGGGATTAAGGATGTGTGGTTGATTAGTTTGGCAGCATCCTAATCCCAGTAGTGTGAATAAGATGAAAGGGACAGAAAAATGCTACTAAATTCTCTTGTTATCTTTGCTGCCTTCTGTTCGCCATGTTGTTACTTCTCTGCTGAGCCTGTTTGTCATCCCTGCCTTGGAATCAGGTGATTATGGACTGAAACTTCTATGAAAGCCAAATAAACCCCTTCTCCTTTTAACTTTGGGTGTCTGGTAGTCTCAACCACGAGAGAGAAAGGTAACCAACACATAAATCATAAAAACTAAGACTGTCTTAATTCCAACAAACGATTCCCAAACCATAGCTAGTTCTATGAATAGCTAAACATTGTCCTTTTAAAAATTTACTGATATTTGAGCACAATTCATATGACATCACATCATGTCACAATATTCAGTTACAGTGGCCTTCGCTTTTATCTTTCTGTCCTTATATGAATCATCACAATAATTTTTAATGTGTTTTCCAGCTGATGTTTCCCAATTTGACTGTGGCTTTTGCTTGAAAATAAACACATACTTGGAAACTAAGGGCAACATCTCATGAATGTATGAATCTATTAGTAGTGATTTTAGTATTACTTTAACTAGATTTAGACATTTTAATAGATCTGTGGAATTTTCATACATACATCTTAAATACTTAATTGGGGAGCAATTTGGTGGCAAAATATATTTCAAAAGAGTGTAAATTCTTTAAGAAACAGCAGGTCATGGTGAAATAAAAAGCATGTGCATTGGGATGGTCCTACTCGACATTTCCTATGTGCAAGGCATAACCAAATTATTTGCCTCCATTTCCTTATCTATAAAACAGGGTTTTAAATATTAGCTCTACTTGGAAGGTTGGCATGAGAATTAAACAAATTGATGTCATCCACATAGCAGATGTTTAAATCAACTGCCTCACTCTCACCACAACAGCAGTGTGTTGGGAGAATTTATTCTGAGTAAGAATCATCACAGAAAAAAACCAGAAAACTCCATGGCTTGCTGGGACTACCTTTCCTCTTTTACCATCAGGGTCAGTCTTTATCCATCATTAATCTTTGCTTGTGTGCCACTTCCCTTGAGAAACTCCCGTGTTTTCCCCCAAGAGAACTGTAGACCTGGTGCTCTTCCTTGCAAGTTGCTACTATACTGTTTGTAAGTCGATCACAGTAGCTTCCTCATCAGTGCCTAAGAACCACCAGGGACTCATTAAACATGAAATTCCCTGGCCCTTCCAGCAGGTTGTAATTCAGCTGGTCCTGAGACCCAGGAGTCTGGACATTTATCATGTCATTGCTGGTGGTCTTGATGATAGGTTCTTTGAGCTACATCTTTGAGATCCCACGCATCTCCAGGGCCATCTCCACAATGCTGGGCTCTTATTTTCCTCTTTGAATCTCCTGTACTTAGAATGGGGCCAGGTATATCGTGGGTGCTCAGCAGGCAGATAATGAACGTCAAACTTTTTCTGAGGTTTGGTTCATAGAAATATGTAATTTATTTGCTATCCCACACATAATTTACACTTATTGGAAAAAAGCAATACACATAAGAGGCTTTGACTTTTGTGGTTCAAGCATGCATATTTTTGAAATTGTTATTTTGGTAAAAACAGAAACAGAAGCTTTCAGCATTGTTCAGATGTCAGGGAAATGCAGAGAAAACCTTCATTTATTGAAAAAGTAAATTATCAGGCTGAGGGTACAGCTTTGTGGAAGAGTGCTTGCCCGGCATGTGCAAGACCGTGGTCTTAATTCCATTCTTTCAGCATTTAAAGAAAAAAGACATGAATCAATAGCTTTCAACATGCATGCATTGTATTGAGTGCCAAAAAGATGGAGGTTTTACAAATACTCATTAAAGTTCAGTTGATCAAGAACTGGACATCTTGGGAAAATATAAAAGTCATATAAAATAGCTCTGCATTAATGTGGGTGATAGAGTGCAGATTAGTTTGGGTACAGGGAGTAGGATTATTTGGGATGGGATTTGTAGAATTTTTGAGCCTTAAGGAACTGAAAAATGAGAGAAATCTTCTTTTTGTTTGATTTTGGTACCGGGGATCGAACTCAGGACTTTACACTTGCGAAGCTGGTGGCGGAACCACTGAACTAAATCCCCGGCCCTGAGAGAGAAATCTTTTTGAGGCCGGTGGACCAGTTAATAAAAGGTTTGGAATCAACCGTTACAGACTTTTGTCACTATATGGGTAACTGTGAGATGATGGATAACATGTGCTTTGCTTATAGTAACCTCTGTATTGTCTATATGTTTCATAATATCATGCCGTATGTCTTAAATAAGTACGAGAAAATTTATTCTGACACATAAACAAAAGGAAAAGAGGCGCAGATGGGGTCCGCGGGTAAAAACCAGGACAATAACCTCAATATCCACTTGGCTCTGAGCAGCTTGGTTCACTCTCACATGGCTTTGTAGGATCTGGAGTGGTTCCCTCTATGAATCAAAGAGCTCTCACTGCACTGGGTTTATCACCTTGTTTGAGAGTATCTTTCCCTGTTATTTCTTCTATGTGCACTTCTTTTGTTCTGCTTAAGGGGTGTGTGTCAAATGGCCCCTGATTGACTCCACTCCCATATCTTCTCCCAGCGGAGAGGAAATGGAGTCCCTTGCCTGCAGCCCAAGGAGAATATGTGTAGATGAAATGAAAGAATAAAGGATAAAATCTAATAAAGGATAAAATCTGAGATTCTGATTTGGCGTGAGAGCCAAAAGCCACGTCAACTGATCCCTAGAAAAGTAGCACAGTGCAGATGTCTATGGGCAGTGTGATTCTATGAGGAGGAAATGACTGAGCTGGCCATGCTCCTTACACCTGCTACACACATGAGTCACTGCTTCTCACTGGCTTTGAGAGAGGGAAGTGACAGCAAGAGGTCAGAAGTGCCACGCCAGCTATTCTCCCTCCACCTGGAGAGAAACAGCAGGGGTGTGGAGGAAACATTCCTCCTAACAGTCCCTACCTGTACTTTCTTCCCCATTGGGATTACCCATTGCATTCAAGGTCGCCTGGGAACAAAGTTATCCCACTCGTAAGACTTGCTGTCTTCCAAATAGTCTTGATCCCACCAGCGCATAGTCACCCTTTAATAGTCACCCAACTGTTGCTCCTTTGGTTCTCATTTGGGACCACTGGTAGGCAATATAACTTTTGACCCGGAAGATATATAAATGGTTAAAATGCATGCTAACTAAATAAATTTATAGACACTCTCTCCCAGGGTAAAAAGTTACTTTGTCTTTTGACTTTCATCTCAATTATGTCCAGCTGTATACCCTGATCTTATATCTTGAGGTTTCTGTGAGATTATGTGGTACTCTTAAATACAACTACTAAGAAAACCTAGCATAAGGTTTTTTGCTTTTAAAGCTGCTATTCATTTACAATAATGTAGAGGTTCAGGTGTAGTGGCACCTGCTGTCACCAAGTCCCAATTCTAGCACTTGGGAGACCAAGGCAGGAGTTTGAGACCAGGCTGAACTACATAGTGAGACCTTGTCTCAAAAGAAAAAAAAAATGTGGAGGAGTCCAAAATCTGAATTTAAACTCTTTTCAGTTATGAAATTCCCTGAAAATTAGAGACCCCCATCAAAAGAAATTTAAGTCTCAAATCATTTTCTATGATGTTGGTGAATTAGAAGCATAAAGATATTGTAATGTTCCCTAATTTCTTATTCTTCTCAGTCTTGGTTAAATGTTCTTGGCTCCCATGAAAACATGTAGACTTTGTGTGCACGCGTGTGAATGGTACAATTGGTTTAGGGCCTCAGAACCTTTGATGCCAATTCTCTGGCCAAGTTTTTTTGGTACCGGGAATTGAACTTGGGACCTTGCACATGCAAGGCAGGCCTTGGAACCACTGAGCTAAATCCCTGGCCTTCTCTGACCAAATTTTAAAAATAGTCTAAAGAATCAGTAGAGCCTCACAGCACTAGTCTCAGATCCACCAACTTTGGTGAGTCATCTGGGCAGGATTATATTCCCTGGGCCCAGGACATAGAATCCCAAAGGTTATGAAAGAAATCTGAGATAAGGAATGTAGATGATACAAAACAAAGCAATCATAACTAACCAATTAATCAACACAGAACAAACACTTGGTTTTCATTTCATCAGGGTGCCAGTCAGTGCCAATCATCCAGAAACCACAATGAATTAGCTTGAAAGCACTAGAAAAACTATCATTGGGTTTGTTTTTAATGTTTTGGGGATGCTGGGTATTGAACCAAGGGCCTTGCATAAGCTAGGCAAGCGCTCTACCCCTGAGTTACGTATTTTCAGGGTTTATATTTGGATGTCCCCCCAAAGCCTCATGCACTCAGAGGTGGGGCTTTGGGGAGAAGACTGGATTATGCGGTGTGATACCCACCAGTGGATATGTCCACTGATGAGTTTGGAGCTAAATGTGATCCTGGGAGGCAAAGGCGGGGCGGAGGAGGTGGGCCCCGGGGGGCGTGGCCTGGAAGGGTACGCTGTCTCCCGCCTCCCTCGATCTCCCTCTTTGCTTCTTGGTATCACGCCATGAGCTGACTCTCCTCTTCCGTGTCCCCCTGCCATGCTGCCCTCCTGTGGAGCCAGCTGACTATGGACTGAAACCTCTACAAATTAGTAATAGTCCTCTCTTCTTTAAATTGTGGGTGTCAGGTATTGTGTCTCAGCAATAAGAAAGTAATTACGACACATATGCAGATCAACTTATCAGTTTTTTTTTTTTTGAGGGGGGTTGGAGGAAGAAATCCATCCCTTTTCCAGTCTCACATAGTGGTACTGAGACATTATTTTCTTGTAAGGTACAGAAATTTGCTGTGGTGGCAAGCCCCACCACCCTGTCCTGGGCACAGCCGTTTTGCACCCATAGTTGTCCTAATGGTTTTTTTTACTGTGGAAATTCTTAAGCCTGTAAAATCTTCCCTTGGGAAAATCTTCTTTCTTATGTGTGATCAAATTCAGGGATTTCTCAGTAGGGTTTGTCAATGGCTGTAGATGCATTGAAAAACTGTAAGACTACTCATGATAAGAGCTCCCTCCTTGGAAAGGCAAAATCAAATTCTGTGTGGCCAGCCTGGTGCTACTTCACCCAGGCTTGGTGCTAAAGAATTAAATGTAGAATCTTGAAAGTGCTCAGTAGCATTAGTCAAATCCCCCCACCTTGAAGACTTGGATGAGAAACACAAACATTTGAAGAAGGGGAAGAGCCTGTATGCTGCCTTTAACTGAGCCTTCACCCCAGCCTACCTTTGCTGTTGGCTGGCTTCTGTCAGCACAGATCCTCTTTTCCCACTGCACACTCCCTCATGTGTAAGTTTAAAGTCAAGTCCTGCTGCTGTGTCCTGCTGCCGCCTAGGAGGGGCTTATCAACTGTTGGGTTCGACTAACTGTGTATCTCATCCTAAGTGAGAGATTCAAGTCAGGAGTCCCCAGCCTTTGCCAACTCTACTCATATAATGGTCTCTTCTCTCTTCATTTTTACCTAAAGTTAGGTTTGCAGAAGACCTCACCTTTCCTGAGCCCCTCACAGTTTCTGTGATGGTCCAGCTTGATTGTGTCAGCTTGACTGTATTTGAATTTACCCAGAAGATTGGTGGCACACACTTTTAGTGTGGGTAGGTAGGTCCTGGAGATGTGGCTTTGCGAGCGAGTGTATGGCTGGCCTCTGGCCCCCGCCTCTCTGACACTGTTCCTCTGTGTTGCTTCCTGGCCTCCATGAACTAAGCAGCTTTGCTCTGTCATGCCTTTCCACTGTGATTTTTTTCTGCCTTGAACTTTCCCCTGCCCTTGACTGTGGACTGAATTCCCTGAAATCATGAGCTCAATTAAACATCTCTTCCTTTAAATTGTGGGTGTTGGGTATTGTTTCTCAGTGATGAGAAACGTGACCAATACAGAGAATTAGTACTAGAGAAGTAGGGTTGTTGCTGTGATTGTACTGGACCATGTAGTTTGGAAGTTTTTGGAACCTGTTTGCAGAGGGAATTTGGATGGTTTTGGAAATTTCAAAGAAATTTTAATTGAGAAAATTACTCTATTAGCAATTGGATTGGAGACCATGAGTATTATGTACTGGCAGAGAATTTATCTATGTTTTGTTCATGTCCTGAGATTCTGTGGGCGACTGAGATTAAGGGTGGTGGACTAATAGATCTGGTGGATGAAATTCAATACAGTCCAACATTCAGGCTATGGCGTGGATACTGCTGGTTGCTTTTAGCTAGATTTATAGGGAGAATCAGGGTCGAAGACAGAGCAGAAAAATTCAAAAAAACTTGTTTTGCCCTAAAAGAAACCCAAATTTGGGACCATAGGAGTTGTGGGTACTCAAGAAATTAGTGCCATTAAAAAGGAACAAACTATTTTGCTCAGGAACAAAAAAGAAATAAACCTTGACGGCATCTCAGGAATCAGCAAGACCCCACCCATGGCGGGTTCAAGGGTACAAAAGTGTCAGTTTTTCATTTGAGAAAAGAGTTCCTGGGCCACTTGCTTGAGACAGGCTGCCTAAAAAATTATCTTTCTGGGACTTGTTTCACTCATGTTGCTACAGCCATGGTCCACACTGTCCACAGCTACTGTCTCAGCTACTGTCCACACTGGTGGCAGACTTTGGAATGAGCCACATGATGCTGGGTTTATCAGCAAGTAGAATTTGAGACTTGTGGGGTTAGGGAGTTTTCTGCCTAGATTTCAATGGAAGACCTGGGAAGCAGGCAAGAAGCTGCTGAGAAGCAGTGATTGATGCTGTGGGAATAAAGCCAGAGGTTCCACGGAGATGCTAGTGACGTGGAATATCTGCAAAAGAAAGCTGTAGGCTGAGCGGAGCCTGCCCAGGATAGAGGCGAGGTGGACTGCAACTAGCAAGGCCATAGGGGTGGGGCTGTCCGAGCTTCTGGAGCTCACATCTCACCACAACGTGCCCTGGATTTAATGTTCACCCTGTGGGGTTTTAGTCTTTTGGTTCTATTCTTTTCTACTCCTCTATTCTTCTGTTTTGGAATGGGAATGTTGACTCTGTGCCATTGTACATTGGGCTTGTATCATTTGCTTTTGAGTTTTACAGCGGTTCACTGCTAAAAGTTTGACTTGATTATCAGAAGAGACTTTGCTTTGGACTTTTGAAAAATGCTGGAATTGTTGCGACAATTTGGGGAAGTGATTACCGTATTTTTGGTTATATGCGAGATAGTTGTATCATGTTAAGTAGAATTATCATCTTGTGCTTATTTGGGGTTATAAGTATAGTTTAAGGACATATGTTTGGATGTCAAGCTAACAAGGGGTAGAATTTGATGGTTAAGCTTGATTATGTCAATTTGATTGGTTTTGGATCCTTCTGGGATATTGGTTAAGCACACCCATAAGTGTGTTTGAGTGTGTTATGATTCTTAGGGTCTATATCTAGTCCCTGGCTCTCTCCTTTCTCCTGCTGTGCTCCTCTGGTCTACTTCCCAATTATCACATACTGAGGAGCTTTGCTCTATCATGATGTCCTGCTTTGGAGCCGGCTAACCATGGATTAAATGCCCTAAAACTGTGAGGTAAGTCAAACTTCTTCTCTTTTAAGTTGTAGGTGTTGGATATTGTGTTTCAGCGATGGGAAAGTTGACTAATTTAGCCCATCAGTGCCTGAATCCAGGTCCATTTTAGGTTGTCCAGACAAATTGTGTCTATGTTCAGCTGCACTGTGATGAATTTTACTTAGTGATCTAACCTAGTTATGCTGTGGGCACACATTTAATATAAGAGTAATGGGGCTGGACTAGATATTGAGCCACTTGAACTTTATAGGAAATCTTTTTTTTTTTGTTTGTTTTTGTCATTCAGTCATTAATTTTTGAGGTGGGAAATTTCAAATGAACTGCATCAGCTTTTTGGTTTACATAAAGGCCAGTGTGACATGAAGGTTGATCTGAAGTGGATGGGAGAATCTGGGGATTTTTGCAGACTACTCCAGTAATACAGGTTAAGGATATGTCAGGGACAAGGGAAATATTTTTTGAGCATCTCATAGAATTGGCAGGGTTGGTGGGATGAACAATCTTGCAAGCAGTGTTGACTACAGGCCCCAATTTTCCCATTCCCTTCTCTTCAGGGGAAGGGCATAGTGGTGGGGGTGGATTTCAAGGGTAGCATGTGACAATGGAGCGATTGTAACAGATGCCATGGAAAAGTCTTGGTAGGCTTTGAGTAATTTTGTTTTTACCTCTCCGGTAGCTCAGAGATGCCCTCCTGTCCTCATACATGTTCCATCCTGGTGGTAGCCCTAGACATCTGGTGTTAAGACAGTGCTCCTGATGAATGGCTGACGTGTTGAGTAAAGGAAAAAACTGTATCAGGAGACTTTAGTTATTTCTCAAAACTAAATGGCACAAGAGGCCCTAGGTGTGTCATTGCTAAAAAGTCACCTGGAAGCTTCACAATCCTGGACTTCTAATTAGAGTATAAAGCTACAGTGAAATAGACAGCATGGTATTGAAAAAAACTAGACATGGATCAATGGAACAGAATAGATGACCCAGAAACAACTCCAGAGATATTCTACTAGATGATCTTTGGTAAAGGAGCCAAAGTTTTATTTTTACTTTTTGTACCAGGGATCAAACTAGGGACCTTGCACTTGCAAAGCAGGCAGTGGAAGTACTGAGCTAAATCCCCAGCCCTTACTACTTTTTTGATACTGGAGATCAAAGTCAGGTTTGTTAGGCAGGTGCTGGAACCACTGAGCTAAATCCCTGGCACTAAAGGAGCCAAAATTATGCTGGTGGGGATAGACTCTTTAGCTAATGGTGCTTTGAAAATTGCTATCCACATGCTGAAAACTAAAGCTATACCCATATCTCAATGCATAGTAAACTAAAATGAAAATGCATCAAAGAGCTAAATGTTAAAAGAGAAACACTTAATCTGCTGGAAGATAAAATAGGTAAAACTCTTGATGACATAGGTATAGGCAAAGACTTGCTGAAGAGAACCCCACTGCACAAGAAGTAATACTAAGATTCAACAAATGGGATCATAGCAAATTAGAAAAGCTTCTGTGCAGTAAAGGTAACAACCAACACAGTGAAGAGACAACCTACATAATGAGAAAATTTTTTCCACCTATTTCTTGGACAGAGGACTAATATCTAGAATATAAAAGCACTAAAAAAATTCCAACAAAATGCTCAATAAAAAGTGGGCAACTTGGGCCGGGGATTTAGCTCAGTGGTTCCGCCACCTGCCTCACAAGTGCAAGGACCTGAGTTCAATCCTTGGTATCCCCTCCCACAAAATGGTCAACTTAAACGAATAGACACCTCCTAGAAGAAGAATAAGAAGTACAAATAGCTAATAAATACATGAAAAAAATGTTCAATATGCTAGCCCTTACAGAAATTCAAATTAAAACAACACTGATATTCCATCTTACTTCAGAAAGAATGGCTATCATCAAGAAATCAAATAACAAATGCTGACAAGGCTGTGGGGGAAAAAGGAACCTATCTACATTACTGATGGGTGTGTAAACTAGTACAAGCACTATGAAAATCAGTATGGAGATTCCTTAAAAAGCTAAAACTAGAGGGCCGGGGATTTAGCTCAGTGATTCCACTGCCTGTCTTGCAAGTGCAAGGACCCGAGTTTGATCCCAGGTTCCAAAAAAAAAAAAAAGCTAAAACTAGAAAATTTTATTAGGCCTCACGATTACCCATCTAGGTAATTTCCCAAAAGAGTTAAAGACATCAGAATACAGTGATACATGCATACCCATGTTTATGGCAGCACAGTTTACAAGAACTAAATCTTGGAATTGGCCTATATGTCCATCAATAGAAGAGCAGATAAAGAAAGTGTGGTACTTATACAAAACGGAGTACTGGTCTGCCATGAAGAAGAGTAAACTTGAATCATTTATGGAAAAATGAATACACCTTGAGACCGTCATGTTGTGAAGTAAATCAGACACACAAGCTTACATGTTGCATGGTATATAAGAAACCCAAAATGTATAAAAAAGCAAAATAAAAGATAGATAATAGGAAATAGTGAGATTGATCTTTAGCCTATGAGGAGGGGACCAAGAACTCAAGGGAGAGGAGTGAAGGGAGGGGAATGGAATAAAAAAGGAATTGTGATGTGTTGTGTACCTATATACCTGTGCCAAATTCTTATGAGGAATGTGATCATTACGCACTGCAAACATATACCCCCCAAAAGGCGGAGGAGGGGTCTGAGAGATAAAGGGTGGGAAAGGCGGGGAAAGGTGTAAAAAAAAGAATGCACATATAGCAACTCCCCACGATGAAGGCAATCATTATGTATACAAACATGTGTAATAAAAAATAAAAAGTCTCCTGGAGCTGGGGATTTAGCTCAGTGGTTCTGATGCCTGTCTCACGAGTGCAAGGTCCTGAATTTGATCCCCAGTACCAAAAAAAAAAAAAAAAAAAAAAAAAAAAACCTTTGAAA
>NW_022900939.1:34149128-34195226 GCF_012274545.1 Fukomys damarensis
AAAAAAAAAAAAAAAAAAAAAAAAAAGTCTCTTGGAATCTGGGGACTTGGGAGTGATGAAGAGAATTTTTTAGGTTTTTCACATTTCTGTGCCTTAATTTAGTGAGCATTTCTCTGATAGATTCCTCTCCTTGCCTCCTGCAATAGGAAAAAGGTGACTTTTTACCCAGTGGCCCTTCGGCCATCATGGTAAGGATGTCCGCTTGGGTTCTACAACACAGATAGCTTCTTTCATCCGGGAGAGCTGCTCATGGTGTCACACCCACCCTCAGCACTTCGCTTCCAGGGCCTTTCTGGAATCCAGATTGACATAAATTCACAGGGGCCTCTTCATGAAACCCAGCCTTAAAGCCATGAGTGATGTAAGGTGTCCTGGCTGGAACCGAGCTGCACGGGACTCACTCCAGAAGAGATGCGGATGAGATATTTTGGTCTCAGGAGCATTTCCCACTTCTTTCCCCAGGGCCATTTGTAACACATCACTAAGATATGTTAGTTAATAGAAACACTTTACAGGACTCCTAGTTAGAAGGGAAACATCCGGAGGAGGTTTTTGGGTTATTTAAAGGAAACGTGGCACGTGACAGTTTCCACCAAAGTGAGCCTGAGGAAGAACAGCACTGGTTACAGATTAGACATAAAGCTGAGCAAGATTAAAACAAAACAATACATACAAAAGAAAGATGCAGTTTCTGCCCACAGGAGATTTGTAATGTAGAGGGTATCTCTACTGACGCAACTGGCTGGGCCTTTAGGGCGTGGTCCTCTTGACAGGCTTTTCCCATTTCCTCCCTGCAGCTTTAGCAGAGACCCCCTCTGGGCCACCTGTGCCTTAATCTCCCCAAAGACACCAAAGTAGCTATTCATATGTTTGTGACATTCTTTACATGAAGGGCCCAGACAATTCAAAATAGGAGCAAAGGAAGTGAAAAGTAAAATAACGTCTTCAGTAAGACTTTTTCCGAAGTCCATAGGGTAAAAAGTGGTAAAAAAGAAGCAACTCCTTTGCTTGGAGCACAAGCCTTGAGGGTCCAGGGGTGGAGGGGAGGGTCCCCACTTTCCCTGAGCGTCCTTTGTCATACAGGCAGTGACGGAACTGCACATGTGGCCAGCTCTTTACTATTATTCCTCTGGTCTTGCGAAACTCAACCAGTGTTCACACTTCTCCACCGTCAAGCTTTAATTCTCGGGCACTGGATAGCTGAAACTCCTCACCAAGATGACTTTTCTAGCCTGGTAATCCAAGCTGTTTCTCTCTTTTCACGTAAGACAGTGTTTTTTGTATTTCTGTTCCCAGATCACACACCTAGAGTGTGGTAACAAGAAGCCCCTGCAGTCCCTCTTCTGTGTGGTTCTTTGCGTATACAAAAGCAATCTGTGACAGGACAGTTCTAGAAGCTTTTTTTTTTTTTTTAAGTCAAATAGGTTAGTCTTTCCTGAAATGAGCTGACATGCCTCCTTGCCCGAGACATGTCATATTTTCCTTATTGATTTTAAGAGTCTCAATCGAAAAATTGATAGTGTGTACCACCAAGCAAACTCAGTGTGTTTTCCTTTCCCTGGATATAGTGACTACAAGTATTGCGCTCACAGAAACTTCCATTATGCTCAGAAAAACTTGGGCCAAATGAACCACTGTAAAATGCTCTTTGTGGTAGAATGTATGGCTTAATTTGAAGGAACAGTATAAGGATTCTGTGCTGAATAAGCATGATACCTTATTTATATATTGTTTTATAACTTAAAAATCCTTTATGTACATAATCACATCTGGAATACAATAAGGTGTTGTCTGAGCTCTTAGGCCAAACAGAACAAAATCTCTTCATATATCTCACAGTGATGTGAACTGTTTCTATTTCACGGGACTTTCGACTGCTTGGCAGTGGGCCTCGAACCATCTGCTGTAACTAGTGCTCACTGATGGAAGGAAAGGAAGTCTGTTTCTTGGTCCTGATGTTCAATTTGACTGATTCAGGGTTTGATTAGGATTCATTGTATCTCAACCGGAGGCACCATAGCATTAAATTAAAAAAAAAAACTGACAAAATACATGTAGCATGACACTTACTATCTTATTTTTAGGTATCCAGCTCAGTGGTATTAATTACATTCACACTTCTGTGCAACCATCACCATCCCCCACCTCCCATACTCTTTTTCGAAGTTAATTTTATTGGTACAATTTAGATACACATAATGAGCACATTCATCATAGCGTATTTGTACCTGTACGTGATATATCTTTATTCCCCTCCCTTCCCATCTACCCCTCTTCCCCTCCTTATTTACAAAAGCTTTGTTTCCAAATTTTCCTTCTTTTCTTATTTTTTTTATTCTCCTTTCCCCCTCTTCCTCCTTAGAACCTTTTCCTTTTGAACAGTTTCTTCCTATTTCACAATATCTGTTATATAGTTTGGTCCTTATTTACACTTCCAGTTTCTCACACTAGAGAGACAATGCAACATTTACAAATGTGTGTCAATTTATTTCACTTAAGAGTGTAGTCTCAAGGTGCAACCATTTAGCTATAAATGTCTCAAATTGATCCCTCTTTATGGCCGAGTAGTAGTCCTTTATATTAAAAAAAAACCCACATATCTTTTTTATCCATTCACTGGTTGATGGGCACTTGGGCTGTTTCCAAGATTTAGCTATTACAAACTGTCACTATAAACATGGGTGTGCATTTATCTCTATGGTATGATTTTTAACTTCTTCAGGGAAATACCAAGAAGGGGAATAGCTAGGTCAAATAGGACCTCAAATCCTAATTTTTTGAGGAATGTCCACAGTGATTTCCACAGTGGTTGCACCAGTCTCCACTCCCGCCAACTGTGGAGAAGGGTTCATTTTCCCCACAGCACCATTAGTATATGTTGATGTTTGATTTCCTGATAATAGCTATTCTTTCTGGAATGAGATAGAATCTTAGCATTGTTTTAATTTGCATCTCTCAAGTGATCAGCGACACTGAACATTTTTTCACATATTTATTTCCCATTTCTACTTCATCTGAGAAGTGTCTATTCATTTCGGTTGCCTATTTAAATTTAAATTTAAAGACTGGGTCTTTAAATTTGGGGCATCTGATTTTTTCAATTCTTTATATGTTCTAGATGTTAGTCTTCTGAGGAACAACTGGATACATTTTTTTCCAACTCTGTGGATTGTCTTTTCACTCTGCTAGTGGTTTCTTTTGCTATACAATATCTTTTTAATAAGATGAGGTCACAGTTGTTGATTCTTTGTAGTATTTCCCATGTGATTGGGGTTTCTATTCATGAAGTGTTTGCCTACACTTATTTCCTCAAGAGTTCTACCTATTCTCTCTTCTAGCAGATTTAGTGTTTCTGTTTTTATTATTTAGATCTTTGATCCATTTTGATTTTAGTTTAGTGTATGGTAAAAGACATGGAACTAGTTTTAGTCTTCATTATGTAGAAAGCCAGATTTTTTCAGTACCACTTATAAAAGAGGCTAGCTTTCTTACAGTGAACATGTCTGACTCCTTTGTCAAAGGTGGCTGAGTGTGTTTGGGGTTGTTTCTGCATCTCCAAACTTGTTCTATTGATCTCAGGTCTGTTTTTTTTCCAGTACCATGTTGTCTTTAATCACAGCAGCTCCATAGTATAATTTTAAGTCAGGGATTGTGATGCCCCCTGCCTTGCCTATGTTGCCCAGAATTGGTTTTGCTAGTCTACATCTCTTCTGGTACCAAATGAATTTTAGGGATGTTTTCTGTAGTTCTATGAGGTATGCAATCGGCATTTTGACTGGGAATGCAGTAAATCTGTATAACAATTTTGGGAGTATGGCCATTTTCACTATGTTGGTTCTTCCTATCCAAGAGCAGGGCACATCTTTCTATTTTCTGATATCCTCTTCAATCTTCTTCTTTAGAGCACTCTAGTTTGATCCTTCACTTCCTTAGTTAATGTAAAGATCCTTCACTTCTCCTTTGTTAGACTGATTCCCATTTCATTTTTCTCAATGCTACTGTGAAATTGTGTTGATTCTGTATCCAGCTATGCTACTGAATTTGGTAGTTAAATCTAGAAGTGTTTTGGTGATGATTTTGGGGTCTTCTATGTAAAGAATCATGTCATCTGCAAATAATGATAATTTAATTTCTTTTCCTATCTTTATTCCTTTTTCTTGTCTAATAGCTCTGGCTAATGTTTCCAGAACTTTATTGAATAAGAGTGGTGATAGTGGGCATCCTTGTTTTCTTCCTAGTTTTAGAGTGAAAGCTTTCAGTTTTTGACCACATAGTATTATGTTAGTTTGTCATAGATGGATTTTATCAGATTCAGATAAAGACTGACTATTCCAATTTTCTGTAGGGTGTTGGACTACATGAATGTATCACCACTCATGGATGGTGTTGTACTTTCTCAAATGATTTTTCTGCATTTATTGAGATGATCATATAATTTTTGTCTTTGCTCTGTTGATATGGTGCATTATATTTATTGATTTGCACATGAAAAAACCACTCCTGCCTCTCTATGATGAATCCTATTTGGTCATGTCATATAATCTTGATGATTTGCTGCATTCAGTTTGCTGGTTGGTATCTTATTGAGGATTTTTCATCTGTGTTCATGAGGGAGATTGGCCTATAGTTCTCTTTTATGGTTGGGTACTTCTCTGGTATTGGTATTAGGGTTACTACTTGCTTCCAGGAATGATTCTGGGAGTATTGCTTCCCTTTCTATTTCATTAAAGAGTTTGAAGAGAATTGGTATTAGATCTTCTCTAAATTTCTTGTAGAATTCAGCAGTGAAACCATCAGGACCTGGGCTTTTCTTTGTTGGCAAGTTTTTAATTACATTTTTAATTTTATTGACTGATACTGGGTTATTTGGAATTTTAATATCTTCTTGGTTCTTCTTTGGTAATTCATATTTGTCTGTTAATCTGTCCATTTCTTCTGTATTTTCTATCTTATTAGAGTACAGGTTCTTGAAGTATGTATTGTTGAACTTCTGGATTTCTGCAGGATCTGTTGTGATTTCACTCTTTTCATCCCTAATTGCATGGATTTTTTTTTTTTTGGCTTTTTGAGACAGGGTCTCATTATATAGTTGAGACTGGCCTGAAACTCACTATGTAGGCCAGGCTAGTCTTGAACTCACACCGAGCCTCCTGCCTCAGCTTCCTGAGTGCTGGGATTACAGGCGTGTGCCACCACATCTGGCAAGTCTTTTCCTTTTTTGAAAAGATTGGCTAAGGGTTTTCAATTTTATTTAATCTTTCAAAGAACCAACTCCTTGATTCACTGATTTTTTTTTTTTTTGAAACAGGGTCTCATTATGTAGTTGAGACTGACCTGGAACTCACTGTGTAGCCCAGCCTGGTCTTGAACTCACAGTGATCCTCCTGCCTTAGCCTCCCAAGTGCTGGGATTGCAGAAGTGAGCCACCACACCTGGCTCACTGATTCTTTATATTGCTTTTTAGCCTCCATTAAATTAATTTCTGCTCTGATTTTTATAATTTCCTCCTTCATATTAGGTTTGGGCTTGAATCATTCTTTTACTAGAAGCTTGAGGTTTAACATTGGGTTGTTTATTTGAGCCCACTCTGTTTTGCTGATATGGGTATTCACTGATATAATTTTACCATGTAGGACTGCTTTCATTGCATCCTAGAATTTCTAGCTGGACGTGGTGGTGCATGCCTGTAATCCCAGCACTCAGGAGGCTGAGGCAGGAGGATCACTGTGAGTTCAAGACCAGGCTGGGCTACACAGTGAGTTCCAGGTCACTCTCAACTACATAGTGAGACCCTGTCTCAAAAAAGAAAACAAAAAAATAACAAAAACCAGAATTTCTGATATGCTGTATTATCATTATTTAATTTTAGAAATGGTATGATTTTCCTTTAATTTCATCTGTGACCTATGGTTGTTCAGGAGGGTACTATATAATTCCCATGTGTCTATAAAGTTTTTATAGTCTCTTTTGCCATTGACTTCCAATTTCATTGCACTATGGTCTGATAACATGCATGGTATAATTTCAAGTTCTTTTGCATTTACTTAAGCATGTTCTATGAACTAGTATGTAGCCTAGTTTGGGAAATGTCCCATGTGCAGCTGAGAAGAATGTGTATTCTTATGTTGTGTGGTGGAAAACTCTGTAAACATCTACTAAATCCATTTGTTCAAAAATTTGGTTCAGTTCTGTTATTTATTTGTTGAGTTTTTTGTCTAGCTTTTCTGTCTATGTGGAACAGTGAGGTGTGAAGGTCCTCCACTACAACTGTGTTAATGCTTATTAAATTTTTCATGTCTAATATTTGTTTTATATAGCTGGGTGAACCAACATTTGGTGCATAAATATTTATAATTGTTATCTCTTCTTCTTGGAGCTTTCCCTTGACAAGTGTGTAGTGTCCTTATTTGTCTCTTTTGATCAGTCTTGGCTTGAAGTTCACATTCTGCTATCCCTATTTTTTTCTGGGCTCCTGTCACATGGAATATTGTTTTCCACCCTTTGACACTCAGTCTATAAATTTATTTTTGAACTAAACATGTTTCTTGTATGCAGCATATTGTTGGATTTTGTTTTTTGATAAATTCTGCCAGTCTATTTCTTTTAATTGGGGAATTGAGACCATTTACAGTGATGGTTATGACTGATATGTATTGTCTTGTCGCTGTCATAATATTTTTCTGCTGTTGGTTCCCTATCTTTTGCTTCTGTGTAATTCCTTGCCCTGCTTGGTAGCTTCTTTCTATTGGTATTCTTGGAATTGTGGTTTTTCTTATCTCTTTTTAAAATGCCCCTCAGACCACTTTGTAAAGCTGGTTTGCTGGTTGTGAATTTCTTCAGTTGTTCTTTGTCATGGAAGTATATTATTTGTCCATTGATTTGAAAGATTGTTTTGCAGCATACCTCAGTCTAGCTTGGAAGTTGCTTTCTTTTAGTGCTTGAAATACTTCACTTCAAGCTCTCCCTGCCTTAAGGGTTTGTGTTGAGAAGTCTGCTGTGATTCTGATGGGCTTTCCTCTATAGGCAATTTATTTCTTTTTCTAACAACTTTGCATATCCTGTTTTTGTTCTGAATTTCTAGAATTTGATTATTTATGGTTTTGTGTAGTTTCATTTTGGTCACGATTATTTGACACTCTATAGGCCTCCCTTATTTGTATGTCAAATTCTTTTTTTCACTTTAGGAAGTTTTCTGCCATTATTTCTGTGGCAGGTTTTTTATGGCACCTGTGCTGTCTCCAGCTTTTTCTTGGACTCTGATCAACCTTATGTCACTTTTCTTTGCATCATCTTGAAACTGATTTTTCATGGTCCCTTGCTATTTTTAAGAAATCTTTCTTTTCATGTTCAGTGACTGAAATCCTGTCTTTTCGATCTGCTATTATGTATTCACCTTGTTTCAAGTGATTGTGTATACTTTCAATGGAGTTTTTAATCTCCTGCATATTTATTTGCACCTGTTTCATGAATTCCATTTCTTTTCTATGTTGGACACTGGTTTCCATTTTTCTAAGCTCCTTTATTTTAAATTTATTGAGCTTATCCTTTATTTTGATTGTCATTTTTTTTTACCTGAAAGATAATTTTCTCTATGGCCTCATCTATCTGTCTTTGTACTTCTACTCCTATCATTCCAGAAAGTTCAGGTGGGTGGCTTCCAATTTCCTCTGTCACATCCCCTCGACTTGTCCTGACTGGGCTGGAGGCATGGGTTTGTAGTTTGCTTCTATGTCTCGTCATGTTCTATTTTTAAAATTTTGTTTTCTGAATTGTTGCTTGTAGATATTTTTATATTAGATAGCTTTATCAGTAATATTGAGGCTTCTCTTGGAAAGTCCATTCCTCAGGTATATCTTCTAGTTATAGGTGGGTCTTGGTCTTTGTGTCTATCCCAAGATCCTGCCTTCCCAATCTATTAAGGATGAGAAGTTGCTATCTATTTAGCAACCAGTCCTTTGCTGCTGGACTATGGTGATGGTTGTGATTCTAGACGACTAACAGTGTTGTCATACAAGGGAGAACAAGTGATTCCAACAGGTATGATATCCTGGATAATGTAGCGATAACAATAGCATCAAGCATAGCTTAGCAATTGACAAACTGTGACAACTATTAGTTTTGTACCTGTAATCATATAAGCAATCTCTGCCTTTATATAACAAAATCCAACAAAGACCAGGAACTTATATGCAGTGAGTTCCTCCTTAGTAGAGTGATTTTGCCTTGTGTGAGTGGGAGGATTTAAGAAGGATAGGGGACAAAACGAAGAGATAATTGAAGATAAATAACAAGCAAGGCTGGAGGGCAAAGGATGAACACCCAAGCAAGCTTTGGGAAGTTGGAGAAAAGGGCAGGAGAAAAAGAGTGAAGAAGAGAGATAAGAATTTGAAGTAAACTAGAAAGATAAGAAACACTGTACACTCACATGAAAATATCTTGAAAACTAGAGGCAGTTAAGGAAAGAGAGAAAGACGATGAATAGGAAAGAACAAAGATAAAGGTATAAAACACAACCAACCAAAAAAATTCAACTAGACAGAAAAGTGAACCAGACAAAGAAAAAGAAAAATAATAAAATAATAAATTACTCTGGTGTCCACAGTTCTGTGTCCAAGACTGCATGAAAATGCACTGTGCAATCTTTCCAAGCCTGCAGTAAGATCTGTGCTGAGCGCATGGCTGTTTCTGGCCTCTGGATGTAGGGGATCGGGCTGTTCCTCAGCCAGCAGCCTTCCAGGTGTACCTCAGGTGGCTCCTCCATGCCTTCCCAACCCGACTCTCTCCATGCCTCTCTCACAGCTGTGGTGCCTTCAGCTGGAGCCAGCCCAACGCTGCTCCCAGGTTGATGCATAATCGGCTCCATCCAGACCTTGCATGGCTTCTTCTGTTCCATGCCGATGATTACTCTCAGGGTAGTTGAGGTCCCTTTGCCCACTCATGCCTCTAGTTGCAGAGCAAGAGGATGCCTGCGGCCCTTGGTAGCTAGGGCTAAGACTGTCTTCCGGCGGCTGCTGGAGCTCAATCTGGGTGTTCCTATTCCTACTTCTCAGCAGAATTTCCCTAGTCTTCTGTCCAACTGCCAGCAGTCTACTCTCTCTGGATGGCCTTTCCCTCTTTCCACTCTGGGACTTGACAGTGAAGTGACCCTGATGTTATTCAGCTATTGGAGTTCAAACTTGGAGCCTTTTGAAACAAAATGGCGACCCCACCTTCCCACTGCTGATCTGTGTGACTGTGCTGTTCCAGCTCACTCAACAACTGTTGACTCTGTAGGGCCACTTGGGAAACAGTTTCTTATGTTCTTACTGCTGCCTCTGATTGATAAGATTCTCCCGATCAGGGTATGGTATCCATTTTGCAGTGAGCAGCAAAGTTGTTTCTGCTGCCTTCCTGTTGGGGTGGCTACACAGCCATGCATCACACGGTGTCAGGTATGAGCTATTTCTTCGGTAGCAGTGGATCCTATTCTTGTCCTTTCAGTTCCCTCATGGTTCCCCTGTGCCTGCCTCTCACTCAGTTTCCTGTCTGGGCTGTTGATTTCCAGAGCCTGGGCATTTTGTCTTTGAGACGCGGTGCCACTGGCACTCACGGCTCCATCATTTTTCTATTTACCTGCGAAACTCTTTTCATCTTGAAAACCTGAAACCACTCTCCACCCCATTTCTGTCCCTTGGGAACCATCATTGACTCTATCAACTTGAATCTGGCTACTCTAGGTACCTCATGCGGGGGGAATCATAGGTATTTGTCTTTTTTTGTGATTAGATTGCTTTACTTATGTGGGACAATTCTTTTTTTAAAAATAATATTTCAAGTATATTTAAAATATTTCATAACACAATACCTTAGCCTCTGTAGCCTTACACTTTCTCTTCACTGCATACTGCATGCTGCATGCTGGGCGCTGATAAAACTTTTAGGGAGAGGAATTGAAAATAACCCCACTTAGTGTGTGAGGGAAGTAGGTAATAAAATCTGCTTGCTATATTCGCTGTCTCCAGATAGGGCTGTAATCACACCACAGAAGGAAGAAAGGCAGCTGAGCCTCAATCTCGACTGTTTATATGAACTCAGCCTTCTTGGCAGTGGGGCTCTCCTATTCCACACGTGCAAACCGCAAAACTGAGCTCCTGTAGTCGCGGTGCGGGATCTCGGAGGCGCGATCGCCCGGTTCTTTCTGTCATTGGACGCCTGTGCTTCCAGACCCAAATCTGACAGGTGAAATTTGACAGGTAAAGGTAAAAGAAAACTCTTACCAATGGGCTTTCTGGTACAACAACTGTATTTCTGAAACTTGTAAAAATTAGAGATATTCCCTGAACTAGAGCATTACAAATGAATACATTTCATTTGGCAAAAAGCTGCTTTTTCATTGAAAAAAAAAATTGGTTCTTTGAAATGTGTTTGGAGATAAAAAACGAGCTTCAAGAAAGAGAAACAAATTCTAATATAACCACGTTAACATTTGATAACATTTTAATCTGTTATTTCAAGTAATTGACAACTTTCCAGCAATTTTCCCCTCAAAACCTTAAAAAGACCATGATGTGCACAAAGTATTCACACTGTATCTATAAAATCAGAGATACCATGGCAAGACAAAGAAAGCATTTTTTTCCCTTCGTGCACGGAATCCTTCTCCCTTGTGGCGCACTGGTCTCTGGCCTTTGATCTGCCAGCCCCTTCTTCCCCCAAACCTACAGCCCCGCTCGCTCTGCTGTCTCCAGAAGGCAAACCACAGGCCACTGCCCTGGCGCTATCGCTTGCCAGGTCCAATCAATAAGGACTCGTTTCCTGTTCATTTGCTGAGATCACAGGAGCGGATCTCGCTATTTCTGCTACCGCAGCCTCAAGGGTGCTTCTGGGGTGACAAGTGAAAACTGCTTGACCCTTTTTTCATCCCATTTTGTTTGCAGCTGATTCCAAAAAGGCGGCAGGTTCATTTAGCAATGTGATGAAAGAAAGGAAAAACATATGTATGTTCTTAAAGTCATTAACGGATTTAGTTATTTTGTAACAAAAGCTCCTCCATCACCTCACTCCTTAGGGGTTTTAGCTAAGGAATAGTAGCTTCTTTTTGATTTGGTGTCGTGAAAATCTGGTCACCGGAAGCACCGTGTTTCCTAAAGTCCACCTGCCCTCCGAGGGAGGGAAGCTCTCCGGGGCCTCCAGGGCCTTGTTTCCACGGTAACGACACAGGTCAGTAGCTGAAGTCACACCTTTGCCAGCTTTGACTGTTTCTCCTAACTTAGCACAGTCTGATCTTCCTTTTTCTTGAGCCTTGTGACTCCCGGCCAAGCGCTTTCCCAACGCAATGCCCTGCCCTGAACTCAGCGTCCTGCCTTGGCTGATTCCATCGCAGCCTGGCAGCTCTTGGCTAGTAAGGCACCAAGGGAGAGGAAAGGCTGCTCCTTCCAAGTCAATATTCCAGCGTCGTCTGTGGTATCATTTTCCTTGGCTGAAGTAGAGTTTGCGTGGTATACGCCTTGTACCAAGTCCATCAGAGCGCTTGCTGCAAGTTCTACCACCTCGGTCTGTAGCAGAGCTAGTCCGCTGCAGGCATTGCTAGAAGAAAATCTCCGCTCAGGATAGCTATTTTATCTCCAAACGACATGTCCTTCAGTGTCCCTCAGAAGACCGCACTTCATTTAAATTTGCTGTCCCGCGATGCACAAGGATGAGTTCTGTGATCTTTGTCAAACTTCTTTGACTGGCAGTGGTAGCAGAGGGTGCAGAGACCCCACCAGCTTCCGCACCCGCGTAGCGATGTAGCTTTGCTCATCGCTCAGCAGGCGGCGGAGGCTCACAGAGGGGGAGGCAGCCCACCGTCTTCGGACACCACTGCCTCCAGTGGGCCGGGACCTGGAGGCATGACCACGCCAGGATCCCAGAGCGGAGACGGTGTTGAGGGACGGGAACCATCTCCACGGGCGATGTAGGGGACCCAAGACCCCGAGATAACGGGCCAAGCACGTCAGCGGCTGCTGGACTTGGTCTGAGTGTCCGGGACCTGGGTTATCCGAGGTGGCTCGGGAAAGAAACCAGGGGACAGGAAGGAGCTTGCAGGAACCAAATGGAAGCGGCTGTTCTTGTCCCTCAGGGGACGGTGCCTTCCTGAACCGTCACCCAAAGTGAACTCTAACTACTGCCCTCTGGAGCCCGGGCTGAATGCACAGCAGCCTCGGTTCAGCACTGCCCCTGCCATCCGCAGTGGAAGCCACCACCAGTCTCTAGGGGACGCCACATTGGAGGCGACAATTCTTGGTTGTATGTGGCCATCTGTCTCTTGCATATTTGGCTTTTTGGTTACCCTCAGATACTGGGTGCCTGGGGAAATACTACCGCACTGTTACAATCGAGCCTGGAGGATGGTATTGCTCCCAGTTGAGACTCAACCTTTGGTTATGTCTCCAAAGAAAAACTCCAACCATCTGAAGTTGATTCTTTTAAAAGCAAATATGTATCTGAAATGTAAGTAGCATCTTTTCCCTATCTATTTAAACGAGCCCCTGATGCCACTCTCTGGTACCTGAGGGAGCCAAGCCAAATTTCATCAAAGGCTCTTTCAACGTTCACTTCCTCACCAGGCTTATGTAAACAAGTTTGAAGGCTAGGCTTTGCCTTTGCATTTGGGCTGTTTGAATCCAGAGCCCTTGGCTTCTTTTAGGGGGAATAAACTACATTCAGCTCCTCATCTTCCAACTCTACTTCTACCCCAATCAGCCACTTTGGCTTTTTTTCACTTAATGCTCTCCATGTAAACAGTTTACTGCCATATTTATTCTCATTTCATTGTCAATGCATTTATCATCACAGGAGTGGCACAAATACTTTAGAAATACGGGAAGTAATGAGCTTGTCCGAAGTGCCAGTATGGAGGCTGCAGTCAAGGTGAGCAGGCTGCCCAGAAAAGAAGGAAGGGAATGGAATTAATATGAGCAGAAGAAAAAAATGGAGACAAAGTCTTTGTAGATAGAGAGGGGTGGAGGGGTTGAAGGGATTACAGGAGGATGGGGAAAAAATAAGAACCAGGATGGATTATGTAAAGGTGCAAATTTCCAATAATGAGTGCCATTATATTGTACACCTAAAACATGCCAATAAAATTAATAATAAAAAAAGAAATGGCTGCTTGATGAGTCTAAGTTTTCATGATACAAAGAAGAGATAATCTCGAGGGCTATTATTGCCCTGTATATTCAACACCTAAAGCTTTATTCCCTAACAGGCATTTTGCATTATAAAAGCAATACATTCACAGTGTAAAAATACAGAAAATGTGAAGTGAAATAAATCAGACACAGAAAAATATTTTCTGGTTCCTTTAATACGAGAAACCCAAAATACAAATAAGTTTAAAGTGCAAAGAAAAAGAGAAATGGTAGAAAACAGGGAGGCAGACCGTGGGGATGGAAGGGGATCTTGGGATTGGAGAAGGGAGGGTGAGGAGTTAAGGGGGAAATATAAGTCAGAGGTCAGACCCTCCAGGAATGCACAGCCTGACTAGGAAGACTAAATGCACCGGTAACCATCAAAGGTAACCATTCTCCACAAGATGCGTGTGGTCTTGCGGGAGAGGCCAGCCTCCTGGTTAATTCACATTAAAAGCAGTTCCTTCAGAGAAAGCATTGCTACGTGTCATAATGGCTGCATTAACCTGTACACTTTATTTTGACCACACACTTCCCAGTTTGGTCTTCTTTCCTCAAAAAACTGCGAATCACATTTGTTATTTCTGTAGGACTTTGAGGATTACATCATAATATAGTCATGCTAGCATTTACTTATAAGGTCTTTGCTTGTAATTACAGCATTAATCCTTGCAGAAATCCACAGGCAGTCATTACTATGCCATTTTATGGAGAAGAGATGTGTGGTGGCTGCCCAAAGTAAAGGAAAACAATCTTCTTACTGAATTACTTCTTTTCACCAGACATTTACCTCTCTAGGTAGACAAATATACAGTTTGCATCCTATCAGGTAACCTTGTAAGGCAGCTGTGAAGGTGACTATAAGACCTAGCCAGGAAGCAGTAGTTTGACACGTTAGGGGCGGAGAGGCAGAGCCACATGACTGGCAGGCAGCGTAGAAGGGTTTGCTAGAAAGGTAGACTTTATAGTTTTCCAAGTTGACTTTAAATTATCATTGAAATTATCAACTGCATGAATAACAGATTTATCAAACATAGCTATAGAATAGAGTGCCCACTAGCAAAACATCTAGCGGCTCCCCAGAGTTTCATTGTGAAGTAAAGGGAGGGAGGCTGACCAATCACTGAATTGAATTTTAGTTCCACGACTCTGATCAACCATTTTAGCACAAGTGATTGCAAGAATGTTCCCTTTGGAAAGGAAGGTGCCGGAAGTTAATAAACTAACAGGTCAGCCATAGGTACTTGCATATGATGATACTAATATACATGGGCTTTTTTTTTCTTCTTGTTTCTCATCATAATTTCAGTAATTCTCTATATTTTTGTTAATTTTTTATGTCTATTAGTATATATTTGTGAGACACAATAATCATATTCATCTTAGAGAGTTGAAGCATATCTATCTATCAATCACATCTTGATCATTTTACTTTCCCTAAACCTGCAGAGAAGAACAATTTGTAATTCGAAGCTGTGGGATCTGTTTTGCCCTGTGAGCTTGTGAAATCTGGATTAAGAACTTACCTCTTCAGTGCTTTCTCATGTGAACTTTTTTTCCAGCATGTGATATTGAGTAAACTACAACTACTTTCTTCTGCTTTTCTCAACTGACATTTTGGCAGTACACTTCAGAATAGTTAAGTAGCTTAAGTATGTCAATTCAACCTGCATCGGTGGCACGCACCACAGTGAATAGTGAATATCTTGGGGATATGTACATTTGGGACAACTCAAAGGTGCCGCATCTCTAATTCAAAGAGAAACATTTCTCATGTTTGTTCATTCTAGTTTATATTTTCATTTAAATGAATACTTTAGGTTAAGTTTATGCTTTTTAAAAGTTAGTTGTGCGAATTGAGATACGATACTAACTCTGTTGGAGCTGGTGAGGCCTTGACTTAAAGATTTATTTGCAATGTGATTTCATTTAGGATGTATTTTGCTAAGTGAAACTTGTTTAAAAATTTTATTTTTTTCTCAAAATAAAGACCTTTTTTAAAACAATGACTGACACAGATCATCAGCTCAACAAAAAGACGAATGGGTGATTGGAGAGAACTATTTTTTAATTCTGGGATTGAAACTGACTTAGTAATTAAATCTATGATTATCCTTATATTCTTAGAATTGAGGCTAAAATAAAAGTCTGATACAATCTTCAAAAAAATGGGGAGCGAATAATTAAAGTGAGTTATATACCGTCACGATACCTAATAAAATGTCCAATTACTTGGTTGGGTTAGAATTTTGCCATCAAATGTTTCTTAAAAACTGACAAGGATTGGGACTACTTGAGCACAGTTTTTGGTGGGGTAATGAAGCTTGCACTATTTTTATGTTATATTATTATTTTAGTGCTTATGTTACCCCTGGATGGTCACAAAATACTGTGATTAGAATGACGATGGAAATATAGCTAAAAAAACATTGCGCGGCAAATAATGAACCAGGGATAAGCTCTCTTTGTCTCAGTTTTCTCAACTGACTGGATTGGAGCATTGGTGGCCTCAAAGACACTCTGTAATTCTGTGTGATTTTTGTAACAGGCAATAAGAAAGAGCAGAGAGTCTTTCACACGTACATAAAAGCTGACATGTTAAAACTACTCTTTAAAAGAAAACAGGATATCCTTTGATGCCGTTATGAAGCACATGAACCGATTATGGGTCAGTTTTGGAGGATGAGCTTAGATGAAAAATGAGGCGGGAAATAATTTCCAACAACTCTCTCTGTTGGACGCGCAGCTTTCTAGTCAATACAGAAATTTCCCTCTAATTTAGACATAAATTGGCTAGTGCAAGCACACTGGGAAATTTGTAGCCAGACTCGAGAGTCTTTTTTTTAAAAAATTACTAGTTTTAATCAGAACTCACATCTCAACTACAAGACTAACTTGCTGCTGCTCCCTTTCCAGCTGTAGTTAGATTTTTATCTTAGGAGTAGGCTTGGCATTTGAGCTAACAAGAGCAAGTGAAGGAAAAGATAGCAGCAGGCTAATGCCTCATTTAATATTTGACCCACTCCCGCTTTCTCTGTTTAAACTGCTAAGGATAATACAGTGATGGTGATGCTTTGTGAACGGAGTAGCTGGAAAGGCGCTCAGAGTGGCTGCCTCACAGATGGTGACAGCTACACTGGGCCACGTGCCCTTACTCATTCATTAGTAGGTCCACCCTGCATAGGTGTTCTCCAGTTAGCGAAAGGAACTTTCATTTTTCTTTTGTTTTTAAAAGTGAACGAGCACGAGGGTGATCTTTTCACTCAAATAAATGAAAAAAAAAATAACACAAATGCCAGGCAGGAAATCTTAATTATAATTATCATTTGGTCCTGCTGTACTTACTTAAGTAAAGCTATAATTCGATGGTCTTATGGGGAGACACGAAAAGTGTTCGGGGGGGGCGAAGGGAGGGCGGAGGAAAGGGGAAAAAACGAGAACCAAGACCTGTCATGTAAAGGTACAAGAGCCCAATGATGAATGTAACTGTGCTGTATCCCTAAAATGTACCAATAAACTCAATGAGAAAAAAAAGTGTTCTGTATTTTTCAGCTAAATTATTTGACTGTGAACTAAATGATAACCACTGTAAAGAGATTCTCTTTAAACATTTACCTTGATAATATATCTATGCATCATTATCAGGAAAATTTGAGGAAATTAGAATGTAATCAACATTACGTGGTTTGGAGATTGTATTGATTCTTTTATTAAGACCTTCTAATTCTTGCCCTATCTTCTCTCTTCAAGGGAACATAAACTCCCCATAAATTTTAGGGAAAAAAGTATTTTCTTCCTGGCTGAGGGCTAGAGTGAATTTCTCCTGAGAACGGTGCTTCCGCAGGGTACCCTGGGAAATCCCGAGGTGTGCTTCGGCTGCCCGAACTTCAGTGCCTCCCCGGTATGGCCTGGGGCCTGCCCGCCCTGGGAGGAGTGTGTGTACGTGTGTGTGTGTACGTGTGTGTGTGTGTGTGTGTGTGCGCGCACGCACACGCGCGCATGCATCTGTGTGTCTCCCTGGGCGCACCCCACACATGCTCATATAATTGTGTGTGGAGGAGGTTGAGAAACCTACTTTTGTCTGCCTGGCAGGGTGGACTAGTTCTTCAACCTCATTAACTGTTTTAAACTCTAAGAAAGGACCAAGGCGCAGACTCTTTCCCTGAGCTGCTGTTCTGTGCCCCAAATAGTTGTCACTCTGTCTATTCCACGCGAGCAGGATGTGGTCCGATTTTAGTCTAAACACACTCCACTTTTTTTTTTCCTGGATACGGGGAAGGCACTATAATACTTTCTTTGTTGCAGAATGACTTCTTATAAAAGAGCTTTCTGTCTTTCTCGTAAACTAAAATTACTCAGACAGACTGGAAGGAAAAATAAGAAGTCAGGCCTGGCATTTAAGTGCTTCTTGGTCCCCGCAGACATTTGGGTGAAGGTGAGGTGCTTAGTGCTTCACTATTCCTGAGACCCGCCGACCTCGCTCTGGCCTTCAAATGTGCTGGGAACTGGCCTGTGCTCTCAGCTGACTTTGTGGCTTTCACCTCCTCACGTCTGACTCATTCAACAGTGAATAATGTTGGGATAAGTGGGATGAGTAATAAAGACAACATGCTAACCATATGATGGATGTTATCCTTCTAGGGAACAAATTGCTGTGCTATTTTTATACTCACCTAGAATTTCACATGCTATCGGGAGTTATTTCTTACACAGGCTCATCTAGATTACTAACAAATAATCATGTTGCGTGATTTTCCTATAGCTATGAATGGCTATTGATAAGTTCTTTAATTTGCTGATATTTTCCTTAATGATTAAAACATAATCACTGAAAACTTTTGTGGGAACTTTAAAGTTTCCAGGGCACTTTTTTCTTTCTATATTATTTTAGTTACTTCTGATGGCTTTAGCTATGCTCATTAAGTATCATATATTTTCCTTTTCTTGTGTAGTTTTTAATATAGTATTAGGAAAAAAAGGTCTGATTGGATAAATTTTTTGTTTTCTAAAGTTATTAGTATTAATATATAATTTAATGATCCCTTGAATTTTATATAACTTACAAAACTATTTGGACTTGTTTTTTCTTTTTGTTATGGCCAGGAAGAACATCTTTAACATTTCAGATTCTTTTAATGTTTATCAGTTTATTCAGGTTTAATGTTTCTTGCATCAGTTTTGGTACTTTAAAGTTTTTTAGCAACTTAGCCTTTTCATTAAGGTTTTAAGAATCATTCATATATATTTGTTTATAAAACTTTTTATTATTTTAAATCTCCACAATTCTAAATTTAGACTCTACCTTTTCATTTTGCATTTTATTTTTTCTTGGGTTTTGCTTGATGTTGGCCAAAATGATTCAAACCTTCTGTTCAAAGAACCAGTTTTTAGTTTTCATAGTTTTCTAATTATTTAGAATTTTGTTCTCTATTTTGCTAGTTTTTCTTATGGTGTTTATTTATTTATTTTTTATAACTTTATTTCTTCAAGTTTACTCTGTGGCCTTTCCTCAGATTTTTTTCTTTTTCTTTTTTTTTTTGAGACAGGATCTCACTATGTATTTCAAGGTGGCCTCGAACTCACTATTGTAGCCCAATCTGGCCTCAAACTTATGGTGATCCTACTGCCTCAGCCTCCCAAGTGCTGCAATTATAGGTGTGTGTCATCACCCTAGATTTCTTGAGTTACCTGATTCATTGATTTATTTTCAATCTTTCTTATTTCTTGATAAATGTGTTTAGTCCTGATAAATGTTAGGTATGCCCAACAAAGTTTGAAGAATAGGTTTGGTATTTTCAATCTGTTATCCATGATTTCCTTTTTAACACAGAGATAATTTAGTAAGATATATGCCCAAATTGAAGAGATATTTTAAAAAGCTCTTTGCTTGTTATTAATTACAAATTTTATTGCATGTTAGAGTAATGTAATATATAGAGCACTGATATGCTGGAATGTAGTAAGTCTTTTCTTATGGCTCAGTATAAGATTTAACTTTTAAAATGTTATATAGTGGGCTGGGGATTTCGCTCAGTTCGGCTGCTGCCTGCCTCGCAAGCGCAAGGTCCCGAGGTCGATCCCTGGTACCCCCCAAATTGTTATGTAGTATATTTATAAAGAATGAATATTCTCTGTTAGGAGGGAAATTCTCTGTATCTAATGTTAGAGCTTATTATTAAGGTCATTGATATCACTGTATATATTTTTTTCTGGTAGATATGGTAGCTTTTAAGAGATTTGTTAAAAATTATAGCAAAACGTTGTATATAAACTTTTTTGGTTCATCGATGTATTCCTCAGTTGTTCCTTGTTTTTGTAATATTCTTTTCTATCAAATTTAGAGTAAATATAAACTGATGCTGTATCATTCTTCCTGTTATCTGAATAACATTAGCTAGAAATTGCTAGAGTTTCCTGCTTGATCAGAACCGTGCCTCCTTTTCAGGGAGGAACGTGTCACCATGAGCTTTTCGCCTTATCTGTCGAAGCAGAAGGCAACGCAGACACAGATGGAGACCAGGAAGTCTATGGATCGGTGTGAGGAGCTGGTGGAGCCAGAGTAGGAGAGCGAGGACCAGCCGCCCCAAAGAAAGCTGGAGGCACAGCGGAGGCAAACCAAAGCTTTACGGAAATTTCCAGTTTCTGTCCTGAGCTTTGGACACATTAGCATTCTTTCATTCCCTTAGGAGTTTCTACTTGTCCCGTCACAGAGTCGGAGGGAACTCTGCCTTTTGTAGAATCATTCCAGATGACTCTGGCATCTCTGTCCTCACAATGTGTGCGTGCCAGCAAGCTGATGACTCCACGAAGGTGATCTCATCTCAGGCACTCAGGACCAGGAAAATGTTTGTTAGTTCATTCTTTTGGGCAACATGAGAGATCACTATGGCTGTCCTTTCTAATCCTTGTCTATCTCTCTTAACTCCCTTACCTGATAAAGGAAACCCATAGAAGGCAATGAGCAAATAAAGTTTTGGGGATGTCTAGGTTCTCATCACCATCAGTCCTTTCATCTTTAAAGCACCGTGTGTAAAATTCAAAGGGTCTGAGAACTGCTGAAATGGTAAGTAATATTTGAAAACAAATCCCTTCTTCTGGGAAGAAGTTCTTACCTTCATTATATTCTCATATGAATTGATATCCCAAGAAAGTTCAAAAACTACCGATCGATGATAGCTCTCTTAACTTACATATTTGAGAAAGTTAGTTTCTGAGAGTCTGGGTGATATTAAGAATAAAATCATAGTTTTCAGTGTAGGTCCGGCTGGTAGCAGTCTTTCAATCCAAATCAAATTCATTAGGCAGCATTAAATGCACGGCTTTTGAAGAATGAAAGATACCCAAATACATCTTTTATATAACATGAACAGGTTCTATATTTTGGCATCACAGGGTGATCAAACTATATGGTGAATATTTAAATAAAATGTATCACAGTAAAAGACATTTCATTAATCCTCCTATTATAGCCTCTTGTTCCAAACATGCTTATTCCATTGTTCTTTTCACTTTCTGAAGCAGTTCTGGAAGTCCTCTTTCCCGAGTGTGTTTATGAAGTGTGATAAAAATATTATAAATGCTGCTGCTGAGTGTCATCCAGTGGAAAGACAGGCTTATAAAAACATAATGGTGTGTCCTCACCTACCTCACTAACCAGATCTTGCATGATGTGACTTCTGGCTCTTTCACAAAGTCAAGATGACCATGAAAGGAAAATGTTTTGAATTAACTGATGACATCAAGGCAGCCACAACAGCATGACTAAAGACACGGAAAGTAGAATTTCCAAAACTGCTTCAGAAAGTGCCAACAATGGGATAAGCATGTTGGAAGCAAAAGGTAATATTTTGAAGGGGAATTAGTGGCAAATTTTTTTTTCAATCTAATTTTAGTCTTTTTAATGAAAGAAATGAAAACAATTCACCATAGTCCTTGATCACACCTGGTAATTCTCTGAAGCACTGCACCAAAGTGATATGGGAACGTGATGGATGTGTAAGCAAAAAAGCAGCCACTTGGCATAGACTCGAAGGCAACATGGGAGGCAAGATGGGAGGCCGAATCAGAACTATGTTTTAAAAGCCCTTAGGAAAATGTCACTTTGAAGAAAAATATTCTTTTTTTTTTTTTTTTTAGGTACCAGGGATTGAACTTGGGTCCTTGTGCTTGCGAGGCAGGCCACCGAACCACTGAGCTAGATCCCCGGCCCAAAGAAAAACATTCTTTTTTTTTTTTTTGTTTTGTTTTTTTGAGACAGGGTCTCACTATGTAGTTGAGGCTGACCTAGAACTCACTATGTAGCCCAGGCTGGTCTCCAACTCACAGCGATCCTCCTGCTTCAGCCTCCCGAGTGGTGGGATTATAGGCATGCACCACCACACCTGGCTAGTAGGAAAAACATTCTTTATGATGTTCATTAGAGCCAATTTTACCTCTGATGTTGTAACAGAAGGTTACTTTTTTTTTTTTGTTTTGTTTTTTTGAGACAGGGTCTCACTATGTAGTTGAGGCTGACCTGGAACTCACTATGTAGCCCAGGCTGGTCTCGAACTCACAGCGATCCTCCTGCCTCATCCTCCCGAGAGTTACTTTTTGCTTTGATTGAGCAATAGATGACATATTTTGCTTTACTCTGGGGTCATCATCTATAAAAATATGAATATTTCAAAGCTAAGGTCACACAACTTAGTGACATATTTTGAGAGGAATGGGTAAAAGTAATTTCACAATCATTCACAAATCTCTGTCTCTGTCTGGATTTGTTTTTTTGTTTCTCTCAGTAAAAATGGATATATGGATTTATTTATTTATTTTCATATTGGAATGAGTTGAAGAACTGCCTATCTTATCTAATTGTGATTTTCCCCTCCTCTTTCTACTCTTTTTCATTCTCTTTTTCCAGGGTCCATAAGTTTGAAACCCATGTAAGATAAAGGCTGCTTTAATGTTGCTCAATTCTATTTAATTCAACTATGTATCAAGTATTCTATTAGTGGGGACTGTAGAAAAAGATGAGCAGGTTGTGGTTTCTGGTTTTAAAGGGCTTATTGTGAGTAGTTTATGCAGACTACTGAAAAGAATTCAAAACTAAAAGCCTGCATGGAAAGTTAGCTAATTTTGTGTGGTAGATTCTTCTCTTTGAAATACAGTAAGAGAGTCATCATAGGAAGTGTATTGGTCCCTCCTAACACAGAACTTCAGACACATCAAGAAAGCAAGTACTTAAAAAAAAGTACTGTGTATAAAATAACATCCAGGTAAAGACAGACGTTTGATGATTCTACCCCCATAAAATTATTCTAAAACAATGCTTTAATATGCTACCCTTCCCCATTTTTTGGTGTAGGGCTCCCTCTGGAATCTCTGAAGTAAGCAGCATCTCTGCCTGAGATGAGTAAGCCTTTTCCCCAGGCTTTGTGAACCCCTATCAAATGATGAAATCCATGGAGGAGGTCACATGGATCTCAGATTCGCAGCCTGACGGATGAAGGTGGGGGTGACCTGGGGACCTGTGACTGGCGTCTGACATGGGTGAGAGCAGTCTTGTGGGATCCATCCCTTAACATGTGGGCTCCGCTCAAACTCTGGGTGTTTCCAGAATAGAATTAAAGCGTAGGATACCCAGGTAATTAGAGAATGCCTGGTGTGGGAAGCCCCCTGGACTCTATCTGGTCACAGAAGTGTTCTATGTTCACAGTGAGTACAGGGACAGAGTCATCAGCTGGTAAACTGATTCATTAAGGGAGTGACAAAATGTGACTTTGGCAAAGTCAGGAGGAACCATCCAGCAGTCTTCTGCACACTGACTTAAGCTGCAGAATGTTGGTTATTGGTTCCCTGGGCAGTCTTTTTTATTAACCAGTTAGCAGTGATCAATTTTGTGGCATACTTTATGTCACCCAAGGATACACTTTCTCAGGGATCTTCACAGGTAGTCTAGGTGGGATCTCTCTCATTGTCAGGTGAGAAGAACCAAAGTTCAAAGGAACAAAATGATTTTCTAAGGATCATGCCGTTATTTGTGGCGGAGTGGGGGTTCAGACACTAATCTGCTGACTGTACCACACTTGTTTCATGATATCACACGGCTTTATGTAACCCATGCTGGCCAGAGGCAAAAGGGGCGTGGAGCTGATGTATTTTGGATGACTTGTGACTTGATCATATAAATAATTTTAATCTCACATTTTTATTAGCTCCCCCTGATTTCCTATACAGTAAAGCTTTTCATTCATAAGGAACGAAATGGGAACAGAGGGAGAACATAACTGTAGTCTCTTATAAATATTTTGATACAAATTCTAAAAGTGTTTTGGAAAAAATCTACTCTTCAAAAAATGCAGAAAGTTAATTTTGCCAGGAGAACAGATTTCTAGGTCCGTTGTGCCACTCACTGGTGGTGAGACCTTATGCCTTTAAATTCTTTAGAAACAGTGCGATAGAGTGGAATGTGTGTGGCTTTGGAGTTACGAAAACTGAGTTCAGTGTTCTACTCTACAGTTACCTAGGTATTTGACATTGGACTGAGTATATGGCCTGCTAAAGCCTTCCTTTCCCCATGTGACAATGGAGCAAGACTTCCTGCTTTGCGAAGCTATAAGGATTCACAATAATGGCTGCACAGCATCTGAGGTGAAGGAAGAGTTTAATAAACTACTGTGGACTTACGGTTCTCTCACAGTGGCTATCTTAGACTTCGGTTGTTGCCTAAAGATGTGTTACTTCTCAAAAGGTGGATTTCTAGCTTATATCCAGCTCGATTTTTTTCCCACCAGGTTTCTTTTCCAGTTCTTGCAATTTTTCTTGAAGGTTCTTTTGGTGTAGGTTTTCCTGTTTTCTGTGAACTTCTCCTGCTGCCTCTTTCAAAGCCTGGCTGCAAACAGCTCAGTGACTGCTTTTCACTTGATGGATTAATAGACGTGGACCTGTTGCCTATCTTGTAAGAGGCTTCTTTTGTGTTTGCTTCTTCAGTACATATACTAAGATTATAAGAAGCTTTTCTGCTTTTGTGCACAGATATCTGAGTGAAATCAGTATTTCTTAATTACCTGGAACATTCCAATATATTTAGTTTCCAAATTTAAACATATCCTACATGTTCTAATAGTATCTACATTTCCTTTTTTTTTTGATATTTCAAAAATTTTATTTGAATTGGTACAAGTGTGCAGTACATGATTACATTCATCGTGGGGAAGTGCTACACATATATAACACATCTCAGTTTTTTTCCCTTTCCCTTAAACACCTTAAATTAATTTATTTATAAGTTCCTATCAAGTTAATCATCATAAACAGGGTAATGGCCTAACAGGGCAAAAAAACCATATAGAACACATAAGAAAATTATACAAAGTCAAAGTACACTTTAGATACATTGGCTAGGCTTGATTACAGTTACATTTCTCTCTCTCTTTATCCCTATTGCCTGTCTCTTGTTTTGCACTTTATTTATATATTGGGATTCTCATATAAGAGAAACCATGCAATATTTAAGCTATTTGTCTGATTTATTTCACTGAACATTATGGCTTCAAGGTGTGCCTCTTTTTCTACAAATGACTCCAATCTATCCTTATAATCATACCAGAGTAGTACTCCACTGTGTATAAACGCCACATTTTTCACATTTTCTTTTTTTTGTTTGTTTGTTTGTTTTTTGAGACAGGGTCTCACTATGTAGTTGAGACTGAGCTGGAACTCACCAGCCCGGGCTGGTCTCAAACTCACAGTGATCCTCCTGCCTCAGCCTCCTGAGTGCTGGGATTACAGGCATGCACCACCATGCCTGGCTCCCTCTCTTTTGTTTTCATTAAGTTTATTGGTAATTTTTAGGTATACAGTACAGTAACATTCATCATTAGGAACTTTACCTGATGTATCTTTGTTCTTATTTTTTCTCCATACCCCTGCCCTCCCTTCACCCCCTTCACCCTTCCCTATTTTAAAAGACTTTGTTCTATTTTTTCCTTTTCTCATATTTTTTCTTTTCCCTTCTTTCCTTCCCCTACCCTTCCCACTTCCCCTACTCCTTTAGCCCTTTTCTTCCTATTTCACATTGTCAGTTATACAATTTGAACCTTATTTACACTTTTGTTTTTCACACCAGAAAAACTATTTGGTATTTACCCAATACCACATTTTCTTTATCTATTCATTGGTCAATGGACATATAGGCTGCTTCCAAGATTTAGTTATAATGAATTGTGCTGCTATAAACATTGGTATATATGTATCTCTGTAATATGACACCTTTAACTCTTTTGGAAAGATACCTAAAGAGGGAACAGCCAGGTCAAATGGAATTTCTAGTTTTAATTTTAATTTTTTTTTTTTGGTTTTATTTTGTATTTTGAGACAGGGTCTCACTATGTAGTTGAGACTGACCTGGAACTATGTAGCCCAGGCTGGTCTAGAACTAACAGTGATCCTCCTGCCTCAGCCTCCCAAGTGCTGGGACTACAGGAGTGTGCCACCATGCCTGGCCTAGTTTTAATATTTAAAGATAAATCCATATTTATTTCCATAGTGGCTCTGCCAGACTACATTCTCACAAACAGTGTAGAAGTGTTCCTATTTCCCTGCAGCTGCTCCAGCATTTGTCATTTGGTTCCTCGATTTGGAGATGGCCATTCTTTCTTGGGAGAGAGAATCTCAGCCTTGTTTTAATTTGCATTTCTCTAACGGCCAATGATGTCAAGCATTGCTTCAGGTGTTTATTAGCCACTTAGGCTTCTTCTGAGAAGTGTCTGTTCATTTCAGTGGCCCATATTTTGATTGAGTTTTTTATTTTATTGGGCCTAATTTTGTGAGTTTTTAAATATATTTCAGATAGGAATCTTCTTTTCTTTGTGGTACTGGGGCTTGAACTCAGGACCTTGTGCTTGCGAGGCAGGCGGTGGCGCCACTGAGCTAAATCCCTGCCGGCCGGGAATCTTCTGTTTGAGGAATCACTCGCAAATTTTTTCCCTATTCTGTAGGTTGCCCTTTCAGTCTGCTGGTTGTTTCCTTAGCTGTGCAGAAGCCTTTTAATCTGATATGATCCCATTCGTTGATTCTCAGAACTATTTCCTGTGCAACCAGTGTTGATGCAGCAAGTCCAGGTTCTGGCAGGAGGTGCTGATCCCAACTCCTCACCAACTGCCGTGGTCCACCGCGTCTTTAGTACAGCAACTGTCTCCGCTTTCCCGGTGGGCTTCAGTTCTCAGCAAGCCTTAAAGGGGCCCTCTCTCTGCTGCTCACCTTGGCACATCTTCCTGAGCTCAGAATGATGGCCTTTCTGCACTCTGCGGCTTCTGTCCCAAGGGGCCTCGGACATGCAGGGCCTGGACCCCTGTGCCCACCTGGTCTCACTGGTCTCATGGGTTGCCCGCCTGTGCCTCTAGCACCATTTATTAAAGAGACTGTCTTTCTTCCAGTGAAGGTGTTTGACCTTTTGTCAGAGACGAGGGGACTGAGTGTGTTTGGAGTTGTTTCTGCATCTTTTACTCCATTCCATTGATCGTCAAGGCTGTCTTGCATTGCATCCCATAAGTTCTGCTCTGTTGTATTCACATTATCATTTATTTGTAGAAACTGCCTAATTTCTTCTTGAATTTCTTCCATGACCCATTGATTGTTCAGGAGAATGTTCTTCAATTTCCATGTGTTTGTGAAGTCCTTGTGGTCTCTTGCTATTGATCTCCAGTTTGATTGCCCTATGGTGTGGTAATATACATGGGATAACTTCAGTTCCTTTGCATTTACTTAAGCATGTTCTGTGAGCTAGCATGTGGTCTATTTTGGAGAACAACATGTAAGCGGCTGAGAAGAATGCGTATTCTGATGTTGTGGGGTGGAACACTCTGTAGACAACTACTAGGTCCATTTGTTCAAAAGTTTGGTTCAGTGCTAATATTTCATTGTTGATTTTTTTGTCTAGTAGATCTATTTGTGATATATAGTGGTTTATTGAGTTCCCCCGTTACAACTGCATTAGTGCTTATATAATTTTTCATGTTCTTTAATATTTGTTTTATATAGTTGGTGCACACATATTTATCTCTTCCTCTTGGATTGTTTCCTTTACAAGTACGTAGTGACCTTCTGTGTCTGTTGATCAGTCTTGGCTTTATGTTCACATTGTCTGCAGATAGAACAGCTTGCTGCTCCTTTTTTTCTGGGATCCTGTCACATGGAATGTTGTTTTCTGTCCTTTGGCTTTCAGTCTATGAATATTTTTGAATTAAATATTTTTTTTGTATGCAGCATATTGTTGGATCATATTTCTTGATTCATTCTGTCAGTCTGTTTCTTTTGATTAGGGAATTAAGACCATTTACATTCATGGTTATAGCTGAGATATATTTGCTTATCTTTGTTATACAGTTTTCCCATTTTTGGTTCCCTTTCTCACCCCTCTGTTTAATTACTTGCCTGGCCTCCTGGTGTCTTCATTCCACTGGGGTTCATGGAGTTGTAGTTCATCTTAACTCTTTCTATAATGTCCTTCAGAACATTTTGTAGTGATGGTTTTTGGTGTTCATGATTTTTTTCACATCTTATTTGTAATGGAAGTATCTTATTTCTCCATAAATTTTGAAAGCTATTTATGTGGTGTACACCAATCTGGGCTGGAAGTTGTTTTCTTTTAGGGCTTTATATATTTCACTTCAAGCTCTCCTTAAATTTTGTTTTGAGATGTCTGCTGTAATTCCAACGAGCTTCCTTTTGTAAGTGATTTATTTCTTTTAACAGCTTTTAATATTCTGTTCTTGTGTTAAAGTTCTGGAATCCTGACTATCATTTGCCTGGGAGTAGATTTTTTTTTTGATCATAGGCAATTGGAGTGCTATGTGCGTCACTTATCTGTTTCAAATTTTTTCCCCATGCTTGGGAAATTTTCTGCCATTGCTTCTTTGGACAGATGCTTACATCATTTGTGCTTTTATGCAGTCCAATCAATCTTATGTTCTTCTGCTTTCTATCATCTAGCAGCACAGGACTGGCAGACACCACCACACCCCTCAAGGGAAATGGGGCCTCCTAATTTAATGTACACCTTTTGTGTCTCTTTATTGTGCCAGGCTGAGTGAAAGAAAATCAATAGTGATAGATAACAGTCACTGGAAATAATGAATAAGAAAAAGCAAAAAAGATAAACAAGAATAGGAGAGAAAAGAAACAAAGAAGAGAAAAAAATTGAAAGGGAAAAAGATTAAAGAGATAGTAAGAAACTAAAAGAAGACAAAAAATAAAGTGGGAGTAAAACTCCTAATTTTGAAAAAAAAACCCAATAAATGAAAGATAAATACAAATAGGAACATTTAAAAAGATGAGTTGAAGAAAAATTACCTGTGATATGGAATGAGTGGTTTATTTTCATGGTTTGCAGTTTTGGGATCCATGCAGACACAATTTTCTCTGCCTAGCTTTAGGACCTATGGGTCTACTTACACTAGAAGACCCTCTGTATTTTCCCCAGACCATGGTTACTGTTGAAGTCAAAGCATGTCCTTACTACCATTAATAAATGGGGTAAGTGATCAGCCCTCTGCTCTCTGCCGGATGTAAGCTTCAGGGTGGGCATTTGAGTGGGCAGTTGAGCTTAATGTTGGAAATCCTGGGGGTTGTCTTGCTCCTTTCTCTCCCAGGGTGGTTTCTTAAGCTAGGATCAGGTTGGTTGGTTAATCTTTGCTTCTGTTTCTCAATGCTATGCTCTTCTGGGGGCCGGGTGCCACTCCTCAGATGTGGGTCTGCTCTGAGTCTGCACTCTTGCCTCTGGGCGGGGTCTAACTCAAGGATTATATTTAGTACATGCTCAAGGTGGAAATATAGCTTCAATGAACCCATCCACAACCACATAGTCAGTTAATTGTTCATAGATATTTTTAAAATAATGTATCCCCCCATGTATTTTCTAATAAAATATATATATGGATCCATTTTGGGCTACCTATTTTTAATCTGTCTACACTTTCCCCTGTTCTAAATTATTTAAATCAGTACATTCTTAAAACACATGATAGGGCAACCAAATTTCAGGTCCCCTCCTATCTCTCAGGAGCTATCTCTTAATAAATTTTCCTACTCTTAAAAAAAAAGAATAAGTTAGAAGCTGATAAAAAGTCACAGTATTCAATAGCATAAGTCCTTCCTCCTCCTCTTTTCCCAAATGCATCCACTATCTTCATGAGAATCATTTTACAAAATAGAATAACAATCCTGTTTAGATTTTCAGTTGAAATTGATACCAACATTAATTTAAGAATCAACACCTTTGAAATATCTTGTCATTAGAAGAATAAGAATATCTATGTAAAATACACAGAATATCTCTTAATTAAAAATTCTTAAGGACAATGTTTTGGTAATGCACATTTTCCCCCCAAAGTGTCCTACCCATTTCTTATTAAATTTATTTTGCCACCAGAGACTATTAAAATGGACTGGGCTTCCCCCCACCCCCAAACAGGGTCTTGTTGTGTAATTCAGGCTGGTCTTGAACTCACTATGTAGCTGAGGCTGGTCTTGAACTCACAGTGATCCTCCTGCCTCAGCCTCCTGAGTGCTAGGATTACAGGGGCATCACCACACCCGACTGGATTGCGCTATTGATCCCTATTTTAAATATCATGAAATGGTTCTGCTTATTGATCTCTTGTTTCTGATTTTAAAATTCTACTTTTTACTTTTGCTGTCTTGCATGTGCTTTTTATGTCCACTGCAATTCAGTGTCTCATTTCTAATATGTTGCTTCTAATGTATGAGGGACCAGAGAATGAAATAATAGCAGGGCTGACATTCACAGAATATTTATGAGGTGTCTGGCATTATTTGAAGTGCTCTAAATGATTATTTCATCTCATCTTTACAACAACCTGCAATGGATGATGTCATTGCCCTGTCCAGATGGATCTTGGGACAGTTAAGTGATACAGCCAAGTTTACATAGTTAATAATCCCTGGGGCTGGAATTTGAATCCAAATAGTTTGACTCCAGAGTTGTTTCTTTTTGTCACCTCATTTTCTAAAATAACTATCTGAAAAAAGAGTGATTGAGTGAATAAAGTTATGTTTGGTTAACCAAAGTTGAATTTATTCAGGGGCATTTAAAATTTCATTCTACTTCTGGGCCAGCATCTATGTTCAGATGATTGAATCAAGAAGTGATGTATAAAAAATACATTTAAAAAAGAAGTGATGTATAATTTTTGCTCTTCTTCCATAAATCTTGCTTCTATTAATCATGGTTATTGAAAAAATGCTATTAACTGTGACCTCAGTAGTACATGTGCCAAAAGCAAGTTCAGTCATGGTGACCTTGATCTAAATTCTCCTTGAATTTTAGGGAGACTATCCTTCAAAGCATTTATGAGAAGAAAATGAATAAAATTAATATTATACATAGCATTTTGTTTTAAAAACTTACATGCATGACAAAAATAATTCAGCTTTCAGATTCACGGAAAATTTCTCCATTAAAATAAACTTTGTTTTTATGATCTTATAAAATGCACATGCATCTGATATGTAATTCATTTCATTGGAAGAAGCATAGCTAAGGACTTGGGGGTCAAAACCAAAATGAACTCTTTTCCTCCATATCTGCTCTTTGAAATATTTATTATTCATGTGACTTACTATTTTTCTTTTCTTTTTTTAAAAAGAAAGTGGTGTTTATTTGATCAATGATAAGAATGTCTCAGCATCAGAAACCTATTATAAAATTCATCACAAAAATCAACAAAGAAAAACCTTAACTGATTATTATTTTTTAAAATTTTTTTCTTTTATTCAGTTTATTGGTACATTTTAGGTATACAGTACAATTACATTCATTACTGGGATCTTGTACCTTTACATGACAGGTCTTGGTTCTCATTTTTCCAATTGTCCCTGCCCTCCCTTCACCCCCTACACCCCTCCCCATTTACAAACACTTTATTTCCATCTTTTCATTTTGTCATATTTTTTTCTTTTCCCTTATTACCTTGTCCCTGTCCTTCCCACTTTCCCTACACTGTTAGCCCTTTTCTTCTTGTTTCTCAACTGATTATTTAGATCTTGGCATATGTATATTTTCTAAAATTCAATTTGTTTTCTTTCTTTCTTTTCCTTTCTTTCTGGTACTGGGGATTGAACTCAGGATCTTGTGCTTGTGAGGCAGGTGGTGGTACCACTGAGCTAAAGCCCCAGCCCTATATTCATTGTTTCTTAAGCAAACGGAGCAACAATAAAGACCTTAATATATACAAGAAATGAAAATAATGTCAGGTGAACTCTCAAAACATATTGGAATTAAGATGTATAGATTAAAAACCAATAGCATACAAATGCTTAGAAAACTGTTTTTTTAATTAATTAAGTTTATCAGTACATTTGATCATTTTTTTCTTATTTCATAAAGTCTGTTGTACATTTTGGTCCTTATTTATACTTTCACTTTCTCACACCATATAAGTATTTACACAGAAATATTTCACTCTAGTGTAGTCTTAAGGTGGATTCATTTAGCTATGTGTTTCAAATTTATCTTTCTTTATGGCTGAGTAGTACTCCGTTATATAAAACAACCACATCTTTTTTATCCATTCATTGGTCGATGGACGTATTGACTGTTTTCAAGAGTTAGCTATTACAAACTGTGCCACTATAAACCTGGGTGTACAAATACATCTGTGGTATGATGCTTTTACTTCTGATGAGAAGATACCAAGAAAGGGAATAGCTAAGTCAAATGGAACCTCTAGTTTTATTTTATTTTTTTGAGGACTCTCCATTCTGAGTTTCATAGTGGTTACACCAGTCTACATGCCCACAAACAGTGGAGAAGGGCTCTCTTGTCCCCGTAACCCCACCAGAGTTCTTTTATTTTTCCCTTTCTTCCTTTAATTTCTCACATTGCATGGTATATTTGCTGTGTTGGCTTTTATGGAGTTTTGGCCTTTATTGTCTTTTTCCAGGACATTGTTTAAAATTGTTTGGAGTGCCAGTTTGGTGTTCATGAAATTTCTCAGATGTTCTTTATCATGTAAATATCTTATTTCCCCATCAGTTTTGAAAAAAAGTTTTGCAGGATACATCAGTCTAGGTGGGAGGTTGCTTTCTTTTAGGACTTGAAATACCTCACTCCAGGCTTTCCTTGACTTGAGGGTTTGTGTTGAAAAGTCTGCTGTGATTCTGATGGGCTTTCCTTTGCATGTGATTTATTTCTTTCTCTAACTGCTTGTGGTATTTTGTTCTTTTAGATTTCTGGGATCTTGAGTATTATATGTTTAGATGTAGATTTTTTTTTTTGATTGTCGTTATTTGGAGTCCTATATACCTCACTTATCTGTATGTCAAATTCTTCCCCTTTTTTTGGGAAGTTTTCTGTCATTAATTCTGTGGACAGTTTTTTTTTATGTCACTTGGTACTTTCTCCTGCTACTTCATGGATTCCTATCACTCTTACATTATTCTTCTTTGCATCATCTTTGAGTTGTTGGATTGATTTCTCATAGTCCCTTACTGTTTTTAAGAGATCTCTTTTCATGGTCACTAACTGCAATCTTATCTTCTATATCTGAAATTCTATCTTCACATTCACTCATTCTGCTGTGAATGCTTTCAATAGTGTTTTAATCTCCTGGATATCTCTTTGAACCTGCTTCATGGATTCCATTTCTTTCCTGTGTTGGGCATTCATGGTTTCCATTTCTTTCATATGCTGGGCATCCATGTTTTCCATCATGTTCCTGAACTTATCTATTTATAAAAAATCTGTTTCTGCTCTAGAGTCTCTAACCATGTCTTTCATTCTTTTCACTATCTCTGTGGTTATCCAGGAAATTATTTCTGTTTTGAATTTTTCTAGAGCATCATTTATCTGTTTTGTTACTTCCTGTGGTATTGGATCAGGGTGTCCAGATTTGTGACTGTCAGACTTTTCAAGCTGATTTCCCCCAGAGTTTACCTTTAGTGTCATGGAAGTCTCTGTTTTTGCATTTTTAAAATGTCTTCTCATTTTTATTTTTGTTGTTGGTACTGTCCTTGGTTTAATTCCTGGGTTAATGCTTTGATCTTTAGGTTTTGAGTCTCTAATGACTCTGAGGCAATCTCATTTTCATTATAACAGTAAGGACAACTGATTAGATCAATCACAACAGCTTGCCCAAGTGATACAATCAGCAACACAATAGTATCAGGCACAGTTTAGAAAATGTCAATATGTGGTAGCTTTTAATCTATCACCTTTAACTGTGTGAATTAAATAAAAATTGAGGACCAGCCCAAAATATGTTTATAGTGAATAAACTCTTCAATACAGCAACTTTTCCATTCAGGATGGGGACTTGGAAGGCGTCAGGGAGGGAGGGATAGATAGATAAGATAGAGAAAAGTTAGAAGCCAGGCCAGTGGACACAGGAAGATCACACAAACTCTAGGAAGCTGTTGAAGAGAAGAGGTTAAGATAGAACAAAATATACAGAAGAACAGAACAAACTAATAGCAATAGGGAGGCTAGAGACTGTAATCATTTTCTTTCAAAACTAATGGCAATAGAGAGAAGGAAAAAGAAGAAAATAAAAAGAAAGAAAATAAATTCAAATTAGGATAGGAACATGAAGAAAAAGGGAGGGAAATGAAGATCAAGGTCAGAGAGAGAGAGAGAAAGAAAAGAAGATAAGAAAAAGACAATAGCAAATGGAAAAAAATTGAAAAAAGATAAAAATTTTTAAATGTTTACAGATAAGAGAAACATATTACTTTGAAAATAAAAAATGCACTGCGCGACAACAGACCCAGGAAGGACCCAAGGACCCCAGAGGGGTTTTTTTTTCAGCTGCCTGCCTGCTGCCTGTCTGCGATCACCTGGCGGCGTGCGCGCGAGCTCCCGGCCTGCGCAGGAGCTCCCGGCCTGCGCGACAACAGACCCAGAAAGGACCCAAGGACCCCAGAGGGGTTTTTTTTCAGCTGCCTGCCTACCTGCCTGTCTGCGATCACCCGGCGGCGTGCGCGTGAGCTCCCGGCCTGCGCGACAACAGACCCAGGAAGGACCCAAGGACCCCAGAGGGGGTTTTTTTCAGCTGCCTGCCTACCTGCCTGTCTGCGATCACCCGGCGGCGTGCGCGTGAGCTCCCGGCCTGCGCGACAACAGACCCAGGAAGGACCCAAGGACCCCAGAGGGGGTTTTTTTCAGCTGCCTGCCTACCTGCCTGTCTGCGATCACCCGGCGGCGTGCGCGTGAGCTCCCGGCCTGCGCGACAACAGACCCAGGAAGGACCCAAGGACCCCAGAGGGGGTTTTTTTCAGCTGCCTGCCTACCTGCCTGTCTGCGATCACCCGGCGGCGTGCGCGTGAGCTCCCGGCCTGCGCGACAACAGACCCAGGAAGGACCCAAGGACCCCAGAGGGGGTTTTTTTCAGCTGCCTGCCTACCTGCCTGTCTGCGATCACCCGGCGGCGTGCGCGTGAGCTCCCGGCCTGCGCGACAACAGACCCAGGAAGGACCCAAGGACCCCAGAGGGGGTTTTTTTCAGCTGCCTGCCTACCTGCCTGTCTGCGATCACCCGGCGGCGTGCGCGTGAGCTCCCGGCCTGCGCGACAACAGACCCAGGAAGGACCCAAGGACCCCAGAGGGGGTTTTTTTCAGCTGCCTGCCTACCTGCCTGTCTGCGATCACCCGGCGGCGTGCGCGTGAGCTCCCGGCCTGCGCGACAACAGACCCAGGAAGGACCCAAGGACCCCAGAGGGGGTTTTTTTCAGCTGCCTGCCTACCTGCCTGTCTGCGATCACCCGGCGGCGTGCGCGTGAGCTCCCGGCCTGCGCGACAACAGACCCAGGAAGGACCCAAGGACCCCAGAGGGGGTTTTTTTCAGCTGCCTGCCTACCTGCCTGTCTGCGATCACCCGGCGGCGTGCGCGTGAGCTCCCGGCCTGCGCGACAACAGACCCAGGAAGGACCCAAGGACCCCAGAGGGGGTTTTTTTCAGCTGCCTGCCTACCTGCCTGTCTGCGATCACCCGGCGGCGTGCGCGTGAGCTCCCGGCCTGCGCGACAACAGACCCAGGAAGGACCCAAGGACCCCAGAGGGGGTTTTTTTCAGCTGCCTGCCTACCTGCCTGTCTGCGATCACCCGGCGGCGTGCGCGTGAGCTCCCGGCCTGCGCGACAACAGACCCAGGAAGGAAGGTAGCCGCGCGGGCGCCCTTGAAACACCCACACGACCCCCCCCCCCGTTCTCAAAACTCCTGATCGGGCCAGTCCTTAGACCAACTCTGCAGAGGCATAGGTTCCCATGAAGGGTAGTTTTCTGAGCTCCGAACTTTGATCATCTTTAAAGAAAGGGCAGGGGAAACCTGTAATAGAACGGAGTGGAGTTCAACCCTGAGGGTAAGGAAACTAAAGTTAGGCTTTGTAGATTGTGTTCAGTCTCAGTCGTGAGGAACAGCCATTGGCTAGCTATAACCAGGGGATTGGGTTCCGCATATGACTGTGCATGTGGTATAATATGAGATCAGAGATAGCCTGAAAGAGGACCTTCAAATTCTTTTTCTTTCCCTCTCTCTTGTCTCTTTTTTCCTCTTTCCACCCTAAAATTTCTTTCTTTTTTCTGTCCTGTCTCTCCAACTCAGTCTCTTGCTCCACCATAGTGTCCCTCATCTCCCTTTTTATTCCAGTTCCTGAAGAACTCAGACTTCTTTTTTTATTTTTTGTTTTTAGGACGGGTTTCTCTTTATGTTCTTTTCTCCAGTCATTTTACCTCACTCATGGCTCTGTACCTTCAAGGGAAGGCAAGCGCCTGTTACTGTTAAGGGGATATATTCCTGTCCTTATTCCTGCACTCTCTCTATCCCCCCTGAACTTAATAGCTTTGTAAAGATAGTAAGGTAATTCTACAACCTCTGGATTCACTTCAAACCTGCTCTAATTCTTTCACTTATCTAATCCTCTTGTTCTAAGTCGAACCCCCCATCCTAAATGGTAAAGATGCCATATTGAAAAGAATATTCACTGCAAACATACTATGAGCTGCTTCTTGAAATTAATCTAATTCACATGAGTTAAAGGTGATACATTAATGACTACCATAAGTGGTCAGTTGGCAAGCTGTGCCTGATCCTATTGGGCTGCTGAATGTATCAATTGGGACAAAGAGTGGTGATTGATTTAAAGAGTTGTTTTCTCTGATATTATGAAAACGAGAATGTCTATGAGTCATTAGAAACTCAAAAGCTAAAACGCAACTATATTAGGAAGATTTAAGTAATACCCAGAAATTAAAGAAGGACAACCCAACAATAAAAATAAAAATGAGAAAACACTTAAGCAAGACACAAAAACAAATATCCAGTTCACCAATAGCAAATAGTAGGACAAATGAGGATGAAAAGTCTGATAGTGAACCAACAGGACTCCCTGGACCCATAGCACAGGAGGTAACAAAATTGATCAATCAGGCTCTAGAAAAATTCAAATCAGAAATAATTTCCCAGCTAGCCAGAGAGATGATGAGCAAAATAGAAGTCATGATTCGAGACTCTAGAGCAGAAACTGAGAAAAAAATAGATGAGCTCAAGACTGTGATAGAAGCCATGAAGACTCAGCATAAGAAAGACATGGAAACAATGAATGCCCAACAGAGGAAAGAAATGGAATCCATAAAACAGATTCAAACAGATATCCAGGAGATTAAAAACTCTATTGAAAGTGTACGAAACAGAATAAAAGATTGCGAAGATAGAATTTCAGATATAGAAGATAGGATAGCAGTCAGTGACCGTGAAAAAAGAGGTCTATTAAAAACAGTAAGGGATCATGAGAAATCAATCCAACAACTCCTAGACGATACAAAGAAAAATAACATAAGACTGATAGGAATTCATGAAAAAACAGGAGAAAACACAAATGATATAAAAAAGCTCTTCACAGAATTAATGACAGAAAACTTCCCAAACAGAAGGGAAGAATTAGACATACAGATAAGTGAGGCATATAGAACCCCAACTAGCCACGATCAAAAAAAATCTACACCTAGACATATAATAATCAAGATTCCAGAAATCCAACAGAAAAACAAAATACTACAAGCAGTAAGAGAAAAGAAACAAATCACATGCAAAGGGAAGCCCATTAGAATCACAGCAGACTTTTCAACACAAACCCTTAGGTCAAGGAGAGCCTGGAGTGAGGTATTCCAAGTCCTAAAAGAAAAGAATCTCCAACCTAGACTTTTGTATCCTGCAAAACTCTCTTTCAAAATAGATGGGGAAATAAAATACTTCCACGACAAAGAGCACCTGAGAAATTTCATGAACACCAAACCAGCACTGCAAGGAATTCTAAACAATATCCTAGAAAAGGACAACGAAATTCACAATAACATGAGGCCCAACAGACCAAATCAAATAGGCAAGGCAAGAAACTAAAAGGAGATGGGAGAAAAAGTAAAAAGAGTCAACAAATGGACAAAAACATGACAAGAATAAGTCAAAATATATCAGTTGTAACCATCAATGTTAATGGCCTCAATTCACCAATCAAGAGAAACAGATTGGCAGAATGGATTAAGAAGCAAAATCCAACAATATGTTGTATACAAGAAACACACCTAGTGCAAAAGGAAGTCCATAGACTGAAAGTGAAAGGATGGAAAACAATTCTCCATGCGTCAGGAGTCCAGAAAAAAGCAGGGGTAGCAATCTTATTCTCAGATAAAGTAAATTTCAAACCAAAACTCATTAAGAGAGACAAAGAAGGACACTACATCCTTGTAAAGGGAACAATTCAAGAGGAAGAGCTGACAATCATAAACATATATGCACCAAATATAAATGCCCCCAACTATATAAAACAAATATTAAGTAACATGAAAAACCAAATAAGCACTAATACAATTGTAGTGGGGGATTTAAATACCCCACTATCACAAATTGACAGATCTACTAGGCAGAAAATCAACAATGAAATAATAGAACTGAACCAAGCTTTGGAACACATGGACTTAATAGATGTTTATAGAGTATTCCACCCCCAAAAACCAGAATATACATTCTTTTCGGCTGCACATGGATCATTCTCCAAAATAGACCACATACTGGCTCACAAAACAGGTCTAAATAAATGCAAAAAAATTGAAGTCATCCCCTGTTTATTATCAGATCATAGTGCAATCAAACTAGACATCAATAGCACAAGAAACTATAGAAACTTCACAAGCACATGGAAACTGAACAACACTCTCCTAAACAATCAATGGATTACAGAGGAAATTAAAGAAGAAATTAGACAGTTTTTACAAATAAATGAGAATGCCAATACAACATACAGGAATCTTTGGGACACAATGAAAGCAGTTCTACGTGGAAAATTCATAACATTGAATGCCCACACTAGGAAAACAGAGCGGGCTCAAATAAACAACTTAACGATGAAACTTAGACTCCTAGAAAAACAAGAGCAAGAAAAACCCAAAGCTCGAACAAGAGAGGAAATTATAAAGATCCGAGCAGAAATCAATGCAATTGAAATTAAGAAAACGATACAAAAAATAAATGAAACAAAGAGCTGGTTTTTTGAAAGAATAAATAAAATTGACAAACCCTTAGCTAATCTTATCAAAAAAAGGAAAGAAAAGGCTCAGATCCATGCAATTAGGAATGAAAAAGGCGAAGTCACAACAGATCCGAAAGAAATCCAGAGGATCATGAACACCTACTTTGAGAACCTGTACTCTAATAAAATGGAAAACACAGAAGAAATGGACAGATTTCTAGATACTTATGAATTACCAAAGTTGAACGAAGAAGATAAAAACATTTTAAACACCCCAATCACAATCAGTGAAATTGAAAATGTAATTAAAAACTTACCAACAAAGAAAAGCCCAGGCCCTGATGGATTCACTGCTGAATTTTACAAGACATTTAGAGAAGAACTACTACCATTACTCTTCAAACTTTTCAATGAAATTGAAAGAGAAGCTATACTTCCAAATTCATTCCTGGAAGCAAGTATCACTCTGATTCCCAAACCAGAGAAAGATACAACCAAAAAGGAGAACTACAGACCAATCTCCTTAATGAATATAGATGCAAAAATCCTTAATAAGATACTAGCAAACAGAATACAGAGGATTATTAAGAAGATCATCCATCATGACCAAGTCGGATTTATTCCAGAGATGCAAGGGTGGTTCAACATACGAAAGTCAGTGAATGTAATACATTATATTAACAAAGTCAAGGACAAAAACCATATGATCCTCTCAATAGATGCAGAAAAAGCATTTGATAAAATTCAACACCCATTCATGATAAAAACCCTGCAAAAAATTGGAATAGATGGTCTATACCTCAATTTAATAAAGGCTATTTATGAAAAACCATCAGCCAACATCATATTGAATGGCCAAAAACTGAAAACCTTCATGTTAAAATCAGGAACAAGACAAGGATGCCCACTATCGCCACTTCTCTTCAATATAGTTCTGGAAACATTAGCCACAGCAATTAGACAAGAGAAAGAAATTAAAGCAATAAAGATAGGAAAGGAAGAAGTTAAACTATCATTATTTGCTGATGATATGATACTCTACATTGAAGATCCAAAAAACTCCACCAAAAAACTTCTAGACTTAATTGACAGATTCAGTAAAGTATCTGGATACAAGGTGAATACCCAAAAATCAATAGCCTTTCTATACACAAATAACAGACAGACAGAAAGAGAAATAAGGGAAAAAATTCCTTTTACAATAGCATCCAAAAAAATGAAGTATCTAGGAATCAATCTAACAAAAGAAACAAAAGATCTCTACACTGAAAACTACAGCACTCTGAAAAAAGAAATCGAAGAGGATATAAAAAAATGGAAAGATATCCCCTGCTCCTGGGTAGGAAGAATCAACATAGTGAAAATGGCCATACTACCGAAACTGCTATATACATTCAATGCAATGCCAATTGAAATTCCAACACTATATTTCACAGAACTAGAAAAAAGAATCCAAAAATTCATTTGGAACCACAAGAGACCTAGAATAGCAAAAGCCATTATAGGCAACAGTCACATGGCACCAGGTGTAACAATTCCCAATTTGAAACTATACTACAAAGCCACTGTGATAAAATCAGCATGGTACTGGCAAAGAAATAGGCCTGAGGATCAATGGAACAGACTGGAAGACACAAAAACAAATGCAGATGTACTCAGCTACCTCATCTTCGACAAAGGAGCTCACCATCCTCAGTGGAGGAAAGATAGCCTCTTTAATAAATGGTGTTGGAAAAACTGGATATCAACCTGTCACAGATTAAAATTAGACCCTTATCTTTCGCCATGCACTAAATTAAAATCCAAATGGATTAAAGATCTAAATATTAAAACAGAAACATTAAACTTGCTGGAAAGTAAGTTAGGCAGAACTCTGGAAGACATTGGTATAGGAAAAGACTTTATGAACAAATCCTCAGTAGCACGGGAACTAGCAGAAAGAATCAACAACTGGGATCTCATCTTACTAAAAAGCTTCTGTACTTCAAAAGAAACCATTAGCAGAACTAAGAGACAATCTACAATGTGGGAAAAAATTTTTACCAGCTGTACCTCAGACAAAGGACTATTATCAAGGATATATAAAGAACTCAAAACAATCAGTCCCCCCAAATATAAAGACCCGATCCAAAAATGGGCATCCGAAATGAACAGACATTTCTCATACAAAGAAGTGAAAGCAGCAAGAAAATATATGAAAAAATGTTCCACATCACTGGTCATTCGAGAGATGCAGATGAAAACAACACTGAGATTCCACCTCACCCCACAAAGAATGGCTGCTATCAAGAAATCACACAATAACAAATGTTGGCGGGGTTGTGGGGAGAAAGGAACCCTCCTCCATTGTTGGTGGGAGTGCAGACTAGTGCAACCACTATGGAAATCAATATGGAGATACCTCAAAGAGCTTGGACTGGAGGTTCCATTTGACCCAGCCATCCCTCTGTTGGGTATCTTTCCAAGAGAACTAAAAGAATCATATCACAGAGAAGTATGTGCACCCATGTTTATAGCGGCACAGTTTGTAATAGCTAAATCTTGGAAACAACCTATTTGCCCATCCGTTGGAAACTGGATAAAGAAGTTGTGGTTTTTCTATAAAATGGAATATTACTCAGCCATAAAGAGCGAGAGAATAGATTCATTCATAGGAAAATGGATACATATTGAAGATATACTCCTAAGTGAAATAAATAAGTCCCACATGTGTAAATACCAAATAGTTTCCCTGGTGTGAATATTCTGCAACAATGCATAAGATTCTAATAAGATTACTGACATTTAGAAATGGGAGGAAAGGAGCTAAAGGTGTAGGGAAGGTGTGATACATAGGGGAAGAACAAAAAGGGAAAAGAAAAAAATGTGAGAGAATGAAAAGATGAAAATAAAGTGTTTGTAGATGGGGAGGGGAGGAGGGGGTGAAGGGAGGGCAGAGGTAAGGGGAAAAAAATGAGAATCAAGACTTGCCATGTAAAGGTACATGATCCCAACAATGAATGTAACTGCACTGTATCCCTAAATGTACCAATAAACTCAATAAAAAAAAAAAAGAAAATAAAAAATACAAATAGAAATAGAGGGCCTCCTTTAGGGTGTGCCTCTGTTGACACAATAGACAGTGTGGGCAGGAGTGTGCAGGCCTAAATTAATTAGTCTCAGCAAACCAGCAGCTGTTCCCTGAAGTTTAGGCTGATTTCTGTCTGCGAGGCCCAAGTTGAGATCTCTGACATCCTGCTGGGTTGAACTCTCTGGGTTCTACTCCAGGTTCCAGCTGTCCTTCCCCTGAATTTAGACTAGGTTTGATGTGAGGTGTTGGTCCCTCCGACTTACCAATTATGGTGGTGTGTTGTGTGCCTTTATCCCAGATTTTCTTTTCTTTTGCAGTGGGCTTCAAATGTCATCTAGGAGCCTCAGAGAAGCCCTTTTTCTCTAGTTCATGGTGGGGGGGGGCATGGACACCACTGTGTTGGTGACTGTGTACCTGGATCCCTCTGCTGCTCTGTGCTGAAAATAGAACAGCTACTCCTGTCTTTTTTCTGAGTAGCTCAGAAAGTTTCATGGAGCATTGCATTTCTTCCTTTCACTTTCAGTCTATGAATTTCTTTTTGAATTAAATTTGCTTTTTGATAGCAGAATATTGTTGGATCTTGCTTGTGAGATCCATTCACCAATCTGTTTCTTTTGATTGGGGAATTGAGACCATTTACATTGATGGTTATAACTGATACGTATTTGCTTATCCTTGTCATGTTATTTTCCCATTGTTAGTTTTTTCTTTTCCTTCTGTTTAATCACTTGCCTTTCCTGGTGGATTCATTCCATTGGCATTCATAGAGTTGTAGTCTTTGTTAGGACTTATTAGTTTCTAGAATGTCCTAAAGAACACTTTGCAGTGTTGGTTTGGTGTTCATAAATTTCTTCAGGTGCTCTTTGTCATGGAGGTATCTTATTTCTCTATGAGTTTTGAAAGATAGTTTTGCTTGGTACCTCAATCTCGTTTGGAGGTTGTCTTCTTTTAGGGCTTGAAACACTTCAAGCTCTGTTCACTTGAGGGTTTGTATTGAGAAGTCTGCTATGATTCCCTTATATGTGATTTATTTATTTTCCCTAAGCCTTTAATATTCTGTTCTTTTGTTGAATTTCTAGAATCTTGACTATTATATGCCTAGGTTTAGATGTTTTTTGAACATTGATAATTGGACTTCTCCATGCCTCACTTATCTGTATGTCAAATTATTTTTCTCTGTTTTGGGAGTTTTCTGCCATTCTTCTGTGAAGTTTTTGTTTTTTTAAATATCATTTGTTGTTGGGATCAATTCTGCATAATTTTGGTGAAAAACAATTTCACAATTAAATTACAATCAGTACCAGTCCTCTTGTCTATGGGCCATCTATGAAATGCCAAATTATAACTTCCTTCTTGCCTCTGCTTACAGCTGAGATCTCCTGTGATTCTCTGAGACTCAAAGGCAAGATTGCATCACCTGAAGACATCCTGGTTTTGATAACTGAGTAGAAAAGTCTCACCTGGGAGGGACAAATTCCTTATCAGCTAAACTCATACTGCCTGTTGTTGTAAAAACATCTTTGTTCATCTTGTCATCCTAGTCAACATAAGTCCCTCAGTAGCATAAAATCCTCATTAGCATAAGATCCTCATGGTTTCAGGAGTACCACTCTCTCCAAGACATCTGATATTCCAATAAATAGCGGGTAAGCTCAGGTGTCTTCATCTGTGCTTTCCAGAGAAGCACTGATGAGGCCCAAAGCTCAGGTTCTTCTCTAGGTCTCATTTCCTATCTTTATTCATTAATTTACCTTATGCTGTCATAATTCACAGAGACCAGAACTCAGTGCAGGGGTTCTGGTTGTATCCCCTTTCCATGTTCCCTATAATTTGTGCTACCTCCTGCTTTTTCATTGACTCTGATCAATTTTATGTTATCCTTCTTTGCATCATCAAGCAGCTATTGGATTGATTTCTCATGATCCTTTGCTATTTTTAAGAAATCTTTCTTTTTATGATCACTAACCAAAATCCTGTCTTCTATATCTGATATTCTGTTCTTACATTGGCTCATTCTGTTACATATACTTTCAATGGAACTTTTTGTACTTCGATGGAACTTGGGTCCTTGTGCTTGTGAGATAGGTAGTAGTACCACCGAGCTAAATCCTCAGCCCTCAATGGAATTTTTAATCTCCCAGATATTTGTTTGAATTTATTTCACGGATTCCACTGCTTTTTTTCTTTTTCTTTGTTATTGGTAATGGGGATCAAACTCAGGTCCTTGTGCTTGTGAGGCAGGTGGTGGAAGCACTGAGTTAATTTCCAGCCCCATGGATTCCATTTCTTTCATTTGGGTGGTCATGGTTTCCATCATTTTCATAAGTTCCCCTTTCTCCTTTTTATCTGTATCTTCTCTAGAGTCACTGTGTATGTCTTTCATTATGGTCACCAACTCTAGTTATCTGAGAAATTATTTCTGATTTGATTTTTTTCTAGCGTCTCATTCATCTGCTTTGTTACTCTTGCTGTTACCATTTCAGAGCATTCAGGTGGGTGGCTCTTGAATTGTTACATCTCAATGCCCTCTAGTTTGCCTTTGGTAAGCTGCACCTTGTTTAAGTGTCTTATTTTCTTTTTTGTTTCTTTGTTTTTAGTTTAATTCCTGGGTTGATGCTCATAGCTTGCTTATGGCGAGTAGCTTTATTGTTAGTATTTAGAAACCTTAAAAAAGGACTACTCAGAGTGTCTTCAAGGTGTGCTTTTGGGTTTTGAGTCTGCAAGATCCTACATGTTTGATTTTGTTGGGGGTGAGAAGTTACTGCCTACTTGGGCTAGCCCCTGGTTCTTTGGCACTTGTCTATAGTACTTTTTCTGACCTTTAGGCAATCTCAGTCTTGGTTTACCAGCAAAAACAACTGATTAGCACAATTACATCACTTTGGCTAAAGTAGTACAATCAGCAATAACAATAGCATCAAACAGTCTAGAAGATGACAAACTGTGGTAGCTATTAATTTGCCACCTTTAACTGTATGAACTAGATTTGTGGTTATATAGCAAAATCTAAAATAAACCAGAACATTTTATGCAGTACATAAGCCCTCAATATAGCTTTTTTATTCTCAGGGGAGAAAATTAAAAATGAATTTTGGGTGAAAATAAAGAGATACAAGAAGAGGAAGAGATTAGAAGTAAGGATGAATGACAAAGGAAAATGACACAAACTTTGTGAATCGGTGAAGAAGATGGGAGGTAAAGAGTAAAAGAAGAAAAAAGAACAGAACAAAACCACAAGAAAACAACAAGAAACCATGTTCACACGCATATAAAAATAAAAACAAACAATTAAAGTCAAACCAAAGCAAAACAAAAACAGGAAAAGAGAGAAGTGAAAAAAAAAGAAGAAAATAAAAAAGAAAAATCCCTTTCAAGGCATATCTCTGCTGTCACCGGTCACTGGTAGACAATGTAGGCAGAGTACATTTCCAAGTTGATTAATCCCAGCTAGCCAGCTGTAGCTTTATGGTGGGTGGTGGATAATCCCAGCAAGCTTGTACCTTTAGTTCCACTGAAGTTCAGGCTGTTTCTGGCTGTGAGGCTGGATAGGACCTGTGGAGCCTGCAATAGTACATGTGCCCCCTGCTCCCTCAAACTCAGCTCCCTGACCTCTTGCCAATTTCAACTGTGGCACTGACACTGTAAGCCACTAGATGGAGCCAGCCCACAGCTGTTCTTAGTTCTGAGCTCAATTGGTCCCTCTGCAAGATGGCTACCAGCAGATTGCTCTCTCCTGGGGGATATCCAAATCCCAAAAACTCACCAACCACGGCAGTCCACTGCACTCACCTCTGCACCACTGGTATGTTTCCCTGCGGAGGTCTCTGGGATTGCCAGTAGTCACGGTTTGTCTGCAGCTTCAAGCTGTCAACCCCTGCAGGGAGTTCAGGCTCAGGGAGAAGGTGCCACAGCCCACCTCCTCTTCTTTGTTGAAGACTCTTTGCTCTCTTTGTGGGCTTCAATTCTCACTTCAGATCCTTCCTAGGTTCCAGGGACCCACTTCTCTCCTACTTCTCTTCCTTACATTTCTTTATTCCAGTGGCTGAACAGCAAAGAGGCCCTCTCTTTGCTGTTCACCACTCCACCATCGTCCTAGAAAACATTGGCTATAGTGTCTCCCAGGGTCCTTTTTGTTCAGCTTGTGACCAGTAGAAATTCTAAAACAAGGTGGTCTACCCACCTGGGTAGCTCTCAGCACTGTGCTTGCCTTACTATTTTTCAATATCCAGTGAGGAAATTCTGTGCCTTGTGGTCCTCCTTGATTATGTCTTTCTTTCTTTCTTTCTTTCTTTCTTTCTTTCTTTCTTTCTTTCTTTCTTTCTTTCTTTCTTTCTTTCTTTCTTTCTTCCTTCCTTTCTTTCT
>NW_022900939.1:34196369-34212501 GCF_012274545.1 Fukomys damarensis
ACACACACACACACACACACACACATATGTTTATTATAAATATAAAATTATAGATTTATAAATATGCAATAAGTTATAAAATATATGATTTATGCATAAAACAGCAAATATATTTATAAATATAATATAAAGTATTAAAATGTAAATAGTAAATGTATACATACAAAATATAAAGTTATAAATATAAAAATATAAAATATGGTAAATGATTAAACTAAAAAAACTATTACAGTAAAAGACTCATTGCCATTAATCTCCCCACAACATTTCCCCTTGCCTTGAGTAAACATCCCATCATTCTTGCTACCTCCTGAAGAAATTCTGGAAGTCTTCTGAATGTCTTTGGTTTTTGGGTTTTTTTTGGGTACCAGGGATCGAACTTGGGTCCTTGTGTTTGCAAGGCAGACGGTGGAACCACTGAGCTAAATCCCCAGCCGTCTTCTAAATGTCTTTCGTGGCACTGTCATGACTATCTGATGTCTTGAATCTATTCAAAACGTTTACCTTTCATGGTCATTTTGACTTTGTGGAAGAGCCAGAAGTTGCACGGTGCCAGGTCTGGTGAATAAGATAAGGACACACCATAACATTGTGTTGGATAGCATTCAGCAGCAGCATTTACTATGTCTTGAACACTTGCAGTCTTTGTTTATTGTAATTGTTGACTTTATTCATTGTGACTCTGAGCTGCAGGAGCAGCTCTGGGTTACACAGGAGCTCACATCATTTGCCGTATTTTTTATCACAGCTTGTAAATACACCCAGAAAAGAGGCTTTCCAAAGCTACTTCAGAAAATGGCAAGCATGATGGGAGCAGTGTGTTCAAATTGAAGGGGAGTGTTTTGAGGGGGATTAATGACCATATGTTTTTATGGTAATACTTTCATAATTTCTAAATTTAAACAATTACCACATAAGTTGATTAAACTGTGTGTGTGTATACTTAGTAAATGGAATAAGTGAAAGTAAAATAAGCCTATTGTGACTAGTTTAACAAGTGAATACAGTGATATAAATTAGTTGATATTAGAAGGAAAGGAAGATATATATTCATTTTAATATTTTAAATAATATTTTGTTCATTAATGAATCATTCCTTTCTAAGCCCAATTATGGTGAGGATTCAAAAATGTTCCCCAAGGGCCTCATTGTGTTGAAGATTTATTTGCCCTAGAAAAGATTTGAGGAACTGAGTGAATCACAAGACATCTAACTTTATTAAGTGGATTAATCTAATGAAGAATTCATAGCTCAGTGGCTTTATTGAATGTGGGGGTCTAACTGGATGTAGATTAGTAAAGAACACTCCCAGGAGTGTTTATTTGGGTAATGGAAGCATGATGTTGTGTACAACAATGGGACCTAGCCCATTTCTCTCCAGAACCTTTCCCCTGTTCTGTTTCTCAGCCATAGTGAACTAAGCAGATTTACTCTACTACTCTTGCTGTCATGATGTTTCTACCTTGCAGCTAGCTTACTGTGGGCTGATTCTTTGAAACCACAAGCTAAATTAAATTTTTCTTCTTTAAGCTGTGGATGTTAGGCATTGTGTCTCAGTCATGTAAAAGGTGATACAGAAAATTAGAAACAGAGAAATGAGGTCATTGCTATAACTACCTGACCATATGGCTGAGAAATCTTTGGAACTGGTTTGTGGAAGAAGTTCGGAAAGTTGTGGAAGGAATTTGGAGAGGTTAAGAGATGTAAGCTAGAGAAGCCCTAGCATGCAGTAAGTAGAGCCTGAGGGGCAATTTTGGTCAAAGCTCAGAAGATCAGAATGCTGATAGAAATGAGGACAATAAAGGCCAGGCTCAGGTGGTTTCAGTTAGGAGCAAGGACTGTATTGGCACTTGAACTAGAGGCGCCATGAGTATTATGCTCTGATAGAAAATTTGCTTGTGTTTTTTCCCATGTCCTGGTACTTTTTGGGAGACTGAGACTAAGGGCAGTGGACAAATTATTCTTTTGCAGGAAATCTGGAGACAGCCCCACATTCAGACTGTGGTATAGGTGCTTCAAGCTGCCTTTAGCCAAACTTATAATGAGAGTTGGAGGCAGAAATGAGAGCAGAAAAATTTGAAAAACATGAGTTTTGTCTGAGAATCATGTGTAAAGTTGAGGCCAAAGGAAGTGTGGCAGCTGAAGAGATATGCACAATTAAAGAGGCACCAAGTACACTGTACAGAGTTAAAAGGAAAAAACCCCTGATGACATCTCGGGATCAGTAAGATCTCATCCATAGTAGACTCAAAGATCCAAAAATGTCAATCTTTCATTTAGGAGACAGTCGTTGGGCCCCTGTTCAAGATAGGTTGCCCAGGAAATTGTTCACCAGTATTCATTTTATTGTCATCAGCTGACCAGGCACTCAGAGGTTAATGTAGTTTTGGTCCAAGGGGCCCTAGCTACTGCTTCTGCTAACAGCAGAATGATGCTAATGGCATCATCCATATGATGCTGATTTTGCTGGCATGCAGAGTGCAATAGTTGTGGGATCTGGGAGGCTTCTAACCAGATTTCAAAGGAAGGCTTGGGAGGCCAAGCAAGATGCCTCTACAAGAGCAGTGTACAAAGCTGTGCAAATGAAGCTAAAGGTGCAGTGGAGATTCCAGGAAGTCAGAAATATTGGGAATGTGCAACACCAGCCAAAGAAAGCTGCAGGCTGTGCGTGGAGCCAGTCCAAGAGGGAACTTTCAGCTGCAACTGGAATGTCCATAGGTGTGGCATTTCCCAAGTCCTCTGGAACTCATGTTTTACCACACTGGGACCTGGATATTGGACATGGAGCTATAGAAATGGATCTAATGATACCAAAGGCGGTTGTAGTTGGATGTGAATGGCCACTCCTTGCGTGATAGTCATCCTGGATGAAATTTTGCACGATCTTTAGGCAAAGGATGGCTATTCTCTTCAAATGTGGGAGGGCAAGTTGCTTCCATTGGGAAGGACAGCTTGTCTCTGCCCCAGTGTTAAATAACCAGTGAGGGCAGCTGTGAGTATTGGCACTATTTTAGGGCCATGCAGTGAAATAATTATCTATCGTACATGAGATAGTATATTTTGAAGATAACTTATGCTTCATAAGTCACATTGCTGCACACAATTTATATGACCTTTTTTAAGAAGAGGAAAACAAGGGGAAAACCAAACAAAGAAACTTGATCTTATGGTCATTTTCAAGGTGGTAAGTTTGTAGCCTCTGAGTCTTGTCTTAATTTTAGGGCTACTCTATCTGCAATTGTTCAGTCATGAATATAGTTATAAAGGCTAGGTTCAGATTCAAAACAGCTAATACTTTATTGTGACATAGTTTTTGTTTTTTTTGCATAACTACTTTGACACTTTCTCTTAAATTTCCTGATCTGGAGTATTTATTGTCAATGGAAACACTTCCTGCATTTTTTGTTTGTTTTCTACATTCTTCATGGTTTTATCTTCCTCAAACTCTGTATCACTTTTGATCCAATCCCAGCTGAAACATTCATGGACAGTGCGCAAACCAGAACCGCTTTGGAGTTGTTCAAATTTTTAAAAAAATTTTTAGACCAAAAGACAAAAACATTTAACACAGCTACAGCCTCCTGCGTGTCCTTGGAGTGTAATTCTCTCTGTGTACATTTCCAATTCAAAACTGCATTCTGTGAGTGGTAACAGCTGCTTCCACCCTCCTCCTATTCATTTACTTTTTAACATTCATCTATTTTTGAAGGTTAAGATAAATGATTCACCCACTTCACAAACTCATCATTTTTGGATGAGGGAAAGGGTTACCATGGGATCATCTGTTTCCATTCTGCAGTCTAGTGCCAGAAGTGTCCCACAATGCACTTTCCAGTGCAAATCCCTTCCTTTGAAAGGTTTCAAGCACTGGTACTTATACTTTCCCCTGGCATATGAAACAGAATAAGAAAATTCACATAAGAAAAAAATGCTTCTTTTCTCCCTATAGATTTACTTAACCGCCACAAAAATTTTAAGAATGAACTATCATGAGTAATATTTTGGCTTAGTTTTTGTTTTAGGAATTTTCATACTGTAGGAATTTAACTTGAATAAACCTCTGTAAATTCAGTTAAAATTAAGGATTTTCTATTGTATATGCACTTATCCTGCCTTCTCTTTCTTTGTTTTTTGTTTTTAATTACAACTATTTTACCTACACTATAGAGTTGTGCTAGTTTATGAAATATCAAGTACATCAAAGGCTATTTATTATTTTCACTTATTTACCCAACAATTGCTCTTTATACTAAAGTTAAAAGTGGTGAATGGCATCCTCAATTTGAATTCTTTCTCTATATTACGCTGTCTGTTATGGAGCTACCCTAAGTTGGTGCCTGTGTCTTTTGCCATATTGCTCAGACCTTATAAACCTCTTTTGCTTGCATCTCTTACTTCATCCATGACTTTGGCAGGATATATGGTTATTTGCCATTTCCTTACATGCTTGGGGTATAAAGTGAAATATAACCTTGAATTTAGGGACTTTGTCCTACCCACTCTTATCAGAGAACAGTATGGTTTATCACCCCAGTAAATGTGCCTAATGAGTAGATGGATTATTTTAATTAATTGTGTTTTCTTATGTTTTTACAGTTTGATTTCTAAAAATGACTATAGTTTTAAAAAAATCTCAGTTTCATTGTTAATGTAATTGGTATCAAGAGGAGGATCTCACGTACAAAATACTTTGCTCATGGGAATAGCTGAAAAGAGACAGCAGTGGGAAAGGAAAAGTAAAGATGCCATAGGATTCCTTCAGAGGAGGAAGAAGTTGGGGCACAGAATTCACTGGAAGATGAAAGGAAAAACAATTGTTGCATAGAGATAGCAGACAAAAAAATGTGAGGTTAGACAGCTACAGAAAGGAATTTACCCTTATTCCAAAGAGGGGCCAGGTGAGCAAAGCTAGAGACTAGGACATTTCTCCCATTGGCCCTTTTCTGTGCATAGGCATTGTTATGCTATAGATAAAAACCGTTTCTCAAAAGCCTTGTGTGTTAGAGGTGGGGCTGTCCTCGGAAGGTGACCGCATCACAGGTATGAATTCAGTAACGAACCCGTAGCTGAATGTGCTGTTAGGGGTCGAGGCCTAGTAGGAAGAGTCAGCTCACTGGGAATGGGACTTGAAAGGGTGAATCCTGGTCGCTCCCTTCTCTCCTCTGCCTTTTCTTACACCAGCCCTTCTGCCATCCTGTTTCTCCCTTGGAACCTGCTGACCATGGATGGAAGCTGTGCGCCAAAATACAGCTTTCCTCCCTTAAGGTGTGGATATCGTGTCCAGTGATGGGAGAGTGGCTAAGACAGGCATCACCTTGGGAACTGTTGGAAGGCCCACAGCAGCTTCCGTCCGTGACCTTCATAGTTTCGTCAAGTAGGTAAGAACAGCCACTAGGAAGGAAGGAGGAAGTAGCAGGGCTGAATACTCAGAAACATACGGAGCAGCCTCGAGGTGGAATACGAGGCGAAGGCCCTCAAGGACACAGAATTTTTTGCCAGCATTGAAAATGCAACTGGAGTTCAACACCATAAAATACTAGGGTTCAGATTCTTTCGTCTCGTGGTTCATTTACAAAATCTTCTTATCCAATGTCACTTAGCAACCTGGACATGGGACAGAATACACAGCTGTGTCAGTTCAGAGTTGGCATCTTGCTAGGAAAGCAAGATGGAATAGCAAGTGGCAAGGGAACCTGGGTCTCCTAAAGGTATGATATCAGTGGCATTCCTAGCAAACAGGGAAGAGAAATATAGAGAGAAATCAATCACATGTGAAGACTCAGTGAGGCTGAAGAATAAACTCACCACGGTAGACAAGAGGTCAAGATGAGCAAGAAGAGCACTGGAATTCAACTGCTTTATGCCGAGGAACAGCGCAGAGAGAAGTTGCTAGTAAGCTACGAGGGAGGGAAGGGAGGCGGGAGGGAGGAAATGAAAACTGGGAAATTGGAGGAAGCTATGCTTTTTTTTTTGTCATTATGCTTTGGTCAACAAGATCTGGAATCAGTGTAACACACAGAGGAGCCAGGTGAGGCTTCATCTTTTGTCACACCTGCATCTGGCGTCTTCCGTTGTTGGGGGGACGGTTCTGGCTCTTGGTTCCATGGAACAAGGAGCCCGTCCTGCAGCCCAAGTTCTTCAGCTTTCCTCTTTGGATGTCCATTGCTTGCAGTTAGGGCTGAGCAGGTTTCTGTCTAGTTTCCTGTTTATTTCCATTCATCGGGGTGGAGAAACCAGAACTGGAGCTTCGTCGTTGTGCAATCTACAGGGGAAAAAAGAGATGGGCTGGTTGGGAGTGCTCATTTAAAGAGCACTGGTCCATCTGGGGTTGAAGCCCCTCGGAGACGCAGACTGAACTGAAGCAAGCACATCCCATAAGACATTTTCTGAAAGATGGAGCCAGGAGAACATTAGCCTCTCACTGTTGTCTGCGTGGCAGTTTTATCCCAGTGCACAATGCTGATCCACTCCTACAAGTTTCCCAGTTGCTATTTATGGACAAGCCACCAAGCAATCCTTACTCCAACCATACTTTCTCTTACTTTTGATGTTCCCTACACTTGACCTCTTGTTGATATTTTGTCTTCTCTTGTCTGAATTCCTGTAGCTTGCAATTTCCTTGGCTCCTGTCTAAGTTTTTGACATTTGGCTCATTCTTTTTGGCAGCTACATTTCCAATGACCAATTGTTTGGGGATGGAATTGGCATGGATGATGTGAGAGGAGGGTCTGAACAGATCCAGGAGACCTTTTACTTACCCTATTATGGGACTCTTACTGGTATTCCTGTTATGAAGAATTGCTAATTTAATAGCAGGCTCTAATTACAGTATTGTTGTTTTATTTGCTATGTTTTAATAGTCTAAATATCAAATATTTGGAAAGTATCCCCAATACATTTAGTAGTGAGGGTTCTGTTACTCTCAAGCAATTTTTCTATTTTCTTACAAAGTATTTGACCTACAAGTATTCTTTCAGACACGTCCAGTAAGAGGTCTCTAAGATAGATGAGTTCAAGTTTTTATTTTACTACTAGTGTGTTTTGTTTTGCACTCTTAATTTCGCTGCTCTGACATACATCTCATTTAATAACTTTATACAAGCAGCCGGGAAGAGTAAGTTTGCCTCAGGCCACTTGGAATTCTCATAGGGCTGAACAAAGGGGCTTTTTGTGATTTTGTTACAGAATGCTCAGGACCCCGTTATTTGATCTACTAATAGAATCTTCCAAATTTAAATGCTTTAAAAGTTTAAATGAATTTTCCCTTTCAGTATGCTTTTATTTTAATATTATTCTGGATATGATCTTTGAAGAACAGAATCCTCCCCCTCTTAACACTGGCTTCTCTCTGGAAAAAGAGCCAAGGATTTAGCTTCAGTAATTTATGTATGTTGATAGATGATTTAATTGCATTTTGGTGGAAATCAATTCACTTTAAAATGTTACCACAGTTGACATACGTCCGTTAGAAATTTTAGCCCTAATCAAAAAATTAAAAAAGTTATTTTCCTTTTAAAGCAACTTTTGTGTCAGCGAGCTGAGGAGTTAAAATGTAGACTGTGCTTCAAAGTTATAGCTGATATGGTATCTTTGAGAGTAACTAGGATGGGGTAGGAAGAAAAACGACAAGGGAAGAAAGAGAGTACCTGGAGTTTCTTCTCCAGTACACCTTGAGCCCCAAGGGCAGACGCTCTCCTGGTTTCCCAAAGGAAGCTGGGGTTTTCACCTTGGCATCAGATTCTGCTAGAGCTCAGGACTATTTGGCTGTGTGCAACAAAGACCCCAAATAATGGTAGCTTAACCAAGTTAGAATTTTTCTCCTACATACAATTTTGTAGGAAGGTAATTGTTGCGAGCTGAATTGTGTCACTCTCCCTCCCCCGAGATAATCTGTCCTAACTCCCCTCCCCTTACTTGTGAATATGACCTTATATAGAAATAGGCTCTTTGCATATATTACTAAATTAAATGAGATCAAACTGGATTAGGATGTGCCCCAGCTCAATGACTGTGTCCTCTAAAACAGGGAACTTCAGATGTAAAGGCACACTGGGAATGCTCCATGTGACCATGGAGATAGAGATTAGAGTGATTCTTCTACAAGCCAAGGATTGCTAGTGTACAGGTATATACAAATTAAAAATAAGAGATTTAATTCTCCCCATGAGTGATTCTTTTAGAAAATTTGTACTAATTTACATTTCATAGCAGCACAGAAGGGCTCCTCGTTTCCCACATTCTTACTATCATTTCTTTGTTGTTGTTTTTTTTTTGAGACAGGGTCTCACTGTGTAGTTGAGACTGACCTGGAACTCACTATGTAGCCCAGGCTGGTCTCGAACTCACAGCGATCCTCCTGCCTCAGCCTCCCGAGTGCTGGGATTACAGTGTGTGCCAACACGCCTGGCTTGTTTTTGTGTTCTTAATGGTAGTGTCTAGAGTCAGATGGAATCTCAGGGTAGTTTTGATTTGTATTTCCCTCATTATTTTTTCGTATACTTTTTTACGTACTTCTTTTGACAGGTATCCATTCAATTCTTTTGACCACTTACTGATTGGGCTGTTTGATTTTTTGTGTTAAGTTTTTGAGTTCTTTATGTACTCTAGATATTAATTCTCAGTTGGAAGAGTAAATGGCAAAATTTTTCTCCCATTCTATAATTTATCTCTTTACTCTGTTGTTCTTTGTGCTGGTCAGAAACCTTTAAATTTGATAGAGCCCTATTTGCTGATTTTTGCTGTTATTTCCTGTACCACTGGAGTCCTATTCAAGAAGTTTTTGCCCATGTCTATGATTTCACATTTCCCCCTTATGTTTTCTTTCAACAGTTTCAAAATTTCAGTCACTTTTGACAGATTTTGAATTGATCTTTGTACAGTGAGAGATAGAGATTTAGTTCAATCCTGTATAAGTGGATATCCAGTTTTCTCAGCACCATTTGTTAAAGGTTTTCTTTTCTCCTACGTATATTTTTGGCTTCTCTGACCAGAATCAGATGGCTGTAGTTGCATGGGTTTGTTTTATGTCCTCTATTCTGTTCCATTGGTCTACATGTCTATTTCTGTGCTTGTACGTGTTACTGTGGCTTTGTAGTATAACTTGAAACTGCATCTCGTGATGTCTCTGGTGTTGCCCTTACTGTGTAGCATTGCTTTTGTTTCTGAATCTTATGTGTTTACATATGAATTTTAGGGAAATCAGTGGAAGTTCCTCAAACATCCAAAAATAGAACTAGCATTTAATCCAGCTCTGCCACACCTTGATATATACCTGGAGGAATTAAAGTCAGCTTTCCATTGGGATAGCTGCATGCTCATGTTTACTGTGGCATAGTACACAATAACCAATGTATGGAAACAGCCTATATGCCCGTCAGCAGACAAATAAAGAAAATGTGATAGTTTGGAGACCATCATGTCAAATAAAATAAAGCAGACTCAGAAAAACAAATATTGCTTGTTCTTCCTAATATGTGAAATCTAACAAAGATGAAGAGGATGTAAAAGGGAGGCTATTAGTAGATAAGAGGAAGGGGAGAAAAAGGGGAGGAGGAAGAGGGATAAGGTCCAGCGATAGGGGGCATGAATATAACCAAAATATGTCACCCATGTTGAACGCTTCCAAAAACATGGAACTGGTGGGGGGGAGGGGTGATGGGGAGGGGAATGATGCAAGTGTGTCACGTGCGCGCACAAACTGCCAACACGAAAACCTGTCCGTATAACCAGCGCGCTAATGCAAATACACGGGAAAAGAACAAAAAATGCAGTCACCAAAAATCTGTGATTATAGTTTCTTTCTCGGTCTCTTTGAAATGTAAGAAATCATTTAAAAAGTGAAATGAGCCTCTGCCAGCTCTGTGCCCTCAAAAGTGTCTTTCTCAAGTGCCTGTGGCCATCTCTTTTACATACAATCGTTCAGGGCTGCTATTTCTCACTTCCCCCGAAAGGGTAGGAGCCTAAGGTGCAGCAGGTACCTAGTGCTGCTACTACCACCTGTCGTTAAGATACGAGAGATTGACTTTTCCCTGGCAAACACAGATGGCCACCCAGGTACTGGGGGACCAAGTGTGTGAGGACTGGTACCCTCAAGTCTTCTGCCTCGAGGAACTGGAATTGTTCTCCTGGAGCCCATGGATGGAGTGGGTTGTACTGGTGTGGCTGTCTCAAAGGCGAGTTTTGTTTCCAGTCTTTGCAATCTCTTTGTGGCTTGTCTGTGATGCCCAAACTATTTTACTGCTTGTTGTGTAATACAGTCATTTTGCTTTTCTTCTACCTTTGTTGAAAGATTTTTCAAAATAGAAGATTTTGCTTTTAATGATATTTCCTGAACTCCAGCAACCACCGGAAAGCAGGGAAGATCAAGGGCAGAGTCCCCCAGAGGGCCTCACAGGAATACAGCTCTGCCCACGTGTGTCGGCTTTGAAGGGGTGGCTTCCAGAACTCTTAAGCCACAATTTGTCATAATGTGCGGTGTTAGACTAGGAAGTCACCGCAGTAATCCAGGTCTTCAAGGACTGCGGACACTCGGGTCCTTTCTTCTGCCAACTCTAGGGGCTCGTTCTCATTGTTGGAGGTGGAGATCAAGACATCAGGTCTGTGTGCAAGGGGCAGGCAGGCAGGAAAGTTTCTGAGAGCTGTTACAGAAGCCCATTGCATCCGATTGTGCAGAGGTCACACATCCACATCTAACTTCCCGGAATGAGGTCTATTCTAGGTGGCCAAGTGTGCAACTAAAAAGTCAGTGGCTATAGAAGGAGAGGAAAATGCGTGTTAGGGACCACTTGTACTGTCTGAATGTTTGCGCCCCTTTCCTATTTTCTTTGCTTGAATACAGTCAAATTCTTACATTCCTAACCTGAATTTAGCACCTCTTGTATTTTTCTCTCCCTAGGACAGAGTCGTGTTTTATAACTCTCATTAAGTCTGATGTGTTGTTGTCAGCTTAAAAATGTTTTCATTGACCATGTTTAACACTTTTCCCTGCATTTGACATCCTGAAATGTACTCCCGTGGCTGAAAAATGACACCCGCTTCAGATAGCAGGAGTTTTGATGCCCCAGGCTGACACGGGGAATTCTTCATGAAACTTGTCTATAAACATGGACATGTTTTCACTGAAAAAATGAATTCAAGGAGTGACAGAAAATAGAACCGTCCTTAATAATCCACCCATGACCTAACTCTTACATCACAACACATGACACTGATTTTATGGTAACCCTCTGACTCCAACAGGCACAGAGAGCCTTGAAGACATAAACGGGAGAAGCCTCAGAAAATAGCCTGAAATTGATTTAAGAAATTATAGATCGTAGAAATACTTTAATTTTTGGATTTTAGTGTACCACAAAATGACGTTGTCTTTCAAAGTGTCTACGTTCCACTTTTTAAGGACTGTGTATTAATTTGGGGGCGGAGGAAATGGTGGTGGTGGAGTTTCTGGATTGCTGAGTGTTGTTCTTCAGTTCCATGGGGTCTCTAAATCCTTTCAACACAGCACTCATCTGCTTCACAATCTTCAGAGGACACCCGATTAGTGTTCACAAATCCATCTTTGCACGCAGAAGTTTTCTGCCATTTTTTCCTAGGCATGGAGTCCTCAGACGCACTCTCTCCTCGCTGTCTTGGGCACGTGTCTGTCTCAGTGGTGTGTACAGCACATTCTTGTTTGCACTGAAAGTTGTCGTATGGATTGTTTTGACTGTTTCCATGATGCGTAAATGGATGAGGATTTTAAAAAATGTTCTTGGTCCTAAAACAAACAGTATTTATTTACACATCTACGTAACAAGACCTCCTCTTAAACTTTATCATTCTTCTTCTGGCTAAAAAGAGAATAGTTCTGTACTTTTATGAGAGACTGGCAAAATGCCTGCTAACCCTTTGACTTGCTCAACATTGCTGTAGACTTGTACCTGCTTTACGGCCTTCTGTTTGTTACAGAGCTCTTGGTCAAAGGCTTCCATGGAAGAGTTTCTGTCTAATGAGACACATTGGCAAATGAGGCCAGAATCCGAGCAGGGGCCTGAAGGGCCTCCAGATTTCTGTGAGCAGCATTCCATGAGGCAGTCATCGCTGATGGCTGGCTGACAATTGGAAATGTATCAAAATATTATCAAAGTTAGTACCACAGTGGGTGATCCCAGCCCTTATGCTTGAAGGCTAGAGCTGGCTATGTAGACTTGGGAACCATTTGTAAGAGTGGATAGTAGAAACTTGCTAAACCAGAGAAGAGTCTGAGCAGGACCTCAGGGAAACCTCAGGGAGAAGGAAATGGAAATAGAAGTTGCTGTCATGAGGGAGATCAATGATGACAATGGCTGAAACAAGGCCTTTGGTTTTGCTGGTTGAGAAACCACTTCCAGAAGCATGCAGGGCCAAGACTGATTTTTACGGAATGAGGAAACAAGTCAACGAGCTGTACAGAGCCCCTTTGGGAAGTGGTGTGGCAAAGGAGAAGGACAGGATGGGGCAGGTGATGGAGGTTACCTAGCAGAGGGAGCTTTTCTGCAGGCTGAAAAGGTTCATTGCAGCTTTGTGTGCAGGGGCAGAAGAGAGGTCAGTAGTGTGAAAGAAATGGACAGGTCAAGGAAAGAAACACTGCCTTTAGACCTGATGGTGCTTGCTGGAGTCCTGCGACTATGTGTAGTCACTCAAGTTAATCAGCCTCCTTGAATAGTTTTCCACATCAGCAAATCCAAGATAAAATGTAATAAAATAGATTGACTCTTAGTAGGATCGCACCATGAGAGATGTGACAGGACATTAGGCCTGGCAGGGATTCTAGAGACTAATGAAAACACTTTTATTTTTCAAAGAAATAAGCCCTGGAGGTAGACGGGGGCTTACTCCATGTTATGCAGTTAGTGGGAGGACTGGAATTTGCACCTGGACATTCTGATTCTTAGTCCTCCTCTGTCACACACTGACAGCAAGGAGAAACGTACCAGATAAATGTCACCAATAAAGTTTTGTGCTTGGCTTAAAAAAATAAATGGCACGAATACAGTTTGGTTATAAAGGTGGGGAGGACAGCTGGCTTGAGCCCAGTTCACAGGAGAAAGACTTCAGGGATTTCAGTTTTCTCTGGGCCCAACTCGAGCCAACAGTGCGAACTGTGGGCAAGCGGGTGATGTGGGGGATGGCACGAGCCGTGGTCAAGGCACATCGAGGTGCTCTGTCCCGGGGTGTGTTCGTGACAAAGAGCTGAACTGGGAGCTCAGTGTGGAGCGGACTCAGTGAGCAGGGTACTGAGTTGGGGGCTTCCTTTGGTGAAGACCCTTGAGTTAAAGTCACAATGCTTAAAGGACTATTATACTACAGAGGAAAAGCGGTGGGGATATTATGGAGAATCCTCTTCTATTCTACATGCAGGCTCTAGGGGCCACTCTAAAGGAATAAATCCTCACCAGGACCAAAAACGTGGAAACCATTTCAGATTAAAAAAGGAAAAAGTAGCCATGTCCTTTCTCAGACATTGATAAGTTAGCTGTAAAGTTAACAGGAGATACTGTTTCTGTCAAAGTCATACAGTGGTTATAAAATGTCTTCAGGACCCTGGTCTTTGATTACTGAATTCTTAGTCCATCTCCCCCATCTGCTTTTTAATATGCAGCCATCTCTGGGGATATCTAATTGCCAAACTGGCCTGGCCCATGTCAGTGCCCCTTCCCTAATAATCCTTAATTTTCCCAATCTTGCCCCAGAAACAGCAACAAATCTGGAACTGTTCCCTCAGATTTAAAAAAAAAAAAAAATACAACTCCAGCTTTAGAAAAGATGCCTTTCCTCACTCCTGCTGAGCAGTACTTTATGCTTGCCCTGGGCTTCCTTTCGTTGCTGGATCTAAATTAGTAATGTTCAGTTTGTCAGACTACCTTCTGGAGGGGGGGTGTCCTTTACAGTTCATGTGGGTCGGACATTTGTAGGACTCTGCCATACCTTCTAGAGACGCGAGGTTGACTCTGTGCATGAATGTATTAAGATGCCTGTCTGGGGTGAATTATGCATGGATGTATTAGGATGCCTGTCTGGGGTGAATTATGCATGGATGTATTAGGATGCCTGTTTGAGGTGAATTGTGCATGAATGTATTAGGATGCCTATCTGAGGTGAATCTTGGACAATAGATTAGAACAGTGATGACGAACCTTGGCTTACGTTTTATTAATGGACAGTGGGTGAGAGCCACAAAGCTCATAGCCTTGAGAATTCATTTACAGAAAACGCAGTGTCCCAGGCTGTGTGTCAACTGTTTTCAGGCAAGATTTCATTTAATTCTCACATCTAAAATTTCAAGCGGGAAAGTGAATCTTTGTGCGGTCAAGTTCCTTTTCCTAGGTGGCGAGCAGCAGGGTTAGCTTTTGAGCTCAGGGCTATGTTTGTGTGCTCCTAGCTACTGTTGCGTTTTTTTTTTTTTTCCTTTACAGATACTCAGTAGCTTCCAGTAAGGTAGGTTTCCATTGTAGATCCCACGTCTCTGCACCCCTCCTTGCTGATCATTCTCCTGCTCTAGGTTAGTTTCAGTAAAACCTTTTAACTTCTGTTCATTGCAAAGTAGATCTTAAGTAGGAAGACACTCGGCTGTCCTGGGCATTGCCCGCACCGATGCAGAGGTAATAACCACTGTTCTGATTTTGTCTTCAGCATTCCATGACTTTCTCTGCTGTGACTGTCCACAGAGACCAGAGTCACCAAAACAGACTTAGTGTCCTTTCTAGTGTAGTGAGTTACTAAAGTGCAGGGTGAACATGACTGCAAGTTTTAACGAAGGCTAAAGCTTTAATACTTTTTTGTAAATCTCGCTTAACTAGGAGAACTCAGACTGATGGGGTCTGATTTTGGTTTGATTTCCTGGAAGACTGTTGAGCTTCTAGGCGTCTTGCCTTGGTAGGGTTTGGTCTGACCACTGCATGTTGGTTCTCCTTGCAGTCCCCAGGGATGCGGCCGAGTGGAAGAGTTGCTTCCATGTTTGGGAATTCCCAAGGGGAAGCTGGGCTTTCTTTTCCTTGGGATCCCTTCCCTGACATACAGCAGCCAGTACTATTCTCTGAGGACTAGGGGGCTCAAACTGGGCATTTTCCTATTCCTCTTTTCTAAAGAACTTTAGGGCAAGTGTTTTTGCTGGAAATGAACCAAGAAGGGGCCCAAGTCTCTATAATTTTGGGTTTAGGTCGCGTTGTTCTTGGCATTAGTGATAAAAACATGGTTAATCTTATCCCTCCATTGGAGTTGAGCAAGTCTTGGTCGCTGAACAAAAGTAGCTGAGTGCTTCTGTTTGGTACATAGGAGAGATGGAGGTGGGAACTGCAGAAGCAAGAGAGAGCCTCAAGCAGAGGCAGGGTTCATTTCACAGCATCGACGGGGCATTTATGAGTATTAGTGGGACAGTTTCATAGTTGGTCCACAACACGAAGATGTGATATTTATTATAAATACATTTGCAGCAATAAATACTTCATAGAAATGAATATTGTTCTTTTTTCAGCTTTAATTGAGTTTATTGGTACATTTTAGGGATACAGTACAGTTACATTCATTGTTGGGATCTTGTACCTCGACATGACAAGTCTTGGTTCTCATTTAATATTGTTCTTTTTTTTTTTTGGCACTTGGGATCAAACTCAGGACCTTGTGCTTGTGAGGAACTGAGCTAAATTCCCAAACACCTCCCAAAATCCTATTCTTGACAGGACGTTGGACTCCCCGACCTACAAGTTTTTTTTCCATATCTAATTCATTTGATTTAAGTAAAGATTTCTGAATTGTGAGGAAATGTATCTAGATATTACAACTGAAGTAGAGGGAGGATTAAAGAAGATAAAATATTTCTTAAAATGTATTCCTTACAACACAGTAGAGTCCACTAAAAACCACCACATGCATATGCATACATAAGATTTGGATTTGGAATCAGAAGATCTAAAAAAAAATCTTTGCCTTGTTACTTTCTGTGTAATGTTGGCGAGTTTGTATAACCTCTCAAAACATCAATTTTCTTGTCTATCAAAGTGTGATAATATTCACCTGACAGAGCTTTTGTTACGGTCAAATAAAAGAACATAAAAACAAGTGCCTGGTGTACAACAGCAATGTTAATTATTTTTTTTTTTTTTTTTTTTTTTTTTAA
>NW_022900939.1:34212602-34261259 GCF_012274545.1 Fukomys damarensis
TTTTTTTTTTAATTGAGTTTATTGGTACATTTAGGGATACAGTACAGTTACATTCATTGTTGGGATCATGTACCTTTACATGGCAAGTCTTGATTCTCATTGATGTTAATTATTTTTAAAGTCCTATAAACAAGTAGGGTTCTATTCTCAATAACAGACAGGTGAGAATAGAAGAACTCCACTCTACAACCAAGAATTGCTTTAAAATAGGAAGCACAGTTGCAACTCATGTTAAAGTGAGATAACTCACGTAGCTTAAAGTAACAACAGGCTGTTTGGGGCAATGAGAAGAAAAGAGTTATGAGAGTCCTTGATTAGGCTCCACACTGGCTCCCCAGGGAGCTGCCCCAGTCCCCAGAGGGTTGCTTGGCCCTGCCCTGTGACAAGAGGGAACACCTGGAGGGTGAGGGAAAATGTACTAATGCACCTGGCTCTGGGAACGCCTTCTTCCCTTCTCAGACATTTTAAGAGTCTGGCAAACAGAAGTTTTCTCCTTTGGTTATTAGTAACCAACTAGTTCAGTGAGAGTATGTCAGAGTCCCGTTACAGGAATTTGCTTTCATTTACGATTAGCAAGTGGTTGTTCAACCAAGAACAAATAAGGGAGGTCATAAGAGCTCGGATGGTGGTAGAAACCTCATTTAACTCATAAAGGACTTCCTGGTGGTGCTGAACATCTTGTTCAAGTTATACTTGATCAGCCTATAATATGGCCCTGAGTCACCTGGGGAGGTTGCTCAGGTGGGTCCATTTAATTACACATCCATTTCCCCTCCCACATGTAAAACACCATCTGTACTACTTCCAGGCTCAGGTGTTAGATTGTTTCCAAATTATACTTAAAACACACCTCAAGTATCACTATTAAACATTTTCATTTTTTTCTATCCTCACAGACTCCTCTTTCCTTTGGAGCGCATAAGTTATCTGATTTTTAAATTTGGATTATTTATTTCTCACTGACTACATTATAAATATAAAAGCTGGGCTTCTATTTCTTATTTTTTTTAAAAAAAAACTTGCCCTTAGCATTTGTCATTTGCCATTAGAGTTAATGACTGATTGTTGATTAAGTGATTTGTTACAGAAATATTAAAATTTCTAAAGTGAAATAATTTATTGAATAAGCACGGGAATAATGTGCAAAGTCAATAGAGAGTTACAATTCTCTGTGTTTGGATTTGAATTTCATGAGAATTGTTTTCTGATTCAGTCAATACAAAAATGATTTGTTTTTCAAAAGTTTTGGGGAGAAGGGACTCTATTGCGGTTCTTTTAAAGTCTTCATCATTTATGGCTTCTTTTGGAGTATGTGTAACAGTACAAGCTCACGATTACACTATTCAACAAGTACTGTTGGTTTTTAAGTAAAGCAACTCACGTCTAAGCAGCGATACATCCACTAGATGGCAGCCGAGTGCTGGCGGAAGCGAGGGCTTCAACCAGGGTTACCGCTGGGGATTGGTCTGTTTCCACTGAGCTGTCTCGGTCAGCAGGTCTTGCCAATAACTCCTTAATTTCTATAAAGTTTTTCAGCCTTAGCTTTCCAGCGATTTAAAAACTGATTGCAAAACATTCCATGAAATATACCTGCCAGATATTTTTCCACTACCACATCTAACCCTAGAGTAACCTTTTATTTCTTCTAATTTTCTGAAACCATACATGGTGTCCTGACCAAAAATAGGAATTTAATTACAATGAGGAAATATGCATTATTCAGAGAAATGGCGAAGATCACACAAGTTCTTATTTATTCGAAACCTGCAGTTTAAGTTTTGCATAAGTTACTGTTTTTTAAACCAAAGGTGGGAAATGCAGTGCGGCCCACCAGTGTGTACCGCCCCTTGGCCTGGATAAGACCGGTTCATGCTCATCACCTCTTGTACTTGTCTTGTCCTGTGCCTGTCTGGGCCGACTGCAAGCCCTACCAGGACAACCTCTTTCCCAAGTACTCAGAAACACAGGGCAATGTTTGGCCATCTTGACGGGCCTGCCTCGTTTCCTGCTGCCCTAGTTTTGTGTATAGTCTTCTTTTTGGCTATGTTTTTTGACCCTAGGCCCTTTACACTGAGCTACAGCTGCGCCTCTTTTTAAATTTTGAAAAATTGGAGACAGGGCCTTGCTGCTAAGTCACTAAGTTGCCCAGGTTAAACTTGTAATGTTCACTTCCTCTGCGATGGCCTCTCTGAGCGCCTGCATCATCGTGTTCCTCATCATCGCCAGCTGCTACAGGTTTCCTGCGATCAGTTTTCTAGGGTTGGGCCACTAAGATTCGCTAAGGAAGTGAAGCGCTCTACTTGCATCTCCAAGGTAATGAGTGCGGGAACTCCGTGGCTTCCCCTAGCTTTAGAGTCATCTGTTTCCCCGTCACTATGAACAAGACTTGGGTGAAGAGCCTCCAATTAATTTATAGTGTGCATACTTACACCTGAAATTTATATAGGCCACATTAAAACAGACACTATTGAAAAATGGGCTGATCATAAGCTTTATATTTGTCACCTTCGATACTAGTATTCGTATCTGATTTAGTTACTTGAAAAATGAGGTTTTTAACAAGGCCCCATGGAAGTTTGAAATGTTAAGTCTAACAGCATCACCCCTAAAGTCTTGTGAGACACGTTAGGGATATCAAAATGATACCTTAGCAAGTCACGCACTGCACCCTGGAGAGCTCATGAACAGTGGGGAGGAGGGAGGCACCTGGGGTCGAGGACGCAGCTTGCTGAAGGTCAGCACCTGTCCTCAGTGATTCATCTAGTGATGAAAGCCTGGATCTTTAAGCTGGGCCTTTCCCCAGCTCCATCCTGCACATTAAAAAACACTATTTTAACATATTTCATGCACGTGAGACTCAGTTTAGTTTCAATTTTTAAATGTATCCTTAATTGCCCCCTGAAATCTGTGATGCATACCTAGCAGACAAAAAGAAACAGATCGTTGCAACTCTTACTGCATTTGTATATAGTCCGAATAAAAAGGCTTTGTCCTGACAGCAACTGATGCTTGTCTTTCTTTGGTAGAATTGTTAATTATTATTATTATTATTATTATTATTATTTTTTGTTTTTTGAGACAGGGTCTCACTATGTAGCCCAGGCTGGTCTCAAACTCACAGTGATTCTCCTGCCTCAGCCTCCCGTGTGCTGGGATTACAGGCGTGCACCACCACACCCGGCAGAATTGTTAATTTAGCCGAAGGAATCATTGGGGGAAATGATATTGGATAAACATTAATTAATTAATTCTTCAGCAAATATTCACTTTGTGCCTCATATTGCTAAAACAAAACAGTATCTTGAAAGACAGGAAAGCAGAAGGCTCATATTTCTTGCAACATATTTCTGTCCTTGTCTGGAAGACTTTTCTTGATGCCTCCAGCAATCAGCTCTTTATTAGAAGTAGCTGGACCTCTTATACGGCTTACCTATTTACCTCTTATCTCTGCACCTCTTATAAGGCTTACCTACTTACAATCACGCTATTCGTTCACACTGCTCATTCAGAATGTGCATTCTCAGACTTCAGCATGCACCCACAAAGTGCTGTTGGTCTTTCAAATGGATAGTGACCTTTTAAGAAATATTTTGATTTTTAGCTTAAAGTCCACATATGTTTTGCTTTATGCATTTTGTTCGTGTTTTGGGAACCAATTTTATCTCGGCTAACAGACTGTCCTGGATGTTCTAAAGCCTAAATTTAAGCATCACTGAGCTAAATTCCCAGCCCTTAAATTCTTTTTAAAACAGTTACTTGAAAGATTTTCAGTTTGTCTTTCTCAGTTGCCTAAGAATATAGTGACAATGCCTTTATTTCCAAATCAGGACACTTGAGAATGAAAGGGCATAGTACTAACAACTATGCTAGATAATAGGTATAAATTGGAATTGTCACAATCAGGATGTGTGATTATCTTACTTAATACTCCACTTTTGGCCTGGCTTCTTATTGAACTTTCTGTTCATAATTGAAAGTATAAATGTATATGACTAGTGGTAAGATAGGCAATGACCTTTTCATAGGCAGGAAAGATTCTGATTTTTCATGCTACTTCATTAGAAATTTTCAGTACTGGTAGTATATTTTATTTTTAATGGTTTTATTTAGGTATAATTAACCTACAAACCTTCACATGTTTACAGTGTAAATTAATAATCAATATAATAGACATACCCAACATTTCCAAAAGAGACAAGAAAAGGAATTACTTTTTGGGGTGATAGATATGTTAGTTATTTTAATTTTTGTCCTTTTGTTGTATTGTTTGGTGAAATTTAAAAGACATACACTTGGAACACTAGTTTTTAGTCAGATATATATTATGAAAATATTTCCCCCAATTTGTGGCTTTTCTTGTCATTTGCTTAATAATTCTTTTGAAAGTAGAAATTCTTTTTTCTAGTTCTGTGAAATATACTGTTGGAATTTCAATTGGCATTGCATTGCATCTGTATAGCAGTTTTGGTAGTATGGCCATTTTCATTATGTTGATTCTTCCTACCCAGGAGCAGGGGAGATCTTTCCATTTTGTTATATCCTCTTCAATCTTTTTTTTCAGAGTGCTGTAGTTTTCAGTGTAGAGGTCTTTTCCTTCTTTCATTAGATTGTTCCTAGATACTTCATTTTTTTGGATGCTATTGTGAAAGGAATTGTTTCCCTAATTTCTCTCTCAGTGAGTCTGTTATTTGTGTACAAGAAGGCTATTGATTTTGGAGTTGTTCGCCTTGTATCCAGTTACTCTGCTGAAAGTGCCAATTAAGTCTAGAAGTCTTTTGGTGGAATTTTTTTGGGTCTTCAATGAGTATCATATTGTCAGCAAATAATGACAGTTTAACTTCTTCCTTTGCTATCTTTATTGCTTTAATTTCTTTCTCTTGTCTAATTTCTGTGGCTAATGTTTCTAGAGCTATATTGAAGAGGAGTGGTGATAGTGGGCATCCTTGTCTTGTTCCTGATTTTAATGTGAAGGGTTTCAGTTTTTGGCCATTGAATATGATGTTGGCTGTTGGTTTTTCATAGATAGCCTTTATTAAGTTGAGATACAGACCATCTATTCCAATTTTTTGCAGGGGTTTTATCATGAATGGGTGTTGAATTTTGTCGAATGGTTTTTCTGCATTTATCGAGAGGATCATGTGGTTTTTGTCCTTGACTGTTAATATAGTGTATTACATTTATTGATTTATGTATGTTGAACCATCCTTGCATCCCTGGAATAAATCTGACTTGGTCAGGGTATATGATTTTCTTTTATTGTTTTTGTTTTTTTGAGACAGGGTCTCACTACATAGTTGAGACTGCCCTGGAACTCACTATGTAGCCCAGGCTGGTCTCGAACTCACAGTGATCCTTCTACCTCAGCCTCCTGTGTGCTGGGATTACAGGCGTGCACCACCACACCCAACTTGTGTATGATCTTCTTGATGCCCCTCTGTATTCTGTTTGCCAGTATCTTATTAAGGATTTTTGCATCTATAGTCATTAAGAAGAATGGCCTATAGTTCTCTTTTTTGGTTGGGTCTTTCCCTGGTTTTGGAAGCAATGTAACACTTGCTTCCAGGAATGAATTTGGAAGTATTGGTTCCCTTTCACTTTCATTGAAAAGTTTAAAGTGTAGTGGCAGTAGTTCTCTAAATGTCTTGTAAAATTCAGCGGTGAACCCATCAGGACCTGGGGTTTATTAAAAAGCTTCTGCACTGCAAAAGAAACCATCAACAGAACTAAGAGGCAAACCTACAATGTGGGAAAAATTTTTTTACTAGCTGCTCCTCAGACCAAGCACTATTATCTAGAATATATAAAGAACTCAAAAAAATCAAACCTTCCAAATATAAAGACCCGATTCAAAAATGGGCATCTGAAATGAACAGACATTTCTCAGACAAAGAAGTAAAAGCATCAAGTAAATATATTAAAAAATGTTCCACATCACTGGTTATTCGAGGGGCACAGATGAAAACAACACTGAGATTCCACCTCACGCAGAAAGAATGGCTGTTAACAAGAATCAAACAATAACAAATGTTGGCGGGGTTGTGAGGAGAAAGGAACCCTTCTTCGTTGTTGATGGGAGTGTAGACTGGTGCAATCACTATGGAAATCAATATGAGGATACCTCAAAGAACTAGGATTAGAGGTTCCATTTGACCCAGCCATCCCTCTGCTGGGTACCTTTCCAAAAAATTAAAGGAATCATACCACAGTGATATATGCGCACCCATGTTTATAGTGACACAATTTGCAAGAGGTAAAACTTGGAAGCAGCCCATTTGCCCATCAGTTGGAGACTGGACAAAGATGTGCTTTTTCTATAAAATGAAATACTCGTCAGCCATGGAGAATGAGAAATGAGAGACATCTATAGTGAAACGGATGCACATTGGGGCTATAGTCTTAAGTGAAATAAACAGGACACACTTGAGTATATACCAAATAGTTTCTCTGGTGTGAAAAGCTATAATTGTAAATAAGATCTTAATGGTATAACTGACAGTGTGAAATAGGAAGAAAAGGGCTAAAGGTGTAAGGGAAGTGGGAAGGGTAGGGGAAAGGAAATAAGGGAAAAGAAAAAGATATGATAAAAATGAAAAAATGGGAATAAAGTATTTGTAAATAGGGAAGGGAGGAAGGGGAGAAGGGAGGGCAGGGGTAAGGGGAAAAATGAGAACCAAGACCTGTCATGTAAAAGTACAAGATCCCAATGATGAATGTAACTGTACTATATACTTATAATGTACCAATAAACTCAATGAGAAAAAAAGAAAAGAAAGTAGAAGTTCTTAATTTTTATGAGGTTTAAGATATGATTTTTAAAATGAATAATTTTTTTTTGCATCAAAGAAATCTTTCACTAAGTAGGGATGAATAACTGACTCAAAACCAAGACTGACCAAAAAGAATTTAAATGAAATAAAAACATACTAGAGAACTAGGCCCTCTAGTCATTCTGATCGATATAGTATGTATTATTTTTATTTTATATTACTTGAACTTCTGAAGTTCATGACTTAGTAAAACTGTGATTTTGACTTTCCATATGCGATATGATTCTCACTTATTTAAAATTCCCCCTGGATCAAGGCTCCTTTGTGAAAGGTATGGTCACGAACAGCCTGGTTCATGACCGTTTGAAAGCCAGGTTGAGGGCCAGCACCTTTATGGCTGCTCTCTTCCCGGCCATGCCACCAGTTTCTACAGTTCCCACATAGACTACAAGCCAGGCTCCGTGACCCCTTTGAATTAATCTGCCACTTCCTCTTTCCGTAGGCACTACCCTCCTTCAGGTAATCCATTTTTTGCTGATCAATTAGAGCATTTTCCTAACATCGCTGTTTTTTTTTTTCCCAGAATAGGTCTGTTAACCTGTTTCCTTTTTTAAATTAATGAATATTACACCTATTTCTGACTCAAATGCCAGATCCATCTTTCTAAAATACAGCTGTGATCATATCATGTTCTTGTCTAGAATTCTCTCATGGATTCTCCTGTATCTTAGTCAATCCTTGATATTTTAACTAAAATAATTACCTATACAAAAACAAAACAAAACAAAACAAACCCTCCAAGGATTGACTAAGAAATCTTCTTATGGGAAACAGCTATGGGTGAGATCTAAGTTCTGCAGTGTCTGCCTTGAATCCTGGCCTTTCTTTGAGGGCATCTTTCACTTTCACCCTCACTGCCACTCTTGGCTCCTAGAGTTTAATTTTTCTCTATTTTTCCTCAAAAATGAAAAAAAATCTTTATTTATTATGCCCAGCCTAAAAGAGGCTAGAATTATTTTCTAATAGATAATTCAGTGACCAATGACAACCTAAAGAATGGAAACATCAGGAGGGAATAGCAATAACTAGAAGAATTATCAGTGTCATAAAAATAAGCAGATCCCCAATATCTTTACTGTTCAAGTAAAAGCTGAACCAAAATGGACTGTGTTTCAGATTCCTTTATTCCCTTACCATAAGCTAACGATTATATTCTAGTCTCAAACAGGCTCCCAAAGTTCCTTGTCTGTTTATATCGAGGCCTTTGGGTTTTATCCTTGCTTCTTCTGCATTTGAAAAATTTTCATTTTGTACATCTTACTCAGTGTAAGGGGAAATATCAACTCCTTATTCACCTTTCCTTGAAGACCTTTCTCTTAGACTTGGGTCCTGGTGCAAGATGAAATTCACAATAGAGCTGCAGACTTCTAGCACAGGATACTTTAGGATATCACCAGATTGCCCTAAACTTCTCTAGTCAAGGCTTTAGTTCTGTGTGCCTCTGAAATCTGGAATGTCAGCTGATCAAGAGAGCCTTAGCATTCTTAATTATGCAATGCTAGTATGCATGTACAATATATGGGAGGGGAGAGTTTACTAAAATTTATCCAGTACATTTAAAATTTACCATGGCCATGTTCCATAACCTTAACTTGCATAAAACAAGATAAAAAGTAATTATCATTCATAATCCAACATCTGGAATTTAACTCCTTAGCACTGGCTTTTACAACCGGCAGTTTGATAGGATATTCTAAAATGGTAGACCTCACAATATGGTCTCTAGATCAGCAGAGTGCCTTACCTGAGGACCTGCTAGAAGTGATTCTTTTCATGCCGTGTACCAGATCTGCAGAACTAGAGCTCTGGAGGCCACCCAGATTCCCTGCCTCAGCAAGCCCTCCACTGAGTCCAAAAAACTACAGTGTGAGAACCACTGGGCTGGGGATTTAGCTCAGGGGTTCTGCCTCCTGCCTCACAAGTGCAAAAAAAGCTAGTTGCTTGCTTCAGCAGCACTTATACTAAAATTGGAATGAGAACCACTATTTTGGAAGAACCGTCTCTCTTCTAGAATGATATACAGTTGATTGTATTCAACCATCAAGTGTTGTGGTAATAGGAAGAACATAAAACAGCAGCCAGTATATTAGTGTAAATTCACCTCTTGCAGCATATTTTTGTGCACCCATTAAACATTTTTCCATTGCCAGAAGATTTGGCAAGAATGGAGCTCAAGGCGGCAGATTACAATCTCTGAACCAGTGAGTAAATTAAAATGATCCTTGTAGTTGTGGCCAGAAATGGAAAAGGGGGGAAAATAAAAACAACTTTCCAAAAGCCTGAGCAAAAACTAGAACGGATAGCGGCAGAGTACTCCTTAGAATGGAAAATAGAATAGGTTTTGGCCACAGGGTTACAGAAAGCTCCTACCCAACATATCTTGTAAGTTGTGAAAACTAATTCTATCCATGTTTGTCTTTCACTTATGTGGCTTTCATTTGTGGCTGGGGCTGCCTTATAGGTGCCCTGTGTTCTGGAGAGTGGAGATCAAAAGAATTCACCGGATGCTACTTCCCAGGATTCCAATAGCATACAGCCAAGATAGGAAACTCTCCTTTTAATACTGCCATTTTCTTTTCCTACAAATGAGGCATCTAGGTTTCTCAGGTAAAGATATTTCCTTAAAACAACAACAACAACAACAACAACAACAACAACAACAACAACAGCGGCAGCAATAATAGCCACAGCAACAACAACAACTCCTACATAAGGGCTTCGAGCTCAGCCTTCAAGTTATCGATGTTCCCAGCACGCTGTCGCCGAGGAGCACGCTCGTTACAATAAACCCAGGGGATAGATTTAGCATTGTCTCACTTTGCCAAGAACTTTTAATTGGTACTTATTGATGTACATGTCACATAGCAGTTGCTCAAGTCCTGCCCTGGTCAAGCAGTTGATTCACGCTAGAAGCTCCTCAGTTGCTTCTCAGTCACAGATTGCCTACAGTGTGTAGCCGTGTTCTGACACAGATTAACCTGGCAGGGGAAAGAGAAACAGACATTTTTTCCACCCTCTGCCTATAGAGTCTTGCCATATCCTGTCTGGGATAGAGTCATTTTGGCTTCCAAAATGGGTGTTTCATCTGGAAACCAAGTTTTCCTTCATCTGACTGCTTAGGATTTGTGTGAGGAGTCATCTGGGATCCTACTTTATTGACCTGAACATACTAGGTCCGTTCCAACATATGTTACTGCTCCCTATTTTTTCCCTTCAAGTCTTGGCATCATATTTGGGAATTAGAAAAATGTTAGCTTGTTCTAGGAACAAATCTTTATGGCTGCTATATATGAGAAATGCATCTGGCTGAGGGTTTTTTCGAATGGCACCCTTCAAGCACCAGACACGTTTTAAAGGTGGGCCTGGTGACACCACATCTTTGAAGCATAGGTCCGGGTTTCCTTTTCTGACTGCACACCGTCTCATTCTACAGTCCAGCTGTGTTCCTCTCGGAGGACACTGTAGGTACCTGAGATCCAAATTCATTCATTTATTTAACTGCTTACCAGCCCGATTATGTAAATACAGGATGACCAAACATTGCATACGTTTACATTAATTTTTATAAGGTAATATAATCGGAAATATAAAAATGATAATTTTATCAAATTTATTCAAGACAAGAGTCCATTGGTTGAAATGACACCTGCCCCAGTGACTCTCGGGAGAGTCAGTACATAAAGACACGCACTGCCCTAGTGATGCCCGGGGTAAACTGTTACGTGGTTCATGCTGCTAAATTTTTAAAATTGAAAATAAAAATTGTATATATTTATGGTATACAGCATGATGTTTTATTTATTTTTTTAATCTTATTGAGTTTATTGGTACTTTTAAAGTATAAAGTACAGTTACATTCATCACTGGGATCTTGTACCTTTATATGACAGATCTTGGTTCTCATTTTTTCCCCTTGTCCCTGGCCTCCCTTAACCCCCTCCACCCTTCCCTATTTACAAAGACTTTGTTTCCATTTTTTCCTTTTATCATATTTTTTCTTTTCCCTTCTTTCCTTTCCCCTACCCCTCCCATTTCCCTTACTCCTTTAGTCCTTCTCTTCCTATAAAGATGTGTTTTTTCCTATAAAATGGAGTACCACTCAGCCATAAAGAATGAGAAACTAGATTCATTTATAGGAAGAAGGATGCATATTGAGGCCATACTCTTAAGTGTAATAAATAGGACACACGTGTAAATACCAGTTTCTTTGGTGTGAAAACCTAAAAGTGTAATACAGTTCAAACTGTATAACTCATAATGTGAAATAGGAAGAAAAAGGCTGGGCATTTTAACAACATGAATTCTTTTAGTTTGTAAGCATGGGATAGCTTTCCTTTTATAATTATCTCTCAGTATCCATGGGGAATTTGTTCCAGGATCCTCCCTCCATAGTATCAAAATCTCTGGATGCATAGTTATCTTTGGATTATGTATAATACCTAATATTAGTGTGATATTAACTGTGTTTATCATACATGGCCTTTATTGCATTGAGTTTCTCTCCTCTTGTACTCCATTTGCTGAGAATTCTCATCATGAAAGGATGTTGAATTTTGTTAGATGTTTTTCTGCATCCATTGAGATAATCATATGATTTTTGACCTTCGTTCTATCCCATTTACAGATTTGTGTACACTGAACCAACTTGAATCCATGGGACAATTCCCACTTGAACATGGTGAGTGATCCTTTCAGCATACTGTTGAACTTAGCTTGTGAGAGTTTTGTGGATAATTTTTTTGCTTCTGAATTTATCAAGGATATTTGCCTATATGGACCCAATAAGTTTCTGAAAAGCCATAGTTATTCCGGCAATTGGTACATGGGAAAGAAAACAATCAGGTCCAAATAAATTTGTTGGCAAGTAGGGCAAATATCCACGGATCCCTGGGTTACTTACCATTCCCAGAACTCTATTTGTAGACTATCAGCTATGATAACAATGTCTTTTAGTGGATTAGGAAAGCCTTTTCTTTGCTATTCTGTGACTAATAGGTTATGTGAATGTGAGTTTCTTCATATAGATACCAAGGATTGAGGTGCTTTAACGTTTATAACCCTTGAGCTTAAGCAGTTTAGGCATCTTACTAGAGATGTTTAATGAGTTTTTCTGTATGTTTGTTTTGTTTTTTTTTGTACTGTGGATTGAACTCGGGTCCTTGTGCTTATGAGGCAGGCACTGGAACCGCTGAGCCAAATCCCCGGCCCTAATGGCTGTAAATAATGAATGGCATCACTACTTCCCTTGTCCTTTCCTTCTACCTCAAACTCCTCCATCAACCTCATCAACAGAACTTGACTGAAGGAAAAGGTAAGTCACAAGTTAGAGAGAAATGAAGGACTGTTAATAGGTCAGTTCCCACCTGCTCCAGCACCATCTTGTGAAGAAGTTTATCTGCTAGGATCAGCGTCTGAGTTCTGACTCACTCAGAGCAAGCCAGGTATCAGTGAAGAGCATCAGTCATCCCTCCATTGGCGGGAGGCGGATGAGGACTGAGGTGGGGAACTAATTCCAGAATCTCCTACTCATGCAGCCTCTGGATTTTCTGAGATACAGTTTTATACTCTCAGGAGTCTTTGCTATTTCTTGAGTGTGCCCATTCCTATGCAGGAACCAGAAGACCCCACCTTCTCCCTAGCTATTAGTTTCCTGCTCTTCTCACAATCACAGACACTAGATTCTGGTCCCCACACATTCAGTTTCTGTCTGATACCTGACATCACAGGCAATGGGCCTCAGTGGACCCATGGTACTTTCCTCCAAGTAGACTAACGACAAAGAATGCAGCTGCTGACTTCTGCTGTTGGCTTTCCTTTACCACACTGATCCTTGGGATTTGGACATAAGTCTTGGTTGCGCACCAGTGTTTCATGTCCCTTTCCTGTGTAATTTGAACTCCAGATTATTTAAAAGAATTTCTTTTTCTTTTTCCTTTTCAGATTACTCTTGACTCGTTCTCAGTGGGCTCAGCCCCATCTTGCAGATCAGATCTTTCCTATGGAGGCCACTATAATCTTTAAATCTCTCCCAGTCTGATAAACAGGAAAATGAGCTCTGATGTTACTGACATTTTTAGGTTGTACAGAGTCTTAGTTGTTTGACAGACATTTCTCTTGGAAATCTGAGAATATAAGCATTCTAGGAGCAGATGTTTTAGAAATAGTGTTGACCACATCAACAGAAATGCTTACACGCTTTTTCTGGTCTTTAACAGGTAAGAACTGCATAACAAATTGCTAGGTCAGAGCTAGTGGGGAAGTCAGTGGCTTGTCTGCTTGTAACACATGGCATTATTTCTGAGTGTCCTCAATTCATTTGTCCAAAAATAACTTTGAAGATGAATTGCACTTTAGATTTATTACTTTCCAATTTGTTGTGTTTAGATACACAGTAGGAAGCACTGCTAATGTAATAATTTAGAAACAATCTGGGTGTAGTTGCATAGAAATAAAAGCATTAGATTTTGCTTGATATACTAAATTATTCTGGGGGATGATATTTATGAGTTTGACCTGAAGAGTGTCATTAATTCTCATGAACAGTGTTCTTGCTCCCAGTGACTGTGACAGGTTTGTTACCCTGAAACGTTGCTGCAGAACAGCTCAGTCGTCAAGTCCAAGGGGTGAGGAAAAAATCACAAGATACTTTTGAGTGCTTAAAAAGTCTTAGGGAAATTATCCTTACTTCAAACTTTACATTTTAGAAAATAAATAATTGTGTTTTTTTTTGATATCTGGAATAATTATTTGGGCATCCTCATTTATGATTGCTGTAGTTCTTTGACACATCATCAAGGCAACCCCACTTATAACACGGACCTCTATGTAATGTGCAAGACTGTTCCATACTGTGGAGTTTACTAGACTTCGATAGAACAGATTCCAGAGGTTACAGAGGGTTAAAGCTGCAAGTATCCTCTGAGATAGATTAGTCTGCACTCTGATTTTTATTTATTTAGTATTTATTTAGAGACAGGGTCTCACTATGTAGTTGAGATTGCCCTGGAACTCTCCATGTAGCTCAGGCTGGTCTTGAACTCATAGTGATCCTCCTGCCTCAGCCTCCCAAGTGCTGGGACCATAGGCGTGCACCACCATGCCCTGCTTGCACCTCCCATTTTAAAGCAGAAAGAATTGAGACTCAGGAGGCTGGAGCAGTTGATCAAACTCACGCATCATTTTAATAGAAATGATGTAGAATTCAGGTCTCCCGAATCCAAGTTTGATTTTTCTTTCTATCTTATGTTGGAAGAGATTAGAAAGAAATGAGCCAATACAGTGCTTTCTTGGGTGCTGCTGTATGACTTCTGGTGAAGAAGCTGAGATATAACATTAAAAAGGCCTTTTCCTTAGTCACCCTTTAGCTTATTGCCCTTCTCTGAGATGGGTCTAAAGTGCCCCATTCTTTGTGTTTCCATTTTAATATTTTGGCCTCCTTTGAATTTTACCCATAATTCCTCTGAATTTAGGGACCACCCCTTGTTTTCTGTCAGCTTCTGAGGAGGCCCTGATAAATGAGTTCAGATGGATTATGTGGTCTCTATGAAGTGAGATCCCACAGGCTGAGAAAATGTGGCTCTGCTTCCTTGTGTGGTGACTGTGTATATTTAGTTATGCACAGAACATGCTGCTGAGAGCCTCTGCCTGGAATCGTTCCCCTAAGGAAGGCCCTGTTAAGACAGTGAAACTGAGTCCCTGGCAAAGCAGACATGAGGGCAGCCAGGGGAGGGAAAGGAACCACCTGCAGGCCTCTAGAGGGCAGTGACAACTCAAAGTCCATGGTCAAGGTCAGTGTGTGAGGCCAAACAGGGTAAACAGTACCGGAAGTTCTGGAGATCCACTCTTCTTGGAGTTCTGTACATGCAGGGATAAGTAGTAACCATGTTCTGGGTTGGCACTACCTCTGAGGCTCGTTGTCTTGGACTCAGCTTGGAATTCGAGTATTTTTTATAGAGAGAAAAGAATTTCAGACAGAATATTGGCAGATCTCAAATCTAGTGGTCAGTCTACCACTGATAAATTGTGTACTGTTGGGCTTTTTACTTCCTGTTTCCTTATCTGGAAATCAAAGTTGTTCTAAGATTTCTTCTCTAAAATCTGTTTCCCTAAGCCTTCCTTAGGGAATTTCATGTCGAGTTAACCTTCAGTTTGCTTACCTCCGATGTTTGAAGAGATGTATCAGGATGTCCCCTCTATAGATAAATCTCCCTCTTCTGCCATGAGGACCAGGCCAGACTTCTCCTCTAGGATTCTTGCTGGTAGAATCAGCCTCCCAAAATAGTTCATTGGCAAAAATGCATCATGATGGTGTTATAACTTGTTGGGAATGGGTCAATTTGTGTCTCTCTCCAAAGTCATATGCTGAGTGCCTACTCCCCAGCACCTTGACATGTGATGTTATTAGGAAACAGGGTCATCGAACATGTATTAAGTTAGGATGAGGTCATAGGCTCCTATGTCAATATGACTGATATTCTTATAGAAGGGAAAACTTCGGACACTGACATGTGCACAGGGAGAATGAATGTGATGTGAAGATTGGAGTTATGTGATACAAGCCAAGAAACAGAAAGCAGGAAGGAGACCTGTGACAAAAGCATCTCTAGTGCCTTCAGAAAGAATGTGGCTTAGTTGATGCCTTGATCTTGAACTTTTAGTTTCCAGACCTATGAAACAATAAATTCCTGTTTTATAAGACAGTTAGCTTGTGGTAGTCTGTTACAGCATCACTAGAATACTAATATAACCCTAACAGAAATCAGTAGATCATTGTGCTGTGTGGTAGATACAGGTTTTCCTGGGTAGCCAAGAAATCATGATGACTCGGACTTGCTTCTGTTAATTTACTGTATCCCATCAAGGTCAATATCACTTGGTTGTTCTAATGATTGCATTGTTTTTATATAAGACAAGGGATGAATTTAGTATGAAGAATTCCTCAAGTTAAGCTGGCCTCAGAAGCATGTAAAATGGGCTGGAAGTTCAGTAATATAGTTACAACTTTAAACAGTATTTGAAATGTAGCAATTCTCCTTCACCTATTAAACAAAGGCAAAATTTGCTTATAAACTTCTCTTAATAGTTTAATTCATGACTCTAACTTTTGAACGTAGCAGCAAAGAGAGGAATTAACTGTGGTCACTTCTCTTACTAGGAGCTGTCATCTTAGTCTGTCTCCAAGGATACCCCAAACCAAAATATACTGAGAAAACTGGGGCAGAAATTGTATGTCAGGGGTTGGAAGATGGTAAGGGTGTGATTGGAGAAGCCACAAAAGAAAGGAAATTTTGTCAGCATCTGGAGTTCAGCTGGAACCTCATTAATACCTATTAAAAGGCCCATCACTAGATGTTCCCCCAGTGAGGAATATTTCCTTTAAGTCAACATTTGCTGTTTACAGAAATCCAGGAATTTTAGATATTTTCAAAATTTTAGGGAAATTCTATAGCTCTGACTTATGTTATTTGATTTATGTCTGAAGCAGAGATTCATTCTCTCTGTGCTGCCAGTTAAGCCCATCTCTGATTTTGACATTGTATGTGCTTCACATATCTTTGGCTGCTGTCCAATTCCCAGATAACTGTAGTCTGGGAGACTAATGTTGCCATGCCAGCAGATTCAAATCCTAGGCATGAGCATGGTAAATGCTATCTTAAAAAAAATCCAACAATGTTTTTGATCTTAAAGTACATTTTTCAGTGAGTTCATTTACCTCATTGAAGCAAGGAGCAAAAGATTAGCACATTTCTGTTTAGTACTAAATAGGAGAGGTGACTTGTTTTAAAGATATTTCTAGAGATCAAGGGATAGAGGGAGGGAAGTAGGAGGGGAGGTAAGGGTATGTAAAAGGGAAAGAAGATGTGTCATGTACATATATCAACTCCATATAAGGTATGTAAACATTATGTACTGCAAACATGTACTAATAAAAAATTTCTGACAAACCGCCAGAAATTATCAGAAGAAGGTAAAATATATTTTCATGTTTTCTTGATAAGACCAAGTGGGTAGTTTAAGAATGTCTGTCTTTAGTCCCAGAAAGGGTATAGATCATCTACAACTGATTCCACTCTAGAGATACATAGTATATGAATTTAAAATTTTGTTATTTTTCCATTCTAAGTTTCCAAATTTCCTATCAGTAAAGGCAATTACAGATGATTACAAGTTTCAATATTTTGGTAGAAGGAAGCATACAATTTATTTAATCAAGAATAGATTAAGTAAGTAGCCTTGGTTTATTAGAAAGGTCCTGGCATTTTGGTGACATGTACCAGATTGGCAGAAATGTTGGCAGAAGTTTTGTAGAAAGGTCTATTTTAAGTACAAGGAGTCCCTACAGACACCATTTTATAAATGAGAGGCCCACCATACAATTGGTAAGCGTGCACAGATCCTGGGGATCAGCTGTGTGGACCAGAGCAGTGCAGCTGCAGGCTGATCCCAGCCAGGGCCTTGCCCTGACCTCAGAGGCACAGGCACACCCATCCAAGCCAAAGACTTACCCAGAAAAGAGCTGCATAGGCACATAAGCTTCAGTCAGAGGCCCACAGGGCCACAGCCATGGGGCCACCTGGAAAAGAGCTACACAGGCACACAAGCCATAGCCAGAGGCTCACCCTGATACCATTGATAAGTGCATGGAGACCCTAGCCAGAAGCATACATTACAACAGGAACTGGGGTTCACAGCCCTCAGCCAAAGGCCCTCCCAGACAACAGCCACATAGGGGTTCCAGCCAGAGGCACACCTAGATACCATTACAAGTATGCACAGGCTTCAGCCAGAAGACTGCCCAAACAACAGGTCAGCTCAGGGATCCAGAAGGCCACCATTCTGAATGCAGGAATTGGTGTACTGGGGAACAGCAGAGTAAAGGCTTGCTGAGAATTGAAGACCTCTGGGTGAACGAAAAGTTGTCTCAACAAAGGCACAGCAGGCTGCATCTGTTGAAATGAGAAGACACAGAAACAAGTCCCCAAACAAGACTTGCAGATTACCTAAGGCAACCCCAAAGGCAAACGAGGTGGAATAATCTGATATTCAATCACCTGGACTCTCTAAGCTGCCAATGAAGGAGAACCTGGAAAAAATGAAATCAGAAATAATTTCTCAGTTAAGAGCAATGATTATCCCCACAGTGCAAGACATGATTAATAAATTGAAAGTGGACACAGATAAAAAAAATAGAGCTGAGGAACATGATGGAATTCCAACACAGGAAACAAATGGAATCCACAAAACAGATGCAAAATGGATTTCCAGGAGATTAAAAACTCCATTGAAAGTTTATGCAGAAAAATGAGCCAATGCGAGGACAAAATTTCAGATATAGAAGATAGGACAGAAATTAGTGACTAGGAAAAGAAAAATTTCTTAAAAATAGAAAGGGACCACAAGAAATAAGTCCAGAAGCTGCTAGATGATGCAAAGAAGAATAATATAAGACTGGTTGGAGTCAATGAAGAGACAGGAGAGAGTGTAGATGACATAAAAAAACTGTTCACAGAAGTAATGGCAGAAACCACCCCAAATAGGGGAAAAGAACTTGACATAAAATAAATAAGGCATATAGGACTCCAACTAGCTGTGATAAAAAAATCTACATATAGATATATAATAGTTAAGATTCCAGAAACCCAACAGAAGAACAAAATTCTACAAGCACTTAGAGAAAAGAAACACATATAAAGGAAAGCCCAGCAGAATCACAGCAGACTTCTCAACAGAAACCTTCAAGTCAAAAGGATCCTCGAGTGATGTATGTCAAGCCTCAAAGGAAAACAACCTTTAACCTAGACTAATTTATCCTGCAAAACTATCTTTCAAAATTGATAGAGAAATAAGATACTTTCATGACAAAGAACACTTGAGGAACTTCATGAGCACCAAACCAGCACTCCAAAAATATTTAAACAATATCCTAGGAAAAGACATGAGGATCACAACCCTAGGAAGCCCAGCACAGTGAATCCATTTGGCGTGACAAGAAATTAAATGCAAAGGAGATAATCCAACAAAGATTAAAAGTCATGACAAGAATAAGTCAATATTTATCAGTCATAGCCATCAATCTTAATCATATCAGTTCACCAATCAAAAGAAATGACTGGGAGAATGGGTCAAGAAGTAAAATTCGACAATATGCTGCATACAAGAAACACACTTAATTAAAAAAGAGACTCATAGACTGAAAGTTAAAAGGTGGAAAACAATACTCCACATGACAGGATCCCCTCAAAAAGCAGGAGTAGCTATTCTCTTTGCAGAACAAGTGTATTTCAAACCAACATTGATTAATAGAGCAGTCCATGAAGAAGAGATGACAATCGTTATTATATATGCATCAAACACTAGTGCGTCCAATTGTATAAAACAAATACTAATGGACATGAAAAATCATAAAAGCACTAATACAATAGTAGTGGGTGACCTCAGTACCCCCCTGTTACAAATACATAGATCAACCAGACAAAAAAATAAACAATGAAATACTAGAACTCAATCAAACTCTTGAACAAATGAACTTAACAGACATATACAGAGTGTTCTACCCCACAAAATTAGAAGACACATTCTTTTCAGCTGCACATGGGTCATTCCCCAAAATAGACCACATCCTCTCTCATAGAACATGTTTAAATAAGTGCAAAGGAATTGAACTTATCCCCTGTATATGATCAAACCATAGTGCAATGAAATTGGAGATCAATAGCAAAAGAAACTGCAAAAATTTCATAAACCCATGGAAATTGAACAGCACACTTCTGAATAACCAATGGATCACAGAGGAAATCAAAGAAGAAATCAGACAGTTCCTACAATTAAATGACAATAACAAAACAACACATCGAAGTCTATGGGACACAATGAAAGCAGTCTTACAATGGAAATTCATAGCAGTGAATATTCAGAAAAACAGAGCGAGCTTAATTACACAGCCAGATGCTGAGCCTCAATCTTCTAGAAAAAGAAGAGTAGAACAAAGCAAAGAAACACCCAACCAAAAAAGAGAACTATAGGCCAATCTCACTAATGAACATAGATGCAAAAATCCTTAATAAGATACTGGCAAATAGAATGCAAAAGATCATCAAGAAGATCATACACCCTGACCAAGTCAGATTTATCCCAGGGATGCAAGGATGTTTCAACATATGGATGTAAATCAATAAATGTAATGCACTATATTAATACAGCCAAGGACAAAAATTAGGTGCAGAAAAAGCATTTGACAAAACCCAACACGCATTTATGATAAAAACCCTCCTCCCAAATGGAATAGATGGTCTCTACTTCAATCTGATAAAAGCCAATTATGAAAAAACAACAACCAATATCATACTAAATGGTCAAAAACTGAAATCCTTCACACCAAAATCAGGAACAAGACAAGGATGTCCACTATCACCACTTCTGTTCAGTAGAGTTTTGAAAACATTAGCCACAGCAACTATACAAGAGAAAGAAATAGAAGGAATAAAGATAGGAAATGAAGGAGTCCAACTGTCATTGTTTGCAGATGACATGATACTCTATACAGAAGATCCCAAGAACTCTACCAAAAGTCTACTAGACTTAAGAAGCAATTTCAGCAAAGTAGCTGGATACAAGGTCGACACACAAAAATCAGTAGTTTTCCTATACACAAAAAACAGACTCACTGAGAGAGAAGTGGGGCAATCAATTCATTTCACAACAGCACTCAAAAAGCTGAGATATCTAGGTACCAACCTAACAAAAGAAATCAAAGACCTCTACTCTGAAAACTATAGCATTCTGAAAAAAAAAAAAAGATTGAAGAGGATATCAGAAAATGGAAAGACATCTCTTGCTCCGGGGTAGGAAGAATCAACATAGTGAAAATGGCCATACTTCCAAAACTTCTATATAGATTCAATGCAATCCCAATTGAAATCTCAGCAGCATACTTCAAAGACCTTGAGAAAACAATCCAAAAATTCATTTGGAGCAAGAGGAGAGCTAGAATAGCAAAATCAATTCTAGACAATTAAGACAAGATAGGGGGTATCACAATCCCCAACTTGAAACTATACTAAAAAGCCACTGTGATAAAAACAGCATGGTACTCGCAAAGAAACAGACATGAGGACCAGTGGAACAGATTAGAAGATGCAGAAATAGCTCCATACACACTCGGCCACCTCATCTTGGACAAAGGAGCCAAACACCCTCATTGGAGAAAAAATATCCTCTTAAATAAATGGTGCTGGAAAAACTGGGTTTCAACTTGCCAAAGATTAAAATTAGACTTATATATCACACCATGCACTAAGGAAACAGACATGAGGACCAGTGGAACAGATTAGAAGATGCAGAAATAGCTCCATACACACTCGGCCACCTCATCTTGGACAAAGGAGCCAAACACCCTCATTGGAGAAAAAATATCCTCTTAAATAAATGGTGCTGGAAAAACTGGGTTTCAACTTGCCAAAGATTAAAATTAGACTTATATATCACACCATGCACTAAGTTAAAATTGAAACTATTGTTATTCTGTAATTATTTTGTTATGAAATTTTGCTTTTATAGAAGAAGAGTGCTTTTTAATATTTTCTTTATTAATATCCACATTTATTACACCACAATAAACTATCATTTGTCTTAAAAAAAGCACAGAAGTGCTAGTATGACAAACCTGTGGAGAAGTGTTAATGATTAAAATTGAAAAAGATTAAAGATCTAAATTTTAAAACAGAAAAACTAAACTGGGTGGGAGAGAGGTTAGGTAGAACTCTTGAAGATGGGGCAGGTAGTCCTTATACCACTGGTGGGTCTTTCCTTTATCCACACTCAAAACTACACCAGTCTAATCAGTGGACTAATTTAATAATCACACACCTTTAATCCCAGCATCACACACTCTAGATCCAGGCACCAATGAAAATCCCACCTATGACTGCATGAGGCTTTAGGGAACATCTAGATACAAGCTATACTATAGTGCTGCAGCTGTACCATCTGAAGACTTGGCAGAGGAGGGAGCTGCGTTCAAGCTCCCTCAAAATGGGTGTTGGCAGGACTGGATTCTTTTTGGTTGGCTGCTGGCCAGAGGTCTCTGCAGTGCTTTTCCTCATGTAGCCCTCCACAGGGAGGCTTTTGACATGGCAGCTAGCTTCCATCAGAGAGTGAGTGAGAGGCCAAGAAAGTAAACAAGACAGAAGCCAGAGTCTTTCTTGTTGCCTAATCTTAGAAGTGTCACCCAGTTACTGTTGTCTTATTTTGTTTGTTAAAATGAGCCTCTTGGTCCAGCTCATAGACAGGGGTGTGAAAAACAGGATGTGGCATCACTCAGAGACTTTTAGAATTTGCCAACCTCAAATGGGGAGGGGAGGAAGGGGTGAAGGGAAGGCAGGGACAAGGGGAAAAATGAGAACCAAGACCTGTCATGTAAAGGTACAAGATCCCAGTAATGAATGTAACTGTACTGTATACCTAAAATGTACCAATAAACCCAATTAAAAAAAAAGAATTTGCCAACCCCAGGGGTGGCAGGTTTTGTGGAATTAACTATAGTTGTCTGAACTGAATAATTGGAAGGGCTTTTCATTACCTTTCTATGTGAAAGATAGTTCTCTTGATAGGAACAATATGGAAAAATTTGTATTTGATGAACAAGTTTGCTATTTCATGATCTGACATTGAGTGATTTTTTGGGTATAGTATTTCAGCACCTATTGTTATTCTGTAATTATTTTGTTATGAAATTTTGCTTTTATAGAAGAGTGCTTTTTAATATTTTCTTTATTAATATCCACATTTATTACACCACAATAAACTATCATGTGTCTTAAAAAAAGCACAGAAGTGCTAGTATGACAAACCTGTGGATAAGTGTTAATGCAGTTATTTTGCAGGAGAGATAGGTGTTGTTTAGAGAGGCAAGTAAGCTTTTACAATGTTTTTTTAGCTAAAACATGGCTTTATTTGACTTGTAACATTTCCAACTTACCATTGTAAGTTGAGGAGCATCTGCGCATGACACATCCGTCTACTACCAATGTGAGAAGTCATCCTGGATTCCTCTTCTCCCTCATGACTGTCGCACTCAACCCATGATGACTCTTATCTGGGTGACCTGGTATAAACATCCAAAGCAGACAAGTTCTACGTGTCCTCTGCTGCCCGAGTCTGTTTACCATCCTTTCTTATTAGATGACTAGAATGGCCCCTAAATGTGTTCTTGTTTCCATAAAATCTCAACTTCCACACATAAAAGGAAAGCGTAAAACTTTCATTTTTTTCCAGCTATAAAGATCTCTCCCCCCACCTCTCGTACAGAATGTTTACATTCTTTATGAAATTCCTGCTTCCCTTGGTATAATTCTTTGAGCCATTTGAAAGGAAGCTTTTCTATTCTCTTTCCATTCCCTTCAGAGATTTTTAGAATAGGAGGTTACAGTTTGAAGTTAGACACATGCATACACTTCCTTTTTTCATCCCCCTTTCCTTCCCTCCTTCCGCCTTCCACCTGTCTTTTCATCCTTTTCCTTCTTTTAGGACAATATTGGCAACACATAATGTTTACACTCCTGGTGTGGAGTTGGTACATACATGCATACACTTCCTTTTTTCATCCCCCTTTCCTTCCTTCCCTCCTTCTGCCTTCCACCTGTCTTTTCATCCCTTTCCTTCTTTTAGGACAATATTGGCAACACATAATGTTTACACTCCTGGTGTGGAGTTGGTACAGAAATGAAGGAAGAAAGTAGGAGGAAGTGATGAAAAAATTCAAAGTTGGTGGAAAGCAGAGCAAAACGCATGTTGGGTTTCAGGCTGTACACCCAGGATTTAGCTGTCCGGAAGTGCTAGGGCTTCAGTGGTAGTGAGAATCGGCAGCCCTGTCTCCTTTCACAGGGGTCTGGCTGATGTACGTGAGCATAACTCCCTGGTCTGGCCAGTTGTTTAAGAAAATAACTAGGCAAAGAAAGATTGAAGACAATGGATTGTTTGACAGATTTCAGTGGTTTTGTGTAGATTTTGATTACCGTAATGGCTAAATCAGCTGTGTATGTAGAAGCTGTCAGCCAAACTTACAGCCTGCTTGATGAAAAGTAGTAGCATGCGTCTCAAAAATTGTGAGGAAACATCTGAACTTAAAAGTTTTCCAGTATTTTTGCTAGTGTTCTCAGTTTGAATTACGTTTCTAACTCAATCCTTCTAACTGCAGATGACCCCAGACTGTGCTGGTTCCAACCCTACACCACACGGTCTCATTAACGTTCCTAAAACACCTGTGTCAGTGTCTGCACAGAAAAACTTAATGGCTTCTTATTCTTCTAAATTAAAGGCCTTGTTATTAACATTTATTCCAGGTTTTCATCAGCTTTCCTGTATCTTTGTAATAGAATGAATGTGCAACCTTACCCTACATCATTAATATTAAAGTGAACTGATTACTTGCTCTCTTGAATTAAGTATACACATCAAAGACCAGGACATACTTTTGTTACCTGTTTCTCCTCTAGGCTTCAACTTGCAAAGGTTTGACTCAAAAGGTTTTGACCTGCAGTGGTGAGAAAGTGCTACACACTGAGTAGAAACTGCTCTTCCCAGTGTAAACTCTGGCCATTTCCTGGGCCAGCAAGATGCAGTAGGATGTGCTCTTGCAGAGTTAGGTGGTGGCGGCAGCCATGGAATCATGAGGAGGAGCCACGGTATTCTGAAGTGCACTGTGTTGCTATGATAGATGGAGGTGAGGCCTAGCAAACACACTTTTGACTTGTAACATTTCCAACTTACCATTGTAAGTTGAGGAGCATCTGCGCATGACACGTCCGTCTACTACCAAGGCATAAGGTGAGAAGTCATCCTGGATTCCTCTTCTCCCTCATGACTGTCGCACTCAACCCATGATGACTCTTATCTGGGTGACCTGGTATAAACATCCAAAGCAGACAAGTTCTACGTGTCCTCTGCTGCCCGAGTCTGTTTACCATCCTTTCTTATTAGATGACTAGAATGGCCCCTAAATGTGTTCTTGTTTCCATAAAATCTCAATTTCCACACATAAAAGGAAAGCGTAAAACTTTTATTTTTTTCCAGCTATAAAGATCTCTCCCCCCACCTCTCGTACAGAATGTTTACATTCTTTATGTGGACTCGGTACATGTACACATGCATACACTTCCTTTTTTCATCCCCCTTTCCTTCCCTCCTTCCGCCTTCCACCTGTCTTTTCATCCTTTTCCTTCTTTTAGGACAATATTGGCAACACATAATGTTTACACTCCTGGTGTGGAGTTGGTACATGTACGTGACACATCTTAATTTCTTTTTTTAGTCTTCTGTCCCTCTCCACCCTCTGTTCTTGATCCACTTCCCCACAAAGATGTATCTCCCTATTTCCTATGATCTATCTTTTATTTTGCTCTTTATTTATACTTTGATTTCTCATAGAAGAGAAACCATGCAATATTTAAGTGTGTATCTGATTTATATCACTTAGCATTATTATCTCAAGGTGCATTCGTTTCATACAAATGACTGGTTCAGTCTTTAATGCAGAGTGGTACTCCACTGTGTGTAAATACTGTATTTCCTTTATCCATTCATCTGTTGGTGGACATATAGGCCACTTCCAAAATTTAGCTGTTAGGAATTGTGCTGTTATCAACATGGCTATGAATGTATCACGATAATATGATGTCTTTATTGCTCTCTAGAAGATTTCTGGAAGGGGAATAGCTGGGCCAAATGGCATTTCTAATCTCTGATTTTTGAGGAATCTCTATATTTATTTTCGTAGTGGTTATATTAGTTTACATTCCACCAAGGGTGCAAAAGAAATCCTATTTTCCAGCAGCTTCTTTAGCATTTGTTATTTGATTTCTTGATGTTGGCCATTCTTTCTGGGAAAAGATGGAATCTCAGTGTTGTTTTAATTTCCATTTTTCTAATGGCCAGCAATGTTGAGCATTTCTTCATGTATTCAATGTATATATTTTCCATTTTCCTAATGGCCAGCAATGTTGAGCATTTCTTCATGTATTCAATCATTTGTACTTCTGCAAAGTATCTATTCATTTTGCTTGCCCGTTTTTGATTAATCTGTTTTGATTAATCATTGTATTTTGTCAAAGGCTTTTTCTACATCTACTGAGATGATCACTGGTTTTGTCCTTGTTCTTGTGATGCATTACATTTATTTGCATATATTGAACCATCCTTGCATCCTTAGGATGAAGCTTACTTAATCATCATGTATGATCTTTTAAAGGACTCATTATATTCTGTTTTCCCAAATCTTGTTGAGGATATTTGCATCCATATTCATTAAAAATTAATTTATAGTTCTCTTTCTAGTTTGAGTTCTTATTTGTTTTGGAATCAGGGTAATGGTTTCTTCCAGGAATGACTTGGGATGGACTCTTCCCTTTCCATTTCATTAAAAATAAAACTTTTAAATTTATATTTCTTATATTTTAAGTTGACACATAATGATTGTACATATTTAGAGGGGTACAATGTGTTAGTTCAGTGTGTGTATATAGTGTATAAAGAGTAAATCAGATGATTTGGATTTTTATCACCTCAAACTTCTGTCATTGATCTCTTGTACCCTTTCCATTTGCAAGAGATCCATCCCTTTGTCCCCTTGATTTTTGAGAAAAATGAAACCAGTCCTCTATCTCCCACCATGTAAAGAGGAACCTTTAAAGCATGCAGTCATGTGTTACTTGATAATGGGGACAACATCCTGAAAAATGTGTTTTGTTTATTTCATCATTGTGTGGATTTAATAGTGCCCTTACCCAAATAAAAGTGGCTATATAATATTATGAGGCCACTGCCCTATATGTGGCCCATTGTTGACCAAAACATCATTACAGACCCTTGACTGTGTCACTACTTCCCTTCTTAAACCCTTCTAATGACTTCCCATGTTTCTTGCACAGTTTTCTATTTTTCTATTTTACACTCTTAAGAATTTACTGTATCTGAAATTATTTTTTCTTTCATCACATAGACTTGCTTATCCATGGATGCATCTTGACCTTCATTATCCATTTGATGACCACTCTATTTTTTTCTTTTCTTTACACGGCTAATAGAAAGAACTGTTTATACATCTGCATCATTACTTCATAATTTTCCCAAACTCATACAATCTCTCCATTTAAATGGTATAGTAGATAAAAAGATGAATGCTGTTAAGCAAATTTTCTCAGATGGTTGATTTTCATTTGCAGTTGATGGATTATGTAAAGCCACTGTAGACACTGAGTTAACACATGCTGTCATTGCTCCTAGGGGAATCACAGGATCAGGTTCCTATGAACCTCTGGTCATATTTTAATCACCTAATTAATGCATAAACTTTTTTGTGTTTATATTTAAATACCCCTTACATGACTTACAGTTGGTTCCTTAATATTGAACTCATGACCATCAGCACTGTAGCTCCTGCCTCAACATAGATTATCTAATGTTCTTTTCCTTTGTAAGGAACATCATGGCCTTTCTGTGCTTATAAATAATAGACATCACTTCAACACTATGTTTTGGGCCATTTAAAACACCAAAGTCAGCAAAAAAGCAGAAAATGTGTCACCAAATAGACTGTGACAGGAATATTTATTTGCAGAATGAGGGCTAACCAAGAAGGCAGAGAATGGCCTTGTTTGATAGCTGAGAACATGCACATCAGGTGATTCAATTTTTTTTGTCAGTACACATGTCTGAAATGATTACAAAAATGATGTGAGTATTGATTTTGGGGTTATAAATACAATTTAGTTGGTAGGAAAATTTGCAAACTGTGAATAGTGAGAATCAATGGTGTATTTGATTACATGGTTTGGTTTGTCATATATTCTTATTCTTTGCATATTTTTTCTTTAGTACAAGTAGGCTACTCTTTATTTAATCTCTTAAAATTCTCTCTAATAAAGTAAGGTAAGTATAAATACTGGGTATAAGGTTTTCATTCAATCTGAAGATTGAAAGTATAGCACTTACATAGCAGAGACTTTATCATAAGGCTTCTCCTGGAGCTACTTTAACATCTATCATTAATGAGATTTTGGGAAATACCAAAATTATAAAACTGGAACTGAATTAAAGTAGACAATTAACATCTTACAACAGTTTTTAACTAATTTTTTATCCACTATGCAAAATACAAAGAAAAAACAATAAGGTAAGTGAAGGACAAGGTCCTAACTTTCAAGGATTTTGCATAAGAATATATCCAAATGACCAAAATAAAGAGTAGTGAGTAACTTTATAGAGGGCTAACTTTTATTGAGCACATACTGTGCATCAGGCTACAGTAGATGCTTTAATGTTTTGATCCTTATACAATTTTCTAAGATAGGTATTATGATTATTGTTCACAATTTACAATTTACATAAATAAGGAATAGAGAGGTTAGTAACTCAGAGTGATATAGTTTGTGGGTTAGTCAGGTAATGGTCCTGTAGCTGGCTACTGTAATGTAAACTCTAGTATCAGAGATTTAACTCAATAAAGTGCAATTTCTGATTCATATGAAATCCAAGGTTTTGTGATCTGGTTATGTGATCTTCTCCATGGTCTTTCAGGGACCAGAGTTCCTCCCTCTAACGGTGTCACTATGCTGTTGGTGTTCTGTGTCCTGTTCCATGTCTTTTCATCCAGCCAGCAGATGGTCAGGGAAAAGGGAATGTTGTGTGAGACATTTATAGGATAATCTTGGGAGTGGCACATACAATTTCTATTTTTAGTGTACTGGCTAGACCTCATTAGTTGCATCTACTTGCAAGGGAGGCTGGGAAAAGAGTTCAGCTGTGTGCCTAAGGAAAAAAGGAAACAGGCTTCATTGACCACATAGCAATCTCTGTTATAGCTAGTGAATGGTGGATCTGGGATTCAGATTCAGGTAGCCTGACTCAGAGACAGTGCTTTTGATCAGTATACCAAGTGTGCATAAATCTTGATGGAAACAGTATTCTCATAGTTTCACACTATCAAAATGGTGTCATAGAAGGCTGGCGGCAGCATGGTTTCGTGCCATTTGGAGGAGAGTGGTTGAATGAATGGCCACCATATACTAGTGTCTTAGTGTTGTGGGAACAAATTACCACAAGTGTACTGGCTTAAGAAAACACCAACTTATATTGTTCAGCGAGATAAAAGTCTAAAGGTAGCACTACTGGGCTAAAGTCACAGTATTGATGGGCTGGTTCCTTCTTGACACTCTGAGGGGAGAATCCCTGCCCAGCCCCTGTTCAGCTTGTGGTAGCCGCCCATGTGCTTTGGCTCATGAGCCCTTCCTAGCGTTACTCCTTCTTCTGTCATCACATGTTCCAATCTGGGGTTGATTCTCATGATTATAGCATTGGTCTCACCAAAGTAATCCAGGAAATCTCCCCACCTCAAGATCTTTAGTTATAGCCGCTCAATCCCCTGTGCCATTATGGTGACTTGTAGACACTGTGCGAAGATCTTCTTTATTGGTAGCCACATAGGCAGATCCCTTGTAGGTAACTTCTATACTGATAGATTCACATTTTTCTTAAGAAAAAAATTTAATATCTCAGCTAGACTTTTTTTGTGGTATTTATGGATCAGATTATCTATTATGTAGATATAGGGAGTTACTAGAGTTTATCGATTTTTTTCATAAATACTGTGTCCTAGTCGAGTTTGGGGCTATTGTTTTGTAGAAATCACTGTTTCATTACCAATCACTTTATTTTTTTCATAGACTCATATAAACAAACAGAACTGTGGTAAAGAAAAATAATTCCTCAAGTGTTAAGAAAATTCTTTGGTGTTAGATATCATAGAATTAAAGTTTAATATATAAAACTGATATTATTGAGTCATCATGGAATTGATACTTAATTTATATTTAATTTTACTTAATCTTGTAAGTTACTTTGAGGTAGCTATTGAAACAGGAAAAAAAAATAGAGTATTAGAGAGGCAAAGTAGATTACCCAAGACCACTAATAGCTTAAAAGGCACCTTGGTTCTCCCTAAATTTCCATCTACACTGGTTTTCCTTACCCACTTTCAGCATAGTCCAACCATCTCCAGTATCCCTATAAATGAGACAGACATACATTTACTTCTTATGAGGTGAAATACTACAGTTACCTATGCTATGTAACACATTACTCCAAAAACCAGTAGCTTGAAACTACGTACATTTATTATCTCACAATTTCTGTAGGTCAGAAATCCAGGTGTAGCACAGCTGGGTCCTCCTCAAGGTTTCTGATGAACATGCCATCGAAGTGTAACCTGGGTTTGTGCTCTCATCTGAGGATTCCTCTGTGAACAGTCTATGTACTGGCAGGATTCACAGCACATGAGGGTTGGGAGGTTGAGAACCTCAGCTTATGTTTGCTATTGGCTGGAGGCCACCCTCAGTTGCTGGACACAGGGCTTTTCCCTAGGCTCCTTACAACACAACAATCTGCTTCATCAGAACAAGAGTAAGGGGAGAGTTAGAGAAGGTATAAGCAAGATGGAATCTATAGTCCTTTGTAGTTCAGTCTCTGAAGAAGTATCCACTTTGTTCATTTTATTCATTGGAAGCGAGTTGCCCAGTGTAGCCCATACACAGCATGTGAATAATATGCAGCCAGGGTCTCTGGAAGCCATTTGGAAAACTGTCTTCTTTCTCCCTATTTCTTTTCCCCTTTCATTTTGCTATAAATTTTTATTGAGCAACTGTTTTGTACTGGGAGCTATGAGACGTGCTCTAGACAAAGGCAAACAGATGTTGTTGATTATAAAAATGACTCAAAAAAGCTCTTATGAATATAGATTCTTAGGTCTCACCTTCAGTAGTAAATCTGAATAATAGCTGGAAATCATATTTTATAAGCACCTGTGGTAATTCTGACAAAATACCAGACTGGAATCTATTTCTTTTCTTTTCTTTTTTTCCATTAAGTTTATCAGTACATTTTAGGTATACAATACAGTTACATTCATTATTAGGATCTTGTACTTTTACATGATGTATTTTGGTTTTTATTTTCTCCCCATTCCCCTGATTTACAGACTTTGTTTCCATTTCTCATATTTTTTCTTTTCCCTTCTTTCCTTTCCCCTACCCCTCCTACTTCCCCTACTCCTTTAGACATTTTCTTCCTATTTCATATTAGCAACTATATATTTTGACCCTTATTTACAGTTTTAGTTTTTTGCACCAGAGGAACTACTCACTATTTGCACATGTGCCCTATTTATTTCACTTAAAAATATGGCATCAGTGTGCATCTACTTAGCTATAAGTGCCTCTAGTTTCTCATTCTTCATGGCTGAGTAGTACTCCACTTTATAAACACACACACACACACACACACACACACACACACACACATCTCCCTTGGGAACTTGTAGTCTAGTGGGAGAAGACTAGACCAATGCTAACAGTGGGTAAATCAATAATTACTTGTGGGTTATATAAATGCTGTGTTAGATGCTTATTCAGGATGATCTGAAGTATAAAGAACATTAATGGGTGCAAGGACTAAGGGGTGAATGAAGCTAGAAGCTATTTCTCAGACACTATTCCTGAGCAATCCTAAGGAGTGTGATTAACAAAGAATAGGGGAAAACAAGAAGGTCTCAGGTGAGAGGAATAATATGTAGAAAATATAGAGGCCTGAAACATAACGAGGAGTCATAAATAGTTTGGTATGAGTGGGAACAAGTATCTTTCTCTGGGAGCACTCAGTGGGCTTGGTGTGGAAAGTGAACTGACACTTTCTGTTGATGTTTAAAGGACTTTTGACTTTTCTGGTAGGAAAATGTCAACTTACGAGTGGGTAGGAGATTGCCATGTAGGGCTGTGGCCCTCTGGGGGCAGCCACTCTCTTCCACAGAGGCTGGTCTGGGACCAGAGAAGATTTCAGGAACCCAGGCTTTCTCTAGGGAGAGACGCAGTATGGATGTTTTTGAGAATTTTCACCCTGAAATACGTTGAAGTCATCTCCGTTTGTTCCAGATCACACAGGCTTAGGTTCATTTGGAATGAGCTTGTGTTCTCTAACCGTAAGTGGAGGGCACATTATGAAAGAAATGAAAAAAATGGATGCACATTGAGGTGATACTCAAGTGAAATAAACAGTCCAGACATGTGTGAATACCAAACAGTTTCTCTGGTGTGAGAAACTGAAAGTATAAATAAGGATCAAAAGCCAAAATAGATAATGTGAAATAGGAAGAAAAAGTCCAAAGGGGAAGGGGAACTGGGCGGGATTGGGGAAAGGGAAGAAGGGAATGGAATTCATATGAGAAAAGGAAAAAAAATGGAAACAAAGTCTTTGTAGATAGGGAGGGATTGGAGGGGTTGAAGGGAGGGCAGGGGAATGGGGAAAAAATAAGAACCAAGATACATCATGTAAAGATTCAAATTCCAATGATGAAAAATCGCTGTATTGTATACCTAAAATGCACTGATAAAATTAATAAAAATAGAAATGAAAAGGTTTAATGAGATTTTAAAAAATGAGATATTGATGACAAATTCCACTCTAGAATGTTGGAAAATAAAACATAATGCTCTTGTTTATGGTCTCTTCGGAGGTTTGCTTCTGACACAAGGCTGCTGGTTATTATAGTCTTGAGTTATTTAACGTCTTTTAAATCAGGAATGCTGAGCTGTGATGATTACAGTGCAAGCCTAAAATAGAAAGATGGATGCCTCAAACCAGGGTTTAAAAAAAAAAAGGTTCTTATTAGTTCAGTCCTGTCCCACGGCTCTCATTGCGTGTGTACTTATATTTTCTTCATTTTCCTCTCCTGAGACTGTGATTCGGATGCAAATATTAATGTGGAACTGAAGGAAATCTGTGGTGCCTGAGGGTCTTTGGAAGAGTTTTCTGAGTGGTCGATGAACTGATACTGACAAGACAGCCTGGTAGGACACTTGCTTGCTGCCCCCTGTAATCGGGACCCTTCCTCTTACAAACAAATCCCCTTTGAATAGTAAAGGACGGACAGTAAACTTCAGGGGTGCACCCCAGGGATGGCACTGGTAGCAGTCCCACTCCGCTCTCAAGGTTTATGGGGAGCTGCTGACTGTATTAGTGGAAACCATTCAGAAGTGTACTTTCAATCGAGAACTAGGACCTCTCAGACTACTTATTTGTTTATTTATGACTGTGGCTGTGGGGAAATTTCAAACCAATAAATCTAATACAATGTCTTATGGCACAAAGGAATCCTAGTGGTTGAAAAAAGCATGTAAAACATTTATTTGGCTTGATAAATCTGCCATTGCCTAAGAGCAAATACTGGGCCCTTTTGATTCATCTAAGAAGATGGAAAATACATTTCCTCTTAAAATGTATCACTGTTGCCCTGGTTTGTGACATTTGGGTTGTGAGGTAGTTATGCAAGTTTTTAATGTGAAATTTCTTTCTAAAGAAATTCTTTAGAGCCTTACATACCTATTTTAGAAGACCCAGAACATACAATAAAAAACAGCTTTCAACATCCTTATATATGAATCCGAGCAAAGATAATTGTATACTGCAACTAATTCCATACACATTCTTTTTGGCTTATGTATCTTATGATTTGTCAGTTTATCTTAACATGTGGCATTTTGTCTTGTGTCTTGTTTAACTATCAGCTCTCACTGCTTTTACCCACGGCTTTGCCTTGACAGCCCCTTTGGTGTGGGAGATCATTTTCTAAGAGCTGAGATACTCAGGCCTATGAGGAGAGACACTGTAGAAACCTTATGAATGGTCAGTGACAACAAAAATGGCCTGTCTGGAACATGACATGATCGGTCCATGCATCTTTAGATGTTGTAGGCAGATAGGTTTAGGACGCATTTATCATGACTCCCTGTGGCATAGTCTGTCTATTCTCTAGCAACCCTGCCTATTGCTCCTATCTCTTTATCTTTTCTCCGTGGCTAAAATAAATTGTAGATTTCCTACCGTGGTTAAGAATTCTATACATTTAAATTGTAGCGATTGTGCTGGATGTGTCTAGTGATGGTTTTTTGTTGTACGTTCATTGGATATATCTGTTGAAACTGATCTGTACCAAGACAGTGCTAGAAGTTTTGCCCCTGCCTGCTACAGCTGCTGCCTGCAGTACCCCTGGGGATACACAGGTGGGCAGGGGTCAGGGTTGCCCTCTTCTCTGAAATGCGCACAAAGCTGGGAAGCTCGAGTACAGTTTGATTTAATTTTTGGTGTTAGGGAAAACGATAGTCAAGTGGCATTAGTGCATGGGACCTCAGGGTCTCTGGACTAATGAACTGCCCAGTTCTTTTGCTTCAAGAAATTTAATTAACTTCAGAAGCCAGTTTCATGGTGCTAACGCTTAATTAGCTAAAATCACTTGAGAATTCAGAACAGAGGGTAGACGGGAAAATGAGGCTAAGAATATTTTTCCTCAATACAGCAACGTCTTGTCTTACATTAAGCAATAATAATTCATAATTTATTTGAATAAGTCATGCTCAAAGTAGTTGCTGCTGACATGGCTAAGATAGAACTGGCACAGGCTGTAGTAGCAGAAAGGAACAGTTCTAGTAAACATAATATATTGCTTCATCTGGCTCCGAAAGCCAGATTGGCAGCTGTTCTGAATGACTGAGGTGAAATGTCAAGGGGAAATCTCCGCTCTCTCCCTGGGAGTGGCTGCGATGCACTTGTGTGGGCAGCAGCGGGAGTGCGCGGGGCCAGCAGGGGGTCCGGTGAGAGCCAGATAGATGTCCGGGTCCGATTTAAGCCAGTGTTTTGGGAGCCAAGATTCAAAGACCCAGGAGTTAGCAGTTTAGTGTCGCCAAGAACAATATGGAAGTCAGGGAACTGAGGCATCACCCAGGGTCAGGGAAGAGGAATGAGGCTTGGGCAGGGAAGGGTAAAAGAATTTAGAGGTTCAGAAATTCAAATAAATAGCAGATCTTCTATAGGAAAAGTACCCTGAATAAGAACTGAACTAGAAAAATGTACCAGCCTCTCATGATTCTTTCTCAAATTTAGACTTCTGGTATTTTTACCAAGTCACTCCAAGAGATTTGAGAGATGTGGTCTTTTTAAATTTTCTGTCTCTTGCACTTATTAATGGTACAGTCTTGGGCAAGTCATAGAGTATCCCTGAGCTTTAGTTTCTTTCCTTGTGAAATGGTGGACTATTTCCTACATTCCACGGGTCTTCCGAAAGCATGTGCAGAGACATTTTGTGATAATTCACTTGTAAACTTTAGATATGTGTACTTAGGTGATTATATGTACCAATACCATGTTTATTAAAAAAAACTATGCCCAGTAGATATTAGAAACTATTATTGTGAATGATTTGAAATGTGATGCAGGGAGCAGAGGGTATAAGTAGATTCCGGATAGAGTAAAATTTGAGCAAATTCTTTAAAGTTGGTTGTATCTATCAAGAAAGCAATCCCATTTCAATAGCTACCAAAAACCTAGAAACAAATTTAACCAAAGAAATGAAACGTTGCTATAATGAAAATTATAAAAAAATGCATGTAAGACATTGAAGAGAACTGAAAAAATAAGTGGAAAGACATCGTATGTTCATGGATTGGTTGAATCAATATTGTTACTATATATGTATATATATATATTGATTATAGATATACAATATTGATTATATATAATATATATATATATATAATCACTCAAAGCAGTCTAAAAATCTACAATCTGTAGCAAAACACCAATGTCATGCCTTAAAACACTCAAGAGAAAGAATTTTAAAATATTTACAGAATCATGAAAGCACCCAAGCAGCCAAGTAACCAAAGCCATCTTAAACAAAAAAAACAAGGCAGGAGGCATTATGCTTTCTGGCTTCAAAGTATACTAAACAGAGCTAGATGTGGTAGCACACACTTATATTCCCATTGTGGGGATGCTGAGGCAGGAGGATCACAAGTTGGAGCTCAGACTGAGTGAGTTAGCAAGTCCCTATCTCAATGGGCTGGAGATGTAGCTTAGTGGTACAGTGCTCCTGGATTTGACCCTTAGCGAAACAAGCAAAGCAAAACAAAACTATGAAGCTGTAGTGATCAAAACAACATGGTACCAGCAAAAAAAAAAAAAATTGACTGTGTGTTCCATATTAATTTGCTTTGCTTGGGAACAGGAGGACTTCTCGTTTGGTTGTGGGCAGGGAGAAAAATGATCAAAGAAAGCGATTCTTGCCATTTGGTTCCGGGTTGCAAATGCTTTCTTCACATAGATATGTGTTCCCTGAATGGTCTGCCACAGCTACGGGCACTGAGCAAACCTGAGCAGACCCTGGAGGTAGATTAGTCTACCTTCTACTAGCCTGCCTTCCTTCCTTCCTTCCTTCCTTCCTTCCTTCCTTCCTTCCTTCCTTCCTCAGTTTTTCATCTAAGAGAAAAATGTGATATTTAATGTTCTCAGACTGGCTTATTTTGTTTCAGATAACATGATTTCTATGGAGAAACCACACACCCCAAAAAATCGCAGTTCTATTTGGTTCAGCTATAGCACTCCTGATTATATTTCTGAAAGAATTAAAGTCAGCATATTGTAGTGCTACATCATGCATACCTGTGTTTATAGCAGTGCGGTTCAGACCAGCTAAGCTGTGGGAAGACCCTCAATGCCCATCATGGATGAATAGATAAGGAAAATGTGCTATAATACACCATGGAATATTAGTCACCATCACGAAGACTGATTGTTTCAGCTGGGCTGAAGATATTTCTCCCTAAGCAAAGATCTTTTAAAAACTTACCTCCCTTTTAAAAATTTCCCCTCAAATACAAAAGCTCGACTCTACATATGTTGCTGGAACTGTGAGATTTGGAGAGGTTGACATCAGTTAGAATAATAACCACGAAGAGAATTTCCACAACCAATGTGGCGGATAAGACCCCAAGGTATTGATCTGCACCTTGCTTATTTCCTCCCTCTGAGGAACCCTGGCTTCTCCTCTTTCTACTCTGGGGTGGACAACAGCTGCCTTCATCGATGGAACACCAAAGACTTGGAAATTTATACAGAGGCCAGGGACTGAAATACCCAGCTGGGAGGTTCACAGGGATTCTCTGAGTTCTCAGAAACTCGATAACACTTGGGATGGAAAGAGAGAGAAAGCGGCAAAGAAACTGCTCACAAGAAAGTGTGGAATAAACTTGGAGAGGAACAGGAAGACCCTCTCAGGGAAGCGGGAGCGTCTGTCTCCAGAGATCCCTCTTGGTGTCCAATTCCCTCCACAAGCTGACACTCCTCTGGCTTATCACCTGCGATCAATCCTGGGTGACATAGTTGTTGCTATTTTGGGGGACCCGGGGTACCCTAGGAGGCCTGATCCCCCGATAAAGGCACAATAGGACGAAGTGATGGGCATACCCTGTGAGCCAGCTCGGGGCCGACACCCAGATCTCATCGCCGGCGCTGTAGTTGAAGCACAGAGAACGCAGAAGCGAACGAAGACCTGAACACAGAGAGAAAATCAGTGAGCTTTATGGTCTAGATCTGAAATGTGCCCCCAGATCTCAGGTGCTCAGAGGTTGGGCTTTTGGAAAGAGATTGGATTACCGGGTGCTGTCATAGCTGGCAGTGCTGCTAGGAGTCGGGCCTGGATGGAAGAGGTGGGTCCCTGGAGGCCTGACCTGCAGGATCATTCTTTTTAATTTATAATTTTTATTAGCACGTTTCCAGTGCATAATGATTACATTCTTTGTGGGGAATTGGAACACGGACACAACACATCTTAATTCTTTTCCCCCTCCCTTCTCTTTTAGCCTTTATTTCTTTTTGTCAGCATCAGATTCATTTTTTTAATCTTGTAAGTGCAGGTTAATAATCAGTTAGGAGTTCAGAAAACACATAAAATTCCTAAGTTAATTATAATTAATCAAAGTGCACTTTTAGTTACAAAGGAAGATTTCCTAAGCCCCAGGAAACTGATGAAGAAAGGAGAGAAGGAAAGAAGAGAAAAAGAAAAGAAGAGAAAACAAAAACAAAAACAACACACATGCTCACAAAAGGCAAAAACAAAACCACAAACAAACACAAAAAGGAAGAAAAGGACATTTCTCTGTGATTTTGAAAATGTGGTGTTCTCCTGGGATCTACAGTTTTGAGGCAATGTCCAATGGAGACCTGCCCCTGGACACCCTGCAGGTGGATCCTGGGACCCTGCTGTCCTCTGCCAGCCGGCGCCTGTGGGTGCTGGAAGCCGAAATCCAGATCCTCGCTGACTGGCAGAGTAAGAAAGGTGACCGGCGATTCCTGAAGCTGGGTCGAGACCATCAGCATGGAGCTTCTCCCAAGCATGGGAAACCCCAGAAGCAGAGACTGGAAGGGAAGGCGGGACATAGGCCAGGCCCAGGACCTGGGCGACCCAAATTTGAAAACCTTCAGCCCAAGATCCAGAAGTGCGTATTCACCGATGACCCAATCGACGTGCCACGGATCCCCAAGAATGGTTCCCCCAACAGGTTCTGGGCCTCTGTGGAAGCCTACTGTGCCGACATCACCAGTGAGGCGGTGCGCACAGTCAGGAACTCCTGAAACCCCAGAAGATGAGGCGGAACATTACAAGATCCCGCTCTGGGGAGGCGTTACTCCCAGCACCGGGCTCAGGAGGATCTGCTGGAGGAGCAGAAGGACGGGCCGGGCAGCAGCCATGGCTGACAAGAAGGCCCGCCTGGGACCGCTGACCGAACTGGACACTAAAGACGTGGATGCCCTGCTGAAGAAGTCTGAGGCCCAGCCCGAACAGCCGGCAGACGGGCGCCCCTTTGGTGCCCTGACACAGCGCCTCCTTCAGACCCCGGTGGAGGAAAATATTGTTTCCCCTATGGAGAACTCTCCCAATCCGAGCGTGTCTGGGAAAGAATCTGGGCGGTCCGGGCAAGCGCCTCTCCCCAAAACCAGAACAAGTCCTCAGCGTGCCACACACCAAGTCCCCGGAGAGCCCCGGCAGGAGAAGCTGATTGCCCAGGGCCTGCTTGAGTCTGAGGACCGTCCTGCAGAAGACTTGGAGGACGAGGCCCTTGCTGAGCTGTGCAAAGGGCCTGTGGAACTGAAGGCGCTCAGCTCCCAAAACCGCACTAAGAAGCACGACCTCTGAGGTGGCGAAGGAAGAGGCGAAGCCTCTTCGCTCTTCAGGAGCTGAGGCAGCGAATCCGCATGGCAGACGGTGAGGTCATGGAAGCCTTTGGCAAGATCACAGCTGTGCGGCAGAAGAAGCAGACGCCCAGCAAGAAGGAAAAGGATCAGGCCTGCAAGACGCTGAAGGAGCGGGAGAGCACCCTGAAGCTGCTAGATGGGTAGCCCTCGCCCTGCCTCAGCTGCTTTCCCTACCCCGAGGACGCCCACTTCCTTCTTTGGGTGCCAGATGCCTTGGCCTGGGGCTTCCCATCAGAGGGTGACAGTCTGGAGCGGACTGTGGCCCTCCTGACTCTTGGCCCAGCTCTGTCTAGCCAGGATGCAGGAGGGCCTGCGGGACCGGCCTGAAGCCCAGTTTCTGCTTGGCCCCGAAGATGGGCGTTTCTCTTTTGGGTCTTCCTCTTTTCCCTCTTCCCCGTGTTCCCCATCGCTCTCCGCCATCGTGCCTTTCCCCTCCCCCTCAAGGACTTACTGCTTCCTGTGGTTTTGTGAAGAGCAAATTTAAGAATAAAGTGACTGCTGTGGTTTGGGGGGGGGAAAGACCTGTCCCTACTCGTGCTGGTAGATAAAGAAGGCAGTCAGAGCTCAGCTCCATGCTGGATGCAATCACAGCAGGCTGTGGGATTAGGGCGAGGATGCTGATTCTGTGACTTTCAAATCCAGAGCATTTCAGGCTGAGCCTGGCCTCTGGCTGTGGGGTGGCACCCGAGTCCTAGCGTTTAAACCCTCTTAGTGTTTCTTGCCAGCCTGACTGCAGCTCCCTGATCACGGCTGTCTCTCCAGGCTGCTCCTCAGCCAGTCATGGTTGAAGGGTAGCACTGGGAGCCCTGAAATGAAGCCAGCCCATGACTGCTCTGAATCCTGGGTTCAGTCGACCCTTTCCTGGACCGGCAGCCAACAGGCTGTCCAGGGGATAGGGCAGGCACCGAGACCAGAGTCCCTCACTGGCTACTGCAGCACACAGCATCTGCTGGGCCGTTTCACTGCTGCGTTGCTCCCTGAAGGCCTCTGGAGTCTCCTGTTTTCACTTTGTCGCTTTAGATTTGGTCTTCTTTTCTCGTGAGCCACTATCCAGGAGCCAGAAAGAAAGTACAGATTGCCCCTTCCTATTTCCATGTCCTGTCTGGCTCTTCACTTTCTCTGCAGGCTCCAGGTTTCCTGTCAGGTCCTTCCTGGGTCCCTGGGACCCACCTCCCTCCTTCTTTTCGTCCCTGTGTTGTTATTTTCTAGCATCTGGATTATAAATCTTAGAGGGGCAGAGTTGTGCTTACCACTCTGCCATTTTCCTGAAGTCTGGAAGATACGTTCTTGCATGCAGTTCCTTTTCCCTTTGCTTCCTGGTTGCTGTGGGTTGAGTAGCTTTCTTCCAAACAGATTGCGATGCCATTTCTGCCTTGGAGTGAGCCAACTATGTGGGCTAAATCCCCTGAAGCTAAAACTTTTTTTAAATTTTAATTTTGAAAAATTAATTTTATTGGCTATATATATATATATATATATATATACACACACACACACACACACACACGCACATGTACATACATACATACATATACATGGTTCGCATTCATCATAGGGAATTTGTTTCTTTACATGACATGTTTTAATTCCTCTTTTTCCCTCATTCCCCTCCACTCCTTTCAATTCTTCTTCCCCTCCTTATTTACAAAAGCTTTGTTTCCTTTTTTCCTTCTTTTCTCACTGCCCCCATGCCCTTTTCTCTTGAACAATTTCTTCCTATTTCATAATATCTATTGTACACTTTGGTCCATATTTACATTTTTAGTTTCGCACGCCTGACAGACAATGCAATATTTGTACAGTGTATCTGATTTATTTCGCTTTAGAGTGTAGCCTTAAGGTGCGTCCATTTACCTAGAAATGTCTCAAGTTTATCCTTCTTAATACTGAGTAGCACTCCATTGTATATAAAAAAACATGTCTTTTTATCCATTCATCGGTCAATGCTCTCATGAAAGACATGGTTTCCCTAATTTTTTTCTCAATGAGTTTGCTATTTGTGTATAGCAATGCTATTGATTTTTTTCATTAAGTTTATTGGTATTTTTAGGTATACAGTACAGTTACATTCTTCATTGGGATCCTGACCTTTACATGACAGGTCTTGGTTCTCATTTTTCCCCATACCCCTGCCCTCCCTTCACCCCTCCCCCACCCCTATTTACAAAGACTTTGTTTCCATTTTGTCCTTTTCTCATATTTTTGCCTTTCCCTTATTTCCTTTCCCTCTCCCTTCCCACTTCCCCTACACCTTTAGCCCTTTTCTTCCTATTTCACATTATCAGTTATACAATTTGAATATTATTTACACTTTGAGTTTTGTATTTACACATGCATCTTTTTTATTTCACTTAAGAGTATGGCCTCAATATACATCCATTTTCCTATGAATGACTTTATGCTTGAGGAGTACTCCATTTTATAGAAAAACCACATCTTCTTTATCCAGTCTCCAACTGATGGGCAATTGGGCTGTTTCCAAGTTTTAGCTATTACAAACTGTGGCCTTATAAACATGAGTGTTCATATATCACTGTGGTACAATTCTTTTAATTCTTTGCAAAGATACCCAGCAGAATCAGCTCTAATCCTAGTTCTCTGAGGTATCTTCATATTGATTTTTACAGTGGTTGCACCAGTCTGCAGTCCCACCAACAATGGAGAAGGGCTCCTTTCTCCCCACAGTCCTGCCAGCATTTGTTATTGGTTGATTTCTTGATAGCAGCCATTCTTTCTGGAGTAAAGTAGAATCTCAGTGTTGTTTTCATCTGCGTCTCTTAAATGGCCAGTGATGTTGAGCATATTTTCATATGTTTATTTGCTGCTTTTAATTCTTTGTCTGAGAAGTGTCTGTTCATTTCAGATGCCCATTTTTAAATCAGTTCTATGTATTTGGGGGATCTGATTTGTTTGAGTTCTTTATATATTCTAGATGGTAGTCCTTTGTCTGAGGAGTGCCTGGTAAAATGTTTTCCCACATTGTAGGTTGTCTCTTAGCTCTGTTGGTGATATATTTTGCAGTGCAGAAGCTTTTTAATAAGATGAGCTTCCAGTTGTTGATTCTTTGTGCTAGTTCCTGTGCTACTGAGGATTTGTTATTAAAGTTTTTTCCTATGCCAATGTCTTTGAGAGTTCTGCCTAACTTCCAGCAAGTTTAGTGTTTCTATTTTAATATTTAGATCTTTAATTCACTTGGATTTTAGTTGAGTGCATGGTGAAAGATAAGGGTCTAGTTTTAATCTTTGGCAGGTTGAAATCCAGTTTTTCCAACACAATTTATTAAAGATGCTATCTTTCCTCCACCAAGGACGGTCGGCTCATTTGTCAAAGATGAGGTAGCTGAGTACATCTGGAGTTGTTTCTGTATCTTCCAATCTATTCCACTGATCCTTGGGTCTGTTTCTTTGCCAGTATCATGCTGTTTTTATCACAGTGGCTTTGTAATACAGTTTCAAGTTTGGGATTGTGATACCCTCTGCCATGTTTCTGTTGCCTAGTATTGCTTTGCTATTCTAGGTCTCTTGTGGTTACAAATGAATTTTTGGATTATTTTTTCTAGTTCTGTGAAATATACCATTGGAATTTCAAATGACGTTGCATTGCATCTGTATGGCAGTTTTGGTAGTATGGTCGTTTTCACTATGTTGATTCTTGCTACCCAGGAATGGGGGAGATCTTTCCATTTTCTTACATTCTCTTCAATCTCTTTTCAGAGCGCTGTAGTTTTCAGCATAGAGGTCTTTTGCCTCCTTCATTAGATTGATTCCTAGATACTTCATTTTTTTGGATGCTATTGTGAAAGGAATTGTTTCCCTAATTTCTGTCTCAGTGAGTCTGGTATTTGTGTACAAGAAGACTATTAATTTTTGAGTGTTGACCTTGTATCCAGCTACTCTGCTGAAAGTGTCAATTAAGTCTAGAAGTCTTTTGTCAGAAATTTTTGGGTCTTTTATGTAGAGCATTGTATCACTAGCAAATAATATTTAACTTCTTCATTTCCTATCTTTATTGCTTTAATTTTTCTCATGTTTAACTGCTGTGGCTAATGTTTCCAGAACTATACTGAAGAGGAGTGGTGATAGTGGACATCCTTGTCTACCTCCTGATGTGTAGCATGAAGGTTTTCAGTTTTTGGTCATTTTTTTCTTTTTATTGAGTTTATTGGTGCACTCTAGGTATGCAATACAGTTACATTCATTATTGGGATCTTGTACCTTTACATGACAGGTCTTAGTTCTCATTTTTCCCCATGTCTCTGCCCTCCCTTCACCCCCTCCTCCCCTCCCCATTTACAAACACTTCTTTTCCATTTTTTCATTTTCTCATATTTTTTCTTTCCCCTTATTTCCTTTCCCCTACCCTTCCCACTTTCCCTACACCTTTAGCCCTTTTCTTCCTATTACACATTGTTAATTATCCCATTAGGATCTTGTGTACTATTATAATTTTTCATACCAGAGAAACTATTCGGTATTTACAAGTGTGACTTATTTATTTCACTTAAGAGTATATCCTCAAAATGTATCCATTTTCCTATGAATGAGTCTAATTTCTCATTCTTTATGGCTGAGTAGTATTCCATTTATAGAAAAACCACATCTTCTTTATCCAGTTTCCAACTGATGGGCAAATTTCCAAGTTTTAGCTATTACAAACATAGGTGCGCATATGTCACTGTGATATGATTCTTTTAATTCTTTTGGAAAGATGCCCAACAGAGCTATGGCTGGGTCAAATGGGGTTTTTGGTCATTTAATATGATGTTGCTTGTTAGTTTTTCATAGATAGCCTTTATCAAATTGAGATAAAGACCATCTATTCCAAATTTCTGCAGAGTTTTCAAGATGAATGGGTGTTGAATTTTGTTGAATGCTTTTTCTGCATCTATTGAGATGATTGTATGGTTTTCATGCTTGACTCTGTTAATATAGTGTATTACATTTCTTGATTTACATATATTGAAACATCCTTACATCCCTGGGATAAATCTGACTTGGTCAGGGTGTATGATCTCCTTAATGACTCTCTGTTTTCTGTATGCCAGTATCTTCTTGAGGAATTTTGCATATATGTTCATTAGGGAGATTGGCCTGTAGTTCTCTTTTTGATTGGGTCATTCCCTGGTGTTGGAATCAAAATAACACTTGCTTCCAGGAACGAATGTGAAAGTATTGCTTCCCTTTCAATTTCATTGAAAAGTTCTAGGGTAGTGGCAGTAGTTCTTCTCTAAATGTCTTGTAGAATTCAGCAGTGAAGTCATCAGGACCTGGGCTTTTCTCCATTGGTAAACTTTTAATTATATTTTCAATTTTATCGATTGTAATTGGGGTGTTTAGAATTTTTTAATTTTCTTCATTCATCTGTGGTAATTCATAAATATCTAGAAATCTGTCCATTTCATCTGTGTTTTCCATTTTATTAGAGTATAGATTCTTGAAGTAGGTATTAATGTTCCTTTGGATTTCTGCTGGATCTGTTGTGACTTCACCATTTTCATTCCTAATTGCATGGATCTGAGCCTTTTCTTTCCTTTTTTTGACAAGTTGGCCAAGGGTATATCGATTTTATTTATTCTTTTGAAAAACCAACTCTTCAATTCATTGGTTTTTTTTTTGTATTGGTTTCTTAGTTTCCATTGCATTGGTTTCTGCTCTAATCTTTATAATTTCCTCCCTTGTATGAGCCTTGGGTTTTTCTTACTCTTCTTTTTCTAGGAGCCTAAGATTCATCATTAGGTTGTTTATTTGCACTCGCTCTGTTTTCCTAGTGTGGGCATTCACTGTTATGAATTTTCCATGTAGCACTGCTTTCATTGTGTCCCATAGATTCCTGTACGTTGTACTGGCATTATTATTTATTTGTAAAAACTGACTAATTTGTTCTTTAATTTCCTCTGTGACCCATCAATTGTTCAGGAGTGTTGTTCATTTTCCATGTGTTTGTGAAGTTCTTAACAATTTTTATACTATTGATCTCCAGTTTGATTATGCTATGGTCTGATAATATACATTGGATAACTTTGATTCCTTTGCATTTATTATTATGACCCATGTGCAGCTGAAAAGAATATATATTCTGATTTTGAGGGTGGAACACTCTGTAGATGGTTATTAAGTCTGCTTGTTCAAAAGCTTGGTTGAGTTCTAGTATTTCATTGTTGATTTTCTTGTCTAGATGATCTATTTGTGATAGTGGGGTATTTAGGTCCCCCACTACAATTGTATTAGTGTGCATTTATTATTATGACCCATGTGCAGCTGAAAAGAATATATATTCTGATTTTGAGGGTGGAACACTCTGTAGATGGTTATTAAGTCTGCTTGTTCAAAAGCTTGGTTGAGTTCTAGTATTTCATTGTTGATTTTCTTGTCTAGATGATCTATTTGTGATAGTGGGGTATTTAGGTCCCCCACTACAATTGTATTAGTGCTTATTTCATTTTTTTCAATTAAGATAGCTACCTTTCCTTTTTTTCTCGGCTCCTGTTGCATGGAGAACTGTTTTCCATCCTTTCATTTTTAGCCTATGAGTTTCTTTTTGAACTAGGTGTGTTTCTTGTATACAACATATTGTTGGATTTTGCTTCTTAATCCTTTTTGCCAGTCTACTTATTTGATTGGTGAATTGAGGCCATTGACATTGATGGTTATGTATTGAGTTCTCATTGTCATGTTATTGACTTGTTGTTGGCTCTTTTAATTTTCCCCTTCTCCCTTTAGTTTCTTGCTTTGCCTAATTGATTTGCTCTGTTGGGCCTCATGGTATTTTGACCTTCATTGTCTGTTTTGAGGATTTTGTTTAGAATTCTTTCTAGTGTTGGTTTGGTATTCATGAAGTTTCTCAGGTGTTCTTTGTCATGGAAGTATCTTATTTCCCCACCCATTTAAAAAGCGAATTTTGCAAATATATCAGTCTAATTTTTTGGTGGGGGGGCTTGAAACACCTCACTCCAGATTCTCCTTGACCTGAGGGTTTTTGTTGAAAAGTCTGCTGTGATACTGATGGATTTTCCTTTGCATGTGATTTGTTCCTGTTCTCTAACTGTTTGTAGTATTTTGTCCTTCTGTTGGGTTTCCAGGATCTTGACTGTTATATGCTTAGGTGTAGATTTTTTTTTTGATCATGGCTAATTGGAGTCCTATATGCCTCATTTGTAAGCCTCTGTATGTCAAATTCTTCCCCTTTGTTTGGGAAGTTTCTGTCATTAATTTTCTGAACATTTTTTTTTTCATTTCATTTATACTTTCTCCTGCTACTTCATGGATTCCTATCAGTTATGTTATTCTTTTTTGCATCATCATAGGAGTTCTTAGATTGATTTCTCATGATCCCTTACTGTTTTTAAGAGTTCTCTATTTTCACGGTCATAGACTACAATCCTATCTTCTATATGTGAAATTCTATCTCCACATTTGTTCATTCTGCTGCAAATGCTTTCAACAGTTTTTTAAAATGTTTTAAAAAAATTTTTATTGAGTTTATTGGTACAATCTAGGTATGCAATACAATTACACTCATTATTGGGATCCTCTACCTTTACATAATAGGTCTTGATTCTCATTTTTTCCCCTTGTCCCTGCCCTCCCTTCACCCGCTCCTCCCTTTCCCATTTACAAACACTTTATTTCCATTTTTTCATTTTCTTATATTTTTTTCCTCTCCCTTATTACCTTTTCCCCACCCTTCCCACTTTTCCTACACCTTTAGCCCTTTACTTCCTATTTTACATTATTAAATTTCTCATTAGGATCTTGTGTACTCTTATAGTTTTTCACACCAGAGAAACTGGTATTTCAGTTAAAGAAATCTCTGTATGAACATTAAAAATAGGGAATCCTAAAATAAAACTAAAAAGGAAAGTAAAAGAGAAAGGGCAATGATGTAAAATTAAAATAATCCTTAATTCTGAAGATGAAAATGGTCCTTGAACATATTTAAGTTGCTTCTTGCTCTTGTAGTCTTATATTATTCTCTTTTTTTCATTATTTAAAGAATACTTTATTAGTTTCTGTAATCAAACCCACGTAGATATGACCTTACATATTTAATATAGTGCATTACCCCTGTAGAAATGGAAAAAAATTAACATTTCTAGACCAATATGGCTGTTAATTTCTGTACAATGCTAATTCAACACAGTAAATTCAGATAACTTTTTCCAAAATCAACAGCACAGTTAAAGTTTCCAAAAATTCAAATTATATATATATTTACATTTATATAAAAAGACCAATAATAGCAGTATGTTATGCATGAATAGCAGCAACAGCTTTTCCAGGTTCTGCCATCATCTGAACAAAATTATAGACATTGAGCACACTCCAGTAAAAAAACAAAAACAAAAAAACAAAGAGAAGAATAATACCCAGAAAACAGCAAAGTTCTGTTGCTGTTGTGGTACCTGGCACCATTTTTTTATTAGCATCTTAATCATCATCTGGAGAGAGAACATTCTAGAGTAACATCATTAAAAATAGCTCTGATAAATCATGGTCACTACCACGTATCATAAAGCAGGTACAAGATATTTTACATTCACAGAGGTATGATACAGTACTGTCCTGCATCTATAATACTAGAATCAGTTTTGGTTTGAAATTTACTTTGTCTGCAAATAAGATTGCTACCCCTGCCTTTTTTCTGGGCTCCTGTCACATGGAGAATTGTTTTCCATCCTTTCACTTTCAGTCTATGGGCTTCTTTTTGCAATAGGTGTGTTTCTTGTATACAACATATTTTTAGATTTTGCTTCTTATTCCATTCTGCCAGTTTATTTCTCTTGATTGGTGAGTTGAGGCCATTGACATTGATGGTTATAACTGATGTGTACTGACTTATTATTGTCCTGTTATGGCCTTTTGTTGACTCTTTTTACTTTTTCACCTTCTCCTTTTAGTTTCTTGCTTTGCCTATTTGATTTGCTTTTCAACAGAGTTTTTAATCTCCTGGATATCTGTTTGAATCTTTTTCATGGATTCCATTTCTTTCCTCTGCTGGACATACATGGCCTCTATGATTGCCCTGAGCTCATCTTTTTTTTGGTCAGCTTCTGTTCTAGAGTCTTTAATCATATCTTTCATTGTGCTCACCATCTCTGTAGTTATCTGGGAAATTATTTCTGATTTGAATTTTTCTAGAGCCTGATTGATCTGTTTTGTTACTTCCTGTGCTATGAGTTCAGGGTGTCCTGGTGGTTGATTGTCAGACTTTTCCACCTAATTTGCCCTAGAATTTGCTGTTGGTGAACTGAAAGTCTGTCTTTGTGCCTTGCTTAAGTGTTTTCTCATTTTTATTTTTGTTGTTGTGGTGTTCTTGGTTAATTCCTGGGTTAGTACTTTGATCGTCCTGATACAGCTGCTCTTTAGATTTTGAGTCTCTAATGACTCAGAGACACTATCATTTTCATAATATCAAAAAGGATGACTCATTAAATCAATCACAACCCTTTAGCACAGTTGATACAATCAGCAGCACAATAGCATTAGCACAGCTTAGAAAGTGACCATTTGTGGTAGTTATTAAACTATCACCTTTAACCATGTGAATTAAATCCAAATTGTTAACCAGCCCAAAATATGTTTTAGTGAATAAACTCTTCAATATAGCAACTTTATCCTTCTGGATGGGGACTTAGAAGGAATTGGGAGGAGAGGAATAGATAGGTAAAAGAATAGGAGAAGGTTTCAAGTGAAGCCAGAGGACA
>NW_022900939.1:34261759-34276728 GCF_012274545.1 Fukomys damarensis
TGTAGTTATCTGGGAAATTATTTCTGTTTTGAATATTTCTAGAGCCTGATTGATCTGTTTTGTCACTTCCTGTGCAGGGTGTCCTGGTGGTTGATTGTCAGATTTTTTCACCTCATTTCCCCTAGAATTTGCCATTGGTAAACTGGAAGTCTTTCTTTGTGCCTTGCTTAAATGTTTTCTCATTTGTATTTTTGTTGTTGGGGTGTCCTTGGTTTAATTCCTGGGTTAGTACTTTGATCTTCCTGACATAGCTGCTCTTTAGATTTTGAGTCTCTAATGACTCAAAGACCCTCTCATTTCTATAATATCAGGATGGACAACTCATTAAATCAATCAGAACTCTTTAGCCCAACTGATACAATCAGCAACACAATACCACCAAATATAGCTTAGAAATTGACCATTTGTGGTAGTTATTAATCTATCACTTTTAACCATGTGATTAAGTCAAAAATATGACCAGCCCAAAATATATTTGTAGTGAATAAATTCTTCAGTATATCAACCTTACTCTTCAGGATGGTGACTTAGAAGGAGCTGGGAGGAGAGGAATAGATAAGTAAAAGAATAGGAGAAGGTTTCATTTGAAGCCAGAGGACACAGGATGATCATGCAAACTCTAGGAAACTATTAAAGACCATAGGGAGAGACTGAGTTCAAGAAGAAAGACAAGAATAGGAAAAACTTACCAGTAATAGGAAAGCTATAAATTATACTCACTTTCCTTTGAAACTGATGCCACTTGAGTGAAGGAAAAAGAGAGAAGAAAAGAAAAAGAAAGATGAAATCTGAATTAGAGCAGGATTGGGAAAAAAAGGAAGATGAAGAATAACATGGGGGAAGAAGAGACAGAGTAGGAAAAAGAAGAAAGAAAAAAGGAAGAATTTGCAGAATGAGAAAAAAAATAAAGTTTTAGAACTAAAAATTAAAAATATGAGGAAAAGAAAGAAAAAAACTGAAGAAAAATTTGAAGAGCCTCTTTCAGGGTATATCTCAGCTGGCATAATACACACTGTAGGCAGAAATGTGGAGAACTAAGTCACTTAGTCTCAGCTAGCCAATAGCAGATCCCTGAGATTCAGGCTGAATTATGAATGCAAGGCCCAAATTGAGCTCCTTGACCCCTGCAGGGTTGAACTGTGAAGTTCTACTACAGGTTCCCACTGCCCTTCCCCTGAAGATAGTCCAAGTTCTAATGGAAGGTGGTGATCCCTCCAACTTACCAACTATGGAGTTCTGGTGTGCCTTTATTGCAGTTGTTCACTTCTATTCTATCTTCAGGAGCTCAGTAAAATGGCCTTTATGATCACCTGTGCCTCTGCAGTGTGGATCCAGGTACCAGCACAACCAGGAACCCTAAGAGCACAGGGTGGGGAGGGAGGAATGCTGCAGTGGCACCCATGGGGTGGGCAGTCTTTACTGGTCTGATACAATGAACGTCCTGCACTGGAGGTGTGGGAGCAGCGAGCTCCCCACGTGGTTTGGCAGTCCTCACTGGTCTCCATGCTATTGATTTTTTAGAGTTGACTTTGTATCCAGTTATGCTACTGAATTTGGTTATTAAGTCTATAAGACTTTTGGTGGAGTTTTTGGGGTCATCTATGTAGAGACTCATATCATCTGCAAATAATGATAATTTAGCTTCTTTTCTTACCTTTATTTCTTTTATTTCTTTCTCTTGTCTAATTGCTCTGGCTAATGTTTCCAGAACTATATTGAATGGGAGTGGTGAAAGTGGTCATTCTTATCTTGTTCCTGATTTTAGAGTAAAAGCTTTTAGTTTTTGACCATTTAGTATTATGTTGGATGTTGGTTTGTCATAGATGGCTTTTTATAAGGTTGAAATAAAGACCATCTATTCCAATTTTATGTAGTTTTTAAAAAATCATGAATGGATGTTGGACTTTGTCAAATACTTTTTCTGCATCTATTGAGATGATCATGATTTTTATCCTTGGCTCTCATATGGTGTATTACATTTATTGATTTGCATTTGTTGAACCACCCCTGCATCCCTGGAATGAATCCTACTTGGTTATGGTGTAGTCTTCTTGATGTTTTGCTGGATTCTGTTTGCCAGTGTCATATTGAGGATTTTTGTGTCCATGGTTAGCAAGGAGATTGGCTTGTAGGTTTCTTTTTTTTGTTGAATCTTTCTTTTTGGTTTTGAATTTAGCATATTACTTACTTCCAGCAATGATTTTGGGAGTATTTCTTCCCTTTCTATTTTATTGAAGAGTTTGAAGAGAACTGGCATTCTATCTTCTCTAAATTACTTGTAGAATTTTGCTGTGAAATCATCAGGGCCCGGGCTTTTATTTACTGGTAAAATTTTAATTGCATTTTCAATTTCTTTGATATTGGGCTTTTTAGAATTTTAATAGCTTCTTGATTCAGTTTTGGTAATTCACATGCATCTAGGAATCTGTCCATCTCGTCTGTATTTTCCATCTTATTAGAATACAGCTTCTCCAAATAGGTATTGATAATCTTCTGTATTTCCATAGGATCTGTTGTGATTTTACCCTTTTAATTCCTAAATGCATGAATTTGAGTCTTCTTTTCCTTTATTGATAAGATTGGTGAAGGGTTTATTAATTTTATGTAATCTTTCAAAAAACCAACTCTTTGATTCATTGATTCTTTGTATTGTTCTTTTTTTTAAACATTCTACTTATTCTTATTTATTTATCTATTTTTTAATACTGGGGATCAAACTCAGGATCTTGCAATTGCGAGGCAGGCAGTGGAACCACTGAGCTAAATCCCTGGCCACATTTTCTTTGTCTTAATTGCATTAATTTCTGCTCTGATCCCTATAATTTTCTCCCTCATACTAGGTTTGGGCTGGACTTGTTCCTCTTTTTCTGTAAGCTTGAGGTTCAACATTAGGTTCTTTATTTGAGCTCGTTCTATTTTTCTGGTGTGGGAATTCACTGCTATAAATTTCCCTCTTAGGACTACTTTCATTGTGTCCCATAAGTTTTTGCAGTATTTGCATCAGCACTATCATTTAATTGTGAATACTGTTTCATTTCTTCTTTAATTTCAACAGTGACCAATTGGTTGTTTAGGAGGATGTTGTTTAAGTTCCATGTGTTTATAAAGTTTTTGTGGTGTCTTTTGCCATTGATTTCCAATTTCATTGTACTATGGTCAGATAATATACATGGAATAATTCCAATTCTTTTGCATTTACCTTATGCATTCTATGAGCTAGTATATGGTCCATTATATGTGCAGCTGAGAAGAATATGTATTCTGATAGTGTGGGATGAATCACTCTGTAGACATCCACTAAGTCCACTTGTTCACAAGTTTGGTTGAGTTCTGATAATTCTTCATTTATTTTATACCTGGTTGATCTGTCTATTTGTGACAGTGCAGTGTTAAGGTCCCCATTACAACTGTGCTAGTGCTTATTTGATTTTTCATATCCATGAAACTGAAACCAAAATAAACCTCTCTTTTAAATTGTGCGTGTTGGGTATTTTGACATAAAGTGGAGAAAAGAAATGAGACTCTTGGGTTTAAGGAAGGTAGCAGTTATGATATAAAAGCACATTCATATTTTTGAAGGCTTACTATGCAGATATTCCCTCGAATGCTTCATTTGTATTATCTCAATTATCTCAATAACTGGGAGAGTTGCTTCCTCTCTCCCTCATCTACATCTATACATCTATATATCTATATCTGTATCTATATTATGTCCATATCTGGGGAAGAGGCAATTTTTCAACATTACAGATGGAGAACTGGAGGAGGAATGCTATTATTCAGCTGCCTGTCCAAGGTTCCACAGATTGTTAAGCAGGGTCAATATCTGAATTAAGGCAACCTCACTCTAGAGTCTGAACTCAACCATGTGTGGGCCCGTAATACTTTTCTTTGTAGAAAGAGACAAAAATATTGAACAGTAAATACATCCTGCCATTGAGTCAAAGATAGGAAGTGTAAGAAGGGTCAGGAGTAAAGGAAAGTGCTTAAATTATCTAGACTATGCAGTGCAGCGCTTTGTTGGGAAAGATGAACGTAGGTACCTTGAAGCCATCCAGGGTAAGTGATAGAATTCAGCTGATGGGCATGGATTTAAATGGAAGGTGAGGGGATATGGAGCAAAAATGGTAATGGAGGTACAGGTGGTCTCTGGTTTCCGGTGGTTGTGAAGAGAGAAATTTTGTTTTGAAGATGGAAGTTATACTTAAAACCTTGAGAAAGTATCATTTCCCTTGAAGACTGGGACCCCCCACTCCAAAAAAAAAAAAAAGATCTCAAGAAGAAAGTCTGACCAAAATGTTATTCATTATTATATTTTGCATTTGTCATATGTTACTTATCTATTTCCTTGACCGGAAAATGCTTCTTAAAATTAACTAAAGTTAGACTTGTACATCTGGATGGACTGTCTCAAATATCTGATGGGGGGATGGTGTGGAGCTAGTGATCTCTTACCCTCCAGTATTCCTATCTCCTTCTGCTATTAACTCTCATTTTTGTTAGGCCATCTATTCCCCACCTCCACCTCAAGGTCTCAGGCAATTATTTCCTTCTATTTCTGTGACTGTGGTGATGGCTTCAATCATGATCACATGACCTAAGCTATTCCCCTCGAAATACCTCTAAACAAAACATTGTTTAGTGTTGCTCGGGTTGCTAGGACACTGATTTCTTTTGCCTACCAGATTTATTCTTGGCTGCTGTGTGATGCTCGGTGGCCAGAGAAGACAGGCTGTGTGGATGAAGCCTTCCCAAATGACCAGTCGAGTGAGTTCTAGGAGTAAATGGTATAAGATGTGGGGCTCATCATTTCATTCCTTGTATCAAGTCATAATGGAGGCATTCAGGCTTCCTTGCCACAAAAGTTCCACATCTGTGTTTGGAATTTGTGTGGATCTCTTTTTTTCTGAGGAGAAAAAACTTCATCAGAAGTAAAGTGCTGGGAGCAGTCAGATAAGGGGCTTACATTTAGAGCTAGGACGTATAGGCTGGGATGAAGGTGATTCTCTAACACTTTGCTGTACTGCAGGTGCCCAATCCATTTCTGATTAATAAATGAGCAAGCCTCAGTCCAGAGGGGCGTTTGGGCACACAGTTCTCATGGATTCAGGTGGGGCCAGAAGAGGGACGAGAAGAGCATTTGGCTTAGAAGCTTCAGGAATAGGAAAATACTAAATCTGAACCTGACTTTCCAGATTATTATGAAGGAAAAAGGATAGAATATGTTTTAGTTGATGAACAATAAACTTCATTTTTAACTTTTAATCATTTTTTATATGGTCTGTTAACCTTCATTTGCACTTTTTACCCGTGGCTATTGTAAATACTAGGGGAATATTTGGTTGTGAAGTTTTTTTAAAGGCTCTTATATGGAGTAGATTCAGGAACTAACTAGTGTTCCTGGTCTCTATGTCTCTTTATCATGGTTTCAACTATGAGGAAAGAGAATCTGTTGAGGGTAGAGTCACATGAAATAGACATGAAGATTAGGAGAATATTCTGGAGGTTGAACAGCTATTCCTGTAGCTATATGCTTGAAGAATTTTAAATTTTGTTCCAAGTCTGGTAAAAACTATTGAAAGATTTTGAGCAGATGGGAGTCATGGCCAGTCCTGATTTTTCAAGGGAGTCCACTAGTTTCTTGTGGAGGGTCAGGAATAGATGCTGCAGTGCCGAGAAGTCATTAAAGTAGTGCAAATAAAAGATGATGTTGCTTGGAGAAGAGTGTTGGGTAGTGACAGTGGACAGAAAAGGTGACAGGAATACACTCAGAAGTAGAATCGAAAGAACTTGCCGAACCCTGGTTTGTAGAAAGTGAAGGAGACGATGTCAGGAATGAGTGCTGAAGTGAAGGCTGGGGTAATTCTGACACAGAGCTTACAGACAGAGCTGCATTCTCTTTTGCACCCCCCCAATCAATGATTTGTCTTCACCATTTCTGCTGATCAAGGTCAGCAGGGTTGTCCCTACAGTCAGACCCAGTGTTAATTCTCATCCATCATCCTCTCTGGAGGATTGGACAGGGATGGTCACTCTTCGAAACACTTTCTTAGATTTTAGTGGAGCCTTCCCCTCTATGTTTTTTAAAAAATGTCACCAGCCATTCCTTCTCAACCCCATTTGCCAGAACTTTCTCATCTGTGCATACTTTAAAGACTAGAGAGACTTTTTTGAGTGTACTCAGACCATTTTTTCTTTTCTTTGCTCTTCAGGCAACTTATTAAATCTCTGGCTTTAAATTCAGTGGACTCCTTCCAAATTTATTATCTCTCCTGATGTTTTCTGCCTTGACACTTGTAGCCTACTACTTTTCTCTGCCCAGATCTTCCACCTTCACAGTTATCCTATCCTCCCCATGTTTGACACCTTTCTTCCAGTTGCTCAGGCCAAAAACACTAAAGTCGTCCTTGACTCCTTTCTTTCTCAGCAACATTCAATTAACCAGAAAACCTGATGCCACATTCTGTGAAACATATCCAGAATCCAGTATCTCAGTATCTCCTCTGTATCTTCTCAGTATCTCCTCTGTCTAACCACCAGCAGCTCTCACCTGGATTATCACAGTAGCCTCCACCCAACAGCCAGCACCACACAGCAGCTAAAGCGATCCTTCCAAAAGGAAAGAAGCCCGTCACCTTTTCTACTTAAAATCTGCTGCCACTTCAAGATGGATAAAAATCAAATTCCTTACCAATGCCCAACTCACTCCATGCTTTTTTTTTTTTTTTTTTTTTGTACCAGGGATTGAACTCAAGTCCTTTTGCTTGCAAGGCAGGTGCCAGAATCACTGAGCTAAATCCCCGGCTTCACTTCATGTTATTTGACTGTTGCTACTTCACTAATGTCATCTCTTACAACTTGTATGTTTCCCTGCAGTATCTACAAGGGCCTCACAGATGTTCTTCAGACAGCTTGAGCTGCTTTCATGTCAGACTATTGCCACTGCTTCTTTGTCTTCCAGAACTGCAGTTCCTCCAGGTATCCATAGAGCTTTCTTTCCTGTTCTTCAGATCTTTGCTCAACCACTTTGCTCTGACATCCCCTTGAATAAATAGCCCAACCCTCTCTTCTTCCTCTCCACTACTATCTTCTTACCGTGATTTAATTTTCTTTACGGAACTTACCACCATCAGACTTGCCAGCTTCTTATCACTACTCAGGACCCAATGAGTAAATGATGGAAAAGTGAAGGAAATGCATAGTAACATACATTTGGTTACAATGCTTTGGAAAAGAATATATATATCGTTAGTGTGGGTCTTCTCCAGGGATGGGCCATACAGAAATACATGACACAGGATAAAGAGAGATGTCTTGAAATTCCTTGATTTCAAATGTCATTTCTCAGGGCATCTCCCATTTCTTCTCTACTTTCTTCATTTTTATGACCCATTCACATATACAAGTTTATATATCTGTATTACTGTGGTAGTTAATTGATTACTGTCAACTTGAGTGGAGAATGCCCAGCGGAATTGAGTCAGCATGGTTTTTGGTGTGGAAGACCCACTTTAAAGAGGATTGTTTTTGGAACTGTATAAAAGGAGAATGAGAGGGAAGGATTTCAGCTGATTTTCCTTGGAAGAGCTTTGGCGGTTCTTTTCCAAGGAGCTCTGGTCTTCAGTCTGCCTTGGGCGTTGTCCTCTAGCCTTCAGTGTGGATTCTTCAGTTTTTAGGGCTTCGACCTCTTGGTGCACACACCCTCTCCATCTTTTGTCGTGGATCCTTCAGTCCCCTGATGTGGACTTGTGTGGGACATTACTGTGGACTTCAGGATGGATCCTTTGAATCTCTAGCACACAGAGCAGATCTTTTGCACTATTCTACATTTGACTATGTGCAGCCATTGTAGGCCAATCTTGTAAATTTTTGTGTCCCACATTAGATCTCATTCAGAACATGTGCAGTCTTTTGAGGAGCCTTGCCCCAGCCTTACAAGCTCTTGTAAACGCTGACTAATACACTCACTTTCTCCATTTCTCTTTCTTCTTCTTCCTATTCAAGGTAAAATAATTTAGCTTTAGGTTCTTCATTCCTTAAGTTTGGACCCCAGGTCAGCAGCATCAGTGTTCATGGAAACTCGTATAGAAATGCAAATTCTAAAGCTTCCACCCATATCTATGGAATAAGAAATCTGGGTGTGGGCTTAGCAGCCTACGGGTAATAAACCTTTCAGGTAGCACACACCGTCCTTTTTATCCAAGGGAGCGAATGTGTCTCCTTCACAATCGTATGTTGATGGGATATGGTGATGTGATGGTATTTGGAGGTGTGGCTGTTGGCAGGTAATGAGGTTTATTGAGATCATCTGGCTGAGCCACCCCCAAAACATGGGATTAATATCTTTGTAAGAGGAGGAAAAGAAATCAGTCTCTTTCTCTCCACCATACAGAGATACAGTGAGAGGGTGGCTGACATGAGCCAGGAAAAGAGCCCTTGCCAGGAATCAAATCTACTGACACTTTGCCTGGTCTTCCCACTCTCCACAATGTTAGAAATAAATGTCTGTTGCTTCAGTCACCCAGTCTTTACATTTTGTGTAGTAGGCTCAGCTGGCCAAATGACCCATCATACTCCTCTGCCCCCAACAGGTCTAGTGACTCATTGAGGAAACTTTGAACAATTTTTCTTTAGAAAGTGTGTGTGTGTGTGTGTGTGTGTGTGTGTATGTACATTGACTGTACAAAACAACTCATGATGCTCAGAGAAGAAGAGATTTTTTCTTCTGCACTGATAATGAGAGTTAAATCAGGTTAAACAGCACTAAAATGTTCATTCTTTGTTAAACTAGAAGATAAAATCCTTTTATTGTCCAGAAAGAGTGAGAAGGCTTTGGTTGTGTTCGAACTGCTGACACTGAGGCAAATTGGAAATGGTTATTGTTGAGATTTTGGTTAATACCCTCCCAATGTTTTCAATGCATACAAATACCAAGAAAGTTATCCACTACATGCTCTTAGTTAAGTGAAAATTGATTTGTACTACACATGCTTTCCTTGAGTCATCTTTTTATTACCAAGTATTTAGACTTTATTCTGCATATACTGTGACATCCAGCAGTCGAGCTCCACAGTGAAAGTGCTAGGTGGTTGGAAAGGACTACAATGTTTGGAATATTACACGTATTTTTATATGACATGGGTTAATCCTTTGAAACACCTCGAACCTGCTACTTTCCATTTCTGTGACCCTAGAAGGCAAAAGGTGGAGTGGAGGCCTGTGCTGGAGCTTTTGGCTCTTAGGTTCTTTTCAACATCCAAAGTATATGTTTTCCTACATAGGTTTTTGCCTTCATGGATCAATGTTGAAAATCTCTTTTTTTTTTCAGTTAACTAGCTTGAATTTCCTAAGAAAAAGCCATTCTGTATCACTGCAAATACAGACACTTTTTCTTTGCATCAAATTTAAAACCTTTAACTTTTTCTATTAGAACATAAAGAAAAATTTAAAATAAAGAGTGGCAAGTATCTCTTTTATTTCTGATGTAGAGGCTAGCTACTGCAAAATATTTAGAAGAATCATTTTGTAATATTTGCACAGCATTATTTATATTACGTATTTTCTTTTGTAAGAGTTCCATTTATATTCAGCTCATAATTTATTTCTTGTGTTTCTTCTTACTTGTTTCTTCTTCTTTTCCTATATTTGCATTGTTAAACTTTTTCCCTTCCTAACATGAAACTACATAGATGTCAGATGTCTGCATTTAAATTCTTTGGATAGTGATATTTTCCTCCTTGATCCATGTTTTTATGTTTTTTATTTCTCTTATGGTATGACAGTAATTCATATTTTGTGATTGTAAAAATAAGTTTTTATTTAAAAAAATCCACCTTATTAATAAAGATATCAAATTAAGTGGAAAAAAATTATTTTTTGAGACAGGGTCTCACTATGTAGTTGAGACTGACCTGGAACTCACTATGTAGCCCAGGCTCCTCTCGAACTCATGGTGATCCACAGTGATCCTCCTGCCTCAGCCTCCCGAGTGCTGGGATTACAGGCATGCACCACCATGCCTGGCAAGTGGAAATTTAATTCCTTATTACCAAGTACTTGCTTTCAGAAGTGTGGTTGTTTGTATCCACAGATTTTTCTTGGACAGCTCTGCTTTTATGTAAAATGTCTCTGGACTTGTACATGTGTCTTCTGCCTGATAAATGCTTCCTTACTGGGATCATTTTCTCTTCCCAACTCCCCAGCCCACTGGTACTGTGTTTATCCTTTCTCTAGACCCTGACTTTTCTCACTATGCAATGTTGCTATTCCCAAGGAGAGAATAAAAGTTTCAATTGAAGAAGTGTCATGCCTTTCCTGGGCCTGGGGCACGGGAATGAAACTGTGAACTTGGCTTCCTTTCAGTTGTGCACCTTTTTCAGAGTGTGTTCTGGGAGTGCCAAGTTCTTCATCTGGTCTCTATCCCATCCTTGCTGCTGTTGCTCCCCTCAGGGCACTGGCGCAAGGCTGGACTCCCCAGAGCCTGTCTGGTGCAGCAGAGGCTTGATGAATGCCGTCCCTGTGTGTTTATTCTGTAGAAATATTGTAATTAAACTTCAGGAGATCAAAGTGCTGCATTGATTATAGGGGTTTTGGTTTATTTTATTGGAGAAATTTTTCAATTTTTATCATCTACAGTAGTTAATTTGGGAGATTCCTGTTTTAACTTCCAGCTGATATCCACAGGTTGTTAAAGAGTGAAAATATCTGTGCTTCAAGCCCTGGTATTTAAAATATGGGCTCTCTTTAGTCAGGGCATTGCAGAAGAATGAACCATGACATAAATATTGGGGAAAAAGTCAGCATATGTGTCTTCTATGGTCATTGATAAAATAAATTTTCTTGAAGATTAGCTTTGTCTTCTTGTCATCACATGGTGTCTGTAACTCTTTTTATTTCCTAACAATTTACCTTTCTGAAATATGTATCCCTCCCTCCCGCCTTCCTTTTTTTTCTTTCTCTCATTCTCTTCTTTCCTTCCTTTCTACTTTCCTGCCTTTCCATCTTTATCTCTCTCTTTAAGTTCTTTAATTTTCTTTACCTTTTGTCTTTTTCTTCCTCCTTCTGCTTTATTTCTTTGAAGTCATCATTCTTTAGTCCACTATCTCCATCTGATAGCCATCCAACTGTGATCTCATATGCAACCTCTCTTATGCCCTCTACTCAAAATATACTTCTTTTATTCCTTCTCTTTTATTTATCCTTCCTATATGGTAATTATTGAACTTAAAGATTCTCCATAAAATAGACATTGTCAATCACTGATATTAGGTAAATAGGCAAAAAGTTAAAGTTCCATTATTTAAAAGAGTTTAAAATGTTGCTTTAAACATTTAAATATTGTTGCCTGAAAAAAATACTCTTTACCATCGATTTCTGTATTAGTGAATTTCTTTATTTAGGGATGCAATACACTGACCTGTGCGCTTAATAGTGTTTGATAACAGATTAGCAGTCGTCAACACCCATTATCTACTTTCTTACTTAGTACGAGTGTGAGGGTGCTGATTACTTTGAAGAGAAAAAAGTTCAGCTGTTACAATGTGTGTCATTACAGCATTGTGATGCAAACAACCAGAAGACAAAATTGTGGTCTAGAAAGGACAGTTGTGAGTCTGGGGCAGTAAGGTTACATTGGGGATGGGGGAGTCTTCAAAACAGAACAAGTCACAGGGACAAGGGAAAAAATGAGAACCAAGACCTGTCATGTAAAGGTACGAGATCCCAACGATGAATGTAACTGTACTGTATCCCTAAATTGTGCCAATATACTCAATAAAAAGAAAAACAAACAAACAAACAAACAGAACAAGTCAGAATAGAGCAAAGTCTCACAGGAAAGTGTGCTGTCTTTCAAATTTTTCCCAGGGCAGACTCAGCCGGATTCGTTCTCAGCTTTTTGACTTTTGAAATATGTCTTTTGACCACTGACCACTCCCTTATGAGATAAAGCAGCTGGCCCTTCTGTTTAGAAGTTTTATGGCTTGGAAATTTACAGTGATAAACAGCTAACCAGATCTTACCATAAAATAAATATGATGTATCTTAAATTATCCTTAAAATACTTAAGTGAATGAACTGTCATAAACTCCCTGCTTAAATGTGATGAAGTGTTAGGAAAATAATTTCAATCTAAATAAGAAAAGAACTGCAACGTCGTACCTTTTTGAGACTGGCTTATTGGTCGGCCTAACCAGTAAGACCACAGCCGTGGCAGAAGACCAAGTTTTTCTTTCTGCACCTTACAAGGTTTTCCTGCAAAATGAAATGATATTTTTAAGAACTGCATTTTTTAATAACCTAATTTAAACACAGACTTCCATAGGAAAATAGCAGCAATTCATCTGTTTCAGAAAAGCAAGCAAGCCTTTTTAGTGCCCATTTAAACTGTTAGCATGAGACCACACAAATAAACACACTTATAGACAGACCAGGCAAGTTAACTCGATTTGGAATCACATTTACAGCAAACCAAAAGGGCTTTTTTTCAAATTGACTGTTACTTAACTGTTAAATGCTTTGCTGTTATACAAATTATTTACTTTAGGATATCTTAAAATAAATAAATAAATCTGACCCTTAATCATCTTAAAATTTATTATTTAAAGCTTATTTTCTACAGCTTTTCTACTTACATTGGATGAAATTATACTTTGACAAAAGTATTTTTAGATAATTATTGCGCCTGTTTAATAGTTACTCTCAAACTTATTGAAGGATCGATCAGATGTTTCTTGACAGGTTATCACAAGTGTTATATATAATATCAAGAATCCATGAAATACATTTAATAGACCAAAACATATTAGTTTATAGATTTCAAGAGTCCATGAGTTCTCAAATTTCTACTAGCAAATGTATTTATTTTGAAATTTTAACTTAATTAAAAACAATTTAGATGTTCTACTTATGTCATATACACTTACAACTACTTCATTCATACCTAATTTCAGTTACCCACAAAATCTGAGACATCAGATGAGCATGCCTTTATTTTTCCAAGGGGGAAAAAGAAGTCCAAAATTTGCTGTACTTAAGAGTTACAGTTAGAAAACAATAGGTATCACGTGTGAAACACTGAAAGTATGATTCTGATTGGGTAGCCGTGCAGGGAAATGTATTTAATGGTTCTGAAGGCACCTTTATTTTATTCTATCAATACATTTAAATTAGCTTATTTGTCAAAGATTCACCTAATTAATGTGAATAAAGAAGTATTTAAGTTTATGCTTTTAAATAAGTGAGTGTGTATTTTTAAATTTATCTGGTACATGTAAACAATTTATAAACATAAGTTCTCATGTAGACACAATGTACTATATACACACATATTAGCATACATAAGACCAAAGATTCTATAATTTTATTTAGATTTATAATTTTCCAATTTTTTCTACAGTTGGACTCTGTATTGATTAGGGTTCTCTAGAAGAAAGAAAGAAACAGAGGACAGATGTTTTAAGACAAATGTTTTATGACAAATATTTTGATAAACTGCATGAAAATAGTATGGTGTTGGCATGTAGGCGCAGATCATCAAAACAAATAGAGAGTCTAGAAGAAGACATAAGTACAGAGTAGATGACAAAAGTGACATCTCAAGTTACTGAGGACAAAGATGAGCTTTTAAATAAGTGGTCCTATGAGAATGGATAGCCAAGTGAAAAAGAAAAGCAAATTAAACCCACAAATCCCATCATATAGAGAATAACTTACAAATGGGTCAGAAGTCTAAACATAATCTGTGAAGCCATAAAGCCTAATCACATTTTCATTGAATTTTTTTGTTTACGTTTTTTCATTGATTTTACAGTGAAGAAATAATAACCACACAGCAGGCATCATTTCAGCTAAGTGATGAAAATTAACATCTCCAGTCCCGGGAGAATAGACATCATGTGCTCCTGAGTGATTCTCTGATGGGTATCAGCCAAGGCGTGGTGTTTCTGCCAAAATGCATTACTGGAATCCAGATCCTGAGAAATTTCACTGGAAAATTGCAAAGTGAGGAATGTCCTAAAATTAACTGATCCTAAGAGACATGAAACTAAAGGAAAACAGGTGAAAGATAAATCTATGTGATCTCATCAACTCTAGCCAACCGTGAATTGTACTGGGTTTTCTTATTATAAATTAATAAGGAAAAGCTTTTATTTAATTTCAGAGGCCAATTTGTTCTCATTCCCGCATTTTTAAAATTGAGAAAATTTTTACCAGCTGCTCCTCAGACAAAGGACTATTATCTAGAATATATAAAGAATTCAAAACAATCAGTGCCCCCAAATATAAAGACCCAATTCAAAATGGGCATCTGAAATGAACAGATATTTCTCAGAAAAAAAAGTGTAAGCATCAAGTAAATTTATAAAAAAATGTTCCACATCCCTGGTCATTAGAGAGATGCAGATGAAAACAACACTGAGATTCCACCTTACCCCACAAAGAATAGCTGCTATCAAGAAATCAACCAATAACAAATGTTGATGGGGTTGTTGGGGGGGAAAGGAACCCTTCTCCATTGTTGGTGGGAGTGCAGACCTGTGCAACCACTATGGAAATCATTATGGAGATACCTCAAAGAACTAGGATTAGAGATTCCATTTGACCCAGGCATCACTCTGCTGGATATCTTCCAAACAATTAAAAGAATCATGCCACAATGATTTACGCACACCCAAGGAATCATACCATAGTGATATATGTGTACCTATGTTTATAGCAGCACAGTTTGTAATAGCTAAAACTTGGAAACAGCCCATTTAACCATCAGTTGGAAACTGGATAAACAAGATGTGGTTTTTCTATAAAATGGAATACTACTCAGCCATAAAGAATGAGAAATTAGACTCATTCATAGGAAAATGGATGCATATTGAGGATATACTCTTAAGTGAAACAAATAAGTCACACATGTATAAATACCAAATAGTTTCTCTGGTGTGAAAAACTATAATAGTACACAAGATCCTAAT
>NW_022900939.1:34278205-34282167 GCF_012274545.1 Fukomys damarensis
GAAATAGGAAGAAAAGGGCTAAAGGTGTAGGGAAAGTGGGAAGGGTAGGGGAAAGGGAATAAGGGAAAAGAAAAAAATTTGAGAAAATGAAAAAATGGAAAAAAAGTGTTTGTAAATGGGGAGGGGAGGAGGGGGTGAAGGGAGGGCAGGAACAAGGGGAAAAAATGAGAACCAAGACCTGTCATGTAAAGGCGCAAGTTCCCAGTAATGAATATAACTGTATTGTATACCTAGAATGTACCAATAAACTCAATAAAAAGAAAAAAAATAAAATTAAGAGAAGTTCTATGAAAGGTAATATAGATGTAATGTAATTCCTCATCCAACATGAAAATAAACCAAATGAAGGCAGATAACGTATACACTCTCGGAGAGTCTATGACTCAGCGGCGGGCTCCTTTGGAATGTCTGGGGCAACTCGATGTCTCTGCAAATTTGGGTTGGGAAAGTTAAGTTACTTGAAAACATTTAAACCATTTAAGCCTTTTTTCAAATTTTGTTAGGAAAAAGGCTGTGTAGCCTTTGGTGTAGGGCTAATTTCTCCTGCTTCGAGTCTGTGGACGACTGTGCACACACAGACACCCACACAGGTATATCACGCACTTTTCATTTTCTAGCCTTGGAAGTGGAGTCATGACCAGAATGAGAGGCCCTGGAGTTTATCTGTGAACTCCTCAGCTGTTGTCTTATGAGTCCTAACAGTAGACGGCTGAGTAGTGTGAGATTGACAGTGGCTTCTTATGAAGATTTTTCAATTTCCATTTTAAATTTGCACCTTGTCCACCGCTCCTTGCGTCGGGTTTCCATCCTCCTGAGTGCAGCCTGCTCTCATGCCTCGGGGCTTCCTGTTAGGATGCTACCTTCTGTGCCTCTTTGGCAATCTCTTGCCGTCTCTGTGGACACCGCCTGTGCTGACTTGGGTTCTCTTGGGACGTGCCCCTAGGACTCCTGGCACCACCTCCACAGGGAGCCCAGAAAGCTGGCTCGTTGCCCTGTGTGCAGTCCACCCAGTGTGAGCTCTGTACACAAAAGTTTGTCCTCCTTACTCTATGTACTCGGCAGGCAGCTGAAATGGGCATGAAGGCTAACTTTTTAGAGCACTGGCTCTATCTCAGTTTGAAGCATTATACCTGTATTATGTCATACAACAAACACACCTGAAAACCCCACAGACTAGTTTTAGTTGTCTTATTTTATGTGTAGAGAAACCAGATAACTGGGCTTAGTGTGTGGTGAGTCCACTTGATTATCCTACTGTCTCAGTATGGAAAATGCTTGATAGAGTAATCAATACATTTTTGTAGAATGAACAAACAGCTTGTGACTCTGTAGTCCATACTTTCTCAGCCTATCAAGATAGCTTTTAACTGTGCAGAGAGGCTCTTTCAGACTAAGGCATTGGCCAGGCTCTTCAATAGTTGCCTCTGTCCTGTGGTGGAGCCTCCTTCCTAGGCTGGGGTGGGGTGTTTTCCAAGGGTACCTTCTCTTGCCCCCTTAGTATTAGACTATTTCTGTTCAATCTTCCATACGACTGAGTGGTGGCAGCTGCGGCCCTGAATAGTCAGCACTTTTCTGGTGTCAGCAGTATGTGCTCAGCACGCCTCTGCTTAAACCTGCTTTAGAAGTTGACTCCAACTCCATTAATCCCGGTCAGCCCTGACCACATTTGAAGTCAGAAGAAAATGTATACTCAACTCAGCTACATTAAAATACCACTCCTGGTTGAGAAATTAGACTTATGTCATGCACTGAAAGTTGGTCAAGGGTTATTAACATATCTTTGAAAAATGTTTTCTAAATTGTGGAGCAAATGTGGGTAGGCCATTGTGGTAGGCAAAATGTTGGTTGGCTTCTCCCAAAGATGGTCACATCCTCGTCTCTAAACCCATGAAGATGTTGCCTGACTTGGCTAAAGCAAGTTTGAGATTAAAGATGTGAGATGGTGAGATAATCTTGGGTTATCTGGATAAGCCCAAACTAATCACAGGGTTTCTTTTCTAGCTGTAGGTAGAAACAGGAAAAGATAAGGAAATTCTCCCTGAGATCCTTCAGATAAGAATGTAGCCTCAAAGATGCCTTAATTTTAGCCTGATGAGACACACCTTGGTCTATAAGATAATAAATTTGTGTTGTTTTAATTTTAATTTTGTGGTAATTTGTCATAGCAGCTATAGAAAATGAATCCAGCTGGTGTTTCACTACATGTGGCCCGCAAATGAGCTATCATATTGTTTTCAGAGCAAGGAAAATGATCCTGGATAAAGAGTGGCATTACTATTACATAATGATAAAGGAGTCAATTCTTCAAGGAGATATAACAATGTATAGGTTAGACAGGTTCTTAATATGTATATGTCTAACAACAGTGTCAAGATATTTGCTGCAAAAGCATTCAGAGCTGTAGGAAGAAATAGATGAATTGATTTATTATAGTTGGAGACTTCAACATACCTCTACTAGAAATGAGTAGGTCTAGAGGCCAGAAAATCAGTGAGGTAGTGGGACATAAGGGCTATCTATAGACTACTTTATCTAACAGTAGCAGAATACATGTTTTTCTCCAGATCATAAGGAATATTCACCAAGATAGACCATATTCTGGACCGTGAAATACACCTTACCAAGTGCAAAAGAGTAGAAATCATACAATGTCTCTTAGATTCTTTTTTTGCGGGGGTGTACCAGGGATCAAACTCAGGTCCTTGCGCTTGTGAGGCAGGCGGCGGAACCACTAAGCTCAGTCCCTGACCTTGTTCTCATATTCTAATGGGCAAAGTCTTCTGACTTGGTGAGGTTGGGTTCTCCTCCAGGTTGGATTTGTTGCTCTGGGGCTTGCTCCAATTCATTGTTCCTGTGTGTGTACTCCAAGCACCAAGTAAGTACCCTTGCGATGGATGATTCCTGGTAGGATTTGTTCACATCTTCTGGATTCTCTCCAGTTGGTGACACCATAGACATCATTCTCTGCTCATACATTTGGTGGTCATGACAGGAATGAAGTCTTCCATCCTTCCAACCTTCCTGGGCCAACGTTCACACCTGGGGCACATAGGATTGCTTAAATACATTTGTCTCTTTGGGCAAGGACTTTGGGCAGTCCTGTATCATTTTGTCTTTGTATTTATCTTTCCCTTAGTTACAGAGACTTTTGGCCAAGCATTCACCTGGGGCTCCTGCCTTTACATTTGAGTTCTTTTCCTTGATGGCAGGAGAGGAATGCGCTTGGCTTCCCTCAAACAAAGGTTGGAAGGAGTGGTCTCAAAAAGCATAGCTTCCTCTCATGTCCCCTGCCAAGCTGAGCTCTTTTACGTCTCAGTCATCTTCTTATATTTCCTGGTGGGAGTATGCCAGAAGCAACGGTTTACAGAAAGCCAGAATTCTGAATTAGTCTCTCAGAGTAAGCCATGAGGAGGTTATATGCGTGTAGGACCTTGAAGATTGGGTAGTCAACATTTATTGTCAGTTGTGAGTCTTGGCCTTGATCCCAGGAAAATAAGAAAAATCTCATTCAACATCCTGCTACAGTCCCTGATTGGAGCTTTATATCCATTTATGAGCTGATAAATAGCAATTGCCATCAAAATAATTGTTTATCTATCAAACTATTTTATATTTTAATGATATAAATTATTATAAATGATCATAACGCAAATTTTAGTCTGCATAGATTATGTTGCACAAAGCTCCTGCCCAATGCTTCCCGAGTTGACTAGTTTGAGTCTGACACTGCTGGTTAGGTTTTAGAATATCAGTATAATATGAATAAAACTTCAGTTTTGGAAAATTTGTACCATCATTATATGGCTTCTGCAGACAACAGGAGGGAGTGCTGAGCAATATGGCAAAGCTTGGTATAACTCTTAAGAAATGTCTTACTATATTAGAATTAGGCACACAGTTCCATTTTTCATCCAGTCAAAACTCTTTACCAGCCAAAGCATTCCTTTTCTTTAATTTATATA
>NW_022900939.1:34282227-34288810 GCF_012274545.1 Fukomys damarensis
TTGGAACCAGGGGTTGAACTCAGGTCCTTGCATTTGCAAGGCAGGCCACCGAACCGCTGAGCTAAATCCCCGGCCCTCTTTAATTTTATTTTAATAATGCTTTCCACTATTATGAGTTTTCTCATTTTAGCTACTCAGGGAGGGGGGAGCTGAATTTAAATTTTAAATAGAGCCAAACCTGAAAACATTAGCAAATTTAAAATCTATAAATTATATTAGGTGTAAAACAAATAGGAATTATTGAGATGGAAGTAAAAGTGAGATAGTTTTAATATATATGTGAACACCAGGACAGTATCGCTTAAAGAATGTATGTGCTTTTAAGTTTACAAATGTCACAAATTATTTGAAAATATTTGACATTTTCAAAAGTCCAAACTCATTGTACCCAGTATTTTCTCTCCCTATTTATTTTTACACATATGCAATTTTTTAAAGTGAAATTTAATTCCCATGTTTTGGATTCATTTGGCTTTGTCATCAAATTCTGTTTTGTAATAACACATTGCAGCCAAGTAGCTTTTTAGTTTATTTCAAAATAAAATTTTTCACTATGCTGCTTTTTCCCTTGTTGAATGGGCTCATATATTTCTGCTTTGGTAGATTATTCAAACTCAAAGATAACTGTTTTATTGATAGTTCTGTAGCTTTGAATGTTAGGCGATTTATTAAACTAAAAAATTAATTTCATATTATTTTAAGATAACCAGTTTTTTCTGTCTGCATTTAGACAGCATTTCATTTAGATAAGAACAGCAATTATGAATATAATCATGAAGGTTAACAATTATTTTGCAAATTATTAACCAAAAGCCCCAAACCAAATCTCACATTTGGTACATAAATCTAACTAGTATTGTTGAGTATAATATATTCAGGCAGTAGTTTAACATTTCATATATAGTTCAAAACATCACTTTCTTTGTTTATTAGACATGCACTGTTTTTAGTAGTTAAAAAATACAATCTGGAGCCGGGCATGGTGGTGCACACCTGAAATCCCAGCACTCGGAAGGCTGAGGCAGGAGGATTGCTGTGAGTTTGAGACCAGCCTGGACTACATAGTGAGTTCCAGCTCAGTCTCAAATACATAGTAAGACCCTGTCTCAAATAACAACAACAACAACGACAACAACAACAACAACAACAACAACAACACAAAAAACAATCTGGGGGCTGGGGATTTAGCTCAGTGGTACCACTGCCTGCCTTGCAAGCGCAAGGACCTGAATTCGATCCCCAGTACAAAAAAAACCCAAAACAATCTCGGATAAAATTTAGACATTAAATGATTCAAAATGTGTATCTGAAGTAGCTTCTGCCTGGTAATCCTATTATTCTGGCAATCTTCGAGTACTCGCTTTAATTAGATACTCGGTATGCTCATTAATGCTTAGATGATCCTGGTTTCTATCAACCGTGCTGGTTTCATCTTTTTCTCTGTTACTTTTCTTTTCATTCCACCATATTACATAGATTAAAAAAAATCTGACCTTTTCTCTCTTAGGGGCTTATAAATTAACACCAGGGTCAAGAGACTTTGGGTAAGGCAGAGGAAGAAGCAGAAAAATTTTAAGTTGGGCAGTTCTGTCTTGCACATGCCCTGCTGAAGCCTTCCTTCATCTTGTGGCTGCACCATCTGCAGCAAAGCTGTGTGGAAGGGGGCCAGGAAGTGAAAAAGTGCTGGGGTCTGGAAACAGTAGGGGCAGTTCTTGGGTTAACCCTAAAACTTATCCTATGTTATTTAGACACAAGTTTTCTTTACTCAGAGTTCCATAGCAATCATTAACATTGCCCACATCAAACTGAATTGTGATATAGCATTAAAATAACAATGGCACTGGCTGAGAAAAATTACTTTGTTTTCCTAGAACAATGGCTGGTCACCTTGGTAAAGAAATATGTTTCTTGATCTAAGGTATTCTGTATGTTTTAGGTATAAGGTTCTTTCTGTCCCACCATGAGAAAATGCCTCTAATAGTTGTTCTGGGTCAATGAGACACTATTAATTAATGATAATTAAGCTTGCCAGGCATAGTGGTACACACCTGCCATCCTACCCATCTAGAAGCTGAGGCAAAAGGACCACCATGAGTTCGAGGCCAGCTGGGGCTACGTAGTGAGTTCAAAACCAGCCTGAACTACATAGTGAGATCCTGTCTCAAAAAAATCGTAAAAAATTAAACTTGAATGAAAGTCCTTTTATCCCATAGATTGTAAATAATAAAAGCATTCTTGGAAAAGAGTAAATTCAAATGTGTGGGTGTTGGTAAAGGAGCAGATGTTTTTATAGACAGCTATGAAAATATGAAACATCTGAATAAAACATATGAAGGAAAATTATGGTGTTTGGTATATTTCTGTTTCTTTAGTGAGTGGTTACTACTTGTATTTCCTCTAACTTTAATGCACTAAAAATCATTAGGAGCTCCTTAAGAAATTTAAGAATAATTATGAAAAACAATAAAGTAAAGACGACTATAAATAAAAACTGCCTCACTTCCCTAAGATGGTTCAGTTTAATTAAAAACTTTGGGGGAAGTAAACTTTGATGTGTGATTGCGGCCATTTGTGCTGTTTGTTTGCTGCTCTATGGAGACCAAACTCCACACCAGCTTAATAGTGAGGTGTTTGACAGTTGTTTAGTTGGAAGAGTCATTCTGAAAATTCTTGTACTAAAATAACTTTCTGATTATTTATTTCATTAAAAATTTTGAGAAAAACACATATTTTTGTACTGGATTACCAACTACTAGTACAATTTAGTCATCACTATATTCTCCACATTTAATACTTTGAAGGTTATTAAACTTAGGACATAGATTTCCCAACAGCCCTGGGTGGTTGGTTTACTGGGTAAGTTCAGATTTCTCTCTTTCCTCTTAAATGTTTTTGCTTTACTATCTACCTGGGTCAAATGTTTGAACCTCAGCAATGAAATGATGACTTTTTGGTTTTAAAGTTGGTTTTGCCAGTGTCACCTGTTTCCCTAGTATTGTGGTGATGCTAAGACATTAGTGGTACCAGAAATAAGGCCATTTTACACTAGAAGCAGACAGGTACTTGCGTGATTGTTATTTTCAGGTTCTAGAGAGGGAGGCTTTCTTTGCAAATCTGTTTTCGATTGGTCGAGGCCAGCCCTTCTGGCATTTGCCCGTCATCTCTTTGGCTAGGTTTTCTTTCCTATCAGAGGCAAATAGCTTACAATCCAAGAAACACTTAGTTTATCAGTCAGTGCTACCTCTCGGTGAATACACTGATAAAATCTTTATGTGTTAGAGGAACGAGAGAAGGCTAGAAAAGATGTCACAGAGAGAGTCTGATAGAGATGGGAAAATGAACCCGAGGAAAGCAGGAGAGAAAACAATATTAAAATGCCATCTACGTCCTAGCTCTGTTGAGAAGTAATTTTGTGTATTAATAGCTTTTTCAGTACTATGGAGAACACCTGTAGGAGGCACTTTCTTGATCTAACCTGGGCCTCTGCCTCATTTTCCTGAATGGAGTCAGACATGTGGGACATTGTGGAACTACCTTCCTTCTTTTTCAGTAAAATGTTTTTTAAACATCTTGGGCTCTGCCTTTGTGTTTCCCTGTATTCAGCTACACAGAAACTGAAAAATTCCTAAGTCAAGGGGCTTTCAGTTTTCAGGCAAACAGATCTCTTCAGTAGGGTATGCGAGGATTCTGAGAAACTGGCTTGACTCAGCATCACAAGACACTAAAGGCATGGAGGCTACCTGAATATTTTATACTGGTTTATAATTCCAATGCTATCTAAATATTTGCTGGTGTCTTAAAGAAAATGTGTGTCCTGCGCGTCTTTTTCTAGGCTAGGGCTTGCGGTTTTTTAAAGCTGTTTAGAGATGCGCGCGCGCGCGTGTGTGTGTGTGTGTGTGTGTTCCAGAGCACCACTGCTTACCACCTGCTGCTCCAGTCCTCAAGCTACCTTCGCGCCCCATCCGCAGAGAGGCGAAGGCAGGATGTGAACTGGAGATGTCCCGGATGCCTGCTCTGCTGCTATCATTAGCTACCCCTAGGAAGCGCGTGCGACCCCGGGAAGTGAGCACAACATTTTCCAGACTTTCCAGACGTGCAGGAACAGTCTCAGCCCTGTGCTGGAGGGAGAGGAGCCCTTTGGCACCAGGCCACTTTCTGCAGCTTTGGCAGTTAGTTGTCGAGCCTGAGACCCTGAGACGTGGGGGACAGAATGGGGACTGAGTCTGGCTCCGGCAGCTATCAGCAACTTGACTTTCTTTCACAGGACTAAAAGTAATTCTTCGTGAGGAAAAATTTCTAATTTTACTTTATTTAAAAAGTTCTGAGGATTGTGGAATTAGATGTCCAACCACCTAGTTTTGTTGACAAGAGAATTAAAATCCAAGAACGGTGAAGGGAATCTGTATAGGCGCTGATAACCTGTCTTTGCTGGCTTTTCAATAGTCTTCTAAATAAAAGTCTTAATTTGGCAAATGCAGGAATTTGGATTTTTAACCAGTTTATACTGTTGCATTATTACTTGTGGTCATTTAAACAGTATTTCTGGGGATATTTTTACAGTTTCAGTGCCACCAGTTCCAACAATGAGCTACTTAGCTCTTCTTCCTGTAGAAATTCCTTACAGCTATCAGCATGGAGTAGAACTTGACCGGGAAGAGGAGGATCTCTCCTAGATCCTGGTTCCTGATGAGTGGTTCTCTCCTCGTCCTGTCCCACGGTGCCCAAGTATGGCTTCCCACGATGTGTAAATGGCGGATAGATCCAGGTGTGATCCACGAGTGAGTCAGGTACTCGGAGCCCTGGGCTTTCTGTTAGACCTCGAGGGATGACCGCATGTCCTGTGGCCTGCTGCCCTCTGGCCCGTCGTGCGTGCTGCTCCTCTCCTATCTGCGCTCTGTCTCCTCACCAGCAGCCGGCTGCCCTTTCTATTCTTGGACCCTGGGAGCTGCCAGCACTTTCCCTGTCTCTAGCTCTGTGCATGTTGTACTTTAAAATGTTTCACTGTGGGCCAGGGATGTAGCTCAGTGGCACCACGCCTGCCTTGAAACAAAGAATAAAAAAGTTTCACCGCGATAGATCCTTTTGTCTTTGCAACGAAATAATGGAATCTCACAATTCCCATTATCTTGTTAATATTATCAAAACTACATTAATGTGATTTGCTGAAACAATCCCATTTGCTTAGCCTATAAATCCAGAGAGCTTTGGCTTTTTTCTTAATAACTGGAACCAATTTAATTAGATTAAATTGCTGATTTGACCTTTTTTTTTTCAACTTTAATTGAGTTTATTGGTACATTTTAGGGATACAGTACAGTTACATTCATTATTGGGATCTTGTACCTTCACATGACAGGTCTTGGTTCTCATTTTTTCCCCTTGTCCCTGCCCTCCCTTCACCCCCCTGATTTGACCTTTATTTAAATATACTTAAAGATCTCTCCAAATGATAGCCCATTTAAGATTGACATTTCAAATATACCTCAGACACCTCTATAGCATTTCTTTAAATTTTAAAACCGTGCTGAAGTGATACTCTTTTGAGAACTATTTGTTGTTGGACAGTGAACTAGCCTAAATAACTACCATTTTTCCTTTGGTACTATGAGGAAAGATATTTTTAACCAAAGCTTTTGAACACTTCATTTAAATTTTTCTCAGAATCAAGTTTATACAATTGATTAAAAGCAGAAGCTCTGTTTTAGTTTAAATCTTAAAAGAGGAAAAATTAACCTTCCTTCCTCTTCATCCTCTACAGCCTCTTCCTCTAGGTGCTTGACTCTTACAGAAAAGCAAAAACAAACAAACAACAAGAACAATAAAACAAAAACAACAACAAAATAGAAAACCAGAACAGAGTTTTAAAAGTACTACTTTAAACAACTAAAATATTCATTGTCTAAAATTGGGTATGAGTCATATTAAAAAATGTAAATGAATTTATTATGACTCAATTTATCTCAAGAGATTTGTAGTTAGTGAATAAATTGGTGTGGCATTTTGAGGGGGTAAACTTAACAAAGTAGATTAAAATTATTTTTCTACTCTAACAAGATTCAGTGATGTTATTCTTACTTTCTTTTTATTTATTTATTTATTTTTGGTTTCTGAGACAGGGTCTCACTATGTAGTCGAGACTGACCTGGAGCTTACAATGTAGTCCAGGCTGGTTTCAAACTCGCAGAGATCCTCCTGACTTAGCCTCCCGAGTGCTGGGATTATAGGCATGTGCTCCCATGCCTGGCACAGTGATTCTATTCTTAGAATTTTATTTATTTTAATTTTTTTGGTTTTTTGAGACAGGGTCTCACGATGTAGTTGAGACTGACCTGGAACTCACTATGTAGCCCAGGCTAGTCTCAAACTCACAGCAATTCTCCTGCCTCAGCTTCCCAAGTGCTAGGATTATAGGTGTGTGCCATCACTCCCAGCTAAAATTTTATTTTGAAAATAAGTATTCGGTAAAACACCTAAAATGTACATATAAATGTATTAATTCCAGAGTTGCACAAAATAGTAAAACATTGAGAACAAACTAAATGTCGGGTAAGATACTGTTCATATAAATCTTTATCCCTTAAAA
>NW_022900939.1:34288927-34341020 GCF_012274545.1 Fukomys damarensis
ATGATTCTCTCTTGGAACCTCTGCATACAAATATGTGTGTATGCACATGTACATATACACATATACACGTAATACAATGGACGGATGTCCACTAAGTATTTGGTGATGATATTTGGTATTTGGTACTTTTATTAAAAACATATTACTCACTTTGATTACCAGTTTGTACAGTCAGTTAGTGATAGAAGTCTCCTGTCCACAGAGGGCACATTCTGGGCACATTAGGTCTGGAATCTTTGGAACTTTTGATTCTGTGCCCACAATATGTGTATTAGGTGAGTGTAGGATGTTCTGGATAAAGCTCCCTCACTGGCTTGGGGCATTTTGGCAGAAGTCAAGAGAAGCCTCCAGCAATGGGGACGTGGTCTCTTGAGAACTGCAGTCTTAATGCAAAGACCGTGTGCCTCACAGGTCACCATAAAGTGATATTAGCTTTATTTAATGAATTAATTTTTTTTTTGTGGTACCGGGGATCGAACTCAGGATCTTGCACTTACAAAGAAGGCGTGGTGCCACTGGGCTAAATCCTCAGCCCATGACATGAATTTTAAATTAGAGTAGATGCTGTTCATTTTTATCCCAGCCATTAGTCACCTCCTGTGATACCAGCAAGGGGTTACTTTAAACCATACTTTCTAGTAGAACTCTCATTTGCTTGAGGGATGAGTCTTTCTGCTCATTCTGGGAACGTTTGCTACAGCCCTCAGGTATCATGTACAACTTCCAACAAATGCCTGTGGGAATTGTTTCCTCCCAGAAGTATTAGATTATATGTTTTCAGTTGACTCTTCCTGACTGTAAAGATTCTTTAGTGCTGTGGTGTAACTAAAAGGCAAAGAGATGAGATAGAGACTTAGAGATTATTTAAGAAACGCAACCAACCAAATTCTCACTCAGTCTTTCAGCTGAGGGACACAGTGTCATCTTTAAACCAAAAGGCATTTTTTTTGTATTCAAATGTGACTATACAGTGTTTATCTGTGTCTATTTTTACATCCATGTTATTGGAAGTACACATATGTGTTGTATGTAAATAAACATGACAAAATTATCTCAATAGATCTAAAGAAGGAAGATCGCCTATAGCTAAATGTACATGACCATAATCTTGATAAAAATGTCCAGCATCAGCTCATTAAACACATTCTCTATAGACAAAATACCCTATATGATGATGATCAAGGAATTATGAAACAGTGTGATGAGCCTATAGAAAAATATCAAGAGAAGGTAAAAAATTCACTCTGAAGGTTGATCCTAGAGGAAGGATTCAAAGTAGTAAACAGTCTTTCCAGAATAAAATATTAGATGAGGATTATAGAAGAGAAGCAGTAAAGACTCCCAAGCAGGGGAACAGAAGAAGAAGTTTGCAAAGGAAACATGTCTGATTTTTGAGGAGTGTTAGGAAAGCTGGGAGACTGGAACATAGGCTTAAAGTGGGATGGTGAAGCTGGTAGAGGGGCACCATGGTTATTTGGGTGAGCAGTTCTTCATTTTCTGGAAATTTTAGAACATTAATCACTCTTGGCCACCGAGTACTAAAAGCTAGTAGCTCTTTCCAGTCATTGCGATAACCAAAGGTTTTTCCACAAGCTTGGTGGGAGATTTGTCATCCCAGTCTTAGGAGCCGTTGGGCTGAATAATTATAGCTTCTGAATGCCAGGGTGACATGCCATGATGTCACCATGTTTTTATGTATGAAATAGTTCTGTGTTTATTTTCCCTTTTTCTTTATTCAGGCATACTGTAAGACTATGCTTTTCTTCATGGTTGACAACATATCTGCATCCTCTATTATCTAAGGTGTAATTGAGCTTGGAGTTAACTCTGATTCCCATAGCATCCATTACGTATCTCCTTAATCTCAGTTTACTGCTGTTTATAATTATCTATTTATAGCAGATTTGGGTGAAACTTAGGGATAGCAATGGGTTCATCAAACATCTGGAACAATTTTTCAAAAAATTTGGATTTACTACAACCCAAATATTGTGCCAACCACCTCTTCTCACCCTCTTTCTCTAAACTGTAAAAACACATATATTTTAGAGAACATTGATTCCATGTGTTCTTAATTCATTTTAGTTTGTATCATCAAACATGTAAAAAAAAAAAGTGATTTGGCAACCAGGCAGCCTATTGAGCCTTTAAAACAAGCTCAACAACCTAAAAATGTCAGACAATAGATAGAAATAGTAGAAGGATGAAGTTTTGATGGTGGCTGATTGGCACTGAAATTTGGCAAGTTTATTTTCCACATTGATTTATAGTGTTCCATCCAACTTCCAGTCTCCAATCTGGACAGGATGAATGGGGTTAGCTAATCTAAAAAAAATTTGTATCAAATTCTCTACCTCTAGACATACATCATCAGGGAAAAATATTAAGAAGAATTTAACTACCCAATAGTTTCTGGCTTTATTTTAGCATATTGCAAACATGAAATAAATGGAGATGATTTTTTTTATGTAAAACCTGTTAATTTTGTTATACACTGTTAATGTGTTTTAGTGAAAAGGAAATTATTAGAAAAAATAGACTTTTCTTATAGTATTTGAGAGTAAAACTTATGTGGTCAATTAGCTTTAAAAATTAAGATTTTTAAGTAGAAAAAGTCTTCATACTTTGTTATAATTCGAGCTTGGTTTAAGCATTGTGAAAATTAATTTCTCAATCAAACTGTTTTTATCATTAACTTTTTAAATTGTGCGTAACAGGGGCATTGAATTTGAGAAAACTACCATTGCCTAGAAGAATGCTTTATCTCCCCATCCCTGAGGTCATATTATTCTTTTATATTTCTGTGCATCCCTCTCTGTTCTCCAGTGGTCTGGGGCCTTACTTCAGTAATGTCTCAGGACGGTGGCTTCTGGAAAGTGCTATCTCTTAAGTGGACACCACCTTCATGGCCTCTGTGAGAAGCTCCGGAGGGGTGGGAAGGCCCTGTGCTGCAGTCGTCTGAATTCTGGGTGGACACTATCTTCTGGTAAAATCAGAGGTGACCTTCTAGAGTTCCTACAAGCTGACCAGTGCCTTCAGGGTCAGAGTTCTCAGTTCCTGTATCAAAACTTTCCCATGGGGGCAATGCTGCCCGTGGTGGAGAACTGGGACGGGTCCTGGTGCCTGCCTGGCAGGTGAGCAGTGACAAACACTGGCTCAGTGAGGACGACCGGTGGGTAAGAGGGCGAGGAGCACGGGCAATGTGGAAGGAGCAGGGGCAACAGAAGTGGCCCATTTTCTGGGTCAAAGATTTCGTGAGCCAAGGAATGGACTACCTTCTCCAGCTCTAGCTCTTCCTGCAATGGGACTGCAGAATCCCATTTCGGGTTCAAGGAAATCTTACACCCTAGAAGGCTGGGCCTCCAATGTTTGGAAAGTCCTCTGTCAGCATTCTGTGCTAAAATGAAACCAAACCCTATGAAGCTGTCATTTTTGTTTGTCACAAATTGGTCGGCTATTGGCCATTTCATGAGGTTCATTCAGTTGAACAGATCCTGGGACACAAGTGGCTCCAAAGAAAAGAAATCAAGACAGGCCCAACACGTGTACCTCTACGTTAGTCTGAGTCCTCCAAAAAGCAAATGTCAAGCTGAAGTTAAATGGGTAAGAGTTTTATTAAAGGTGAAATAGCTTTGTGAGAAAAACGAATAGAAAAGAGAGACCCCTGAGAATGTGATGCTGATCTGACTCCACGTGGAGAGGAGAGGGACACAGGTTGTGTGCGAGGCTCCTAGACTGCAGTATGGCCTAAGGATGGTTTGGCAAAGCCTTAAGGGAGTTCTTGAGCCAAGAGTCCACAAAAAAAGGTGTCTCATGTCTCCTGGAAACAGGTCCACAGCAAGAAATAGGCTTCGGGTGGTGTGGCCTTGGTACAAAGGAATGTGTTTCAGGGAGCCCCAGCTGGGGCCCAGTCCAGGGCATCCCCTTTGAGTGGAGGCCACCAGAAACCTTTTCATAACCACCACACTTTGAGGTTCAGAAGTGCAGGGGACTGATCCAGCCCAGGCATTGCTTGCTGCCCTTCACTTTCTATCCTTGTTTTAACTTGTTTCAGGAGTTTTGTTCATTACTGTCTCTCAGGCCATCCAGTGTACCAAGACTTTATGGAGGCGAAGTTGATGGCAGGCAAAAGAACTGTGATGCCTTCTAGTCCAGAAAACCATTGGCCCCTCATGCAAGCTGCCCCACCCCTTCCAAGATCTCTGCCTATCAGAGGAGGGACTGCTTTGATAAATATTCAAAAATCCTTTCATCCTTATTTTCAAGGTGAAGTTTCAGTGTGCAAAAATCTGCAAAACTAATAGAATCTCTTAAAATGTGTCCTGGGTGACCTTTGAAATGCCTGCCCTGGAGTGTACAGCTGCTTTTGTTCCTGTTGAGAGAGAAATCACCTCTGAAGGGCCTTCCAGTGGCATAGCCAACTGTTTAGAAAGAAAACTCAGGGGCTGGGGATTTAGCTCAGTGGTTTGGTGGGCTGCCTTGCAAGCACAAGGACCCGAGTTCAATCCCCGGTACCAAGAAAACAAACAAACAAACAAAAAATAAATAAAAAGAAAACTCAAACAAATACAAAGTTCACGCCAAATGTAGAAAACAAACAAACAAAAAATAAATAAAAAGAAAACTCAAACAAATACAAAGTTCACGCCAAATGTGCAAGTAAAACTTTATATTATAAAATATCTTTTCCAAACAGCATTCGCTTTTCATATGTTCAAAATGTGAAATGTGTGAACAAATAACATACAGTTGTGCTAAAGTGTCAGAGTACCAGATTCATACTGGCCCAAGTTTTTACTAGGAAAATGAAAATAGAAATTGAATTCATTATTCACATAAAGCCAATAGATGATTGATTTGGTTTTTAGTTTCTCATTAAGAATAAAAAGTATATAAATTGGGAGAAAGAAGGTAAACAAGTTTCTTTGGTAGTTTCTCATTTCTGTGTCCCCTTCCCTTGTATGGAGCAGATCTTCTGGGGGGAATTTTAACCAGGATCTTAAAGAGTATATATCAATTCAACTCATGTGCAAGGAAAAAACCATGAAAGCAGATATCCAAAGGGAGGGTAAAACAGAACCTGCAGTATTCGGTTTGAATGGGAGACTAGCACCATCCAGACAAAGCATGCAGAAGATCTGACAGACACCCTCCTCACCCCTTGCACAAGACACGGCCTTACACAATCTTTCCATTCGCTCACAGGCTCATGCCCGCTGGCCACCCACGCTCCCCGAAGAAAGCTTAAGGCGCTGGGTTGCATCAGCAAGGCGTGATGGATGGATGAGTGGGGACACCAGCAGGGACGGCAGAGTCTGCGTTTGGCTTGGTTTAGAGTCAGATGTGAGCGAAAAGAAGAGTGACAAATTTGGAAACTATGTTGGAAGAGACCAAAATTTATTTTTAATCTCTGTAAGCTCCAAAAGAAAAAAGGAATAAAACTTGCAAATATGATGCGAGATGAAGGTACTAATATGTCAGGTAATTAATTCATCGAAACGTAGGACTGGAAGTGCAGCCCTTCAGATGCAGGAGACACATAAGAAGGGCTGTGTGTTCACTTCCCCACTCAGGATTCTTCTGTGGCCCTCCACTCTGAGTCTACAGTGCACAGTCTGCTCTAAACTTTGCTCTGCAATCCAGCTAGATTTTCTTGTAAGGCGAGAGCAAAACCCTCCTAAACAGGGGTTCATCAGAAATGAAAATGGTTAACATATTAGCCCGGACATTTAATTAAGGGTATTAAAAACCATAACAGCATGGAAAGTGTACATCAACAAGTTTCAATTTTTTCCCATGCCATCAATTAATGAAGCTGCATTGAGAGCTGACAGCTGTGAGGAAGTAGGTATTTTTTGCAAAGATAATTGTGGGATCTCCTACATTCATGTGTTAACTTGCTACCAAGTTTATGCTTGTGTGCACTGGTTTTGTTGATTATTTCTGTGGCAACAGCTCTCTGCTTATTTTAAAGGAATATACTTTAGTAGTCCATGCAGGGATCAACGATATTCTGCTCAAGGTAACGTGGCTCCTGAGCTAGTGCTTACATTTATGTTTACTGGATCAAGTCTGGAGGGCGTTTCATAACTCTTTTGACAATTAAAATAAATTGCTGATAGTGTAGGTGTAAAGTCCTGTGCTAACTATAATGGTGGATACAATAGAGCTACACCCTTATTCGGTAGCATTCCATACGAAGGATACGACGTGTACCCAAGTGATTGGATAAGAGTATAGACTGAAAAGTATTACAAAAGAATTAGGGATGATTCGATGAGTTCAGAGGAGGTGAGAGGCTACTTAAAGATGTGGTGAAGCGAAACCCTCATTAGAGATGAGCAAGGGAGTTCAAGGCAGAAGAAAAAGTGAACTTACTGTGATGCTAGAGAAGCTGGAATGTGCATTGGAGCGAGCAGGTGATTCAGTTGGGCTGAAGTAGAGAATCATTGAATACAGCAGGTAAGAAATAACGTTGGGAAGATAGATTTGGGCTGTGACAGATGGGCCTGGGAAAGCTAGGGAAAAGAAGTCAGGCCACATGGTAGGGAATGGAAAGGTATTGAAGGTTTCTGAGCAAGTAACTGGTATAATCGGAATTGTGATCACGAAGATTACATTGCAAAGTGGGTGAGGATTGGAAGGTATTCTCACGGGGAGAGAATTGTTAAAGCCCTTTCTGACATCACAGAGATGAAGACTTATTTCAAAAGGCATCTCAGAGGTTGAATTTATAGACCTCAGCTACACTTTGGAGATTGAGGATAGGAGACAAAAGAGAGAGAAAGAGAGAGAGAGAGATGATGACAAAATCATAAATCTTGATGCCTGGGAATATAGCCACACTCCTAGCAAGAATGGAGAAGCCAAGTGAAGGAGAAGGTAGAGTGCAGAAGAGGAAATATATGGAGTATGAAAGGCTGGTGAGATCTTCGGAGAGCTTCAGAAAGCAGCTGGAGACCCAGGATGGAGGCTTCAGAGAGAACTTGGCTTGGATTTCACTTTTGGAAGCCTTAGAAGTGTCAGGATTGAATCAGGTCTTCAAATATGTCAGTTCTTCAAAGGAAGGAGGCTGTTCAGAAGGAGAAAATGTTCAGGGCAAAAACCTGGATCATAAAAACCTTCATTACAAAGGAGAAAAATCACCAGAGTTGTTGGAGGAGGCCCAGGAAACAGTCTCTCAGTGGAAGCCAAGGGAAAAGCAACGGAAAGATAAACAGATGAGAGCAGGAACACAGGGGACGACAACACAGAGGCTTTATCTATGTAGGATCCAATCCTCTGGATGTTCCATGAGAAGGATTTCTTCTTGTTCTGGATCATTCTTTGTTTATTAACTTGTACTAATTGCATATATTAATGAGGTCAGTATGATATTTCCACACATGCTTACAGCATACATAGATAAAACCCAAACCCAAACTCTCTTTTCTTTTTTTTCTGTTTTGATGCCTGGGATGGAGCCTAGGGCCTTGTGCGTGATGGTTCACTCTCCCACTAAGCTCCAGCCCACACGGGAGCTCCTCGTGTCTACCCCTACCGCATTCTTCGCAGTCTCTGATAATTATTATTATATTTATTTAGCTTCCACACATGAGAGAGAACATGCAGTCCTTGTCTTTCTCTGTCTGGTCTAGTTACTTAGTATAATGTCCTCCTGTGCTACTCACTTTTCTGTGAATGGCTGGATTTCATTCTTCTTTACAGCTGTATAATATTCACACACACACACACATATTCATCATTTGATGGGCACTTAGGCTGAATCCATGTCTCAACTATTATCACAAGAAATATAGGCATGCAGGTTTCTGATTTCATTTCCCTTGAATAAATACTCAATACTGTGATGTCTGCATCAAACGGTAGATCTATTTTTAGTTTTTGAGGCACTTGCATATTGCTCTCCAAAATATCTTTGCTAATTTACATTTCCACCAATAATGTAAAAGTTCCACATTCTCATCAGCATTTATTATCATGATTAATATTTGACAGTAGCCACATCGACTGGGGTGTGATGATATCTCCTTTAATTTTACTTTGCACTTCCTGATGTCTAATTATGTTGAGCACTTTTTATGTGTTTGTTGGCTAATTCTGTTTGTGTCTTTTCTTTTAAGAGGTGTCAGGTCAGGTCATTTGTACATTTTCAATTGGATTACTTATGTTTTTATGTTGCTGTTGCTAAGTTCTTAAAAAGTTCCTTATGTATTCTGGATATTAACTTTTGGTGAGATAAGTAGGTGGCAAATGAGTTCTCTCATTCTGTAGTTGTCTCTTCGTTATTGATTCCTTTGAGATGCAGAAATTTTTTAGTTTAATGAAGTCTCATGTCCATCTTTGCTGTTTATTTTTTGTACACCTTTTATTTCTTTTGGAGTCTTATGGAGAACATCAACATCTTGAAGTGTTTTCCCTATGTTCTCTTTTACTAGATTCAAGTTTTAGGTCTTACATTAAGGTCTTTTATCCACTTTGAGTTGTTTTTATAGAGTGAGAGCGGGGAATCAATTTCAGTCTTCTGCCTATGGACATTCAATTTCCCCAGCACCATTTATTAAAGAGGCTGGCCTTTCCTCAGTGCATGATTCTGGTACTTTTGTTGAGAATCAGGTGGCTGAAGATGATGGATTTATTTGTGTGATCTCTCTTCCACTCCATTTGTCTATGTGTCTGTTTTTTATGTCAGTATCATTGGTCACTGTAGTGCTATAGTGTGTCTTGAGATCATAAATTGTGATATTTCTAGTGGTGCTCTTTTTTGCTCACGATTGCTTTGGCTATTCATTTTTTTTTCTTTCTATGTGAATTTTAGGATTTTTTGTGGGATTTTTGATGGGGGAATCTGTAAATCACTCTGGGTCATATGGACATTTTAGTAATATTAATACTTCCAATCTATGAATATGGGAGGTCTTTTGTTTCTTTGTGTCTGTTTTACTTTCTTTCACTTGTGTTTTGGAGTTTTCATTATAGAGATCTTCTGTTTCTACCTTTACATAATGTATAGGTCACTGAGCTTACTTAGGCCTGGATACATTGTGACATAACATCCAGTAAAGATAATACATTAATTTAAGAATACAGTATATTTCAGTAAAGATAAAACAAAAATAAAAATATATTAAGCTGTCTATAACAGGTTAATTAAAAATGATAAGACATACAAGGTGTAGTGAATATAGCTGCCTGTTTACTGCATTAGAGATATAAGAATGCAGAGGTAACTGAGTTATCACTAAGTTCTCAGGTAAACAATTGGCACCCTTTCACAGACACACTCATACTTTCAAACATACTTTTGGACCATGGCAGAGAGTGTCTGAATATGCTATTTAACATAATCAGTTTTATGAAATTAACCTGCATTTAATACGCAAAGCTAGTACCAAAAGAAAATATGTCAAGTTTTCAGTATGTAAAGGCTCTCATTCATTTACTGCATCTGGTAATTGCATATATAAATCAGTTTGCTACTTAAAGCTAGCTCAGAGTTCTTGATCCTGAAAAGAAAAAAAAAAAACATATGCCTTAAAAACGAACAAGGGGGTGCTGGGGATTTAACTCAGCGGTGCTGCACCTGCCTCACAAGTGCAAGGTCCTGAGTTCAATCCCCAGTACCAGAAAAAAAAAGTTTAAAAATAAATGAACAAGGGGGTGTGGTAGAGATTTCCTATAGAAAAGTGGATTGTTTGTTTAGAGTATTGAAGGGTATCACACTAAAGCATTTGACTGGGGAGATCAAGATGGAAGATACTCCTGACTGAATTTTGAATAGCAATTCACAGGGCAAAAGAAGATTTTCTTAAAGTGGCAGTTTCCCACAATGGCAGTGGTTACATCAGATAGAACAACATGTAAGTTGGTGAGAAGAATGCTGCGTTTCTAAAATGGTATCATTCTGTCAGGACATCAGGGTGCCTCTGGCCCCTCTGTGTGCCCCTTCCATGGCAGGTAGAGGCCTCCTATTCCTTCCATCATGTTCTCTGATGGGTAAGAGCCATCCGTGAGGAATCTCTCTACCACAAGTACCATCATCTCTGGAAAGTCTCATCGATTGGAACAGGACGCACTGAACCTGGATGCCTGTCCTCTACAGCATGGTTGAGGTGCATCACAGCAAGAGGTCCTGGGAGAGGGCAGTGGTATATAATGGATTTTATACCAGTGTGTGTTACATGTACATTACATGATACTTCTCCGCTTCTTTAGGGAATTCCTAGATTGCCTGACAGTGAGCGTTTCCATGTCTGCTCATTGTAGATGCCCAGAGTCACTGGGAAAGGGTCTTCCTGAATGAGCAGAGGTGGAACAAGACAGCAAGAGCTGGGAGCTGAAGGCAGAGAGGTCCTGCTTCTGGTGCTTATGGGCTTCGGTGAGATCTTAGGCCATTCAGCCTCTGGGTACTTTGTGTTTTATTTCTCCAATTTGTTTAGTACTTTTTCTACTGTATGTCCCAAATGCGATACAGTGTGACAAGTTCAAAGCAGTATGTCAATACAAAGTGTCACTTGCATGAATGTTGTAAATGCTAATTTTGGCATTACAAAGTAAATAAAACTAATATTGAGATTGGTCTCCTTAGCAACTTCCTTTTAAAAGAACAATGTAAAGAAGAGCCTAAATTTGTATAACTTTATTTATTGTTTTATATTGAGTTTATTGGTACATTCTAGGTATACAATACAGTTACATTCATTACTGGGATCTTGTACCTTTACATGACAGGTCTTGGTTCTCAATTTTTTCCCCTTATCCCTGCCCTCCCTTTAGCCCCTTCTCCCCTCCCCATTTACAAACACTTTATTTCCATTTTTTCATTTTCTCATTTGTTTTCTTTCCCCTTATTCCCTTTCTCCTACTCTTCCCACTTTCCCTACACCTTTAGCCCTTTTCTTCCTATTTCACATTGTTAATTATCATCAAGAGCTGGGAGCTGAAGGCAGAGAGGTCCTGCTTCTGGTGCTTATGGGCTTTGGTGAGATCTTAGGCCATTCAGCCTCTGGGTACTTTGTGTTTTATTTCTCCAATTTGTTTAATACTTTTTCTACTGTATGTCCCAAATATGATACAGTGTGACAAGTTCAAAGCAATATGTCAATACAAAGTGTCACTTGCATGAATGTTGTAAATGCTAATTTTGGCATTACAAAGTAAATAAAACTAATATTGAGATTGGTCTCCTTAGCAACTTCCTTTTAAAAGAACAATGTAAAGAAGAGCCTAAATTTGTATAACTTATTTTTTTATATTGAGTTTATTGGTACATTCTAGGTATACAATACAGTTACATTCATTACTGGGATCTTGTATCCTTATATGACAGGTCTTGGTTCTCAATTTTTTCACCTTGTCCCTGCCCTCCCTTCAGCCCCTTCTCCCCTCCCCATTTACAAACACTTTATTTCCATTTTTTCATTTTCTCATTTTTTTCTTTCCCCTTATTCCCTTTCCCCTACTCTTCCCACTTTCCCTACACCTTTAGCCCTTTTCTTCCTATTTCACATTGTTAATTTTCCCATTAGGATCTTGTGTGCTGTTATAGTTTTTCACATCAGAGAAACTATTCGGTATTTACATCTGTGTGACTTATTTATTTCACTTAAGAGTATATCCTCAATATGTATCCATTTTCCTATGAATGAGTCTAATTTCTCATTCTCTATGGCTGAGTAGTATTCCATTTTATAGAAAAACCACATCTTGTTTATCCAGTTTCCAACTGATGGGTAATGGGCTGTTTCCAAGTTTTAGCTATTACAAACTGTGCTGCTATAAATATTGGTGCACCTATATCACTGTGATATGATTCTTTTAATTCTTTTGGAAAGATACCCAGCAGAGCTATGGCTGGGTCAAATGGAAGCTCTAGTCCCAGCTCTTTGAGGTATCTCCATATTGATTTCCACAGTGGTTGCACCAGTCTGCACTCCCACCAACAATGGAGAAGGGTTCCTTTCTCCCCACATCCCCACCAACATTTGTTATTGATTGATTTCTTGATAGCAACCATTCTTTGTGGGGTGAGGTGGAATCTCATCTGCATCTCTCGAATGACCAGTGATGTGGAGCATTTAATTTGTATAACTTTATTGCTAAGTTTCCTGTCTACGTAAATAGCAGGAAAATGCTACTTTTGGGAAACTGTTAAGTAGTCTATGATTCTCATGTATATTTTGTTTAGTACAAAATTTTAAAATCTTGAAAATAGAGTGGAAAAATATAAATTAAAATATATCTAGTTGAATTAAAAATTGTCATATTAAATACATAAATTCAAGAACGGTTCAACTTAATGTAATTTGTTACAATGGAAAATATGTGGACTAGAACCTTTCTGGACAAAAAGCATTAAAGTAAGGTTGAGCTAAATGGAGAATCCTAGTAGAAAATTTACTTCTTGGATGTGGACTATCAAAAAATAATATGGTGGTGGGGCCATAAAATAAGAGTGTCTGACAGAGGTATAAATGATATTTCCTGAAACCCAAATTGCATATTAGCTAATTATCAAAGTAAGGATGAAAGGTTTATGAAGAGTATTTCATTTTAATGTTTGCACAGAGAGTGACCATAGTGAACTATAATTCTCTAGCTGCATGTAAGGAATGTAAGGAAGAAGTTTGAACTATGTCCCACCCAAAATACATTAGGATCTTGTTCATCTCTTTATAAAAAGAATCAGTTGAAAAACATTTTGAAACTTGTTTTCATTCCTCAAATTTAGTTTTTCATCAATTTTAGTGTTTCACATTTCCCCCAAACATCCCAAAGAGCTGTTGACGTAGAGGATGTGTGTTTGTGTGTGTCAAAGAACTTGTGGAGGAAAGCTGCCCATAGATTTCTATACTGATGCCAACAGCCAGTTTTGTCAACTAACAGGTTACATTTCATGAAAAACTGCAATTCATCCTTTTTTTACAGCAGCCCAATGGCCTCTGCTCGGTAGTGATCTCAGTGTTTCCAGTGTTGATAACGGGGAAGAGTGCCATAGGACTGAGAGATTGTTTGAGAAGATTGTGAGACAAACTTGAACATTGTTTACTCCAGGGGCTCAGGGTTAGCTCGCTAGATGGGTGTGGCCACATTCCTCTTCACATATGAGGTCAAGTTGAGTTTACAGTATGTACAGTGATGTAACTTACAGCTAAAAAAGGTACTCAAGCTTCTTTTCATATCGCATGCTTATTTGGTTACAGATCAAGTTTTAGGAGGACAAAGCATCAGCAATGGAATGGAAGGCTGGGTGTTGGTTTCTTTGCTTTAGTGTAGCCCTTCAATCTTCAGGTAAAGATGACAAAATTCTGTAACACGTGCACTTGAAGTGTTTCTGAGGTGGCATTTTTGTTTCAAACTGCCCACGAGAGATAAGACCCCTCATTCTACATTGGTTCTGGCTCTTCTGATCACTGAGTTGGCTGGTGGATCAAACTTTCTGTGAAGTCGGCCGGGCTGCCAAGCACTCCTGGTAGTGTAACACACATTGGCAGTATTTGACTTACACCAGAACATATGGCACTCAAGGCAGTGTCTGTGATGAATGCAAACTTGTGGACATCCTTCCCAATGACCATAAAGGACAAGAGTTGCCTTCAGCACTGCACCGATATCTCTTCTTCATTCTTCTCACAAATTACTGTCACAGTGGCATCATCCAGGTTCAAGTTCACTGATGGCCAATCCTCCTTGTTGAGGGAGGTCTATGGCACCGGTCAGTGTGTCCATACCAAGGTGCCATACCCAACTACAGCACTTGGAGCTTCTGATCCAGCTCAGTCTTTGCTTTAGAAAATCTGTTTGCAAGGAAACATCAAGAGTCACATTGGTCCTCTCTTGTAGAGAGCTGAAGGTCAGGGCTTCGATATTTTTAAAAATTCTGCATTATCTTGAGGATTTTTGGCAATAGCCTTTGCTGGTGTGTCACATAGAAATAGATGGCTTTGCAAAATTCTTCTATCTTTGTCTCTTGCTACATAAGTAAAGTCCTGCCCATGTCATGGACCATGACCCAAAGAAGGTGCTCAAGATTGGCTGAGAGTATAGCACCATGCAATCCATAGGTCCACCAGGCTGAGCATGGCATTCTCCAGGATCAGGTACATGTCTCTGGCCACTCCCCAAAAACAAACTGTCTGAGATGTCAGTTTTGCAGTAAGAATGCTAAAATGCAGTTTGTTAGACTTGTCTGTCTTTCAATTATTTGGAATAGTTTGGCATTAATTCTTTTAAAGTTTGGTAAAATTCAATAATGTATCTATCCAGTGCTGGGCTTTTCTTTCTTAGGAGACTTACTTCTGATTCAATCTAATTACTTGTTATTAATATATTTATTTTTTTCTAATTATTCAATTTTGAAAGTCCATATGTGTCCAAACTTATCCATTTCTTCTATGTTTTCCAATTTGTTATATACTTTTTCATATTGATCTTTTGTATATTTGTGGTATTAGTTACAATATCTCCATTTTCATCTCTGATTTTATTTATTTGGTCCTTCTCTGCTTTTTTGGTAAATTTAGGTACACATTATGATCACATTCCATTGGGAATTTGTACCCATACATGATATATCTAGGTTCTTGTTTTTTATCCATTTCTTTCCTTCCTTTCCACCCTCCACCCCTCCCTATTTACAAACACTTTGTTTATGTTTTTTTTCCTTCCTTTCTCATCTTTTCCAATATTTTTTCCTTCCCCCCATCCCTCTCCTCTACTTCCCCTTCCCTTTTGGACCTTTGCTTCCTATTTTACATTATATATGATACATTTTGGTCCTCATTTACTCTTGCAGTTTCTCACATGAGAGAAACTATTTACACATTTGTGTCCTATTTATTTCACTTAAGACTATGGCCTCAATGTGCATCCATTTAACTATAAATGCCTCTAGTTTCCCATTCTTTAGGGCTGAGTAGTACTCCATTTTTTTTTTAAACCACATCTTTATCCAGTCACCAGTTGATGGGCATTTGAGCTGTTTCTAAGATTTAGCTATTACAAACTGTCCTGCATGAACATGGGTAGGCATATATCATTGTGGTATGATGCTTTTAAATCTTTTGGGAAGATATTCAGTAGGGGACTAGCTGGATCAAATGGACCTCTAATCCTAGTTCTTTGAGGAATCTTCACACTGTTTTCCGTAGTGGTTGCACCAGTCCACACTCCTGCTAACAGTGGAGAAGTGTTCTTTTCTCCTGATAGCCCCTCCAGCATTTGTGGTTGGTTGATTTCTTGATAGCAGCCATTCTGTTTTGGAGTGAGGTAGAATCTCTGTGTTCTTTTCATCTGCATCTATAGAGTGATCAGTGATGTTAAATTTTTTTCACATATTTATTTGCTGCTTCTACTTCATCTGAGAAATGTCTGTTCATTTCAGAAGCCCATTTTTGGATTGGGTCTTTAAATTTGGGGGTCTAATCCTTTTTTTTTTTTTGGTAACCAGGGATGGAACTCACGTTCTTGAGCTTGCAAGGCAGTTGAAGGGTGGTGGTCTAAATTTTTTAAGTTCTTTAAATATTCTAGTTAGTAGTCTGAAGAACAGCTGGTGAAAAAATTTTCCCATATTGTAGGTTCACACTGTTGGTGGTTTCTCTTTCTGTGAAGAGGCTTTTTAATAAGATGACATCCCAGTTATTGATTCTTTGTACTAGTTTCCATGTGACTGAGGTTTTGTTCATAAAGTCTTTTCCTACACCAATTGTTCAAAGGTTCTACTTAACCTATTTTCTAGCAGGTTTAGTGTTTCTGTTTTAGTATTTAGATCTTCAATCCATTTCAATTTTAGTTTAGTGCATCATGAAAGGTAGGGGTCTAATTTTAATCTTTGGCAAGTTGAGACCCAATTTTTTCCAGCACCATTTATTAAAGTGGTTATCTTTCCTCCAATGAGGTTGTTTGGCTCCTTTGTCAAAGATGAGGTGGCTGAGTGTGTCTGGAGTTGTTTCTGCACCTTCTAATCTGTTCCACTTGTCCTCATGTCCGTTTCTTTGTCAGTACCATGCTGCTTTTATCACAGTAGCTTTGTAGTATAGTATCACATTGGGGATTGTGATACCCCCAGCTTGTCTTTATTGCCTAAAACTGCTTTTGCTATTCTGGGTCTCTTTTTGTTACAAATTAATTTTTGGATTATTTTCTCTAGTTCTGTGAAATGTGCTTTTGGGATTTCAATCTAGATTGCACTGCATCTATATAGCAGTTTTTGAAGTATGGCCATTTTCACTACATTGGTTTTTCCTACCCAGAACTAGGGGTATCTTTCCATTTTTTTGACATCCTCTTTGATTTCTCTTTTCAGAGTACTATAATTTTCAAAGTAGAGGTCTTTTACTTCTTTTGTTCGGTTGATTCCTAGGTATTTCAATTTTTTGCTATTGTTTCCCCAATTTCTCTCTCAGGCAGTCTGTTGTACATGCCCTAGAAGGCTACTAAATTTTGAGTATTGACTTTGTATCCAGGTATTTTACTAAATCTGGTTATTAAGCTTAAGAGTATTTTGGTGGGCCTTTTGTGGTCTTTTATATAGAGTTTCATGTCTTCCACAAATAATGACAGTTTAACTTCTTTCTTTCCTATCTTTATTCCTTTTATTTCTTTTTCTTATCTAATAGCTGTCACTAATGTTTTCAGAACTACATTAAACAGGAGTGGTGATGGTGGGCATCCTTATCTTGCTCCTAATTTTAGTGTGAAAGGTTTTAGTTTTTACCATTTAGTATGATGTTGACTGTGTTTTTTCATGGGTGGCTTCTATCAGGTTGAGATAAAGACCATCTATTCTAATTTTCTCTGTTTTTGAAAACATGAATGGGTGTTGAATTTTGTTGAATGTGTTTTATGCATCTATTGAGATGATCATGTTGTTTTTGTTCTCTTCTCTCTTGATAGTGCATTACATTAATTGATTTTCATATGTTGAACCATGTGTGTATGATCATCTGGTCTGTATGATCTTGATGATCCTCTGCTTTCTGTTTGCCAGTATCTTATTCAGGATTTTTGCATCTATGTTCATTAGGAAGATTGGCCTGTTGCTCTCTTTTTTAATTGAGCCTTTCTCTGCTTTCATCATCAAGGCAATGCTTGCTTCCAGGAATAAATTTGGGAGTATATTAAAGAGTTTGAGAAATAGTGGCATTAGCTCTTCCCTAAATTTCTTGTGGAATCAGTAGTAAACCATTAGGTCTTGAGTTTTCCTTTGTTGTTAAATTTTAAATTATGTTTTCAACTGATATTGGGTTGTTTAGAATTTTTATACCTTCTTGGTTCAACTTTGGTAATTCATAAGTATCTAGAAATCTGTCAATTTCTTCTGTTTTTCATCTTATTGAAGTACAGTTTCTCAAGGTAGGTATTGATGATCCTGTGGATTTCTGTTGGATCTGTTTTAATCTGACCCTTTCAATTCATAATTGCATGGATTTGCACTCTTTCTTTCCTTTTTTGGGTAAGATTGGCTAAGGGTTGGTCAATCTTATTTATTCTTTCCAAGAACTAACTCTTTTCATTCATTGATTTTTTTTGTATCATTCTCTTAGTCTCCATTGTATTTATTTCTTCTCTGATCTTTATAATTTCCTCTCTTGTACAAGATTTGAATTCATCTTGCTCTTCCTTTTCTAGGAGCTTGAGGTTTAGCATCAGGTTTTTAAATTTGAGTTTGCTTTGTTTTCCCAATATGGACATTCACTGCCATGAATTTACCTTGCAAGACTGCTTTCATTGTATCCCATAAATTCTGGTATGGTGTATTGCCATTATCATTTATTTGTAGAAACAGTCCAATTTCATCTGTGACCCTTTGTTTGTTCAGGAGAGTGTTATTTAACGTCCATGTGTTTGTGTAGTTCTCGTGGATTCTTTTGCTATTAATCTCCAACTTCATTGTGCTATGACCTGACAATAAACAAGGGATAACTTCAATTCCTTTACATTTTCTTAAGCATGTTATATGAGCTAGTAGGTGTTCTATTTCAAAAAATGACCTGTATGTAGCTGAGAAGAGCATGTATTCTGGTTTTGTGGGGTAGAACACTGTGTAGATACCTTTTAAGTCCATTTATTCAAAAGTTTGGTTGAGTTTTAGTATATCATTGTTGATTTTTTTTTTGTCTAGTTGATCTGTTTGTGACAGTGGTGTATTGAGGTCCCCCACTAATATTGTATTAATGTTCATTTGATTTTTCATGTCCATTAATATTTGTTTTATATATACTTGGGTGCACTAGTATTTGGTGCATAAATATTAATGATTGTAACTTCCTCCTCTTGGATTGTTCCCTTTACAAGAATATAGTGGCATTCTTTGTCTCTCAGTTAGTTCTGGTTTAAAGTCAACTTTGTCTGCAAGTAGGATAGCTTCCTCTCCTATTTTCTGTGTTCCTGTCACATGAAGTACAGTTTTCCATCCTTTGACTTTCACTCTATGGATTTACATTTGAATCAATGTGTTTCTTATATATAGCATATTGTTGAATCTTGCTTCTTGATCCATTCTGTCAGTCTGTTTGATTGGTAAGTGATATCATCGATATTGATGTTTGTGGCTGATATGTATTGACTTATTCTTGTCATGATATTTTCCTATTGTTGACTCTTTTATCCATTTTGTCCCCCTTCCATTTAATTTCTTGTCATGTCTGATGGCTTCATTCTGTTGGACTTCATGGAGTCATGAGCTTCATTGTCTTTTTTCAGGATATTGTTTACAATTTTTAGAGCGCTGGTTTGGTATCCATGAAGTTCTTCAGGTGTTCTTTTCTTGAAAGTACCTTATTTCTCCATCAGTTTTGAAAGACAGTTTTGCAGGGTACATCAATCTGGGTTAGAGGTTGTTTTCTTTTAGGGCTTGAAATAATTTACTCCAGGCCTTTATCTCTGTCTCTGTCTCTGTCTCTCTCTCTCTCTTTCTTTCCTTTCCTTTCCATTTCTCTCCCTTCCTTCCTTCCTCCCTCCCTCCCCCTCTCTCCCTTTCTCTCTCCCCTCCCTTCCTTCCTTCCTTCCTTCCTTCCTTCCTTCCTTCCTTCCTTCCTTCTTTTCTTTCTTTCTTTCCTTCTCTTTCTTCATACCAGGGATCAAACTCAGCACCTTGCAGTTGTGAGGCAGATGCAGTGCCACTGGGTTAAATCCCCAGCCCAACTCCAGACTCTTCTTAACTTGAGGGTTTATGTTGAGAAATCTGCTGTGATTCTGACAGACTTTCCTCTGTATGTGATTTGATTCTTTTATCTAACTGCTTTTAACATTTTGTTCTTCTGTTGGGTTTCTGTAATTCTGACCTAGGTGTGGATTTTTTTTTATCATGACTAATCAGAGTCCTATATGCCTCATTTATCTGTATGTCAAATTCTTTTGCCCTGCTTGGGAAGTTTTCTGCCATTACTTCTGTGAACAGTTCTTTTTTAATGTCATTTGCACTATCTCTTACTTTTTCATTGACTCTGATCAGTCTTATGTTATTCTTTGCATCATCTAGTACCTGCTGGATTTTTCTCATGGTCCCTTACTATTTTAAAAAACATCTTTCTATTTCGGGTAACTAACTGTAATTCTATCTATCCTGTCCTCACATTGGTTCATTCTGCTCTATATACTTTCAATGGAATTTTAAAACTCTTGGATAGTTGTTTGAATCTGTTTTATGGATTCCATTTCTTTCCTATGCTGGGCCTTCATGGATTCCATCATGTTCCTGAGCTCCTCTTTTTTTTTTTAAATCTGTGCTCTAGTGTTATTAATCATGTCTTTCATTATGGTTGCCATTTCTGTTGTTAATTGAGAAATTATTATTATTATTTTTTTTGGTACCAGGGATTGAACTCAGGTCCTGGCGCTTACGAGGCAGGTGGAAGAAACACTGAGCTAAATCCCCGGTCCTGAGAAATTATTTCTGATTTCATTTTTTCCAGATCCTCTTTCATTGCCAGTTCAGGGAGTCCACGTGGTTGAGTTTCAGGTTGTTCCATCTCATTGCTCCCTAGCTTTCCCTTTGGTTATCTGGAAATCTGACTAGCATCTTGTCTGGGTGACTTCTCATTTCTATTATTTTGTTGTTGATTTTTTTGGTGTAATTTTTGGGTTGCTGCCTATAAAATGCTTATTGCAAGTATCTTTCTCACTAGTATTTAGAACTCCTAGGAGATGGCTACTTCCTGATCATCTTCCAGCATAGTCTGTAATGGCTATTAAGCAATCTCAGTTCTGGCACACTGGGAAAGACACCTGAATAGAACACTCCCTTCATCTTGGCCAAAGTACAATCAGCATCAACAACAGCATTAAATGCAGCCCAGAAAAAAAGCAAACTGTGGAAGCCATTATTCTGACACCTTTACCACATGAACTAGACCCATGGCCACATATCACAGTTAAGGATCAATGAGAAATATGTTTACAATAAGCAAAGTCACCTCACCATTTACGAAGAAGACTTAGAAGGAGTTGGGGGTGGATAGAGAGATAAAAAAAGAAGAAGAGCTTAGAAATAGGACTAGAGGACACGGAAGGATCACGCAAACCTAGGGAAACTGGTGAAGACAGGAGGAAAAGATAGATGGAAGGAGCAAGTACAAAACACAACAACAGTAACAGGGAAACTAGAAACTATTCTTCAAGCATAAGAACAATTGAGAGAGAGACAAAGGAAAGAAAAAAGGAGAGGAAAAATAGGACAATAATAGGAACAAGAAAGGACAGAAGTGAAGAAGAAGAAGCAAGAAGGGAAAACAGAAAGAAAGAAAGAAGGAAAAAAGAAAAAATGGGGGTGTGCTTCAAAGCATAGCTGTCACTGGCAGACAGCATGGGCAGCAGCCTGCAGATCCAAGTCAGATAATCTAATCTCAGTGAGCCCACCATAGTCCACTGAGTTTCAAGCTGGTTTCTGGCTGCAAGGGCAGAATTGAGCTCCCTGATCTCTTGTGGGTTTGAACTCCGAACAATTCTACTGCAGGTTCAAGCTGCTCTTCCCCTTCAGCAAGTTGGGGTCCCAGCAGGAGGTGCTCATCCCACCAGCTCACCAACTGCTGTAGTCTGTTGGGTCTTCACTACAGTGTTTCTCTTATTTCTCCCCATGGACTTCAACTTTCTGACTTCTGGGATTGAGATCTGGGGCCTTTCCTCAATTAACAGTCTTGCCTATGATTCTTGCTCAGGTCCCTCCTCTGTGATCCTGTCTGCACAGCTCTCTCAGCTGCTGTGGAGCCTTTTGCATGTGTCCGCTGTCCCAGTGTGAGGAAGGCGGAGGAAGGATTCCCCTCCTGTCACCAGCCAAGGCCCCTTGTCTCCTCTCCATATCTAGTCTCAGAGCATAATAGTGTCTCCAGCCCTTTTAAGGCCCTGGGTGGACCTGGGAGCAGAGTTTGGCTGGACCCATTCTCTGCTTCACAACATAGATTCTCTCTATTTGGTGACCAGCTGCCAGCAGTCTACTGTGACTGATCATCTCTTCCCTTCTTTCTCTCAGGGTGGCAAAGTGGCCCTGGGAGGAGGGACCAAAAATAAAAGTGTGTGACCTTGCTGCCCTTTGCTTTGGGTGTATGGGGTTTCTACTTTTCCACTTAAATTCCTTCAGTCTGCTGACCAGCTGCCTACAGTCCCAGGCTTCTGCGTCTGCGTGGCTTTTCCCTTCTGTCTCTCTGGTCCACAGTGTGGCCATCTCATTGTCCCTTGGATTTGTCCTGTGTGGGCTGGAGGTCTGGAGCTGCATTTTACTTCTGCATTTTGTCATTTTCTATTTTAAAATTTTAATTTGTTTTCTGTGTTGATGCTTGTAAATTTATGTTAGCAGCTTTATCATTAATATTGAGGCTTCCCTAGGAAATATCTATTCCTCATATATGTTCCCTAGTTGTAACTGATTCTTGGTCCTTGTGTTGAATCCTCCCCATGTTCCAATTTCCCATTTTTAGAAGTAATAAAAGATCACATTTTGATTGACTCTGCAGTCATAACTTATAGCTAAAGAGTCATTTGAATATTATGATGGACCCATTAAGAAAAATTTGCTTCCCTATTCCTACACCAATAGACTTGACCATTCTGCATGTTGGATTATTTGGCTATTTGGAAAATACTTTTATCTATCCATATAAAGATTATGTAGCATATGACTGATTTTGCCCTCCACCCAACCCCATGAAGATTTGTCTTTTCTTATTTCAGTGCTTCTTAGCATTCCCATTAGGGAAAAAAAAATCCAAGGTGAGAATGTAGATTTGTCTTGTTTTGGTATGATTTAATAGGGGTATTTTATGTATGTATGTATGTATGCATGTATGTTTTGTGGTGCTGGAGATTGAGCTCATGGCCTTTACAAATTAGGTCAAATATTCTACAACTGAGACGCATCACCAGCCCTATGGAGGGATTTAAAAATGTGTAACTTCTCTACTCTTTTGCATAGCTATATTAAGAATTGTCTGTTTTAATGCTTTGACAATGTTTATGTCACAAGCAGCTCTTTTATTTGCAGTTTAGATTTATACAATATAAGCTTTTACTGGATAAAAATAACATTTTTTTTTGTTGCTTTGAAAATAGGATAACAAACAACCTTTTCATACATCCAGGAGAGATGGCAATGGGAAATGTAACTTAGTTGTTTGGGAAAAAGACTCTTCCCAAGTGACTGTCATATATCTGGCAATGTGAATTTAAAGGCTTGATTTTACCTCAAGTATCTCTGGCTTCAGGAGTCCTGATCTTAGGTACAAGGGAACCACATATGTAATTCCATGTTCTTATGCTAGCAACTTACTGTAAAAAACTTTTTAAAATTTTGTCTCCATGCATGTGGCCTCAGAGCTATGTTTAAGGGAATCTGCAATAAATGCAACCTATGAAAGTTTGTATACAAGTAATTTGTGAGGAAAACCTGTTTTGAAAACATTAGTATTATTTCTAATTTTATTTTAATAGAAAAACTCTTTAACAGGGCAATCTTAATAAATACTTGGCAAATATTGGTCCATTTTTTTTTGCATGATTGAAGGAACTTAATTTATGCTTTAGTGTTTGGTGAAAACAGACTGAACATTTAAAAAGTTGATAAAGTTGGACTAATAGCCTTAATACCTGAGAAAGTACTTGCTCATTGTATAAGTGGAGTTATGTGGCTCTCTAATAAAGTAGGCCAATGAATAATGAACTGATGTTTTTTTTTGAAAGGCTGGTTTAATACACAGAACGTATTTACTTAATTTTAAATTTTTAGAGTTTTTGATTGTAATGATGTTGGAGATTGAACCCAGGGCCTCATGCATGCTAGGAAAGTGCTATACCACTGGTCTACTTCCCCAGTCTGAGAACCCATTTTTTTGAAAATCCTAAGAACATTTGATTTTATTAAAGCATGTGTCTTGTAAATTTCTCTTTGGAAACATTTTCAGACTTCTGTGGAATTACATAGTATAATTAAAACTTTCTTTAGAAAATGTACTTCATTGTCTAATATTTTCTTGTATTTGTTCCATTAATTTGAATTATTAAGATGTCAAATTTGGCTATGTATATAAATTTCTTCTAACATAATGTAGCTTTTGTGGGTTTCTAACAAAGACCACTTTTCCACATTGAAATATCAGTGCTTATAAGTGATAAATCTAATTAGTAAATATTATAGAAATAATTAGTGGGTAATAGGCCAAATTAATTTATATAATTAAATAAAAATAATTTCAATTAAATAATGGAGAAGCTTTCTAGTATCAAATTCTATTGGATGGGACTGTGACTCTCCTAGTGTGACGGTGAAAACATAGCCCCTGATACTTAAATAGGAGTTGATGATATATTAAAATACATGACAGGAAAGAAAGACTAGTTGGAGGAGTCCTTGTGTGAATAATCCCCCTGTGTCTTTTCTGTTTGCTCTGTGCAGTTCACTTTTCTCGAAGCAGTCATTCTGCCACTGGAGGTCTCTGTTTGTGCAATTTTAGCAGGAAATATGTGTATCATTATTTGTAAGGAGAACCATTCCCTTGGGAAGATCATTGATATTGAATAAAGGAGGCTAATAATCTACATTTCTGTTTTTTATAACTAGAAAAATGTATGTAGCTTTTGGATGTTATAGTTACAGTGTATTTTAGTTAGGACGAGGTTTATGGCCATTATTTGGATATGCATGAGATTAGATGGCTATCCACACTGCAGAATATATAGGCTGCATTTTCATCAGTATTTTTTTTAACCTAAATGATGATGTACCAACTTTAAGTAGCGAATTAATTTTACCTTTTATTTTGCACATAGAATAAAATTATGTATTTTCCTTTGAACTCAATAAAATGAGGGTTTGTAAAAAGTAGAATATTCATTTACAAGCCACTTTTAAATATGATTGCAGACTAACCAAAATTGGGGTTGAAATTATGTAAGTTTTGCTATGTTGAAAATGTTGCTATTCCTAACGATAAGGCCTCATAACCATAGACTTCAGTGTTGAAGGCCCATAATGCAAATAATACTGAGTGAAAAATTACATTACATGAATTAATGTTTGGTGTATGCAGGTAAGGAAGAGCTAGTTGGCTCTGAAAGAAATTTAAGCAGGTAGAGACTGAGGATTAAACCAAAATTTAAAAAAATATTTGCACAAATAAGGCATATGGAAGCTCAAAGACGAGAGAGCCAATTGCACTTCGTATGATAGAACATTTTTGAAGTTTTTACAATAAGTGTGCATTACTTTAAATCTAAACAGATTTTTAAAATCAAAAGCAGTGAAGAATCAGGGCTCAAAGAGTTTCAATGATATTCTGAAGGTCACAGTAATGTAGCTGCAAGAGTAGAGAGGACTTCTGTCCTGAACAACTGCTTTTACGAACTTCACACTCCTTGCTGATTTGTGGATATTGGCAGAGGCAAGCAACTGCTCATTCATTCATAAAAACACAGGAAAGGAGGCATGGAAGGCAAACTTATTGGAAATCTATTCTTGAAAGGAAACTGCTTTTGTAGGAATTATGTTGGATGATCTCTTGGCTTTTTCAAGTATTCATTTTAATGTGGTTAAAATGAAACAAATATGGATACAAAGGGCAGATTTGAAAGAGAAAAATCATTATCCAGAACGCCATCGGAAGATATACATGGCTGGGAGTATTGAAGAAAGAGAAAGTGCTCTGTTTGTGCTGCTCAGTCTGTAGCAATGGATGTCCATGGGCCAATAACCAATGAGAAAATGGTGGAAAGCAGGTTCTCTGTGGGACCAACTTAGTAAGGTGTCCTGTCCATAAGGAAGATGGCTTGTATAAATGTGTACTGGAGTCTTGTGAAGAGATTTTGAAGGTGAATTCCATTAAACACACAGAAACTACATTAAAATCCTTTCTCTATCCATCTCATAATACCTCATATATTTTTGTTTGGCTGTGACTCCAGTTCCCCATAATCCTTCCTCAGAACTCTCTGGAACTCACTCTCCAAACTCAGTCCACAGCTAGCCTTTCCTTTTCTTTGCATGAAACTCTCTCCGTCTTTCTAGTTTAGTTGATTTTTGTCTACTAAAAGGTTTCCTCATTATTTGCAGCACATCAAAAGGCCAGGGAAGCTTACAATGAAGCCTTCTTGGAAAGGAAACCTCGTTGGAAGGAAGGCTTTCTACAAATGCAATAATCAGAAGTAGATGATGTTCAATGGGCCCAGGGTCAAAGAAATAGCAGCTCAACTGTAGGATTCTTAGCAACCAAGATAGATAATGTTGATCTTTAAGTGCTTCAAAAGATCATAGTGCACTGGTTTCATGTAGTAATTTATATGGAAAACTTATTAAAAATGATTACTACATCTCTCTCTTTTTCTGTTCAGAGTATCCCACTGAAGACATATGTCAGGATCTCCACACAGGGAATTCTTTGGATCACTGCCAGGTAGTGCATGAGAGCAGTGTAAGATATGACGGAGAAAGGGTTCATTCATATAATTTTTTCTTTCATTCAATCAGAAAGTGTTCAATAAGACGATGAGGGGCTGAGGACACCATAGTGAATATGATGCTGGGATCCCTCAGGAAAGTAGGTATCAAACACAAACGTTGTGATGAGAAGAGTGATACCTTATGTATACTGATAACTGTGCTGAATATTGTGTTACAAGCTATAATTTTAGTATCATTTGTTTAATCTTTTCAAGAAACTCATTGATCACCTGTGTTCTACAAATGAAGAAACTGAGTGTTACATAACAACTTATCCAAGGTCACATGTTCAGTACATTTTGGATCCAGGATTGAAAACAAAGTTTACTTAGCTTTGATTGAATTATGTAGCCAAGTCATGCTGTTTCCTAGGAGGAAGAGAGGATATGGTAGTGGGGTAGCATCCTGGAAAGGCATGAGGAGGAAGATTCCATCCCACTGTCCAGAAGCTGGTTTCTCAGAGGCAAGTCTTTGAGGTGGGGTCCCAGAGTGCTCCTCTGAGGACCCAGTGAAAGCTGGAAGATAAACAGGCCCCTTGGCCCATCATGTGGGAAACTAGGTAAGTGCCTGAGTATCAGTATGGAAAGCCAGTCCTGGGAGGGGACTGCCATCTCTGTGTGAAGATGGGGATTTGGTGGGATTCTTAATTGCTCTTTTAAGTGCCATAAAAGGAACATAACCCATAATCAGCTGTGACTTCAAAAGAATCTGAGGTTAGGATGCAACTCACTAGCTAAGTGGCCTTCCGTGGCTCAGTTATTTGCATGTAAGTTAAATAATTTCAGGTTAAAGACAAGTAAGCACAGGGTTGTGCACACTGTATTGCTAATATAAGAGTTGTTTAGTCAAGGGGCAGGCACAGAGCACTCTTGTGTCAGTGCTACTATGGCAGGCTGTTTGGGCTCTTGTTTCCTATGTATGAGAATGGAAGCAAATAGATCCTATTGGACTTCTTGCTGCATATTGAATGTTTTTGGTACACTGAGTGGGACATTAGTAATTTTATTTCTGTTTTATTAGTTCCTATAGCTAATTCTTATGGGGAATTTATGCTAAGCAATTTACCTATGTAGGGTGAAAGGGAACTGACTTTCAACAACTAGGCCACGCACGCCCAGAGGTCCGACTGGAGATTTTATTCAGGGGAGCGGAACAGAGAGAGAGAGAGAGAGAGAGAGAGAGAGAAAGGAGGAAGAAAAGAACAAAGAAAGGAAGGTCCTTTTATTGGTTTTGGGCTGGGCTATTGCTTATTCATGAGGAGTGGGCTACTTTTAACCTATCACAGGCCAGGTTGCCTTTTATGGGTTCAGTCCTGCAAAAACAGGTTTTAACTTCTCTGGACCACTGTGGCCTGGGCAGGGGGACTAAAGATAAGGGCATGAAGTCATTTTAAGAGCCAAGAAGCACCAGGAAAATGCAGCCTGTGACGGCAGCATCAGGTCCCTAACATAGGGTATTTTGTACTTAACACAAATCTTCATAGCAGGCACTCTTAATTAATCCTATTTTATAAATAAGACCATTTAGGTTCCAAGATGTAGGTTTCTTGCTCAAGGGCACACACTAGCAGAGCCTGGAGCTGGGTTCTGAGCCCAGTTGTGTCTCCTAAGTCATAAGGGAGGTATTTTTATGAGGTAACTCATTTCACAGGTAGGGTAGAGTAGTGATCAGAGTTTTTCTTCTGTGCCCTTGTGACTCTCCTGCTGTGAGCTTTGTAAGGTACATGCCCTGGTGGTTGTGGAGGACTAGGACCACACACAGAGGCTTGAGGGGTAGATCACCCCACCAGGGCCTGTGTCTCACAGTGACCCATGGATAATCTTCCAGGTGGGTCTGCATGGCTGAGCACATAACTATTGATGGGGTGGGCAGGGGTGGGGGCATCCTGGGAAAGAGCTGATGGGCTACTTGCAGCCCCAGTGGGTTTTCCCTATGTGTACCATAGTTCATGCTCTGAAGTTTGTCTGAAATTTTAAGCAATGCCTCTGGGCCTCTGGGTTCTAGAGGTGAGATGTTAGGAAAGAATGGATATCCAGGAAGTATCAAGTCTTGGGGAACTCTGAAGCTTTCCATGCAAGGAGAGCATCCAGCCACCCAGGCTCCATTGCTTCCTGGAAAGTTTTCTTTCATTTTCTTTTGGATATTCTATCTGACTGGGATTATCACATTTTGATTTTCTTGGCATAGTTCAGAGCTCAGCCCCATGGAAAATGGAAAGCTAGTAGGAATATTCTTTCCCTTCTCAGGGACTTGGAGTCTCATTACTATATAGTTATAGCTTTCCATGATTTATTTTTTAATGTTGTGGTCACACAGAACTGAAGAACATGTAACACTATCATTTTGCTTTCCTGGGATTTCTTTCAGAACTGTTATTGTTTATAGTTTATAACTCACTCTAGTTCCAGAAAAGTATTTGAAGTAGTTTTCAATATGGAATTAATGAATATAGTAAATTTAGACAAGGAATCCAGGCTCATTCTTAATTAAAAGATAATAGAAGTAGAGATTAGCTGGGGCCAATAGATCATTACATCTGAAATTTAGATTTAGCTTTGGATTTCTTAGAGAACAAGGGAAGAGTGATCTGATGGATTTTACAGGCTTTTTAAACTGACAAAAGGAAGCATACAACTTATTTTTGTGGAGAGATTTTTTTTCTTGGAACAAAATAGTAGTAGAAAAAAATGCATACATTTTTTGAGTTAAATAGATTACTCTTGCCCTTTACACAAAAGTAGGTATTTGTGAATAGATGAATAAACATAAACATGCATAGTGGTACTGGTATGTGTGTACACACTTGATACCTACCTACCTACCTATGTACATATTTTAGAAGGGAGGCTAGTGGCCAATCAAAGACATCCACATTCTATTCTCTGGAGTAGGATAATAAGTTAAGTAAGAGTACAAGTTTATTAGCTTACTAATTAAAGATGTGAATCACCTCACTTTAGAATGGGAGATTATTCTGGATTATCTAGGTGGTCAGAATGTAGACACAAGATTTCTTAAGAGAATTATTTAGAAATGGTCAGGGTGATGTAAGAGAGTCAGGGAAGCAGGACAGGCTCTAGACACTGGAAAAAGAAAGGAAGCGGTTTCTCTCCTAAAGTCTTCAGAGAAGTGGCACACCTTGACTGATACCTAGATTTTAGCACCAAGAAAGATAGATCAAACTTTTGACCCACAGAACTGTAAGATAGTAAATATGTGTTAAGTTACTAAATTTATGATGATTTGCTACAAATTTCTTTCAGAACTGTTATTGTTTATAGTTTATAACTTACTCTGGTTCCAGAAAAGTATTTGAAGTAGTTTTCAATATGGAATTAATGAATATAGTAAATTTAGACAAGGAATCCAGGCTCATTCTTAATTAAAAGATAATAGAAGTAGAGATTAGCTGGGACCAATAGATCATTACATCTGAAATTTAGATTTAGCTTTGGATTTCTTAGAGAACAAGGGAAGAGTGATCTGATGGAATTTACAGGCTTTTTAAACTGACAAAAGGAAGCATACAACTTATTTTTGTGGAGAGATTTTTTTTCTTGGAACAAAATAGTAGTAGAAAAAATGCATACATTTTTTGAGTTAAATAGATTACTCTTGCCCTTTACACAAAAGTAGGTATTTGTGAACAGATGAATAAACATAAACATGCATAGTGGTACTGGTATGTGTGTACACACTTGATACCTACCTACCTACCTATGTACATATTTTAGAAGGGAGGCTAGTGGCCAATCAAAGACATCCACATTCTATTCTCTGGAGTAGGATAATAAGTTAAGTAAGAGTACAAGTTTATTAGCTTACTAATTAAAGATGTGAATCACCTCACTTTAGAATGGGAGATTATTCTGGATTATCTAGGTGGTCAGAATGTAGACACAAGATTTCTTAAGAGAATTATTTAGAAATGGTCAGGGTGATGTAAGAGAGTCAGGGAAGCAGGACAGGCTCTAGACACTGGAAAAAGAAAGGAAGCGGTTTCTCTCCTAAAGTCTTCAGAGAAGTGGCACACCTTGACTGATACCTAGATTTTAGCACCAAGAAAGATAGATCAAACTTTTGACCCACAGAACTGTAAGATAGTAAATATGTGTTAAGTTACTAAATTTATGATGATTTGCTACATCAGGAATAGAAGCTATTACACACACACACACACACACACACACACACAAATAAATGAAGTATGACAGAAAAAGAATAGAAAGAACAAAAAGACAAAAATGTCAGTGAAGAAATTTCCATAGGGAATTAAGTTAATGCAGTTAATGCAGTTTGATTGCAGAGAAACAATTTAGTTCTCAAATATGAGTACAATTATTCAATTATGCATAATTATACAAAAATACAACTTAGTACCTCATAGATACTTAACAAAGTTGTAAAATTTAGAGCATATCCAAATGAGAATCCTTTATTCCCTCCTCCAAGCATATTGCTATCAATAATGAGCTGGAGACAACTTCTGCCAGGACCTGAGCAGGACTGGTGACAATCTTCATTAAGCAATGCTATGTCTGTGGGTTGAATGCTGGGAGTATTTAACCCCTGCCATGCTGAAGATCAGCTGCTGGCTTGCTGTGGCTAATTAACTTGGAGCTGCACACGCCTGCCCATGCTGTGTATTGTGTCAACAAAGGCACACCCTGAAGGAGGCCTTCTATTTCTATTTGTATTTTTTATTTTCAAAGTAATATTTTTCTCTTATCTTTAAACATTTAAAACTTTATCTTTTCTTTTCTCAAATTTTTTCCTTTTAAAATATTCTCTTTAATCTCCTTTTCTTTCTTTCTTTCTCTCTCTCTCCCACCTTGATCTTCATTTCTCTTCCCTTTTGTTCCTGTTCCAGTCCCAATTCAAATTTATTTTCTTTCTTTATCTTTTCTTTTCTTCTTCCTTCTCTCAATTGCCAGTAGTTTTCAAAGGAAGTGAATGCAGTCTCTAGCTTCCCTATTGCTGTTAGTTTGTTCTGTTCTTGTGTATATTTTGTTCTGTCATCTTCAATAGCTTCCTAGAGTTTGTGTGATCTTCCTGTGTCCTCTGACCTCACTTCTATCCTAATCTTTCTCAATCCCATCTGTCTATCCCTCCCTCCTGAACTCCTTCTAAATCCACATTCTGAAGGGTAAATTGCTATATTAAAGAGTTTATTCACTATAAACGTATTTGGGGCTGTTCCTTGATTTTGATTTAATTCACATACTTAAAGGTGATAGATTAATCACTACCACAAATTGCCATTTTCTAAGCTGTGCTGGATGATAGTGTGTGGCTGATTGTATCATTTGGGCCAAGGTATTATGATTGATCAGTTGTCCTTCCTGGTATAATCAAAATGAGATTGCCTCAGAGTCATTAGAGACTCAAAACCTAAAGACCAGCTATATTGGGAAGATCAAAGTATTAACCAAGGATAGTACCAACAACAAAAATAGAAATGAGAAGACCTTTAAAAAAGGCACAAACACAGACTTCCACCTCACCAAAGGTAAACTTTTGGGGAAATGAGATGGAAAAGTCTGAGAGTCAACCATCTGGACCTCCTGAACCAATAGCAAAAAGAGTAACAAAACAGATCAATCAGGCTCTAGAAAAATTCAAAGCAGAAATAATTTCCCAGATAACCACAGAGATGGTGAGAAGAATGAAAGACATGATTAGAGACTCTAGAACAGAAAGAGATAAAAATAAATAAATAAATGAGCTCAGGACCATGATGGAAACCATGAATGCCCAGCATAGGAAAGAAATGGAAACCCTGAATACCCAACATAGGAAAGAAATGAAATCCATGAATCAGGTTCAAACAGATATCCAGGAGATAAAAAAACTCTATTGAAAGCATTTGCAGCTTAATGAGCAAATGCGAAGATAGAATTTCAGATAAAGAAGATAGGATTGTGGTCAGTGAAAATGAAAAGAGAGATCTCTTAAAAACAGTAAGGGACCATGAGAAAGTGATCAAACAACTCTTAGATGACGCAAAGAAGAATAATGTAAGACTGATAGGAATCCATGAAGTAGCAGGAGGAATTACAAATGACATAAAAACCTCTTTACAGAATTAATGACAGAAAACTTCCCAAACAGAGGGAAATAACTTGACATACAGATAAGGAGGCATATAGGACTCCAACTAGCCATGATAAAAAACTACCCCTATACATATAATAATCAAGATCTCAGAAATCTAAGGGAATAACAAAATACTACAAGCAGTTAGAGAAAAGAAACAAATCACATGCAAAGGAAAGCCCATCAGAATCATAGAAGGATTTTCAACACAATCCCTCAAGTCAAGGGAAGCATGGAATGAGATATTTCAAGTCCTAAAAGAAAACAACCTCCAACTTGACTGATGTGTCCTGCAAAACTATCTTTCAAAACTGATGGGGAAATAAGATACTTCTACAACAAAGAACACCTGAGAAATTCCATGAACACCAAATGGGCACTCCAAACATTTCTAAATAATATTCTGGAAAAAGAAAATGAAGGCCACAACTCCGTAAGAGTGAAATATTTCAGGCAAATATACCAGGCAAGTCAAGAAATTAAAGGGAGAGAGGGAAAAATAAAAAATAAAAGAACCAACAACAGGAAAATAACATGACAATGAAAAGTCAATACATAACAGTTATAACCATCAATGTTAATGACCTCAATTCAACAATCAAAAGAAAGAGGCTGGCAGAATGGATTAAGAAGGAAAATTCAACAATATGCTGTATACAAGAAGCACACTTAATCCAGAAAGAAATTCATAGACTGAGAATAAAAGAATGGAAAACAATTCTCCATGCAACAGGAGTGTGGACAAAAGTGGGGTAACTCTCTTATTTGCAGACAAAGTAAATTCCAAACCAAAACTAATAAGAGAGGCAAAGAAGGCCACTACATATTATGGAAGGAAATTGGCAAGTGACACACAGAGAGGCAGCAGACTGGAAGTAAAATGAAAAAGTTTATTCCATCTATGGGGATCGATGACACCTAATGGCAGTGCCCTCATCAATTCCCCCCATTTGTTTACAACTCCTTCTTTTATAGGGTTTTACAGCTTTGATTTCATTCAGTTGGTTACATTTGCATTTTCACAAGTCACACTGCTGATACCCAAAGCATGGTGGCAAGGCAGTTGAATTTCAACCAGGATGCAGTTCTTTGTTAGGGGAGTTTACCTTTAAGATTTATTCAGTTGCCTATTCTAGCCAAGGGGAAGGGAGTGTGTTTGGTCAACAAAGCTAACAATGTTTTTTTTACCTTACAAAACTTTTGGGGGAGACTAGTTGCCTCCCCTGCTGGTTAATTCCAAACTAAGTAGAGTGAAGGGCAGAAGTTATCTTACATTGTGTCATTTCTTAAGTTTTCATTATTAAACCTTTCCCTATCACGTCCTTGTGAAGGGAACATTAAATGAGGAAGAAATGACAATCATAAATATATATGCACCAAATACTAATGCCCTCAACTATACAAAACAAATATTAATGGGTATGAAAAAGGAAATAAGCACTAATACAATTCTACTGGGGGACATCAACACTCTACTGACACAAATAGACAGATCATCTAGACAAACATTCAGTAAGGAACTAATAGAGCTGAACCAAGTCTTAGAACAAATGGATTTAGTATATGTTTATAGTATTCCAACCCACAAAATCAGAATATACACTCTTTTTGGTTGCACTTGGGTCATTCTTCAAAGTAGACCACATGGTAGCTCATAGAACATGCTTAAGTAAATGCAAAGGAATTGAAGTTATCCCCTGTATATTATCAGACCTTAGTGCAATTAAACTGGAGATCAATAGCATAAGAAACTGCAAGAACTTCACGAACACATGAATATTGAATAACACCCTGCTAAACAACCATTGGGTCACAGAGGAAATTAAAGAAGAAATTGGACAGTTTCTACCATTAAATGATAATGCCAATACAACATACAGGAAGTTATGGGATACAATGAAAGCAGTTCTATGAGAGAAATTCATAGCAGTAAATGCCCATACTAAGAAAACAGAGTGAGCTCAAATAAACAACCTAATACTTAACCTTAAGCTTCTAGAAAAAGAAGAGCAAGAGAAACTGAAAGCTCATACAAAGGAGGAAATTATAAAAATCAGAGCAGAAATCAATGCAATGGAGACTAAGAGATAATACAAAAAAATCAATGAATCAAAGAGTTGGTTTTTTGTAAGAATAAGTAAAATCAATAAACTCTTAGCCAACCTTATCAAAAAAATGAAAGAAAAGTCTCAAATTCATGCAATTAGGAATGAAAAAGGTAAAGTCACAACAGATCCAGCCAGAAATCCAGAAGATCATCAAAGCCTACTTCAAAAAACTGTACTCTAGTAAAATGGAAAATACAGAAGAAATGGATAGATTCCTAGATACATGTGAACTTCCAAAATTGAGCGAATAAGATATAAAAAGTCTAAACACCCCAATTACACTCAGTGAAATTGAAAACATAATTAAAGCATTACCAACAAAAAAAAGCCCAAGTGCTGATGGCTTCACTGCTGAATTCTACAAGACATTTAGAAAAGAACTATCACCGCATTGAGGCCATACTCTTAAGTGAAATAAATAGGACACACGTGTGTAAATATCAAATAGTTTCTCTGGTGTGAGAAACTGAAAGTGTAAAAAAGGACTAAAAGGTATAATATATGTGAAATAGGATGAAAAGATTCAAAGGGGAAGTGGGAGAGGTAGGGGAAAAGAAAGAAGGGAATGGAATTAATATGAGAAAATGGAAACAAAATCTTTGCAGATAGGGAGGGAGGGGTTAGATGGAGGGTAAGGGAATGGGGAAAAAATAAGAAACAAAATGGATTATGTAAAGGTGCAAATTCCCAATGATGAATGTCATTATATTGTATACCTTAAATGTACCAATAAAATTGATTCAAAAAGTAGAATGAAGAAAGAGGACTAAGCTCTGATATCATGTACCCTACCACTCAAATATGATAGCTATTGAAGAGTATCCTCGACACCATTATCTTCTGACTTTTCACCAGCCAGGGACCAGCAATGCTCCCACTTGGGCCGTAATGACACGAAGATATGAAGCTATTGTGTTTCCTCTATCCATTCTTTTACCATAAAATTTCATTTTATTGTCACCATAGAGGAAGCCAGGACATTTGCTGCTATCACAAACTTTCTCTGGGATTGGGTTTTCCACTAAGGAAATGGTAATTTGGATGCACAGATATGTCCTCACTTTAAAAATTATACTAAAAGCATGTTTTCCACTTTCCCACAGCCACATTTTTATGTCACATGCAGAATCTTCCTATCTGCTTCTTTCACTAGCTTCACATTTCTTTCCCAGTCATTTCCCTCACACTAGCCACAGTGTCACCAGTATTAGTGATGTCTTCTAGTCAGTTCAGCTTACGTTTGTTAACATGAAAGCCCCTTCAGCTGATGCTGTGGGTAATAGGGACAAACTGAAATATTTGGCTCCCTCACGTGATAGAAAAATGCATCTGCATTGTGTGGTTTGGTAGCTAGCTATCAAACATAACCCTGTCCTTTGGAAAACTAGAATTTTTGTTTTTTTATTTTTCCTCATTTTTCTTTTCCTTAAACTATTTTTATTTCCACTATTTAGATCAAAATTTATAAAATTTTTACTTAATTACTTTTTTCTTTCTTGCAGCTCATGACAATTATTCTCAATAGGACAAAAATAATATCACCTATATTTATTCACCACTTCTCATATGGCAGAGAATTCATGAACATATTTGAAAACTTTACCATTGGAAATCTAATTTGTATACATTTGCCCATTACGAAATGCCAAAATCTTGAGAGATCAATCAAGAATTAAAACTTTATATGAATCTTCAGAGTATATGCTTTAGTATCTTTTATGAAAATACTTCCTGGAAACCAATTGTTTTATTAACTCTTTCCACAAAATCCTGGGCTTCTATTTCTAGCTTTTGTAGAAGTTTGCTGTTTCTGCAAGAAAGTAGGTCTGACACATACTCAGTACCCAGAACCTGTGAATAGCTGGTTCAAATGGGACTTCCTGTCCTTGTTCTTTGAGGTCTATTCATACTGCTTTGCACCAGTGTACATTCCCAGCAGCATAAAGGAGTTTGGATGAAGTTATCCATTAAATACTGAAAGGAATTCTTTGTGAAGGGAGTAACAGATGATCAACAAAACCTTTTAAGAGAAACTTTCTTTAAGCAGGCATACTTTGAATCTCTTTTTTGCAGTCATTCTGGTAGGGAAATATTAGACTTAGGGCTTTTTCTCAGGAAGTAACCTAACCCGTTTTGAGTCCTGTGACATCAAGTGACACTAATGGGAAATGCGACTGGTCACTTACACTGGTTAGACTGTGTTTGGGGGTAGCTCTCTTCCTTACTATTCTAGTATAAAAGAGAGAGGGAAAAAAACTAGAGTTATTGAAACAGAATTTGAATGTGGGCAGGTTGCTTGCCTGTTTCTTTCTGAGTCTTGTGATACAGAGAAAATAGTGCTATGGAGGCCCGATAGGCCACCCTACTGACAAGTAGAAGTTTCTACTGGAATTTACAGTGTAGTGAGCAGAGTAGCAAGAATGTAACCCTGGAGTCAGCCCTTTCTCTGGAATATGGTATGAACTCAATAAATAACTGGTGACTGGATGGACAACATGTTTTCACTGAGATACCTTGTGCTGTAGTAAATGGTTGGGGAAAGATTTGAGGGGTTTTAACCTTAACCAAACCATTATCTTTCAGAGATACAATTTACAGTGGTCTACCTAGTAAATCCATAACATATTTATGGGCATAAATCTATAAACCTAGATGTATGGCCAGTCAGGAACTCTTGGAGATATCATCAAATTCCAGGCATTGTCAAGCTGTAACTTAACTTAACATTTAATTTACTTCAGGATGACCATGACAGATTCTAATTCAATTCAGGACCCCTTGACATTCTCTAAATGCCGTGAGGGGAAGTACAGCCGATTTTAACTTTTGAAATCATTTGTCTGATATTCTTGAGACATTAGTGATTAACCAAGTTCAGGCTGAGAAGCTGTGGTCTGTATTTACTGGACCCTTGAGTACCTGGCAATGTGACAGATTCTGTGGGGCCAGGAAAACTATTACATGGCTCTGCTCTCGGTAGCTTCCAGTCTGGAGGAAGAAACAAGCAGGACAACAAATAATATAGTGTATGTATTTCATTCATTATAGTCCTCTAGGACGCTCAATTCTAGGGATTCCGGGGTAAATCTGGACAACTGGTCTGTGAATCCTTATGGGAATGAATTAGTATTTACTGTGTATTTCTGGTAGCTAGTATAGATCCTGGCATAAGGTAAAGGCTCAATATGTGATTGTTCGTTGAATGGATGAAGAAAGGAATGATAGGTGACAAGCTCAGTAAAATAAGCCCATAGTAAAGAAAGTAACATGTAGAAAGAAAACCACAGATCAACTCTTAGTGAGAATGTGATTGCCCAACACAATTTTGTCATAAAATAAAACAGATGAACAAACAAACACTTTAGTTATTCACCAACAAAAAGAAGTATTCATAAGTGTATATGTAGTTTCATAAAAAAGAAAATTTAAATTTCTTTCTGTTCAATAATGCAAATATACTTAATTTATTTGATCTGTGCAATATTGGAGTATATTTACTTTGAGGAAGTTACTATTTTATAGGAAGCATGATGTTAATAGGAGAAAATGTTCTTAACAGAACACATTGTTTCTTTGTTTAATGAGTAGATTTTACAACAAGCAACTAGACCTTAAAAATTAATTATTTCTTAATTACTCATTGCAGATGGTAGCAATCATTTTCCACAGAAGCCAAACATGTGAATCACTTGCTGTTGAGCACAGGTTGCTTTCCCTGTCAAAGGTGGAGCTACAAATATTTTTAAAAGGCAATAGTTTTTGGAGACTAACTGACTGTTGGCTGTGAGACAGTCTTTTATAAGTGTTTGGATCCTGTGAAAAGTGGGGATGTGTCCATTGATTTGCTTTACAAATAATGCCTGTGAAGTTTAAAGGTTATAGATCCAAATTCTTCTTCCTGAGGCTTTGGGATTTTCAGACATGTTAGTGATACAGGCTATTTTCCTGAAAAAGTTCTTCAAGTCTGGAATGGAAAGATTGGATTTTTATCAGATGCTTTCAGAAAAACCATCCACCAGGAAAATATTCTGGCCCTTCTCTGTGCTGCTTTCAGGCTTCCTCACTTCCCAATACCCTGGGAGTAACTGTTTACGGCACATTGACTAGACTTATCTGCTCAGAAGCCACTGCTGCCAGAAAAGCTAGTTTTACTGTTAAAGGCGGAGAGCACACTGGTGTGCACTAAAGAAGGGCTTTAAAGATAGAAATTACAAGTTTCTGCCTAGAACTAAGAGACAAGGACTGATGCGCTCTACCATATAACAAATGATAACAGCGGCAAAGTTCAAGATTGTGAGATATTAATCAGAAATCATCAAATAATCCATTACCAAAAAAGACCATTACTGGAAAAATGAGACAATGATTTATTTTTTAAGAGACAACTAAAAGCAATGCAAGAGAAAACAAAGTGTCCAAAAGATTTTTTACGTAAATTTGGTTGGGTATCTTGAAAACTGGGAATGCCTCTGCTCACATCCTCACTTCTCAGATAAGGCCTGTGAAGTTAAATGCCATAAAAAACAGGAGTTCAGCAAAAAGTAATTACTGCTGTATTAATAGCTACAATCACCTGAAACTCTGTGAGTGAGCTTCCACTTGTAAGCAAGAGATGACTTTAGAGTGTAAATCCTAAGGGGGTACATCCTTGGTTCTGTAATTCATTTATTTGTTTCCTTGGGGATTCACACATCCAAGTTACTTATGATGGGTGCTCTGTGTCAGGTAATAGCCCTAAGTCCCGGAGAAGTAGCTACAAATAAGCAGACAAGATTACATTCATTTTCCTGTTATTTTTACATCATAAGTAAACTAAAGGCATATATAACATGTAAACATGTTTATATACTGAGAAGCCCCCTGAAGAAAAAGTAGTAAATGGGATAGAAGTGATGGGTGGTCGGGTTTGACACCAGATTTCAAGACATGTTGGTGGTCAGGGGTTCGGAGTGCAGGAAGGAGAGAAGCTAGGGCAGCCAGGAGACACTCAATACAGAATGGAGAACACTGAAGCGGGCCAGGATTGCCAATGGGCAGCGGAAGTGTTAGTGGGAAATCAAAAGTTGGTGTTGGATACATTAAGTTGGAAATATCTATGGTTCAAGTGGATTTACTCAGTTGCCAGTTGTAGCTTGGAGCCTTGGGAAAAGTCAAGTTTCCAAGTCTAAATTTACAGAAGTCTATTAATGCTATTTGAGGCTACAGGATTGGATAAGGTAATTTAGACAGCAATAATGAATGTAAATGGTGAAATCTGCAGATTGAGGTGAGGGTCACTCCAACACTTAGGATCAAGTAGAGAAGGAGCAACTATGAATAGAAACTGGGAAGGCTACTGCAAGTGTTGTGGGAAGAGGATCAAAACCATCTGTTGTCCCAAAAGCCACACAGCTAAAGAAATGACAAGCAGCTATTCGTCACAAGTGCTGCCAAGACAAAGAACAATCCTGAGAAGAGCCTTAAATTTGTCTAACAGAAAGATAAAGTAATGTACTTTAGACTGGAAAAAACCAAAACAAGACAAAGAATGAGGACAAGGAATATGAATATTATCTTTGGCCTCCATGTCTCCAATGCAACTTGCCTTGGGAACATTATCTATCATGATGTAAATCTTGCAAAGAAGTGTTTACCTCAGAATCCCAAAAAAAGCTTTGTTTTGTGACACAAGAGACAGTTATATTTCATCCTCAGAGACTATAGTCCAATACCTTTTGATATAACTTAAGGATCATTCTTAATCTCTCAACCCTTCTCACAGGCAGGTGTGCACATGATTTGCTATAAATCATATCGATAGCTGTCAGATCTGTCCATGGTCAATGTCTGCTGTTAATGCCCCTTTAGCTTGTATCAGCCCTTTCCCAGACTATGGCAACTACTTTTGTGTTAGTTAATTGCAGATGCAGCAGCCATTGAGATCAGAGACAATGCTCAAGAGACTTGGAGAAGTCCCATTGAAGTGTATGTGGGAAAGGAGCAGAAGAGGTAGAGGAGCTTCAGACCCTGGAGCAAAAGCAAGGAGGGCAGAAAGCTCTTAGTCCATGGGGCATTCCAAGAAACTTGTGACTAGTATAGTGAAATCCTATCTCAAACCAAAAAATGTAAAAAGGGTTAGGATGTAGCCCAGTGTGAAGACCCTGAGTTCAATCCCAGTACCAGTGAGGAAGAAGAAACGACAGTCATTCTTAGCCCCTAGACCATGAGAAATAGGAAAACAGGTAGTTGGCAGTTTACTGACTTCTGACTTAATCTATCATTCAGAGTTCAGCTTCAAGAAGTAGAAGAGATTTGAAGAAAGGGATAACCTAGGAAATAGCTCTAAGTTCTACACTGGCTCGCAGAATGTACCCAGGACAACATGCCAGAATCAAGCCACTGAGGACAGAGACATCCTGGTCTTTGTCTCTAGTATTTTTCTCTTTAGCCTCTGGGAAATTTGTTGGCTTCAGGAATGGACTTTACCATCTTACCTCTGATGGGAGTCTCAGAAGCCACTACCAGAACTTGTGGATTTCAAAGCCACACAGCATCTGTTCATCAGCTCCACTAATTATGTCTCGAGTGTTTTTTCCTTTTTCTTCATTTAGTGTAGTTTTGCATTTAAGTGCAATGCATGTGTCTCAGGTTGGCAGCCAAACCCAAAACAGTAGCATAAGGGGCCTGAGAAACAGAGCTTTGCGTGCTCCAGGCTCTGAGAATGTGGAGAACTAGTCAGGAGAAGAGCAGGTCTGACACAGATCCTGTGTACCATGTCCGCCTCTACCTTCTCTTAGTTTCCTCACTCCTTGGGCTGGGACTGCAGGTGAAACTGTGACTTGTGTCTCCAAAATATGGGTCAGATGTGTATGAATATAAATATTTTCCTTCTCATTTGGATCCTAATCAGTCCTTTCTCTTTTATTATTATTGTTATTGCTGCTGTTGTTTAGGAGATAGGGCCTTTTTACCTCTTTGTTTTGTTTACTGCAGTTGGCAATTCCCTAATTTTGTTATTTTAAAAATTTCATCCTGTGACTCCAGCCTTTCCACTGAGATTGTTTGAGTGTATTATTTCTTCTCAATCTAGTGCAAACACAGCATAGGGACAAGTCATTCATGTTAGATGTTAAATGTTAGATGAAGTCAAGCAAAACCATTTACACGACAAATTGAAATGAAACAAGGTTGTTATGCATGGTTTATGCTTGGCATAGTTCATTCTTTAATGACAGCCATTCATAAAGACACTGGGAGAATTTGGACTAAGTTTGAAGTTACTCACTTTCTCAGAATACCTCAATGCATGCAGTCTTTGAGTAATTTTTTTCATAAATGGTCTTTTTATCCTTGTTATAGCCCTTACCCTTCATTCCATTCTCTTTCCAGTCCCTCCTTACCTTACTTTTGCAATTATTCCCTTTCTGTGCAGCACCTTTAATCTCTCTCTATTTCTTGCTATCTTCCTGTCCCCTGAAATCACAGAGTTTTTCCTAAAATTGTATAGAGCTTTCAATTCTGTATCTCTTGAATTACCCATTATTTTTTAATTTCTTTACAAAAGAATTGTGCATAGTTATTGCCTTTTATTTTTACATTTTCTTCCTTATCCTCCTGCAACCTTGCTTCAATTCTGGAAAATCAGTTAAAAATTCTCCCTCAAGGGTACAATTGATCTGTTAATAAATAATCATTGGCTTTTTCTCAGGTTTCTTTCCTTATCATTTTTTAGCATTTGAAGCTGTTAATACCCCTACTTCTAAAAAAAAAAAATACCCCTACTCCTGTTATCTGTTATCTCCCCTTGACCTTCCTGATGCTATAGTGTCTTAGTTCCTCCTAACGTGTAACTAAGAATAGTTTTTATTCTTTCCCTCTTTGTCAGCTTTGAGAACTTGTTCCATTCCATTCATATTTCCATTTATAAATGACTATATGCTTTGCCTGTGCACATGTTTCAGACTCTATTCACAGGCAAGAAAAATGCTCGTCTCTTTTATTTTTTTTGAGACAATTTATTTCTATGTAGTTCATGTATATAGTTCAGGACGGCCTTGAACTCACTATGTAGCCCAGACTGGTCTTGAACTCATGGCAATCCTCCTGCCTTAGCCTCCAAAGTACTGGGATTACAGGCATGGACCACCACATCTGGCTCAAATCCTTTTCTTTTCTTTTTTTTCTGGTGTTTTGAGACAGGGTCTCACTATGTCATCGAGACTGATCTGGAACTCACTATGTAGCCCAGGCTGGTCTCAACTCACAGTGATCCTCCTGCCTCAGCCTCCCAAGTGCTGAGATTACAGGTGTGCACCACCATGCTCTGCTCAAATCCTTTTTTTGAACCTGATTCCCTCACAAGTTTTTATCTTATTTCTCTCACTGCTGACATTTCCACAATTCTTGAAAGTTTAGTGAATCTGTAATCTCTTCACTATTTTTCAACTTAAACCCTCACCTGTGATTTTCATAAATTCTGCTCTTTACTCCGTGAAGTCTTGTTCTTTTTTGGTCTCCATGACTTGCCACACACTGGTCATTTCATTTGCTTTTTATGGCTCCTTTGTTCCATCTTTTACTTTCTATCCCTAAAAGTAGCTATTTTCTAAATTTAAGGGGTCCTTTTACTGCTCTTCAACCCTGGTGTTCTCATTTACACTTTTAGTTATGATTCATGAGTGACTCCTATCCACCACCTCCGGCTCTTTCTAAACTATCCGTTATAGTTGTCCGGACAGGCACAGTTTGGGTGCTGGAAAATGGGTGAGGCTTGGAGCTGTGTGGAGCAGCAAGGCACCTGGGAGTTCTCTTAAGGTAAGACCTTCAAGGAAGGTTGAGCTAATCTGGGAACACCTCAGATAAATATTGTTTATGTTAAGAGTGGGCATATGAAGAGACTGTACAAAAGACTGTATAAAGAGACTTTACAAAATACAAGGAAGCAAAAACAAACAACTGTTAAGAACCAGCCGTGGTATGTATAGATTGGTGGGGGCCAGGCTGCAGGCCCCACAGACCCAAAGGCAGTATGACTTGCTTTAGGAATAGGGAAAAATGCAGAAGGCTGCATGTTTCCTGGCTGTGTGGAGAAAGCTCATAATCACAGCCCTCCTAAGGCAAGATAGTATCTGGTGAGGACAAGGCAAAAAAAAAAAAAAAAAAAAAAAAAAGCAGGAATCAAGGTGTGCAGAGGACTTAATCCTCATGAACTGGTTCCCTTTGTGAGGATTAACTTGTTTCTTATGCGTTGTTGCCTCATTGTTACTGAAGCTGTTATTCCAGAAAAAGTACACTACCCCTCCCTCTGTGCTTCTTGTTGGCTAGGAAAAGTGGGTCAACTATGGAGATCATGAGTCTGTCCACTACCGGCAGGCTCCTCCTGATCCCTTGGAATCTTGAACACTGTCTCTGTTGTTCTTTATACTCCTACAGGCATCCAAGGGTCTAATCAGCTTCTAACAAGCAACAAAACTAGCGGGGAAAGACGGGGAGGAGTGAGCAAAGGGTAGATAAATCAAGAGACTGATATAGAGTGGAAAGGAAAATTTCAAACATGTAATGTACACCCAGAATCATTCCCGCAGATAGTTTTGGGAATCTGTGGGTTGTCTCAGACAGCAGATGGCACACAGTTGTGTCAGATTCACCTCAATATAGAGATCATGGTCAAATCCAGAACACTCTCTGAACCCTCACATTTGCTTGCTTTTTTCCCTCCACATAGATAATATTCTGGCAAACAATGCTTCTGTTTTTTGTTAGAACCACTGTCATCTTATTATCAAAACCATCTAGAACCTTCGGTCTTTATTTGACCTCTCTCTCTATTCCTATTTTTTATCAGCCTGTAGACACCATCAACTCTTTATAGCATTTCTTGTATTTGTTTTCTAATATCTCTTTCCTCCCACTTCTATTTTTTTTTTCCTGGTTGCATGTCGATTTTCTAATTGATCAATTGACGTGTACTGTCTGGGTTCAAGCATTTGAAAAACAATGGCAAGATTATATAAGACAACAGCTTGCTCTTATAGCATAAAAAAGATATGAGGAGTACTGCTGGGCTGTTAGGGGGGCTTAGAAAGGTGTGTTTTCTTGGTTGCCCCTTAGTGAGACGCTTTGCTGTTCGTGGACCAACATGTTCAGGATCACAATTTGTATTGTCATTCTTCATCGCATAATAGATTCTATTGCTTCAGCTTCAAAGTTCTACACAACATGATCTGTTATAGTTTGTATCTAGATGTCCTTCAAAGCCTCATGCAGTAACAGCGGGGAGCTCTGAAGGTGGCTGGATTAGGGCATTTGAATGTGGATTAAGGGTGTGATGTTGGGATGAAAGGCGTGGATAATGGATCCCTCCCATTGGCAGGGGTGGCACCAACCAATAGGCTTACAGACTGTATGGACTATAGAAGGAAGAGAGGGAAGACAGCTTGTTGCTTTTGCAGCCTCCTGCGTTCCACACCATGAACTGTTGTTTCACCTCTGTGATGTCCCTCTGCCCCCCTGCCTTGGAGCCAGTGGAGTGTGGACTGAAACCTCCAAACTTTGAGCCAAAATAAATATTTCCTCTTTAGCTTTGAGTGTTGGGTATTTTGCTTCAGCAATGAGAAAAGTAACTAAAACAGATTTTGGTCCCAGCAGTGGAGCCGTTGCTGTGACATTACCTGGGCACGTGGTTGAGGAGCCTTTGGAACTGGCTTTTGGGAAGTGTTTGGGAAGGTTTGCAACTGCCAGCTGAATAAGCAGCCCTGAAATACTGTAAATTTGATGGGAGATTCTGGTCGGAGCTCAGGAGACCGGAATGCTGATAGAAATGCTGCTGCTAAAGACCAGGCTCAGGATATTTCTGCAGGGAAGGAGGACTGCATTGGCTTTTGGGTTCCAGGCCGCCATGGGTGTTATATTTGGCAGAATATTTGTGTGCCCTTGTCCAGAGGTTTTGTCTGTGCCTGAGATTAAGTGCAGTGGGATAATCTGGTAGAAAAAATTTTCAAGGCAGTCTAATGTTGAGGCAGTGATATGGCTACTGTTAGGGACTTTTAGCAGACCAATGTTCGGAATCAAAGCAAAGAGCCCAGAAGAATGATTTAAAATGTTTGACCCAGCCATCCCCCTGCTGGGTATCTTTCCTAAAGAATTAAAAGAATCATATCACAGTGATATATGCAGACCTATGTTTATAGTGGCACAGTTTTTAATAGCTAAAACTTGGAAACAGCCCATTTGCCCATCCGTTGGAAACTGGATAAAGAAGATGTGGTTTTTCTATAAAATGGAATATTACTCAGCCATAAAGAATGAGAAATTAGATTCATTCATAGGAAAATGGATACATATTGAGGATATACTCCTAAGTGAAATAAATAAGGCACATATGTGTAAATACCGAATAGTTTCTCTGGTGTGAATAAACTGTAAGAGTCCATAAGATCCTAATGAGATAACTGACACTGTGAAATGGGAAGAAAAGGGCTAAAGGTGTAGGGAAAGTGGGAAGGGTAGGGAAAAGGTAATAAGGGAAAAGAAAAAAATGTGAGAAAATGAAAAAAAATGGAAATAAAGTGTTTGTAAATGGGGAGGGGAGGAGGGAGTGAAGGGAGGGCAGGGACAAGGGGAAAAAATGAGAACCAAGACCTGGCATATAAAGGTACAAGATCACAATAATGAATGTAACTGTACTGTATACCCAGAATGTACCAATAAAACTAAAAAAAAAAAACAAAAAGTTTGAGCTTGGCCAGAAAGGAAGCTCCAGTAAAGCTGTGAACTACAAAGATACAGCAGAGAGATTATATTTGCTAAGAAGGAACAGGAGAATGGAAAATACGGCCTGAGGGCATCAGAAGAATGAACAGGACTCCTTCCTTTGCAGCCTGAGAGTTGCAAGGGTGAAAGACTTTGCTTTAAGGAGAGAGCCCTGAAGCACCAAGTTCCAGAACTGTGACAGCCTAAGGAACTTGTTCCTCAGGATTGGGTTCATAGCACCCAGCAATCTGGGCACTGGACCCTTACAGTCAAGGGAGAAGGAAGTGTAGCTATTGCTAGAGCCAGAAGCAGACTTTGATGTCATCTATATGGTGCTGGTTTCGGGTGTACACAGAATCTAAGAGTTGTGAGATGGAGAAGTCTTCCACCCAGATTTCAGAAGAAAGCCTGGGAGGACAGGAAATGTGCACCTGAGAGGGGATTTTGTGAAGCCAAAGGTACAGAGGAGCCACCGAAGGTTGGAGAAGCCAGGAGCATGGATTGCTTGAGGAAAGCTGCAAGGAGTGAGCAAAACTGGCCCAAGATAGAAGCTGTGAGAGCTACAACCATCTTCAGTGCCTTAGAGGTGGAGCCACCCAAGCCCTTTGGAATTCACATCTTGTTACAAATTGCCCTGGATGCTGGACATGGAACTTCAGGACTCAATGTTTGCCCTGCTGGATTTTACACTTGCTTTGGTTCCATTCCTTTGTATTCTCCTAGTTGTACTTTTTGGAAGGGTAATGTTCATCTTGTGCCACTGTGTGTTGTAAGTGTTTAACATTCTTTTCATTTGTACAGAGGCTTGCAGCTAAGAGTTTGCCTTAAATCTCAGAGGCTTTGGACTTGGACTTCTCAGCAATTCTGAAAAATGTTAGAAATCTGGCAACTCCTAGAGATGAGCTAAATGCCTTTTGCATAAATGGTTGCACGTGGGTCTTTTAGGAGGTTGGCGTGGAGTGTTATAATTTGTATCTAGATGTTCCCCCAAAGGCTCATGCAGTCATAGTTGGGGAATTTTGAAGGTGGCTGGATTAGGTTGTGTGAATATGGATTAAGAATGTGATGCTGGGATTAAGGGGGTGGATAATAGAAGCCTCACCTTGGTACAGGTGGCACCAATCAATGGGCATATGGCTTGGATGGAATGTAAAGGAGAGAGGGAGGCAGCCTACTGCTTGCTGCCTTTGTTGACCCCTGCCTTCCACACCACGAGCTATTGTTTCTCCTCTGCAGTTCCTCTCTGTTCTCCTGCAATTCTTCTCTGTCGTGCCACCCTCCCTGGAGCCAATGGACTGTGGACTGAAACCTCTACAAACTGGGAGGCAAAATAGACCTTTCCTCTTTAATTATGGGTGTTGGGTATTTTACCTCAGCAATGAGCAAAGCAACTAAGACATGATCTAGATCTAATATTCCAACAAGCGACCACAAATCCTTTTTGGAACAAAGTAAGATATAAGTAAAGGAAGAGATGACTTATCAACAATTTTTTTTTTACAAAGCACTCTTTACTGTTGCAAGAAACTTTCTTCTATTTTTATAACTTTTAAAAAACAAATTTTAAACAGATACATTAAAAAACAAAATTATTTGTATTTACAGGATATTATGTGATGTTTTTATTCTTGTGCACATTGCACAATGTTTAAATCGAGGTAAACATAACTGTTTCATCGAACACTGATCACCTCTTTGGGATGAAGATATTCCAAACAAATTCTTCATGCTATATTGATTCACTTCTTTTTTGTACCAGGGATTGAACTTGGGTTCTTGCACTCGTGCGGCAGGTGGCAGAACCACTGTGCATGACATATTGAAATGTACAGTATATTATCATTATTCAGAGTCACCCTGTAGGGCAATAGCATCCCTGAACTTCTTACTTTTACGTAACTATAGTTTAGTATCCATCTATAAACCTTTTTCTCATCTCTCCTTCCACTGTTCCATTATTCTCTTGTTACCCTCTGGTAACCATCACTCAACTCGCAACTTGATTAATATTCTACATGTGTGGGATCTTCCTGCCACTGTCTTTCTGTGCATGATTGTTTCACTGAACACAATGGTCCGCTGCTGTTGCAAATAACAAGATTACATGATTTTATGGTTGAACAGTATGCCATCGTGATGCTGTACCTCATTTTCTTTATCCATCTGTAAGTGCCAGGACAGCTGTTTCCTTTCCTTGGTATTGTGAGTAGTGATGCAGTGAACATAGGAATGTAAATGTCACTTTAACATACTGGTTCCATTTCCTTTGGACCTGTATCCAGTTGTGGGACTGCTGAGTTATGTGGTAGTTCTTCCTCTGTTGATTTTTTAAAATGAACCTATAGCATTCTCCATAGAAATTTTAACCTTGTATCAGATGTACAGTTTGCAAATATTTTTTCTCCTTCTGTACGTTTTCTCACCACTCTGTTGATCTTCTTTTGGTGTTTAGAAACTTTTTAGTTTAAAGTAATAATATTTGTATATATATTTTTCCTTTTGTTTCCTGTACGGGAATCTTGCCCATCCCCCCATTTGTGCTTATTCCAATGCCCTGAAGTGATTTCCCCTGTGTTTTATTAGTTTCATGTGTTATATTTCAGTATTTCATTGATTTTGAGTTGGTTTTTATAACTGGAGAGAGATAAGGGGTCAAGCACCTTTCCTCCGCCACACCTCCACCATGCTATTCCTACCTTGGAGCCAGCCAACCATGGACTGACACTTCTGAAAGCATGTGCCAAAGAAACCCTTTCCGATTTAAGTTATGCACTCTGGGGTATTTTGTACCAGTGACAAAAAGTTTATGAATTCAGTTGCTACACTTCTTTCTTTGTCATTTTGCCCTCTGCAATGCCCACCTTCTTTATGCCTTTAAGGATGAGATCCAAATTCACCTCCTTCAAGATATTTCTGTCCGAGCCCACCATCTTAATATAACACACATTTTTACATTCATTATAACCTGTGCCCCTTTATCTCTGTTTTCTCTCACTCCCCAAGTTTCAATGGGACCCTTTTCTCTATCTCTAGGGCTTAAGGGCCATTGGGAGTTTTTACTTTATTTTATGCAGATGGTAAGAGCTTTGAGAGTTAGTGCTATATTATTCATCTTCCACTGGAACATTTTACCTTACATTACTCGTGCCAGTGTTGAGTCATCTCAAAACAGAAGGTCAGCAGAGCACTAGGGCTTCATTCATGGTTTTGTTTCCCTCCCCTGCATTATTCTGGAGATTTCTCCTCAAAGATGCCCTCATTACAGGTCTCAGACTTACTTAATCAATCCCATGGCTGCCACACATCTGCACAAGAATCATATTAAAAATGTCACTAGACCTATACTGTTGAAAGGAGTTATACACAAACATCCCTTGGCTATACTGAGGTTCAATTATCTAAAACAAACTAAAGAAATTAGCTTAATCAGAGCACACCATAGAGAAATTGCAATATTGTTTAATGATAGATACAGATGTAAGCTTATGAAACCGTCAAATGGCACTTACTAGTGGAAGCACAGTTGTACACACTAACTGTGATTGAGGGAGGGTCACAGCAGGCTCATGAATTTCAGAATTGCACAATATAAAATACGGTTGCAAAGTACAGAGCACTCTACACTCGGTACACTTAGCCCCGAACATCTTATCTATCATTCCAGCCTTCTAAGCCATTCCAGTTTGGGCCAAGCACATTCCTGAATTAATTTTTGTGGAATTATAATGACAATCTAGAATCCAGATGTCTTTGGGAATCTTGGACTTGGTAAGCTTTTCTAATTTCCATGAGGATGATAGATTTATAGAAAATTCTTTTTTTCCTCTTGTCATCAAGGTTTTCTTACCTAACAATATCGCATATTTTTCATAATATCTATATAATCAAATCGGTGATATATTTTTATACATTTTTGCTCTTATAATGCCTAATTTACCATATTACACTTAAAAGTGTCACTTTAAAAATGTGTACTTTCTAAGTTTCAGGTACTGTGGTAAATTCTGGAAATACAGACTGTGACTTGCCTTCCTCTTGGAAGAATTTGTCCTGTGAGCCAGTCATCCTGGGGAGCCACGAAGGTGCGTTTCTTGGTCCTCCTTTTAGACGGAGTCTCTTCCTACAGAGAACTCTCAAGTTTCCCCCACGCATCTCTCGGCCAGTGACTGAGCATGGTGTAGACACCCAGTCTCACTGTTTTTACTCACAGGACTACTCCCACGGTCAGCTTTGTGCTGAGTTTCCTAAGGACCCCACTGAGACTTTGTGCTGCCCTGAAACTTCAAGCTCTTCCCAGTCCATTTTATTGCCTTCCCCTTTTCGGAGGCGTCAGACCTGCAATTGTGTTTCCTTCCTTACTCTTGCCACTCCGTTCTTTATGTTTCGCACACTTCACCCTCGATCAATTTCTTGTACTCTAATTGGCATCTGTTTGTCAGACTACCTGAGGTGAAGATGGGCAATGTCCAAATTAGAGATGTTAAGATTTGATGTTGAGATTTAATCGTAAGCCTATAGCGCTGCGGAAAAGTGACAAAATTATTTTTAAAATGTGGCAACAGTTATACAGTGGTACCTTGGTTCATGAACTTATTTCATTCCACTGTTCTGATTGTGGACTGAATTGGTTCTGAACTGAAACAAATTTCCCCCTAAGATTCATTGTGAATAAGATTAATCTGTTCTGAATTTGAATTTCATTTTTTTTCAGCTTTAATTGAGTTTATTGGTACATTTTAGGGATACAGTACAGTTACAACAGTTATACAGTGGTACCTTGGTTCATGAACTTATTTCATTCCACTGTTCTGATTGTGGACTGAATTGGTTCTGAACTGAAACAAATTTCCCCCTAAGATTCATTGTGAATAAGATTAATCTGTTCTGAATTTGAATTTCATTTTTTTTCAGCTTTAATTGAGTTTATTGGTACATTTTAGGGATACAGTACAGTTACATTCATTGTTGGGATCTTGTACCTCTACGTGACAAGTCTTGGTTCTCATTTTTCCCCGTACCTCTGCCCTCCCTTCACCCCCTCCTCCCCTCCCCATCTACAAACTAATCTGTTCTGAATCATATGTATTTTTAAACTACAAAAGTATGGACCAAAGTACCATATAATACAGTACGAATAGAGAGAACAGAATCTTGCTTGAGGCAACTTTGGGCATGGAGGACAGGAAGGTGGGTGGGGAGAGGTATTGTTTGGAGAGAGAGCTCCTCTCAATAAGGACACCTGAAAGTTCTCCTCAGGGTTTCCTCTCTTCTTTGTTCCTCAGCTGCAGGGTCAATTTTGATGAAAAATCTGTCCTACATCAAATGTTTTTTCCTGTACTGCCCAATGCTCAGGAAATGAAAGACCATGTTATCATTCATTAGACAGTTCCTTGCAATTATATTGGGGTGGGGCTGGGGAAGAGTTGCTGGGCGAAGGTATTCTGTTGGGGAAATGATACTCAGTGTTCCTATCATCCTCCAAGCCTGGAGGGTGTGCTGGGCACTGTCCATCAGAAGGAGGCACCTTTCAGGGAGTTGGTTGTCAAGAAGATATTTCTTTTCTCTTTTTTTTTTAAAAGAAGATATTTCTTAATGGTGGGTGCTTGAGGTCAAGCTGCCATTCTCTGAACAACTCCCATGTGACTCAGGCTTTCACATCACTCCTTTACATGACAGACAGTCTGGTCTTAATTTGCATTCTGTTCCTTGAATGCAGCAGGCATCTGGGAATGGTGCACCAGTAGTGATGTGATTCTCTTGTGGAATTTATCAAACCACCGTCTACTGGCTTAAATTCATCACTTTCTCCATTTATAGTGGGATTTTCTTGCATTGAGAAATTTCCTGGCTTTTTCACGGATCATAACTTCACTAATGCTATCATCTGCCAGCTGTTTCTCACTCAACCACACTGACAAAAGCTTCTTCACCTCTTCTAGCACTTCAGTCCTCTGCCTGGTTAATATTGTTACTCTTGTTGCCATATCAGTTCCTTTGAAGGCATCTTTATTCTTCAAAATAGTTGAGCTTGTTGACTTTGCCATCTTGTACTCCAAGTCCAGACTAGTCACATGAATACCATGATCGTGCTTTTCTATCATTTCTTTCTTCAATGAAATGGTTGTTTTTCTTGTGACCATTGTGTATTTTTTTATCTTCATTATTGCTTTGCACAATCTTGTCACCTTCATCAGTGCTATGCACATTCTGTATGTTTTTTTTTTTTTTTTTTTTTTTG
>NW_022900939.1:34341778-34376892 GCF_012274545.1 Fukomys damarensis
GATCGTGCTTTTCTATCATTTCTTTCTTCAATGAAATGGTTGTTTTTCTTGTGACCATTGTGTATTTTTTTATCTTCATTATTGCTTTGCACAATCTTGTCACCTTCATCAGTGCTATGCACATTCTGTATGTTTTTTTTTTTTTTTTTTGCGACAGGTTCTTGTATTATTAGTTCAGGCTGGCCTTGAACTCACTATGTAGCCCAGGCTGGGCTTAAACTTACAGTAATTCTCTTGCTTCAGCTTCCCAAGTGGTGGGATTACAGGCTTGGATCACCATGCCTGGCTACCACTCTGCACTTTCTTGTCACTTTCATTACCTCTCGGTATACTCTGTAGATTCTTTTTACCACCCTGCTTGCTCTGGACTTTCTTTGGAGCCATGCTGGAGTGAATATTACCGTACAGTACTATATGTGCTAAAAAGCACACAAAAAGCTTCAAAGCAAGTGTGCAGGAGTCTGTCTGTGATCAAGATCTAGACGAGAGGAAGCCATGGCTATGTGTCAGGGGAAGATGGCCACATTCATGCTCATGCAGGGAAGATGAATATGATCACATTAATTCCCCAATGCAGAGTTCAAGAACAGAAGCAAAATTTTGACAAATGAACTGAATTGTCTATGAACCAAGGTATTATTGTTGCTTGGAGTGTGTGCAAATCATCATGAGAAACTTCTTGCATAAGAGACTTGAATAACATTTTCCTTATGTTTTCTCTCTTTACTACAATCCCTGTCATTATCAGAGATCATTTCCTATTATAAGTACTTGTTTCTCTCTCAAAGAGATCACACGCTAATGGAATAAAAAACATACAAGGACATTTTATCTTTATGAACTGAAGGATCTTTTATAATGTTCAGTAGTGCCAAAAATGCTTGTTGAGGAATGGATGAGACTCTGGAAAACAGCACAGAGAATAAATCAATAGTTAGGGTTTGGAAGAAGGAGCAGATATTTTGAAGGTGAACAAGCAAAAGGATGGGAAGTTGATAGAAGGATCATTATCTAAAATTGCGCTAAGGACAGAGGTACAAAGAGGTATTCAAGAAAGGCGAAAGTCACTTGGATAGACTAGAGTCTAGTGTGCTTAGGGTGTTGAGGAATGAAAGATAGTGGTGAAAAGAAAATTAATCGGCAGCACAGGTTCTTGCCGAAAATTTGTACTTAAAAATCATGTATCACTTCTCAAAATATGTTTTTGGAAGAAGTGTATGTGTGTAGTAAGATGAGATGAGGCGACTGAATGCCTATATTTCATTTTTCATCAAAATAGAAGAAAATCATGAAGGAAAAATTATTTGTGACCATGCATGTTTCAATTTTCTATGAAAAGATCAAGAGCAAAATCAGTCCATTTGTTTATGATATTATAGAACTCTAAATACATTCTCCAGTCTCATCACCTCAGAGCTATTTTTGACTACTTATTATAGGCCAAATCTTTCAGGGTTTTCCTCTGGAATAATTCAGGAGTCACCCTTTCCGTCCCTATTCACAGTAGGCACTGTCAGCTTCCAAATAAGTCTCAACATCAAGTATCTACATTTCCAATTCAGACATCTTTTTTTTTTTTTCCTCTCATTGGGTTTATTGGTACATTTTAGGTATACAGCGCAGTTACATTCATCCTTGGGATTCTGTACCTTTACATGACAGGTCTTGGTTCTCATTTTTTCACCTTAGACATTGATTTTACTCACAATTTTAAGAAAAAAAATCTCACAAGAACGAGTTTTATCCCATTGTTTCCTTAGAAACATATGGTGGTTTTCTGTTCTTTATAACATCTACAAGTCCTGAACCTGGTCTTCAAGACGTGTCAGCCTCCCTTCGATGTATTTCCAGCATAGCCAAGGGGCTCCCTCTTTTGTTTTCTATATAATTTGTTACTTTTATCCTTCTTAGATTTTTCTCTTAGGTGGAAAATTCTTTCATCCTACCCATAGATTTCCTTTTTATGCATTCACTTTTATCCCGAGTACACTCAGGTATGTGTGTATATGTCTAAGTATGTGCTTATAGAGACACACAAGCACATTACACATAAAACATAAAAGTATGTGTGAGGATAAAACATATTTCAGTCATTCTTATTACACTTGCATACATTTAATATTCCTCTTGTTTGATAATATAAAAGCTTTTTAAGTCTTTTTGAGCATATCTGGTACTTTTAGCACATTTTTGGTATTCTGCAATTTCTCAATGAATAAATGATAATGTATATTTAGCCTTGATTTCCTGTAAGTTTTTTACTTCTGGTCATTTACTGTAAGGATCGAAGCATTTTTATTGACACATGACTCTCAAAGACACCTTAACTGGAGGTGAAAGGATGACTAGTGGCACAGGGAAGAGGGGTGACAACACACTCCAGGGGTCCTGCTACAATTAAAGGAAGACGTGTAGCTTGAAGATATTTTCTCTGGATTATGATTTGCTTCCTCAGGACTGTATCTCTTTTAGGCACCTTACCAAAGCTACTAATCATCAAATTATCATGCACTAGAGAGCTCTATAACTGGATTTATTTTGAGATACAACTTCATTATGATTAATCATTATAACAATTTTAAACATAGTTAATGAGTTAGATCCAGTCAGTGAAAGTAAGTAAGTAAATATCAGAGGAGAGAAATGTTTCTGCTTTGCTTTTTATTTACTACAGAACTGACAGCTATTATTGAATAATTAGATTCAGGAAGTACCATATCAACAACCAGCAAATATTATCAAGCCACTGTTCGGAGATGAGGGAATCTTGGCTTCTCTGAGATCTGCCACTGTCTAGGTAGATGTGGCCACATTGCGTCAACTGCAACAGGAGACTAACCTGCCTTACATACTTATGGTTTGAATACTTATTATAGAGAAATAGTAAGCATATAAGACTTTGCTTTGGCCTTCAGGACAGTAGAAAAATGGTACTGTGCTTTAAAATTGTTATCTATAAAAATTTGCCAAATTTACAAAGAATACATTGTCAACAACTTCTCAATGGAGAATCTCTCTCTCTCTCTCTCTCTCTCTTTAAAAAAGCTAGAAATTTACAATATCAGTTGTATTATAAAACACAAGATATAGGGCGGGGGATTTAGCTCAGTGGTGCCACCGCCTGCCTCACAAGCATGAGGTCCTGAGTTCAGTCCTTGGTACCACCACCACCACCACCACTGACCCACAAACAACAACAACAACAACAACAACAACAACAACAACAACAAACAACAACAACAACAACAACAACAACAACAAGATATAGCTCCATTTGTAACCATGAGCCTCATCCTCAGTCACCACCTGCCTGGCCTATGTGACACTCAGCCAGGAGGACCCCAGGACCACATGTCTCATCCCCAGCCAATTCACCACTATTCCTGGGGTCTCCCCCACACAGGGCAACAGAGGTGACAAACCATTAGACCAACCTGATCAAAGAAGAGAGCAACACCCGGAGAATGTTGCTTCAGGACTGAATTGTTACTCTATCACAGAGCCCAGTTGAGATAAAGCCTTGGGAAGTAGGGTTGGAGAGGGTGAGAGCTAAAAAGGTACTTCCTAGGAGGCTTGGGAGCAGACCAGAAAGATCACAGGGCCTGCATTCTGTTGTAGGAGGCCAGGTTGGGAGGACATAAATCATCAGAGGGGATGGAGGAGGAGGAGGAAGGAGGAAGGCATATTTAGTCTAGCGGTATATTGTCTGGGCTCTGGCTCTGCCGTCTACATCCTGCAGAACTTAGTGGTCTGAAGTAGTGTAGGCCAGTATTTGAGTGTCCTAATTGTCTTCACTAAAACCATAGTCCTCTTTGTTCTGATTGAGGGTTGTTCATGAGCAGTTGCTGAAGTTTGTTAATATTCAGTTGGCATTTGATGCCATTGTTGCTGAATTTACTACTATAACCAAGGTAACATAGTAGTGGCAAACAATTGATTTTTTCCTCTATGCCAATATCTGGATTGCCTTAGGGTCATAAACAATAAAAAGTAGATATACATACACAGAAGGTCATGGGAAAGCAAGGCCAAATAAGATGCCTAACATCTTCCAATTCTCCTAAGGTGGATCAAGGGGCCACAAATGGAGAGGAAAGCAAATATCAGGTACCAGAACTCCACAAAAGGTTTGCAGAAGAGACAAAGAAAGTAAACAAGTTCAAAGAGGAAGTGAACCAAAAGCTCACAGAATTACCACTCAAAATGCCCAATGTAGATTTGGGCTAAATAAATATAAAATCGGAAGAGTTGACCAAAGTAATTGCAAGCATGAGCGACATATTGACCCAAGATCTAGAATCTTTGAAATGATACCAGACAGATATTTGAAATAAAAAACTATAGAATTCATAAATTATTGAAATAAGCAATGTGAAGACAGAGTGTCTGAAACTGAGGACAAAATGATAAGTTATGAAAAAGTACTCAAAGAAGCCACAAAAGAACAAGAAAAGATCATACAGAAGCTATGAGGTAACAATAAAAAGGCAAATCTGAGGCTAGTTGGAGTTTGAGAAAAGCTTGATAATAACACAGATAGAATTACTAATATGTTAACATAGCAGGAAATTTCCCAAATATGAGAAAAGAGTTAAACATACAAGTAAGCAAGTCCTCCAGATCACTGAAAACTTATGATGAAAAAAGAAACTCACCAAGACATATCCATATTAAATTGCCAGATATCCAACAGAAAAGAGAATTTTAAAAGCAGTCAGAGAAAAACAGCATAATCACATATAAAGTCAAACCAATAAAAATTACAGCACAGTTCTCAGCACAAACCCTAAAAGCCAAAAGAACTTGGAATGAATTATTTCAAGCCCTAAAAGCAAACAACTTCCAACCCAGCTTAACATACCCAGCAAAGCTTTTTATTTTCAAAATAGTTGGAGAAATAAGGGCATTTCATGAAAAAGAGCAGCTCAAGAAATATATAAACACTAATCCAGCACTCCATAAAATACTGAAGAATATCCTAGACAGAAGTGACAAAACCAGTAGGTCTAAAAACCCAGATTAAGTGAATGTACCAAAAGCTCTTGCTTGAACTTGTCACTAATGCAGAAAAAGGCAATGAAAGCAGCTGTGGATATTTTCCCTGCCACAGTTACTTCAGAGGCTCTTCTTGAGGACAATTGCATGAAACCAGAATATGCTCTCACAATACAGTTTGTGTTGTCTTACAACAAATTTACCTATTCCTAAAAAAAAAAAAAATGAAAACAAAGGTCAATGGATAAACAATAACAAAAAAGACCAGGAAAAGCAAAGCAAAGGAGTCACCAATAGAGAAACAGTAAAATGATAAGAAATAATGAACTTATCTCAAGCATACCTCTCAGCATGAATGGCCTCACTTCTCTAATTAAAAGGTACTGATTTGCAGACAGTCAAAAAACAATCTAATAATATGTTGAATTCAAGAAACTCATGTAATCCAAAATGGTATTCATATACTAAAATAATGAAGGATGGGAAACAATATTTCATGCACTAGCACCATGGAAACGAACAGATGTAAGCATGGTCAACTCTCAAGCATGATAAATTCCAAGCTAAAACTGGTTAGAAGAGACAAAAAAAGGGTTATTACACACTAGGTAAGGAAAAAATCCAAAAAGAAAAGCTAATGCTTACATTTATGCACCAAGTACTGGAACATCTATCTTCTTAAAACAAACATTGCTTGCTGAACTTACAAGATCAAATGTATTCTAGCACAGTCATAATGGGTGATTTTAACATCCCACTTTAACAAAGAGATAGATGAGCTAAACAAAAATCAGTAAAGAAATATCAGAGCTGAAACACATCCTTTAATATATGTGCTTAATAGATAGCTACAGAGTATTTGACCCTACTACAACAGAGTATATACATTCTTTTCTGCAGCACATGGTACCTTTTTCAAAATAGATCACATAGTAGTCCACAAAGCTTTCTTAAATAAATTTAAAAGAATTGAAATCACCCCATGTGTACTATACAAGTATTATTCAATGTAAGTGGAAATCAAGGACAGATGAAATCATGGAAAATATAGAAGCACCTAGAAAATGATTAACACTTGTAAACAACCAACAGGTCACAGAAAAAGTCAAGAAAGAAATTAAAAACTGTTGGAAATCAACAATTCCTGAACCCCTGGTACACTATGAAAGCAGCCCTAAGATGGAATTTTATTGAAATCAGTGCTCATATTAGGAAAACAGAGCAACAGCAAATAAATAATCCTATGAGGAATCATAAGATACTTGATAGATAACAACACTCCAAGCCTAAATAGAAGTAAATTGTAAAGATTAGAGTGGAAATCAATGAAATTGAGACTAAAAACATGCATTGAAAAGATCAACAAATTGAAGAGTTGGTTCTTTGAAAGAATAAACAAACCAGATAAACCCTTAGCCAGATTTACCAAGCAAAGAGAAAATATTCACATCAATGCAATTAGAATAGAACAAGTTGAAATCACAACAAAGTCAAAATTTAGAGGATAGTAGGTTCTATGAAGAATTGTTTCAAAAAATTGAGAAATTTTGATGAAATAGACTCGTATACTCATACAAATTATCAAAGCTCACCCAAGAAGACACAAAAAATGCTGAACAACACAATAGCATGCAATAAAATTGAAAAAGCAGCACAACTTCTATCAATTAAACAAGCCCAGTATGTGATCAATTCACTGCTGCACTCTACAAAAACTTTAAGGATATTATATCACTTATATTCCTCAAGCTCACTGTGGAAGTTGAAAGGTATGAAGTGCTTTTAAATTTATTTATGGAAGCCTGCATCACTCTTATTCCAAAAGCAGATAGGCCGGGGATTTAGCTCAGTGGTGCTGCCACCTGCCTTGCAAGTGCAAGGTCCTGAGTTTGATTCCTGATACCAAAACAAACAAACAGACACAGATAAACTCCCAGTTTAAAAGAAAACCATATGCCAAATTTATTAATGAACGTAGATGCAAAAATCCTCAATAAGATAGTGAATAGAATGCAACAAATCAGAAAGGCCATACATCATGACCAAGTAAGTTTCATCCCAGAGATGCAAGTATGGTTCAACATGTGCAAATCAATAAATGTAGTACATCACATACATAGAACCAAAGTAAAAAAAATCTCATGATCATGTCAATAGCAGAAAAGGCTTTTTGGTAAAAGCACCCCTTCATGATATGAACCCTGAAAAAATAGGTGTAGAAGGACAACACTTGAATTTGACAAAAGCTATTTATGTAAAAACAATGTCCAGCCTCATAGTTAATGGGGGAAAACTAAAAGTATTCCCTTTAAAATCAGGACCAAGACAAACTCACTATGATCACTTTTATTCAACACAGTACTCAAAGCATTTGCCAGAGCAATCAGGCAAGAAAAAGAAATGAGAGGGATACATATAGGAAAGGGTGAACTCAAATTACCCATATTTGCAGATGACATAATACTTTCATAGAAATCCCAAAGAATTCCAAACCAACATCAGCAATATAGCAGGATAAAAAACCAACGTAAAACATCAGTAGCATTTGTGTACACTAATAAACCTGATGAAGAGGAAACTATAAAAGTAATATCATTCACAATAGCATCAAGAAAAAAATTAAACACTCAGGAATTAACCAAGGAAATGAAGACCTCTACAAAGAAAACTACAGTACTCTGAAAAAGGAGATTGAAGATAATCAGACAATGGAAAGCTGTCCCCTGCTCTTGGATAGGCTGGACCAATATTGTCAAAATGTCCACACTCCCAAAATTGTTATGCAGATTCAAAACCGTTTCAACGCGTACTTCACAGGTCTAGAGGAAAAAAATATGCTAAAATTCATATGCAACCAGAAGAGACCCAGAATAGCAAAAGCAACGTTGGGCAATAAAAGCAAAGGAGGAAGCATCACAATGCCTGGTTTCAAGTTATTCTACAAAGCAACAGCGATAAAAATGGAATGGTGCCGGCACAAAATAGACATGTGGATGCCGGAAAGGACAGAGGATACAGAAACATCCCCAGATACATTCAGCTATTACACCTTTTACAAAGGGGCCAAAAACATATGTTGGAGGAAAGCTAGCCTATTCAACACATGATACTGGGAATACTAGCATGTGTCTGCAAAAGATTGAAATTAGACTTATACCTCTCACCATGTACTAAACTAAAATAAAAATGATCAAAGATGCCAACATCAAAATAGAAACATTGAACTTACTACAAGGTAAAATGGGTAAAACACTTCAAAGCACAGATGTAGGAAAGGACTTCCTAAACAGAACTTTAATTGCACAAGAAATAACAACAAAAATCAATAAATGGAGTTACACCAAATTAAAAAGCTTCTGCATAGCAGAGGAATCAGTTAGTAGAGTGAAAAGACAAATTACAGGGTGGAAAATAATTTTGCTAACTATTCCTTAGACAGAGGATTAGCAACCAGAATATAGAAAGCACTAAAAAAAATTAGACCACTGAATATTAAAGCCCCAATCAAAACATGGGCAAGTAAGATGAACAGATAATCCTCAAAGGAAGAGGTACAAATGGCCAACATATGAAAAAAAGTTCAACATATGAGAAAAGGTCTCTGTCCACTCGAGAAATCCAGGTTAAAACAATGCTAAGATTGCATCTTACACCAGAAAGAATGGCCATCATCAAGAAGTAAAAATATAAAAAGTGCTGAGGTGACTAGCGTGAAAAAGGAACGCTTCTGCATTGCTAGTGGGCATGTAAACTAATACAACCATTATTGAAATCAGTATGGAAATTCTTCAAATAACTAAAACTGGGCATTCCATAGGATCCATCCGGTTTCCTTTCAGGTATCTTTGCCAGAGAGCTAAAGAGATACTACAGCGATACACGCATACCAATGTTTACAGCACCGCTATTCATACTAGTTAATCCTTGAATCAGCCTATGTATCCATTAACTGACGATTAGATAAAGAAAGTACACAATGAAATATTATGTAGCTATAAAAAAGACAAATTCGAGTCTTCGGTAGAAAAATGGATGCACCTGGAAAATATAATGTTGAGTAAAATGAAACCCGACACACAAGCTTAAATGCCATGTAGTATCTCTCATTTTAGTAAGGCAAAGTGTAAACAAAGAGCACAATACAGGATGGATAGAAGGAGACAAAGGGCCAGAGCTCTTGCAAATGGAAAGTGGTCCTAGAGATGGAGGCGGGAGGAAAATAAATAGAACTAATAAATGCTGTGTGTAGGAACCTAATAACCTCAACGAATGTAAACAATACATGTCATAAACAGTAGCTAAGGTGAATACTACGAAGAAAAAGGTAAACAAAGAAAGGATTTAGAGGAAGAGTGAGGTAAGTAGAAAGGAAGAGGGAGGGGATTAATAAAAAAGGACTGAATTGTGTGAGGTTCACGTACTCACTCCCAAGAGGACTGTAAAGAGCATGTTGTAATAAACGTGAAAGAACTTCATCAGGGACGAAAATAATATCCGAACACCATCATCTCCAAGAAATCTGTGCTTTTCTTCTCCTTGCCCCCAAGACAAATACATTAACAAATTTGTGCCGAGCATGGCGCACACCTGTCATCCCAGCACTCAGGAGGCTGAGGCAAGAGGATTGTCATGAGTTCAAGGCCAGCCTGGGCTACACAGTGAGACCCTGTCTAACCCCTCCTCCTACAAAAAACAAAGCAAAACAAATATACTAAAAATTTTATGTATATGAGAAAGAGAGGAAAAGACAAAAATAGTAAAAGGAAGCCTGTTGCTTCTCCAGCATTGGTTTTCTTTCCAGGGCTATTGTATCATACACCTCTAGATCGTGAGTTTTCCAAGGGCAGAAATTCATCTTTTTTTTTTTTTATTATTGTCTCCCTAGAGCTCCTAGCAAAGACTATGTACTCTATTAGATTGTTACTGAACAAACAGAATTAATTTGAGACTTCTATCTCCCATTTGTTTGCTAGCTTCTTAAGTAATGCTATATTTTTAGATATTCATTTCTTCCATAACTACTTTTATGCTCTGCCTGTTTCTTTTTTCTGAGTTAGACTGGGGTGACCTAAGCTGTTTGAAACAGGAAATTAAAATATTCAGTGCCTGGGAAACTGGTTAATTTCTGCTGCACCTCCTCCGAGGTGAGTGCTCCAGGGTGGCAGCTGGCTCTGTTTGCTGCATGTGGGTCAGTCAGGTGAATAGTGACATTGCCAGCTCAACAGGTGACATTCAAGGTCCCTCAGCCAGGGGAAGGGGAAAGAACAGAAACCTGGGCCAAGGGATTCTGTTTAAGAAAACGATATGGGTTGCCGTGCATGGTCATGCACGCCTGTAATCCCAGCACTTGGGAGGCTGAGGCAGGAGGATCGCTGTGAGTTCGAGACCAGCCTGGGCTACATAATGAGCTCCAGGTCAGTCTCAACTACATAGCGAGACAACAATATGTGCCCCGATCTTGTGGTGAAGCTGTTAATCATAGACCACACTTGGAGAAGGAGGTCAGTCCGCAACTGACTCAGTGGGTGGCTCAGTCCCCAATGGGGCAGCCCTATCACAACCACAATTCATTCACAGCGGAAGAAGAGAAGAACCTTATTATTTTGTTTTGATGGACCCCTAATACTCTTGGCTACATTTTCTTTTCCTTCTAGCAATTTGGCATATTTTTTTCTTATAGATTTAGATGCTAGAAAACATTTCAAAGAATATTTGTTTTTTTCTATATAATTTTTTTTTTTTTTACACGGCCCTGATTTCCACATCCTCAAAGTGTTTTACTTTAGTGTCACCCTTACCATGGGTGGTAAAATCAGTCAGGTCAAATATAATTTTATCCTGTCTCAGTTACTTTAAGATTGGGGAATCTATTATTTATCTAAGATCTTGGTACTTAGTTTTGCAATAAAATATCTTTAGATTTTTGTTATCAAATTTCTAGAAAATTCTCACATCTGTGGTATAAACTAAAAAAAAAAAGTAGGGGGCTTAAAACAACAGGAGAGTGTTCTGGGCTAAAATTTAAAGCAAATATCGTTCCTTGGTCCATTAGGGTGATTCTAGTCTTTGGTTTGAAACACATACTCCATGTAGTTGTACAGTGAATGTGATATACTGCTGTTATGCTCCTTTATTATTCGGAATTATAATTTATAAAATCATCTTCTTTAACAATTCTAAAGCAAGCTAGGATTTATAAAGGATAGTTCTGGGTATGCATGCAGTTTTGCTTCAAGGGAACCTCTGAGTACAAGAGCAAGACAGAGATCTATAACAAAAAGATTTTTCTATTTCTTTTTGTGCTTTCTTTTTCTGATCTTCCACCTACATATTGACAATATTGCAGCTCCTTTTCTTTGGCAGAATAATTTCCAGAGGAAGCTGGAATGAAAGCTCGCTTAGGGCTCGTTTACACCTGACTTTCTGTTAGCATAGCACAGTGTATTTGTACATGGAAAGGAGAACAGACCACGTTCCTTAATTTGTATACACATAAGGCCATCTGAATTATTAATTGGTAATTCTAGAAATGCTGACAATTGTACACAGAGGTTCAGGCTTTAAGGGTTATTATTTTTTCCTATTACTGAGGAAAAGAATGATCTCTTCATGCTAGGTCAGAAGGATTCCCTCTTACTTTTATTAATGCTCTTTTGATCCAGGACAATTTTCTTTCATTACAGAAATACAGAAAAAAAATGCCATGGTTAATACATTACCTTTTAGTTACCCAAAGAACTCAAAACCTGATGTAAGCCGGGGATTTAGCTCAGTGGTTCCACTGCCTGCCTCGCAAGCACAAGGACCTGAGTTCAATCCCTGGTACCCAAAAACAAACAAACAAACAAACCCTGATGTATTTTAGACTGGAGCTTACTTGATGCAGTTAGTATAATTGAGTCTCAGAAATTATTTGCACAAGGCTATGTGGTAAGGGAAAGGTTTGTGGGAAAATAATAGAGTTATCTTAGTCAGTTTCCCATTGCTGAGACCCAATATCTGACCCCCACCACCCAAAGAGGAGATGTTTATTTTTGCTCACACTGTTTTGAGGATTCAGTCCACAGTCAGCTGGCTCCAAGGCGGGAGGGGATGGTAGAAGAGTAGGCTGCTCTCATCGTGGCTTTCAGGAGGCTGAGTGAGAAGGGAGGAGCTGGGAAGTGAGGTACACTCTTCTGTGTCACCCCCAGTGACCCTCCTCTTTGACCAGACCCCGTCCTCACAGCACAGTCAGCTACCAAGCTCAGCAGTGGGTAAATCCACCAGTGGTATAGCACCCCATAATGCAGTCATCTTCTAAAAGCTCTAACTCTGATCATGGAAATTTTGGAGATCACTGTAGATCTAAAGCATAAAAACTGTGCTGTTATTCCAGGCGTTGTGCTTAGTACTTCATTTCCATTATATTTATGGACCTATGGCTATGATCCTGAACTGACAGGATTGTGTTTACATTAATGAAAGCACAGCAATGAGAATGAGAACTCTTTTAGGAAACCACTTAAACTGCCTCCAATTGCCTTCTAACAGGGTAGAAACCTCTAAAAACTCAACTATTTCGTCTTTAGGATTTTCAGTTTGACGTTTGCCTTTCACTATTTTCATTCCATTACCCCTAGATGAAAAAAAAAATCCCCCTCCAAAGTCTGTACTTAAGAGTTTTAAAAAATATAAATAATGATAGGTTGACAGAGCAGTTCAGTGCCCCACTGTTTACATTTAATAGTGGAGAAATTTGCAGCACGATGGTGGGGACTTTACAGGAGGGAGTGTCCCATGGAAGTGGCCGACTGCTTTGTTTTTGTTTTTGTTTTTTTTCCTCATGAAGTATCTAGGAGGGAGCGGAAGGAGTGAATGCTTTTCCCAGGGATTGGGGACAATGCATCATCCGTCCATTACACTTTGGCACTCTGTCTGCCCGTGTGGTCCTGAGCAGGGCGGTCTGGATCGGTGCTGTCCTGGTGAGCCGCACGGCTGGCGACTTCGCCTCACGGCTTTGCAGGGTGTCATTTCATGTCTGTGCGTCCAAAGGCAGAAATGACTTCATACATTTTATGACAGGGTGTTCTTTTAAAAAGTGCTTATTTCGGAGTTCTTTGTCAGGACAGGAGACAGTGTATGGAAAAATGGAAAGTTCCGGGGGAAAATGGAGGATCGATACGGCAGTGACCGAGACTTGCTAAGTGTCATCTTGTGGACATCGGACGAGGTCTTCACAGAAGAAGATGCTGTCCTTGGAAGGGGTAATGGGATCACGGCTGTACATTCTATCTGTTTTTCCTTTTAGAAGCAAAGTTCATTCAATGAGTTAAAAGGTACATGAACAAAATGTACCATTATGTCATTTCGGGACAAAAATTGTCTATAGAGTGAGGGTGTAGATAAAGTAACCTTTATAGATTTGATTGTTCAATTTTTCCAGCTCCAGTGTCCTTCTTTATATTTCGTGGAAAATGGAAATAGCTGTGCCTTTTCTTTTCAAAATGAGGCTTTGAGCCCCGTGCGGTGGTGCATGTCTATAATCTCAGCTTCTCGGGAAGCTGAAGCAGGAGGATTACCAAGTTCAAGGCTATCGTGGGCAACTTAGCAAAACCCTGTCTCGAAAATAAAAAGGGCTGGAGATGTCACTCACTGGGAGAACCTTTGTCTAGCATTAGTGAAGCCCCTTGTTCAGTCCTTAGAATTCAAACAAAACAAAACACAACAACAAAACAAAACAAAGCACTTCACTTTTTTCTGATGTGATAGGGAGAGATGTGCATCTTGTTCTTGATTCTGCTGTTTTGAGAGATGTAAGGATTCTTTTGCTGATGTGAAACAACAGACTCACGCATTCACTGGAGAGCTGAGAGGCAGAGCTCTTTGGTTTTGTGTACTGAAGGAGAGAAGGCTGCCACGCAGGGCTACACAAAGGGGCTGAGCTCAGGAAAGAGAGAACAGCAGATGAGTACAGCAGACTGTTTGCGGCAAGCAAGGTGGTATTAGTTAGATTCCTGGGTTTCCCTGTGCATTGGCCAACTGAATCATTCTAAGTGGCCCCTGGGCGTAGGAACCGTACCTAGCTGTGCACTGTCTGGCCCTGGGGCAGTGAAGGATAGGTTGTATCACCAGACCCTGATAAAGAAAGTGGTTTAGTTGTGCACTTCATTGTCAACAAAAAGGAAAACTGATCAGCCAGGAACTCTGAACTGGGTCAAGAAAACATTAAAAAAGACACCTTTCCATATTATAAGAGATAACAGACTTCCATTGTGTGTGTGTGTGTGCATGTGCGTGCACATGCGCACGCAAGAGGCCGTGGGTCCAATCCCCAGTACCAGAACACCAACCAATCGATCTACCCTCTATCAGTCAAACAGTGAAGAGGTTCAAGTATGGGGACTGAGTCCTGTTTTTAAAACTTGGCTGTCGGCTTGATTCCTCTTTAGAGTACTCCTCACCATCTTAATGACTTTCCAGGCCTTTCAAATTCCCTCATGTGGAGGGTGTTTTCATAAAAATCGAGGATGGCCTTGGGTGAGTCCTAATGCACAATGAAAACTGACGGTTAACGGAAATGTTCACATATTTAATTCTAACCCCCCACCCCCAAATGTGTGAAGTCTTGTACAACGCAATCCAGGAAGCCGTGGTTTAATATACCACAAAGGAGGAAAGGATTGGGATGGGGAAAACTGGCCAGGAACAAAAAGAAAATATTTTTCCCTAACAACACAACCCCTCTCGCGCCGCACCCGAAACAAAGGGTCCAAAGTCAACCTCAGTCTCGCCAGTGGCTTGCCTCCTCCTGTGCATGCCCAGCTCTCCAGACTTCCATTTATAAAGTGTTTTAAATACTGATGGTAGTTCAACAAAAGAAGGGTATATTAAATGCCTAGTATGTACCCAATTCTTTTTACTCTCATATAAATGAACAGGTAAAAAAAAAAAATCAATACATGGGTATTACTGGCAACACCAGTGATGAACACTTCACTTTACATTTCTTTTTCTTTGCCATTTATCTCACTTTTAGTTTTCCACTGAAGCTTGGGAAGGTAGGTAGGTTGATGGCTTTGTGCTTGTGGGCACTAGGGTCAGTAGCTCTGATGATAGTGGCACAGCTACTGAAGTTTGGATCTCCTTGGGAACACCCTCCTGGTATAACAGGATGGGAGTAATCCTCCAGTTTAGTGGGGAGGAAGTAGTAAAAGCTAAGTGAACTGTAGAAATTCTAAGTTGCATATTCATAATCAGCTTTTAAAAAGCGAGATGTTTTCCCCCTTTTAGCTCATCCTGCATGGGGCTTTAATTGAGTTGCTCTTAGAATATGTGTGAGATTCTGGGAGGGGCCATGAAAGACCACTGTTTGAACTGTGGGTAGCCATTTTATGAACAATAAAAATTCAGGATGCTCATTCCGAACCAGGGTGAACTGCATTCCTAATGCCCAGATAAGGATGCAGAGTTCAAGATAGATCAATCAACCATGTCTGTCGTAAAAACAGAATATGGTCAAATGAGAGAATCTGAAACTAGTGTGGTCCTGAATGATTTTCACCAATCCCTGTTGGATTTGACTCCATAAACAAAATAGTAGGTGGCTCTAAGAATGGTGGATGACTTTACCTTTGAAATTCAGTCTCAGATAACTAATTGTACTGGAGGCACATCCTTGATTTTAATGCTCTGGGATTTCTGAGGACCAATACAGAGGAAAGATTAATTGGATAACTCCATGCTTGACCTCCCTCTGCTTGTGCAAAAAGTGTTGTCCGTTCAGTTAGGGCCTAGAAAATCTTGACGGTACTTGGTAACCCTCAGCGCTTTGAGTTATTGCAGGAAATGGATTAGAATAGAGCTTCATTCCAAAGAGTACATTTTTTTGGGTCAGTGGCAATCACATGTCCATGCCTCTCCCCCTGGAATGTTGAAATTCAGAATTTGAAACCAGTGTGTAAACAACAGTAGAAATATCATGTATGGCCTTTAAAAATTCATTTGTAGGGCTGGGGATTTGGCTCAGTGGTTCTGCTGCCTGCCTGGCAAGTGCAAGGACCCGAGTTTGATCCCTGGTACCAAAAAAAAAAAAAAAAAAAAAAAAAAAAAAAATCATTTGTAAGGCTTTGTTGGTGACTGAGAGTAACTTTGGACCTCTAAAATTATTTATTTGTTCAAATGCAGTTTAATAAGTACCCTATATTATTCAGATAGCAAAGACATTTTTAATATAATAATTCTGTCCTGAAAATACTTCACTAGGGATGTTGAGAACTCTCTTCAAGAATCCAGAATGATAGAGGTTGGGTATTCTTAACCATCTGTGGTGCTGACTTAGAACTTTCTTTTTGTTTTTTTTCCTCTGCTAAGTTTATTGGTACATTTAAAGCAAAAAATAAAGTTACATTCATCATTGGGATCTTGCACCTTTACATGATGTACCTTGGTTCTTATTTTTCCCCACACCCCTGCCTCCCTTCACCCGCTTCACCCTCCCCTATTTACAAAGATTTTGTTTCCATTTTTCCCTTTTTTCATATTTTTTCTTTCTACTTATTTCCTTTCCCTTCCTCTTCCCTCTTGCTCTTTAGTGATTTTGTTCCTATTTCACATCATCAATGATACCATTTGAACCTTATTTATACTTTTAGTTTTTCACACAAGAGAACCTATTTGTTATTTACTCAAGTGTGTCCTATTTGTTTCACTTAAGAATGTGGCCTCAATGTGTATCCATTTAGCCATAAATGTCTCTAGTTTCTCATTCTTTCTGGCTGAGTAGTACTCCATTTTATAGAAAAACACATCTTCTTTATCCAGTCTCCAGTTGATGGGCATTTAGGTTGTTTCCAAGTTTTAGGTATTACAAATAGTGCTGCTATAAACATGGGTGTGCATATAGCACTGTGGTATGATCTTTTTAAATTTTTTGGGAAGACATCCAGCAGAGGGATAACTGGGTCAAAAGGGACCTCTAATCCTAGTTCTGTGAGGTTTCTCCATATTGATTTCCACAGTGTTTACACCAGTCTGCATTCCCATGAAAAATTGAGAAGGGTTCCTTTATTGCCACAACCCTACCAACATTTGTAATTGGATAATTTCTTGATAGTAGCCATTCTTTCTGGGGTGGAAGCTCAATGTTGTTTTCATCTGCATCTCTCAAGTAACCAGTGATGTTGAACATTTTTTTCATACTTTTCTTTGTTCATCTGAGAAATGTCTGTTCATTTCAGATGCCCATTTTTGAATTGGGTCTTTATATTTGGGGGGGGTCTGTTTTTTTTGAGTTCTTTATATATTCTAGATAGTAGTCCTTTGTCTGAGGAGCAGCTAGTAAAATTTTTTTCCCACATTAAAGTTGTCTCTTAGCTCTCTGGTGGATTACCTTGCACTACAAAAGCTTTTTAATACAGTGAGACCCTAGTTGTTGATTCTTTGTGCAAGTTCTCATGTTGCTGAAGATTAGTTCATAAAGTCTTTTCCTGTGTCAATGTCTTTGAGAGTTCTATCTAATTTATTTTACAGTAAATTTTGTGTTTCTATTTTGATATTTAGATATTTAATCCACTTGGATTTTAGTTTAGTGCATGGTGAAAGATAGGAATCTAGTTATAATCTTTGGCAAGTTGAAAGCCAGTTTTTCCAACACCATTTATTAAAGATGCTTTCCTCCAGTGAGGATGGTTGGCTCCTTTGTAGAGGAAGAGGTAGCTGAGTATGTACGGGGTTGTTTCTGCATTTTCTAATCTATCCCATTGATCCTCAGGTCTGTTTTTTTTTCCAGTACCATGCTGTTTTTTCACATTGGCTTTGTAGTATAGTTTCAAGTTGGGAATCGTGATACCCCCTGCCATGTCTCTGTTGCCTAGAAATGCTTTAGCTATTCTAGGTCTCTTCTGGTTTCAGATTAAGTTTTGGATAGTTTTCTCAAGTTCTGTGAAATATACTCAGGATTTCAATTGGGATTACATTGAATCTGTACAGCAGTTTTGGTAGTAAGGCCATTTTCACTATGTTGATTCTTCCTACCCAGGAGCTAAATCTCTGGCCCTGACCCTCTCTAGTCTGTTTGCCACTATCTTATTGAGGATTTTTGCATCTATATTTCATTAATGAGATTGGTGTGTAGGCCTACTAGAGGGTCTCACCCTGTTTCTGTGCTCTTCTGTTGCTCATTGCCAAAGGGGTGGGCCAATCAGAGGGTCCCCAGCTGCTGACAGGCTCCTCTGCTGAAAGGCACCTGAATTAGAATGTTCTGTGGTCTGAGTGTTTATAATCCCCCATTAATATGTTGAAATTCTAACCCCAAGGAAGGAAATTTTTTTCCTGCCCTAATTTAAGAGCTGAAGCAAATGGGGAAATAATTAAGGAATCCTCTCATGTAAAAATCAGAAAATGTCTCAGGAAAAAGAGTAGTCAGGGTAATATCAGTATAGAGTTTTATATAAATGGGAGCATTTGGTATAATATGAAAACATTAAAAGACTTAAGTGTTTATTAATAGGGAATTGGATGAAAGTATTGCATCACCATTAAAGAATAAAGAAAATTTACGTGCTACAGTGAGAAAGGCAATTTCTACTAAATATGTTTTCATGTGCTTTTCTGTCAATAGATGAACTTTTGAAAGATGCACAGAGGACTACATGAAGTGCTTCCGGGGAGGGTAATCAGATGATGAGATAGAGTTGGAAAGGAGTTTTTGTTTATGTTTTACTGTGTACATTTTATATGTTTATACTATTTATGTACAGTATAAAGCTATGCACAGAAAATTACACTTGAGAACTAACTGTATGGAGATGTTATTGTTTTAATGGCTGCACTGTATTCTATTCTATGTATTTCATGCTTGATGAATCAATTTGTCTTTACTGGGTATATTATGTTATGAAATCCTGTGTAGATTTCTCTGGAGTGTTCTGAAATTATTTTGTAGGGGAAAAATAACTAGGTGTGTGTATCAGATAGGATTTGGTCCAGGAAATAGAAAACATTCTAGGCATTTCAAACCAAAAAAGATTTACCACAGGGACCTTGGTGCTGAGAGATCCCTGGGATGGTGGAAGGACGGAGCCAGGGGAGTTACTGCTGAACTTCATTTCCAGGTCAAAGTCAGGTGGTGAAACCCGGAGATTAGGAAGTGGCTGCTGCTTCTGATATCACCATTTCTGAGCCCGCAGACAACAGCTACCCACTGGAATGTGCACCACAAGCAGTCATGTGTTGGAGAGGTTTGGCTACTCCAACCACAAAAGAATGGCCTCTGCCTCTGTCTTGCTATTCACATCTTATGACCATGTATTGCATTGCAGAACCTTAATCACATCTACAATTTTAGCTGTTGGGCTATCTGGGGAATACAACAGTATTCCCTATTTCTATAGTGTGCCTGTGTGTGTGTGCATTCATACACGCATGTGTGAGTTTGTAGAGGGAATTGAGAGAAGGGTAGAAATTAATACCTACTATCAACCAGCATCAGACACAAGAGGACACTGAGGCAAGAAAAGACAAGAAACTTCTCCAAGGGTACAGGCTGGTGGTTTAGCCACATTTCAAAGTCAGGCAACCCATACCACTCACCAATAAGTTATTTTTAAAATCTACTAAGGCTTTCCTCAAAGTCTTCAAATTATGCCACACTTGCAATGGCCTTTCTCACTCCATGCTATATAAATTTTACCCATATTTCTTTATGGAATTTTTTAGTTTAACAAATTTACAAACTACTTTTTAAATATTTAATTTTTTCAGGATTTAATTTTGTGTAAGGTAGAATTCATGTTGGCATATTGCTTCCTTGAGAGTTGGTCCATTGTCCCAACAGCATTTAGTGGATAGTCTCTTCTTTAATGCATTGATCTGGAATACAGTTTTTCTTATAAATATAATTTTCATGCTTATTGAGTTATGGTTTGTTATTTAAAAATGCTATATGCTAATTGGGAGATTTTTATAATTTCTTCATGTAGGTCTAACTCGTTTCTTATTAAAATGACTTTAAATTATTTGTTATGTCAGTATGACCATTATTATTCTGTCATACTTTTTATTTTATGCTTCAAGCACTTTTTAAAGTTCTTTAATATTCATTATCTTATTTAATGGTAGCATTTATTTTGCATAGGTTCTATGTTACACATGAGAACACGTTCATATAAAAGTTTCAAATAACTTGTCTGAGACACAGAGAGTTAAATGGTAGAATATGGACTTGCAATTCTCCTGTTATCCTGAATGTCACTTTCATTCCATTCTATTGTCTGGCATTTTAGAAAGAGATTGGCTTTGGTTATTTTGAAGCCCATTTTTCTATTTTATCATTCAGTTTTAAAGCCCTCAATACATCTAGAAACATTTGTTAAGAAAAGCATTACTAGGAAAGCACATATAAACCACAAAATGATGACGAGGAGAGCTTCGATGGAGTCAGCTCTGGTGGTCAGCTAGAGGGAGAAGGGCAAGGAGTCATGGCCTCTGAAGACAGTATGGGAACTCCCCATTCCAGCCTGGGATGGGACTGACAGACTGCCTGATCCCTCCAGCAATATGACAAGATGCCAGCCTTTTGCTGAGAGTGTAGGCATCTACACAGAGGGCCAGCTCACCTTTCATCCCTCCTATTTCTAACAGCACTGTGTTTTTTTTTTTTTTTGACAACTCCCCTCTTGTAAAGTTTAATAATTAAGCAAATTTTATCAGGGGAGGGCTAGTTCATCCATTTCTAGAGTGAGACTTCGCAGATCTAAGTGAATCAGCTTAATTTGACATGGCTACCATGATCAGTGCCTTGTACTATGGATCTGTTTTCATGTTACTTACCTGGAAACTGTAGGAAAGTTAGGCCAAAGTGAAGTAGAGGGCTTTCACTCTAAGGTAAGAGAAAACCTCTTTGAATGATGCAGAGTACAGATGTGAGGTCTGGAACTCTGCAGCAACTTATAGACCTGGAGACAAATTAGGCTCAGAGTTAACTGTTCATAGAAAAATTGGAATAGTTAGAGAAAAATTAAGCAAGAACTCTGAGGAGTGTCTGAACCTCCTTTGATTTTCAGGTCATGTGAGTAAATTAAATCCTTTAGGTGAGTTTGAGCTGAGTAATGAAAACTTACCTTATCTTTAAAGGGAGTTAGAAGAGAAAGAAACAGAAAGCAAGTACTCAGCCTATCATCAGTAGATTCCCTACTAACTGATCTGTCTGGAATTCCTATTTTTGGAAATATTTCCTTCATATTAAGCTGTTGATTTAGGCTACTGCCAACTAACATACCTTTCTGCTGTGATGGAAGGGGTTAATAGCTTTATTCCCTAGATGTTAGGCACTGGCTGCCTGTAACCATTAGGCACTTAAAGTGTGCTATGGAGACTGAGGAACTAAATCTTGCATTTTACTTTTAATTAATTTAAGCAGCTTCTTGTAATGAGTGTTAAGACAAATATGGATTTTCCTGTTAGGGAAAAGTTCAGAGAAGACTACACTGGCCTGCTGTGGATTCACTGTGTTCGTTCAGAAGTTGAATGTTGAGGGCAAAGCCTCAATGAGATGCTATTAGGAGATAGGTGAGTTGGAAGGTCATTAGGTTTGGATGAGGCCGTGGAAATGGGAGCCTTAGAATGGGGTAAGAGTCCTTGTCAGAAGAGAAGAGGGAGGAGACCATGTGAGGACACAGTGGGATGGTAGAGATCTGCAACCAGGAAGAGGCCCACACTAACCCTGCCCTCACCAGTGCCCTGATCTCAGGTCCAGCTCCCAGAACTTGAGAAAATAAGCTTGTGTTGTTTAATCTGCTGAGCAGTTGGTATTTTGTTATGGTATTATGTTATAGCAGGCTACTCTCACCAAGTTTTAAGATGAGTTGTTAAATACCACTTTTTATAAAACTTCAACTTGAGCCTGGGACAAAGATTGCTTGGTGAATTTGATACTTTCCTTTTTATTTTTTCCATGGATACGGTCATAGGAGAGACTCGAAGTAAAGAAATACTTTCACCCTTTCTCCCAATTGAAATCTCAACCTTTATGGCTTCACTATTTTATGAAACTATTTTAAAAGGGGAAAATAAATGCCAGTTTTTCTTGTTATAGTCAATGCATTTTCCTACAGTTTAGATTCACATTGGTGGAATATAAACAAAAGTAGTATAAATAAATATATTAGGAATTCTTTACAAATGAGATCAATGATGTGTTCCAGATGTGTAAAGTTTGAAAAAAAGACCATATTACATTAATAAAACTCTAATTAAGAAATAAAATGGAAGTATTTATTACTTCCCTTTCTTTTCTTCCGTCTTCCATCATTTCAAATACAATTGTTAAGAACTTTTAGTATAAAAACATAGTGAAGTCACACACACAAAACAAAACAAAACACCGAGGAGTATTCAATCCCTGTCTTAGCAAAGTCCCAGACTCGTGGAGAAGAGAAACCCCAGGAATCATAGCGGATGGGCAATGTCAAGTCCAATGGAAGAGTCATGGGAGGGTGTGAGCAGGCATTAGAATACTTGGAGGCATGAGAGAGAAAGTTTTGGGGATAAGGGAATACCAAGACAAGCCGCTGTCTGAAGAAACAGTAGGAATAAGCACAAGAAAAGAGTGCTGACTTGGAGGAGAATGGCAGAAGGAAGAGAAAATGTGAAGGCGTTTTGTAGAGTTAAAGCCCCGAGGGAGTGCAAAAAATGGGTGTGGTGAGAACTGGACAGAATTTTACCACTGCTTAGGCAGGGATTGGGAAGGTGCAATTGTTGGAGTGGTGACCATCCAGGGAGATGGAGAGGGACAAGGGAGAGAAGGTGGGTGCAAGAGATCATCCATGTGGTTCGCAGCATCCTAGCATTCATTTCTGGTAACAGCCCCATCTCCTTCTCTACTTACCTGTATTTAGGAACCGGGATCATAGAAACTAACCTTTCCAGACTCATTATCATCAAAGTTCCTATTTCAATTCTGTCAGGGAGAGATTGACATAACACTGGGAGTCAGGGAGAGGAGAATGCCCCTCTTTCAACCAGGGAAGCAATAGGCGTCTTCCAGTTTTGTCTTGAGAATTATCTCCTTCATTGAGAAATGTGGTTGCGATCACCAGAGTCGGCTCTGATTTCCGCACTTTCCATCTTTCACTTTGCAATGACTTTGGTCTCCAAAGTCTTTGACCTAAATTCCCAGTCTGTTTTCCTGTTTGTATTCTGATTTGGGTGACAGCATTCAAGGTGAGGATCTCCTATCAATCCGCTCGAATGCGGCTCTGGGAACCAGTGGAGATACTATCAGGACCAGACCTGTCGTGCTTCATTCACACCCATGTTTGATTCAGTTACTCCCCCCAAAGTATGATCATCCTCAGCAAACGCTATCATCCAGATTTTCTTTCTCATAAGACTTTGGCCACCATCAAATTTCATTTCATTTCTTTTCTCCCCCCTTACTGCTAAACCTGTATATGTATTTCCTGGAGTGTTCCAATTGGATCCAGTGAACCCACTGCATCCTCAACACTTCCTTGGATGCTCTTTCTGCCTCTATGCTAGATGAAAATCTGCTGTCCTTGACAAGGTTGCCTTCCTTGAAACCATGTATACCAACACCAACAGTGTGGCAGTGTGTCCCTCGTGTTCCAGCGGCCCATGGGCATCTCCAAGTCATCTCTCCTAGCTACTTTGAGTAATTCCTACCTGCCGATATCACTTCCCACCTTCTCAGCCACTTGCCTGCATAAACCCATCAACTCTTTCTTCCCTCTTTAATATTTGATATTCAGCTGTCCCATTTAGGGTAGTTTGGAATTCATCACACGTAAAATTTTTAGGAGAACGACACAAAGTAAATCCCCAACAAATGTCACTAATATTATCACCACCTTCATTTTCCCTGCTTGCACCACAACAAATAAACAATGCCAGAGTAAAATCTCAACAGCGACCCAATTGGTTTGTCTTACAATTAAGGACTACAGCCCTCTAAATGTCCCTCAGCCTTACCCAGCAGCCAGTACATTTCTCAGTTAAGCTTGCTAACCCCCCCTGGGAGATGATCTGTTATATTTTCTTCTTTTCTTTCCTGTATTTCAACCCTTTCGTTCTAATTCTGAGCTGATAATCTCAGCTCACGCTTGACCGGGGCAAAATATATTGACTAGAAAATGCTTTTATTTCCCTTCACAAGATCAGTTATATCCACTGCTCACTCTTTGTTCCTGTTCATATGAAGGAAATCAGAGCCAACCTAATTTGATCTTTGCATCCCCTTTTCCATTTTCTCTTAGAAATCTTCTACCGTCATTTATGTCCTGTTGAATCATTACCAACAATCCAAAACCAAGAAGCTTCAATAACAAACAGCTCCCTGCAAACACCCTCTCTGTCCCCAGCCGTGGCGAAAGTTCTAAAACAGTGGTCTGCAATTACAGTCCCCACTGCCTTACCTCCCTCTCACTTTCAGCTCTTTCCCATCCATCAGCTGATCCCACATGGCGCAGAGATGAGATCCCTCCTGATGAGATCAGTGTCTCCACCGAACCAAATTCCACGAGCGTCTCCTGCTTGGTTCGCACAGACTTCACAGGAGCGTTCAACCCAGAACTGTTTTCTCCTTCTTGAAGCATTTCACTGTTTTACTTAATTGACCCCACAGTTCCTTGGTTTCATTTCTAACTTATACATTCAGTCCTTTTAATTAAATCATGTTTTAAGATCATGAGTCTATCATGGAGACTCAGAGATCAGAGCATGGGCGGGGAGTCAGAACGTTGGCATGCAAATCCTAACCCCTCTGCTTACTGGCTGTGTGACTTCGAATAGATTATATTGACCTCTCAGTGACTGTTCTTTATGCATATAATGAAGATAATAGAACTTACAACGTTATTGTGAGCATTGCATTGACACTTGAATGTTCAGTGTCATGATATACTGGGAACTCTACTTGCTGTCTGTGTCCAGGCCTCTCCCCTGAGGCTTGAGCCTGAGTTTTACAAGCTCTATGTGGATGACTAGTAGTATCTCCAAATTGACTTGTTCTAAACAAAACTCAGAATTTCTGATTGACCTTTAAAACTGTCCTGCTCCTTAGTCCTCACATTGTCACTGAAGGGGCATTGTTTATTCAGAAAAAAGGTGGTTTTTAAATTTAGAGATGATTATTGATACTCCCCATAGTTCTGTATAATTTGAAATTTAAAAGTTTAACTATAATTAGATTGGAAAAATTAAAACCATTGCAATGCTTCTTAGATTAGGTAATTTTACCACCAGCCAAAAACATATTGTTGAATTCCCATGATATAAAAACTTTCTCTCTCTCTCTCTCTCTCTCTCTCTCTCTCTCTCTCTCTGTATGTTTGTTTGCTAGAATTTAGGGGGAAAGTTCGGCATAGAAATAGAAGATCTACTCTTATAACCTCTATTTTAAATTATGTGGGCAGCTGAAATACATAGTACTATAGAATCACAAGTATTATTCAAACAGCTAGAAAACAGCCACATGAGATCAAAATAATAGATAAATATCTGTTATATCTTCATGATTACATTTACCTTTTATTTCTTCCAGGTGTTTTGTGACATTTTCTCTTAACTGGGTATTTACTTCCTGCAATATTCAATTCTGTGGCCCATACTTTTGTAAATTAGTTTTTGCTTGCTTTCAAATGACTTCAAACATAAATATAACATTTGTTTACGGCCCAGTTATCAAAGAGAAAACATTTTTGGTTTTCAGGGGAAAACTACCCTGGAATTTCATGATAATCTTTTAGTGATCATTGCAGTCACTACACAATACCATTCACTGGGGACATATCTCATCTCAGCTGCCGGACTAAGCAACTTTAGCGCTGTATGTCATTTAAGCATCACAACAATTCTACCAGGGAGGGGCATTATTAGCCGCAAATGCCAGATGCAGAAACTGGGCCAAAAGGAGGCCCATCCATTCTCTCGCAGTCACCTAGCTACTAGAAGATATTGGGGCTCATACTCTCCTATCCCCAAAGTTCACTGGTTCTTCATCAGTGATTTAATTTACGCCATTATCATAGTGATTACAGAGAAAGTTTATTTGGTAGTATATTTTAATAGTTTACTAGGTGTCTATTCAATTTATGTTTTGTCTTTTTTCCCATTTGATAAATTCTTAATTTTTTAAGATTTTTCACTTTTAATGGCTTTATTAATTTTTTATACATTCAGCAAGAAATTTCATTACCTCATTCTCTGTTATTAATCCGACTGTAATGTTCAACTTCCAAGTTCCAGCTAAGGATTTATAAATCATTTTCTGTTGCATTCACCATTTTTCATTGTACTGTGGTTTTGTTGTATGATGATCATTTTGAAGTCTTCATTTATTGCAAAGGTAAGACTTTCCACATAGTAGATCTTCAAAAAATTTAGTTCAAGTCCTAGTTCACACTCTCGAGCTGCCAAATGCCCCTGTGGTGACATTTGAGACTGATGACAAATAATAGGGAATGTTTAGGTGGAGCATGCAGCTGGACTCAAGCCTTTATCTTTAGCTCCAGTTTTGGTGATGTATGTGTTAGGATTCTTGGCAAGGGAAAAGCAGTTTACACTTCATGAAATCTTTTTCTTGTTTCATTTTTTTCTGAAGTAGAGCTACAGAGACTCTCCACAGAAGAGTGAGATGAAAATGTTGACTTTTTTGACTGTTGCTGAAGAATTTATAGGCAGCATCTTTTAACAGAGGTTTATTGATCATGAACAAAATATCTTCTTTTGGTTCTCTCCACTATGTTGATTTTTGGTGAACATCTAGGAAATCATTTTACAGTGCACTTCTGATAACATTTGGCAGGGATCTGGCATGATTCAGACAGGGAAGCAATTTCTCTTAATTTTAATTTTACTTTTTTAGTGTATGTGTGCAGTACGCGAAGCTTACATTCACTTTCAGGAGTAAGTACATGTACATAACATCACCTGTTGCTTTAAAAAATCTCTCTCTCTCTCACTCTGTCCCACCCGCTATCTCTAAATCCCTTTCCCCCATTTTTATTCATGTTATTACTCTTAGCCATGTCTGTGACATACAGTGTTTGCATTCATTGTGGGTATTTGGCATCTGTATATGGCAATGCCTTAAATCTTCTTTATTTCCCTTCTGCTCTCTCTCTTCCCTCACCCTTGGTCTCCTGGAGCCTTTCTGATTTGCAAGAGTTTCTTTCTATTCATCCTTTATTTTATTGTTTGTACTTTGCCTTAATCAAGTGAGAGATACTATAAGGCCTTTAAACTTGGGTGTCCTGATTTATTTCATTCAACATTGTATTTTCCAGATGCAACAACTTTCCTACAATTGTCTCGAATTTACCCTTCTTCAGAGCTGAGATGGATTCCGTTCTCTACAGATACATCATTTTCTTTATCCACTCATCTGTTAATGGGCATACGGGCTGCTTCCGGGATTTAGTTATTATAAACATTGGTACCCATGTATTACAGTAGTATGACGTATTTTCTTCGTTTGGGAAGGTACTTAGAAGGGGAACAGCTGGGTTATATGGAATTTCTAATTTACATTCTTTGAGAAATTGCCACACTGATTTCCATAATTGTTGTACTAATCTACATTCCCACTAACAATGTGGGAAGGTTATTTTTTAAAAAATCACAGAAATGCAAGCTTTTATTATTATTGTTTGACTTTTTGATGATCACCATACTTTCTGATATAAGATGAAATCTTAGCGTTGTTTTAATTTGCATTTCTAGAGTGGCCAGCGATGTTGAACATTTTTTTCCTATGTTTATTTGCCAGTTGTACTTTTTCTGAGGAGTATTTGTTCATCTCAGCTTGTTTCTTTGTTTTTTTATTTTTTGATACTGGGGATCGAACTCGGGTCCCTGTGCTTGCAAGGCAGATGGTGGAACCACTGAGCTAAATCCCCGGCAGTTACTTGTTTCTTGATTTGGTCTTTTATTTTGGAGTGTCTAATTTTCTTTTTTGAGACAGGGTCTCACTATATAGTTGAGAGTGACCTGGAACTCAGTATGTAGCCCACGCTGGTCTCAAACTTACAGTGATTCTCCTGTCTCAGCCTCCCGAGTGCTGCGATTACAGGTGTGTGCCATCATGCCCAGCTTTTTTGAGTTCTTATATAGTCTAGATATTAGTTCTCTGTATGAGGAATAACTGGCAAAATGTTTTCCCATTCTGTAGGTTGTCTCTATACTCTACTAATGGATTCTTCTATTGTGCAGAAGCTTTTTAATTTGATATGGTCTGATTATTTGATCCTTGCACAATTGTAGTTTTGTTCAGAAAGACTTTGCCTATACCTATGACTTCCAGTGTTTTACCTATTTTATCTTCAAGTAGTTTCAGTGTTTCTATTTTAATGTTTAGATCTTTGATCCATTTTCATTTTAGTTTAGTAAAATATGGGTATAACTTCAATCGTCTACAAACAGATAGCAATTTTCCCAACACCATGTGTGGAATAAGCTATCACTCCTCCAACCTATGTTTTTGGCCCTTTTGCCAAAGATCAAATAGCTGAATATATCTGAGGATGTTTCTGTATCCTCTATTCTGTTCCACTGATCCGTATGTCTGTTTTTGTGCCAATAGCATTCCATTTTAATCACTGTTGATTTGTAGTATAACTTGAAGTCAGGCATTGTGATAACTCCTGCTTTGTTTTTATTGCCCAAGACTTCTTTTGCTATTCTGAGTCTCTTCTGGTTCCATATGAATTTTAGAATTGTTTTCTCTAGACCTGGGAAGTATGCTGTTGGTATTTTGCTTGAGATTGCATTAATCTGTATAACTATGTGCAATTATAATAGAAATTTAAAAAATCACAAAAAACTTAGCAGCATGGAAAGTTAATAATACACTCCTGAACACTCGATGAGTCACGGAAGAAATCAAGGAAGAAATTTAATAATGTCTGAAAGTTAATGATGATGCCTGTGCAACACACTGGAAGGTAGAGGCAACAATGAATAGCATTCTTTGAGGAAAGTTCATTTCAATAAATACTCACATAAGGTAATAGAGTGAGCTAAAATGAATAACGTGACAAAGAACCCCAAGATATTCAAGAAACAACAATATCCAAAGCCCAGTGTAAATTTAAGGACAGAAATCACAAAGATTAGAGCAGAAACTAATAAAATTGATAGTAAAAATTAATACAAGGGACAAATCAAAGAACTAGTTCTTTGAAAGAATAAACAAATAGATAAACCCTTAGCCAAATTTACTCAGAGAGAGAAAATTCTCAGTGCAATTAGAAATGAAAAAAGGTGAAATAACAACTGATACCATCAAAAACCTTAAGATAGTTAAACTACTAGTATGCAAACTTGTATTCCAACAAATTTGAAAGTGTTGAAGAATCAGATAGATTTCTAGACTCATACAAATTACCAAAGCTAGTCTAAGGAGACACAAACATATTGAACAATCCAGTAACAAGCAAGGCAATTGAGACAGTATTAAAAAAAAAAACTACCAACTAAAAAATGCCCAGGACCTGAGGGATTCATTGCTGAATTCTACAAAATATTTAAGGATGTTATGTCGCCCACACTCTTCAAACTACTTAATGACATTGAAAGGGATAGAGCGCTTCCAAACTCATTTCTGGAATTTAGCCTCACTCTGATCCCCAAATCAGACAAATGCTCAAGTAAAAAAGAAAAATACATGCCAATCTTTTTAATGAACATGTATGCAAATATCCTCAACAGGAAAGTTAGCAGATAGAATACCACACATCATCAAAAAGATCATACATAATGATCAAGTAGGTTTCATCCCAGGATGGTTCAACATATGCAAATCAATAAATGTAATACATCACATAAACAGAAGCAAGGACAAAATACACATGATCACATCAATACATGCAAAAATGCTTTTGACAAAAATCCAACACTCCTTCACGATAAAAATCCTGACGAAAATAGGTATAGAAAGACCATATCCATGTTTGATAAAAGCTACTTATGACAAATTAATGGCCAACACCATATTAAATGGGGAAAAACTGATGAGAAAATGGAAAGGTTTCCCCTATTCTTGATAGGCAAATCTGGGCAAGAGAAAATGGTAAGGAATGAATAAAGTAGTAGGAGGATTAATGTCCAGAAAGAGTGACTAGAAGAGGCGGAGCATATGGGTGTAAGTTTTCCACAGGCCAAAGGAAAGGTGAAATATAATTATGTTAGTTAGTATGATATGACAGAAACCATTTACAAGGTAAATGAGAAGCAGAGGGAATTTTTAAAATTTATGTTTTTGTTAGTATACATTTGTACTATGTGATGCTAGCATTCCTTGTGGGGACTTGTTACATGTACATGACATGTTTTAATTCTTCCTGATTCCCTTCCCCCTCTTTCTCCTTCCTATCCCTTCATCTCTTGGCAAAAGATCTATCTTGCTGTAGTATTTCCTATTGTCTACATTTTATTTTGTTCTTTATTCATATTTTGGGTTTCTCAGGTAAGAGAAACCAAGTGATATTTAATATTGTGTGTCCGATTTATGTAGCTTGACATTATGGTTTCAAGTGCATCCATTTTCCTACAAATGAAGCAAGTTTATCATTCTTTATGGCAGAGTATCGCTCCATGGAGTATAAATACCACATTTTCTTTATCCATTCATGCTTGATGGACATGTAGGCCATCTCAAAGATTTAGTTATTATGAATTGTGTTGCTATACACTAGGTATGCCAGTAGCAGTAAAATATTATCATGTCTTTCGCTCTTTTGGGAGATACCTAGAAGGGGAATAGCTGCATCAAAAGGAATTTCTATTTTTGGTTTGCTCAGGCATCTTCACAGTGGTTGTACTAGTTTACATTCCCACCAGTAATGTAGACGGATTCCTTTATCTCTGCAGCCTCACCAGCATTTGTTATTTTTTATTTTTTTGAATTTTATTGATACAATTTAGATTTACATAGTGATCACATTCATCATAGGGAATTTGTACCTTTACATGATGTGTCTTGATTCATTTTCTTTTGATGATAGCCATTCTTTTTTAGAGTAAGATAGAACCTCAGGTTTTATCCATTAAGTTTATTGGTACATTTGAGGTATACAGTATAATGACATTCATCATTGGGAATTTGTACCTTTACATGATATATTTTGGTTATTTTTTCCCCATTCCCCCTGCTCTCTGTTTAACCCCTCCACCCCTCCCTATTTACAAAGACTTTGTTTCCATTTTTTTCCTTTGCTCATATTTATTCCTTTCCTTCTTTTTTTTCCCCCTATGCCTCCCTCTTCTCCTTCTACGTTGGACCTTTTCTTCCTATTTCACATTATCTGTTATACATTTCAATCCTTATTTACACTTTCAGTTTCTCACACCAGATAAACTATTTGATATTTACATATGTGTGTCCTATTTATTTCACTTATGCATCCACTTAGCTATAAATGTCTCCTGTTTCTCACTCTGTATGTCTGGGTAGTACTCCATTTTATAAAAAATCACACAACTTTATCCAGTCTCCAGTTGATAAAAAATTTGGCTCTTTCCAAGAGTTAGCTATTACAAACTATGCTGTTATGAACATGGATGCACATACATCACTGTGGTATTTCTACCAGCTGTTTCTCAAAGGTCTACTATCTAGAACATGTTAAAAAATCTTTTAAAATTCAGACTTCCCAAATTTTAAGACCCAATCCAAAAAGGGGCATCTGAAATGCTCAGTGTTGTTTTAATTTTCATTTTCCTGATGGCCAGCAAGTAGAACAATTTGCTATGTATTTATTGACCATTTGTATTCATTCTTCCAAGAAATGTCTATTCATTTCAGTTGACAATATTTAATAGTTCTTTTATTTTGATGAATCAAATATTTTGAGTCCTTTATATAGTCTAGATATTCACTGAGGAATAGCTGGATTTTTTTCCCCATTTTGTAGGATATCTCTTCACTCTGTTGGTTGTTTCCTTTGCTCTGCCAAAGCTTTTCTATTAGATATCACCTCCTTGTTAATTCTTAATACTATTTTCTGCGTAATTGGAGCTCTGTCCAGAAAGACCTTTCCTACACCCATTTTACTTATTATATATTTCAACATATTGTTTCTGTTTTAATATATAGATGTTTGATATTTTTGGCTTTAGTATAGTACATGGTGAGAGATATATCCAATTTTTCAAGTACCATTTGTTAAAGAGTCTATGTTTCCTCCCGCATAAATATTTGGTCCCTTTGTCAAAAATTAGTTAACTGAATGTCCTTGGAGTTGTTTTCACATCCGGTATTCTGTTCATTTAGCCAGAACCTCTTTTTTCCCAACTCTATGCTGTTTTTATCACTATATCTTTGTAATACAACTTAAAGTCTGGAATTGTGATGCCTCCTGCCTTGTTTTCATTGGTCAGAATTACTTTTGCTATTCTAGATCTTTACTGGTCCCGTATGAATTTTAGGATTGTTTTCTCTAGTTTTGTAAGGATGGTCATTTCGAAATATTGGCTCTGTTTAACGAGGACAGGGGCTATCATATGTTTCCTCGCATAAATATTTGGTCCCTTTGTCAAAAATTAGTTAACTGAATGTCCTTGGAGTTGTTTTCACATCCGGTATTCTGTTCATTTAGCCAGAACCTCTTTTTTCCCAACTCTATGCTGTTTTTATCACTATATCTTTGTAATACAACTTAAAGTCTGGAATTGTGATGCCTCCTGCCTTGTTTTCATTGGTCAGAATTACTTTTGCTATTCTAGATCTTTACTGGTCCCGTATGAATTTTAGGATTGTTTTCTCTAGTTTTGTAAGGATGGTCATTTCGAAATATTGGCTCTGTTTAACGAGGACAGGGGCTATCTTTACCTTTTTTGATGTCCTCTTTGATCTCCTTTTCAGAGTATGCAGTTTTCATTGTAGAGGTCTTTCACTTCCTTGGTTAGTTTACTTCTTAAGTATTTAATTTTTCTTGATGCTACCATGAAAGGGATTTTTTCCCCGAATGTCTTTCTTAGTGAGTTTATTGCTGTTGTACAGGAAAGCTATTAATTATTTTGTGTTGTCTTTGTATCTTTCTATGCTACTTAATTTGGTTATTAATTCTAGGCCTTTTTTAATATAATTTTTTGGGTCATCTATGTAGAGGGTAATGTCACCTGCAAGTAATGATACCTTCGCTCTTTCTTTCCTATCCATATCCCTTTTAATTTTTATTTTGCTTGCCTTATTTCTCAGGCAAATATTTCATGAGCTATATTGAACAGTAGGGATGATCGATGACATACATTCTTGTCTTGTTCCAGATTTTAGATAGAAAGTGTTAAGCTTCTCCTCAATTTATATAATGTTAGCTTTTGAATTTTAATAAATGGCTTTTATCAGATAGAGACAAGGTTCTTCTACACTTATTTTCTTCAGTGTTTTATTTTGAATGGATGTGGGATTTTGGCAAATACTTGTTATGCGCAAATCAAGAGGGTAATGTGATTTTTTTGTTTTTGCTTCTCCATATGTAATTTATTATATTTATCGATTGATACATGTTGAACCATCCCTGGGGTGAATGGTACTTGGTAACGATGTATGATCTTTTTGATGATTTGTTACATCCTTTTTGCCAATCATTTGTTGAGAATTTGCCACTGATGTTCACTAAATAAATTTTCCTGTAGTTCTCTTTTTGATTGGAACCTTGTACAGTTTTAGAATCAGGATAATGGTAGCTTCTAGGAGTGACTTTGATGGTATTCCTTCCATTTCAGTTTTATTAAATAGTTTGAGAAGTATTGGCATTTGGTCTTCCCTAAAATTCTTGTAGGATTTGGTAGTGAATCCATCAAGATCAGGCCTTTCTTTAGTTGATAATTCTTTTAAAATCTCTTTTTCAATCTCATTGCTTGATATTGGGTTAGTCAGGGGTTTAAATGTCATCTTGGCTCTTCTCTGGAGAATATCTAAATATATGTCTACATATATATAGTTACATATCTAAGAATTTATTCATTTCTTCTGAATTCTCTAAATTAGTAAGTACGCGTTCTCAAAGTAGCTACTTATGATCTTCTGGAAAATAGCAAGAGTCCTGTATGATCCTGACTTTTTATTTCTAACTGCACAGATGTAGGCCTTTTCTTTCCTTTTTGTTGATTAACATTGACTAGAGTTTTTACTTTTTTTTTATTCTTGCAAAGAATGCTGTGTTTGATTTATTAATTCCTTATAACTTTTGGTATCAATTTCATTGCTTTCTGCTGTGATCTTTATACTTTTCTTCCACTCACTGGCTCTGATTTGGATTACTTTTGTTTTTCTAGAACCTTATTTATGACATTAGGTTATTTATTTGGGCTCACTATATTTTTATGATATGGGCATTCACAGATATAAAATCCCTCTTTGGGCTGTTTTCATTGTGTCCTATAGTTTCTAGTAAGTTGTACTGGCATACCTTGATATTTGGAACTCTAATGTCTTCTACTATTCTGTGATCCATTGATCATTCAAGAGGTTATTGTTTAATTTCCATGTGTTTGCATAATTTCTGTGCTTATTTTGGCTATTGATTTCTCCTTTCATCACAGTATGATGTGACAGTATGTATGGAATAAATTCTATTCTTTTTCATTTATTCAAGAATAATTTATGAAGTCTATTTTGCAAAAAGTCCCATGTGCTACTGAGAAGAACATGTGTTGTGTGGAATACTGTAGATATCCATTAAGTACATTTGTTTTAAGTTTTAGTTCAACTCATATTTCTTTGTTGATATTTTGTCTAGTTGATCTGCCTATTTGTGGCAATGGGGTGTTGAGGTCCCCCATTATAACTGTGTTAATGTTCTTCTGACTTTTTTATATCTAATAGTGTTTGTTTTATGATGTTGGGCATGACAATGCTTGGTGAATATATATTATAATAGGTATCTCTTCTTTGCTGTTCCTTTAACCAATATCCAATATATAGTGTTCTTCTTTGTCTCTTCCACTCTTTGATTTAAAATCCACTATGTCTGAAATTAGGATGGCTATCCTACTTTTTCCTCAGTTCTTGTTGCATAGAATATTGTTTTCCATTTTGACTATTAATCAGGCAATTTCTTTTTGAATTAAGTGTGTTTCTTGTATTCTGCCTATTGATGGATTTTCTTGATCCATTCTGCATA
>NW_022900939.1:34376925-34388141 GCF_012274545.1 Fukomys damarensis
ATACATACACATATTTATATTTGGTTGGGAAATTGAGAGTTTTTACTGAAAGATATTGACTTGCTCCTGTCATTGCATTATTTTTCTGTTGTTTAGTTTTTCCCTTCTGCTTAACTGCTCACCCTGCATGATTTATTTATTCTGCCTGACTCGTTGGCATTGTTGTCTTCATTGTCTCTTTCTAGGATATCCTTGAGAATTTTTGTATTTCTGGTTTGCTCATGAATTTCTTAACGTGTTCTTTGTTATACAAAGGCCTTATTTCTTCATCAATTTTGAAAGAAAAAATTTCAGAATTTCAAGATCCTTAAGTCTGGGTTGGAAGTGTTTATCTTTTAGGGTTTGAAACATTTTATTCCAAGCTCTCCTGTCTTTTAAGGTTTGTGTTGGCAAGTCTGCTATAATTATAATGGATTTACCTTTAGCAATAGTTTATAGCTTCTTTCTAATAGCCTTTAGGATTTTGTTCCTCTGTTGGACTTCCAGTGTTTTGACTGTAATATTACATGGAGAAATTCTGTTTCGATCATGACCATGAGGATTCTATATGCCTCATTTATATGTATATTTGATTATTCCCTATATTTGGGATGTTTTCTGTTATTATTTCTGATAACAGACTTTTCATATCATTTGTGTTATCTTCTGATTTTTCACTTGTCTTCTTTGGGTCATCTTACAGCTGTTAGATTTATCTTTCATGTTCCCTTGGTGTTTTTAAGCCTCTCTATGTTTTCTATCCTCTAATTCTAAAATTGAGTAGTTGGTCTTTGAAAGCCTATCTATCTTCTAATCCTATAATTATTTCCTCATATTGGTCTCTTAAGCTGTGTGGAGGCTCAATATTTTTTTTAATTTCCTGGGTTTCTGTTTTAAACCTTTTCATGGACTTTAAATGTTTATTAAACTGGTGCTTTTTGGTATCATTTTGTTTAGTTCAGTCTATTTTTACTAATGTATTTTGTAAGCTCTTTGGACAGTTTGTTTATTACTTCCATTATCTGTTTACTTCTATCTTCTGTGATGTCACTGAACACCTCTTCAATCCACTTTTAAATCTCTCCTCTATTATTCTTTTGAATACTTCTGGTGTGCGGCTTTTGCTATTCATCTCGATACCTCCTGAATTGGCTTTGGGAGAGTTGGGAGGTTTGGAAGGCATTTTGTTGACTTGCCTTCTCATATTCCTATTGTATTTTGCTTGTTTGTACTGGGTTTTATAAGCCTATAGGGGAAGGACTTTGTGGGTAGCATGGAGATCTTTTTACTTAGTCTGCTCTTTAGTGATGCAATGAAGTTATGGCTATTTTTTCCATTAAGTTTGTTGGTACCTTTTAGGTATACAATGCAGTTACATTCATCATTGGGATCTTGTACCTTTACATGCTGTATCTTGGTTCTTATTTTTTTTTCCCCATTCCCCTGCCCTCCTTCCACTCCCTGTACCCTTGCTCATTTACAAAGATTTTGTTTCCATTTTTTTCTTTTCTTATATTTTTTCTTTTCCCTTCTTTCCTTTCCTGTACCCCTCCCACTTCTCCTACTCCTTTATACCTTTTCTTCCTATTTCACACTATCAATTATACATTTGAATCCTTATTTATATTTTTAGTTTTTCATGTGAGAGAAACTATTTGGTATTTACACACATGTGTCCTATTTATTTCACTTAAGATTATGGCCTCAATGTGCATCCATTTAGCTATAAATATCTGTAGTTTCTTGTTCTTTATGGCTGAATAGTATTCCATTTTATAGAAAAAGCACATCTTCTTTAACCAGTCTCCAGTTGATGGTCACTTGGACTGTTTGAAACTTTTAACCATTACAAACTGTGCCAGTATAAACATGGGTGGGCATATATCAATGTGGCATGATTCTTTTAAATATTTTGGGAAGATACCAAGCACAGGGATAACTGGGTCAAATGGGACCTTTAATCCTAGTTGTTTGAGGTATCTCCATATTGATTTCCACAGTGGTTGCACCAGTCTGCACTCCCACCAACAATGGTGGGGGTTCCTTTCTCCCCACAACCCTCCCCCGCCAGCATTTGTTATTGGCTGATTTCTTGATAGCAGCCATTCTTTCTGGGGTGCGGCAAAATTTCAGTGTTGTTTTCATCTGCATCTCTCAAACGGCTAGTGATGTTGAACATATTTTCATATGTTTATTTCCTGCTTTTACTTGTTTGTCTGAGAAATATCTGTTCATTTCAGATACCCATCTTTGAATCGGGTCTTTTTTTAAAAATTGAGTTTATTGGTACATTTTAGGTATAAAGTGCAGTTACATTCAGTATTGGGATCTTGTACCTCTACATGACAGGTCTTGGTTCTCATTTTTTCCCCTTGTTCCTGCCCTCCCTTCACCCCCTCATTCCCTCCCCATTTATGAACACTTTATTTCCGTCTTTTCATTTTCTCACATTTTTTTCTTTTCTCTTATTACCCTTCCACTTCCCATCCCACCTGCCCTACACCTTTAGCCCTTTTCTTCTCATTTCACAATGTCAGTTATCTCATTAGGATCTTATGTACTATTAGTTTATTCACACCAGAGAAATTATTTGGTATTTACACATGTGTGATTTATTTATTTCACTTAGGAGTATATCCTCAATATGTATCCATTTTCCTGAATCAGGTCTTTATATTTGGGGGATCTGATTTTTAAAAGTTCTTTATATATTCTAGATAGTAGTCCTTTGTCTGAGGAACACCTGATAAAAATTGTTACCGACATTGTAGATTGTCTCTTAGCTCTGTTGATGGTTTCTGTTGCAGTGCAGAAGCTATTTAATGAGATGCCAATTGATTCTTTTTTAAAAAATAATTTTATTGGTAAATTTTAGGTATACAGGATAATGACATCATTGGAAATTTGTTCCTTTACATAATGCATCTTGTTTATTATTTTTTCTCCATACCCTGCCCTCCCTTCAACCCCTCCATCCCTCCTTATCTACAAAAACTTGGCTTCTATTTTTTCATTTCCTCATATTAATTCCATTCCCTTCTTTCTTTCCCCAACTCCTTCCCATTTCCCCTTCCCCTTTGCACCCTTTCTTCCTAATTCACATTATCTATTATGCCTTTTAGTCCTTATTTACACTTTCAGTTTCTCACATCAGAGAAACTATTTAATATTTCCACCCGTGTCCTATTTACTTCACTTAAGAGTATTGCCTCAATGTGCATCCATTTAAATATAAATGTCTCTAATTTATCATACTTTATGGCTGAAGAGTACTCCATTTTATTAAAAGACCACATTTTCTTTATCAAGTCTCCCAGTGATGGACACTGGGGCTGCTTCCAAGTTTTAGCTATTACAAATTGTGCTGCTATGAACATGGCTACACATATATCACTGTGGTATGATTCTTTTAATTCTTTGGGGAGGATGCCCAGCAGGGGAATAGCTGGGACAAATGGGACTTCCAATCCTAGTTCTTTGACGTATCTCCATACTGATTTCCACAGTGGTTGCAGGTCTACACTCCCACCAGCAGTGGAGCAGTATTCCTCTTTCTCCACAATCCCACTAGCATTTGTTATTGGTTGGTTTCATGGTAGCAGCCATTCTTTGTGGGGTGAGATGGAATCTCAGTGTTGTATTTGTTTGCATCTATCAGATGACCAGAGACATTGATGTTGAATATTTTTCACGTTTATTTTCTATTTCTATTTGTTTGTCTAAGAAATGTCTGTTGATTTCAGATGCCCATTTTTGGATTGGGTCTTTAAATTTGGGAGGTCTGATTTCTTTAAGATCTTTATATATTTTAGATAGTAGACCTTTGTTTGAGGAACATCTGGTGAAAATATTTTACCACATTGTGCGTTGTCTTTCCACACTGTTTGTTTCCACACTTCTGTTCTGCAGAAGTTTTTAATAAGAAAAGATCCCACTTGTTGATTATTTCTGTTAGTTCATAGGCAACTGAGGTTTTATTCATAAACTATTTTCCTGCACTAATGTCTTCAAGAGTTCTACCAAGCCTCTCTTCCACCCAGTTCAGCTTTTCTGTTTTAATATTTAGATCTTTAATCTCTTTCAATTAGCTTAGTGCATGGTGCAAGATAAAGGTCTAATGTTAATCTTTGACAAGTTGAAACCCAGTTTTTCTAGCAGCATTTATTAAAAAGGGTATCTTTCCTCCAGTGAGGGTGTTTGGCTTCTTTGTCAAAGATGAGGTGGCTGAGTGTGTCTGGAGTTGTTTTTGCATCTTCTCATCTTTTCCATAGGTCCTCAGGTCTCTTTCTTTGCCAGTACCATGCTGTTTTTGTCATGGTATCATTGTAGTATAGTTTCAAGTTGGGGATTGTGATACCCCCACTTTGTCATTATTTCCTAGAATTGCTTTTGCTATTCTAGGACTCTTCTTGTCAAAATGAATTTTGGATTGTTTTCTCAAGTGCGCTGCTTGGATTTCAAATGGGATTGCATTGAATCTATATAGTGATTTTGGGAGTATGGCCATTTTCTCTATGTTGATTCTTCCTACCCTGGAGCAAGAGATGTCTTTCCATTTTCTGATATCATCTTTAATCTCTTTTGTTAGAGTGCTATACTTTTCTGAGTAGAGGTCCTTGATTTTTTTTTTTTGGTTAGGTTGATTCATAGGTATTTCAGTATTTTTTGATAATATTGTGAAATGAATTGTTTGCCCCATTTCTCTCTCAATGAGTCTACTTTTTGTGTATATGAAAGCTATTGATGTTTGTGTGTTGACCTTGTGTCCATCTAATTTGCTGAATTTGGTTATTAAGTCTAGAAGACTTCTGATGGAGTTCTTGGGGTCTTCTATATAGAGAATCATGTCATCTGCAAATAATGATAATTTGACTTCTTTGTTTCCTATCTTTATTCAATCCCTGAATCCCTGGTATGATTCCTGCTTGGTTGGGATGTATGATCTTCTTGAAGATCTTCTGCATTCTGTTTGCCAGTATTGTATCAAGGAATTTTGCATATATGTTCATTAGCATATAGTTCACTTTTTTAGTTGGGTCTTTCTCTGCTTTTGGGTTCAAGGTGATGTTTGCTTCCAGGAATTAATTTGAATATTGCTTCCCTTTCAATTTCATTGAAGAGTTCAAAGAGTAGTGGCAGTAGTTCCTCTCTAAATGTCTTATAGAATTCAGCACTGAAGCCATCAGGGCCTGGGCTTCTTTCAGTTGGTAAGTTTTAAATTATAATTTCAATTTCATTAATTGATATTGGATAGTTTAGATTTTTTTTTAATCTTCTTCATTAAACCTTAGTAGTTCATATGTATCCAGGCTTTTCTTAGTTGGTAAATTTTTAATTACATTTTCAATTTTACTGATTGTAATTGGGATGTTTAGAATTTTTTTATCTTCTTCATTCAACTTTGGTAATTAATACCAATATCTAGAAATATGTCAATTTCTTCTGTGTTTTCCATCTTATTAGAGTATAGGTTCTCAAGGTAGGTACTGATGATTCTCTGGACTTCTACTGGAACTGTTGTAATTTCAGCCTTTTCCTTCATAATTGCATGGATTTGAGCCTTTTCTGTCCTTTTTTGGATAAGATTGGCTAAGGGTTTATCAATTTTTATTATTCTTTTGAAAAACCAAGTCTTGGCTTCATTTGTTTTTCTTTTTTTAGTATCATTCTCTTAGTCTCCATTGCATTGATTTCTACCCTGATCTTTATAATATTCTACCTAGTATGAGGTTTGAGTTTGTCCTGTTCTTCTTTTTCTAGAAGTTTGAGCTTCAACATTAGGTTGTTTTATTGAGCTTGCTCCATTTTCCTAATATGAGTATTCACTGCTATGAATCTCACTTGTAAGACTGCTTTAATTATGTTCTATAGATTCTGATATGTTGTATTGTCATTGTCATTTAATTGAAGGAACTGTCTGATTTCTTCTTTGATTTCCTCTGTGATCCATTGGTTATTCAGAAGTGTGCTGTTCAATTTCCATGTGTTTGTGAAATTTTTGCAGTTCCTTTTGCTATTGATCTCCAATTTCATCATACTATGGGATGACTTCAATTCCTTTGCACTTACTTAATCGTGTTCTATGAGCAAGTGTGTGGTCTATTTTGGAGAATGACCCATGTGCAGCTGAAAAGAATGTGTTTTCTGATTTTGTGTGATGGAGCATTGTAAACATCTTTTATTCTAGAGAGAATGACACAAAAAAAATCAATGAATTGAAGAGCTGTTTTTTTAAAGAATACATAAATTCAACAAATTCTTAGCCAACCTTGTCAAAAAAAAAAAAAAAAAAAAGAAAGAAAGAAAAGGCTCAAACTCATGCAATTAGGAATAAAAAAGGTGAAGTCACAACAGATCCAGGAGAAATCCAGAGGATCATCAATACCTACTTTGAGAACCTATACTCTAATAAAACAGAAAACACAGAAGAAATCAACAGATTCCTAGATATGTATTAATTACCAAAGTTGAATGAAGAAGATAAAAAAATTCTAAATACCCCAATTACAATTAGTGAAATTGAAAATGTAATTAAAAATTTACCAACTAAGAAAAGTCCAGGTCCTGATGGCTTCATTGCTGAATTCTATAAGAGATTTAGAGAAGAACTACTGCCCTTACTCTTTAAACTTTTCAATGAAATTGAAAGGGAAGCAATACTTCCAAATTCATTCTTGGAAGCAAGTGTTACTTTGATTGCAAAATTAGGGAAAGAATCAACCAAAAAAGATAACTACATGTCAGTCTCACTAATGAACATAGATGCAAAAATCCTCAATAAGATTGTGGCAAACAGAATACAGAGGGTCAGGGCCAGAGATTTAGCTCAGTGTTTCCACTACCTGCCCTAGAAGTATAAGGAACTGAGTTCAATCCCTGGAACAAAATTAAAAAAGTAGAGAGACAGCAGAATAGACAGTAAGAAGATCAAGAAGATCATATTCCCTGACCAAGTTGGGTTTATTCCAGGGATACAAGGATGGTTTAACATATATAAATCAATAAATGTAATACACTATATTAACAGACAAAAACATATGATCATCTCAATAGATGCAGAAAGAGCATTTGACAAAATTCAAAACCAATTAATGATAACTTTGCAGAAAATTGGAATGGATTGTCTTTATCTCATTTTGGTAAAGGCTATCTATGAAAAATCAATGGCCAACATCATATTCAATGGCCAAAAAATTGAAATCTTCATGCTAAAATGAGGAACAAGACAAGGATGTCTACTATCACCACTCCTTTTCAATATAGTTCTGGAAACATTAGCTACAGCAATTAGACAAGAGAAAGAAATGAAAGGAATAAAGATAGGAAAGGAAGAAGTTAAACTGTCACTATCTGTTGATGATATGATACTCTACATAGAAGACCAAAAAAACCCTGCCAAAAGACTTCTAGACTTAATTTAACCTTTCAGCAGAGTAGTAGCTGGACACTAAAAAATCATTAGCCTTCTTGTACACAAATAACAAACTCAATGAGAGAGAAACTAGGGAAACAATTCCTTTTACAGTAGCATCCAAAAAAATGAAATATCGAGAAATCAATCTAATGAAAGAAGCAAAAGACCTCTACACTGAAAACTGCAGACTCTGAAAAAAGAGATCAAAAAGGATATAAGAAAATGGAAAGATATCCCCTGCTCCTGGGTAGGAAGACTCAACATAATGAAAATGGCCATACTACCAAAACTGCTATCCAGATTCAATGAAATCCTGATTGAAATTCCAACAGTATAGTTCACAGAACTAGAAAATATAATAAAAAATTCATTTGGAATCAGAAAAGACCTAGAATAGCAAAAGCCATTCTAGGCAACAGAGACATGACAGGACATATCACAACCCCAACTTGAAACTATACTACAAAGCCACTGTGATAAAAACAGCATGGTACTGGCAAAGAAACAGACCCGAGGATCAGTGGAATAGATTGGAATAGATCAGATGTACTCAGCTACCTCATGTTTGACAAAGGAGCCAACCATCCTCAGTGGAGGAAAGATAGCCTCTTTAATAAATGGTGTTGGAACAACTGGATTTCAACCTGCCAGAGATTAAAACTACACCCTCATCTTTCACCATGCACTCAACTAAAATCCAAGTGGATTAAAGATCTAAATATTAAAACAGAAAGTCTAAACTTTCTGGAAGATAAGTTAGATAAAACACTTGAAAACATTGGCATAGGAAAAGACTTTATGAACAAATCCTCAGTAGCATGGGAGCTAGTGCAAAGAATCAACAACTGGGATCTCAACTTATTAAAAAGCTCCTGCACCGCAAGGGAAACCACCAACAAAGCTAAGAAGCAAACTACAATGTGGGAAAACATTTTTACCAGCTTTTCCTCAGAAGATGGTTTACTATGTAGAATATAATAGAACTGAAAAAACACCATATCCCCCAGATATAAAGATATGATTAAAAAATGGTAATCTGAAATGAACAGACACTTCTCAGACAAAGAAGTAAAGGCTGCAAAGAAATATATGAAAAAAATGTTCACTATCATTGGTGATTTGAGAGATGTGGGTGCAAACAACTCTGAGATTCCATCTCACCCCAGAAAGAATGGCTCCTGTCATGAAATCAACTAATAACAAATGCTGGTGGGCTTGTGGGGACAAAGGCACCCTTCTTCATTGTTGGTGGGAGTGCAGACTGGTGCACCCACTGTGAAAATCAATATGGAGATACCTCAAAGGACTAGGATTAGAGGTTTCATTTGACCCAGCTCTCCCTCTGGTGAGGATCTTTCTAAAAGAATTAAAGAATCATACCATAGCAATATATGCACATCCATGTTTATAGTCGCACAGTTTGTAGTAGCTAAAACTTGGAAACAGCCCAGTTTCCCATCAGTTGGAGACTCGATAAAGAAGATGTGTGTGTGTGTGTGTGTGTGTGTGTGTGTTTATAAAATAGAGTACTACTCAGCCATAAAGAATGAGATATTAGAGTCATTTATAGCTGAATGGGTGCATACGAAGGCTGCACTCTTAAGTGAAATAAATAGGACACACCTGTGTAAATACCGAATAGTATCTCTTGTGTGAAGAGCTAAAAGTTCTTTATGGGGTTCAAATTCTATAATTGATAATGTGAAATAGAAGAAAAGTGTAAAGGAGTAAGGGAAGTGGGCAGGGCAAGGGAAGGAAGGAAGGGAAAAGTAAAAATGTGAGAAAAGGCAAAAATTGAAACGAAGTCTTTGTAAAGAAGGAAGGGTGGAGCGGGTGAAGGGAGCACAGGGGTAAGGGGAAAAAATAAGAACCAGGATACAGCATGTAAAGGTACAAGATCCCAATGATGAAGGTAACTGTAGTGTATACTTAAAATGTACCAATAAACTTAATGAAAGAAAAAAAAACCATGAAAAAAAAGAAAGTAAATAAGTCAGAATGGGATTTTTTTTCCTCTGTATTTTTGAATGTGTGGCTCCATCCAGGATCCACAGTTTTGGGGTTCAGCAAATTACAGTTTTCTCCTTCTTGTCTTACTGCCTGTGGTTTTGTGAGGTGTACTCTTCTCTTCCAGAAGCTCCTCTGTTTGTCCCAGGCTGTGGCAAAGTCCATCCTGAGACATGCCCTTGCTCCCACTGATGGACATAGGGAAGGCAATCAGACCTCAGATCTGTCCTGCATATAGAAGCAAGGGAAGGTTGAAGTACTTACTGCCAGAAGACAATTTCAGACTCAGCCAAGTCATAATGCAAGTGAATCTGTGCCCAGATTCTCAGTCTGGGGGTAGAACCCATGTCTTTCCTGGCCTAAATTTAAACCTCTCAAGGGATCTCTGTGTAGCCTGCTTCCTGTCTGTGGCTATCTCCTATGACTGTTTCTCACCCACGGAGAGCCTTCAAATAAGGTTGTTTTCTAGTGGTTCTGAGTCTCAGAGTTAAATAATCAACCCCTTTCAGAAATCACACCTGATTAAGTACTTTCTGGTAAGATGGCTGGTTCTTGTGTTTGAGTCTCTCTCTGGCTGTTCCCTGATATACAGAAGAAGTCTTCTCACAGCAAAACTCCACACTGGTTTTGCAGTTCCCAATGGCTGTGGGCTCTGCTGACATTTTCTCCTGGATCTTCCAGGCCTGGTCACTTACTTTGCATTTTCTCCTGGATCTTCCAGGCCTGGTCACTTACTTTGCTTTGGGAGAGCAAGGTTTCCCTCTCCATGAGCTGTGAGCCAGAAGACAAGAGCCGTGATCCAGGGAGACAGCCTAGATTTCCCTATACCTCCTAATTTTTCCTGTCAGTTCCTTCCTGATTCTTAGCCATCTACTTCTCTTTTTTTCTTAGCCAAGTTGTTATTTTCCAGTGTCTGGATGCTGTAAAAACATTTCTGACATTTGGATTTGAGTGAATTTTTTCCCATTGGTATGCACAAATACCCTGAAGTTCCCAGTTATGCATTTATTATTGATTGTAATCACTAATTTTATGTGTCGACTTGACTAGTTTAAGAAATCCCCCAAAATACTATTTCTGGATGTGTACGTGATGTTATTTTTGGAAAATATTAACATTTGAATCAATAGAATAAAGAAGGTCTGCCTCCATGAATGAGAGTCGCATCATCCCCTGGGAGCCCAGAGGGAACAGAGGGAAAGGGAATTCGCTCCCTTTCCACATTCGGTTCCCAGGCCCCTGGCCTCAGGTTGAGGGTCACACCACAGGCGGTCCTGCTTCTCAGACTTTGGACTCAGGCTGAGTTATGCTCCTAGAACCCCTGTGTCCCTATCTTGCAGGCAGCACGAAGAGGGACTTCTCAGCTTCCGTACTGCTTAGGCAATTCCCATAATGCCCTCCTCTGCATCCGTCTAAAACCTACTGGTTCTTTGAAGGACAGTAATATACATTTAGAACACATCCCTTGAAGCCAACTGAAGACCTGATTTAGATTCATAAATTAGAGAAAGCGGTTGTGTTACCAGAGCTGGGGGTGGCCACAAATAATTTGACCCAGATATTTAGTTGGATAATATGGCTTCAAGAGAAAAATTAGACCAACCAGTTATGAAAGCACCAATAAACTTATTATAAAAATAATTACAAAAGATACATTTATTCAAGAAATAAAATTGTTATTACAAAACAACGTAATTTGTAATAACAAGTTTATTTTTACCTTATATATACCATGTATATCATATACATATATACAGTAGAAAACAAACAATATACATTTGTATATAAATAATATATATACAGACATGTGTGTGTG
>NW_022900939.1:34388183-34469963 GCF_012274545.1 Fukomys damarensis
TATATGTAATTTTTGCCCCAACTAAAAAAAATTAGCAATTACTGAGTGTTTTGCAGAAAGACACAATGCGTACTATTTTGTACACTGCTTTTTCAGTGAAATGGTTAAAATATTTACTTTTTCACATTGCTTTATCTTATTTATTTGGCACACATTAAATATCACCCAACTATCTTCCGATGTTCTTTACATAACTGGTTGTTGAAACCAGAATCCAATCCAATCTGGGTCCGTGCACTGAATCTTGTTGTCATGTTAAGTGTCTGTTATTTTGAAATACTGCTTTTTTAAAAAAAATAATGAACTTGACTTGAAATAATGAAGAGACTTTGATACTTGCTCTGCAAAGTATCTCATTTCCCATATTTATGTGTTGCTCTATTATGGAAAATTATCTATTTTTTGATAAATGTTCATATTATATTATATTAAGTCATGGAACACATCTGCTTTTAGCCACTCATTTGCTGTTGGGCACCTAGGTTTTTTCCATGGCTTATTTCTTGTTAGTTAAATTGCCATAAACAAGGGTGTGCAGGTGTCTCTATATATGCTGTCTTTAAGGAAGAATGAAATGATGTCATTCGCAGGAAAATAGTTATAACTGGAGAATGTCACGACAGCAAGATAAGCCAGACTCCAAAAGACAAATATTGAATGTTTTGCTTCATACGTGGAATCTAAGAAGAATAAAATACGAAAGCAGTTACATGAAAGTAGAAGGGAGGCTATTAAGAGAAGAGGAAAGGAAAAAAAAAGAGAAGAGGAAAGGAAAGAGGAGAAAAGAGAGAGGGTAATGGCAGGTGAGGACAAGCAGAGCGTCATACATGTATGGATGTGCAAACATGAAACTCACGGTTCCGTGTCATCAATGTGCACTAATGAAAAACACAGAAGACACTTCTCGTCAATTGCCCGCTCTTAGCAACGTTCAGACTTGCATGCAGATTAGGGGATGAAAGCCCGATCCCTCCTTGGACAGATGTGTTGTATTTATCTTTTGTGCCATTTATTTCCAAGAGAGATTTAAAATAAATTGGTATATGTTTGCAGTACATAACATTACGTTGATTTCGGGGAATTGGCACATATATATTTTGCATCTTAATCGTTTTACTTCCCCATCCCCTTGTCCATCCTCCTCTGTTCTCCATTCCCATCTTCACAGAGTCTACTCGTACGTGTTTGCTCATTGAATTATGAAAATAATCCGTGAGATGTTGTCAGTACTCACCCATCTTTAAAGGAACTTGCTTTTCTTCTATTACGTGTATTTCTTTATTGTTATTCTTCGGAAACATAGAAGAATGGTTTCAATGAATCTGTTTATTTACCCAGAAATACAGTTTCTATTAAACAATCCGATAAATATCTAATTCTTTCACTTTATCAATTTTCCAAATATAAAGCTAGGTTGACTAGATAACCTCCAATAGTGACAGCTGTAGTTTATGATATTCTCTCTGTTTATTATTATTATATTTTGAGTATCATTATTGTCACAGAGCTCCAGGGAATCAGCCATTTATCTGGGTGGAAAATGGAATTAGAGACTAAAATATGACATGATGACCACTGTGATAATATTGTTTCTAACATCTATAAATAGTACTTTTACTAATTGGCTTTATATAAGCTTGGGAAGTTGATATTTCAATTATGAATTCATTAGCTTTTGTCTGGAGCAGCAAGTTTACCTATACAGGGCAGGGGAATATCATATGTCATGTATCACTCAAAGGCAGGAGAATATCAATGTATGAGAATTAAGAAGTCTAATGAAGATCAGTACCTGAATGGAAGCATTCTCATCTTTGCATGAAAGTGAAATTAAATTTAGTTAAGTCTCCAGTTCCCAGCCAATTATTATGTACACCAGAGGTCAGCAATATCTAAGAGCAGGAAAGTTGTGTAGAGTTTTTAGCCTTAGAATGTTTGCTAAAGACATAACGTTGCAGTTTGTGGAAAATCTTTAATTTGAGGGGCCTTTTCATCAAACCGCTAAATCTTTAGGTTTGTCAGGGAGACAATGAAACTTTAGCAAACAGGAAATTTGACTCACAGTTTTCACTAAATAATGAACCTCTCACTTGTCTTACTATGATTCATTTGAAAAGAAGCAGATGAAATGTTTTTGCACTTAATGGAAGCTTTTTGTGGATTTTCCTTTTCATTGGACATTTTTGTGAGTACAATGTTTTTCTGAACTTAAAATTGAATAAACACATGTTGGGATTATTGATCTTTCTGCTAAGCATTTTTGTCTTTAAGTTACCTTATTGATGAGCATGTGTTTATACCGACTTACGTATTTTTATCTCCATTATCTATTATCATGTACTGCAAATTAAAAACCGATTTATACAATTCTTTAATTCTATTACTCTGATTTATGCAGAGCCGAGGAAGGCTGAGTCTCCACCTCTGCTCTTTCAGAAAAGTTTCCTTTTGAGACTATTTTGCTGCTCTCGAATACACAGTTCATTTTACTTTTATTCAGCCTGTGGACTTATTTGTCTCTGTGTTTCCTTTTTAGCAACTAAAGAATGGTTGGTTGATAAATCTGGAAGAGTCAGAGGCCCGTGGAGTTTAATATTACCACGGTAGATGAAAAGCGAGGCAGAAGTCTCAGGGTGCAGGGAGATAGATGAGTTGTAAGTTCCCAAATCAGCATACAAACCCCGTCTGAGTCCTGTCCTGCAGACAATAGCAGACTAAGTAGAAAGCAGAAGTGAGTGGAAGTTTCAGCTGTTGATGAGGAAGCAAGAGTTTGGAGTTTGAGTACAGCCACATTAACTAGCTAGTAGAACAATAATTAATATTCTATAAGAAAGACAGAATCAAGGCCATTAAAATGCATAATTCAGTATGACCAGTATAGAAGGAAAATTATCTGACGTGTGAAGAAATGGGAAAATGTGATCCATAGATAAGATAAGAAGCAATAAATAGAAACCAACCACAAGATAACTCAAATGTTTAGACTGACAGAAATGCTTCTAAGGATATTCCAAATGTTTTCAAGGGCTGGAAGAAAAATATGTCATCATAAGTGAACAGATGGGGCAGCTCAGAAGAGAAATGGGAGCTATAAAAGTGGATCAAATGGAAGTTGTAAAATTGGAGCATATTATCTGAAATAAAAATATTTGAGTTGGATATGTTGGATATGCATAACATTAGATTAGAAATTTTAAAAGGAATCAGCATGAAGAAAGATCAGTAGAACAGAGCAAAATATTGAAGAAAAAAAAAAAGTCTTAGTGACCTGTAGGGAAACATCAAGTAATCTGAAATGTGTGGAGTTGTGATACCAGAAAAGAGGGAGAGAGAGGGAGGGAGACAGAGGGAGAGGGAGAGAGAGAGAGTGAAACAGAAAGGCAGAAAAGATATTTGAAGACATCATGGCTAGACTGACCCAGAAACTGGTAAAGAACACAGAAGCCCAAGAACTCGGCAATTCACAAGAATAAGTGCAAAGATAAAATACAAGCAAGTAAAACCACACCTAGGAATATCATCATCAAACTACTGAAATTAGGGGACTGAGAGAAAATCTTGAAACAGCTCAAGAAAATGGACACATTAGATACAGCTCATGATGATACATTCCCTGCTAATGGCGTATGTACAACTGTACAAGAAACAGTGGAGACTGACTGTGTGTAGGAGAATATTTAAAGTGTGCAAAACAAATTTTAAAACCCTATCAATGCAGTAGTTTGTATTTACTGAAAATGCCTTTGAAAAGTAAAAGCAAAATAAAGATATTTTCAAGCTTAAAATGGGGGCAAGTAGTCTTGGCAGACCTGCACTATGAGAAATGCTAATGATCTCCTTTGACCTGAGGAGATAGCTATTGAGGAGAAGCTTGGAGCTACACAAAGAAATGAACAGAGCAAGAAAGCAAAGATGTTTGGGAAAATATAGCGCAGAGTATCTTTTGTTAATTTAAGAGATACAAAAAATAGAACAGTACATTATGAGGTTTATAATGTTCTTGGGTGGGACAAAGAAATAATAATGAAATGACAACATATAAGATTAGTGGGAACACAAATTTATGAAGAAAATACATGACTTTAGATACATTAGCAAATGAAATGGGTCAAATTATTATATAAGGTTTAAAATAAAAAAAACCCCAACTATCAATGAACAGAAAACAGATGAGTAAATTAACAAAGAAAAGCAGTGATTCTTTGGAAAATTAATAAAACAATTAAATATAGAGTAACACAAATAAATAAAAAGGATTATATTTCTTCAAAACTGAAAACATCTTCTCTTCAAAATACACTATTAAAATCAGATGGCAAACTGGATTGGTAGATAGTATTTACACAGCATATATCTGCCAAAGTCATATCCATAATATGTAATGAATTAATATAGCACAGTAGTAAAGATACAAGTGGGACAAATTGAACCATTTATTAAAGAAGATTTATCATATCACCAATAAGCATATTGGAAAATGTGTTAAAAAACCCTTCATCATTAGAGAAATGTAAATTAAACTACAATAATATAGTAGTATACTATGCAATTATAAAATGCTCCACTTGAGTTAGGTGACCAAGTCTAGCCATGAGTTGGGAGAAAAGTGCACATCACTTGGTTGTGGCTGATTGAATCGCTAGTGCAGAGCCTCCGGAGCTGACTTTCCCCTTTATGATGACTTGTGACCTCTGAGATGGTAGCTGTCACCAACACAAGTCCCAAATAACCATGAAGTATAAAGATGCCTCTCTAATCCATAATGGGCATAGAGGAAAATAAACATTTGTTCTTTTATCCACTGAAATTCGGGGGTTGTTACTGATGCCTAATCTACTCCGATGTAAGGGAACTGTTTCGGCTATTTACCAAATAGCATTGTCGCATTGATAACAGGTTGTATAATTATGGTCATATGCATGAATAATGAGTTTTAAATGATAAACCTCGACAACAGTCCTAACTATGCAGCCAGTATGTGCCTGTATATTAGAAGTCTGAAATGGCGACTGTTTTTGGCCACTGCACTCCACCATTTATCCCCTTTCATATCCATGTCAGCCCTAACAGGACGACCCGCAGAGAAAATCACCTCACGTTTACCTCAAAGATAGCACATCGTACATATTACATGGATAATATTACTCCACTACACTGAGGACTTCCCAAATAATTAATGAACTTCGAAGATCTCAGTATTTAAATATCAAGTCTTACGTGTCATTTCCAAAGATTACAATTTTTGGGTAAATTGTATGGTCCTTCTTGTACTTCCCTTATATTTTCTAGTTTAGTTATTTTTCTTAGTACAATGTAATGTATAGTGTCCTAAAAAAACAAGTAACTACATCTGAATCCTTATCCATTGGCAAAAATAATTTTAAGTAGGAGCAAGTGAGGTTCAGTTTAATAATTTGCACATTAAGTATAAAAGTTAGAATGGGATATTTTTAAATTTTAGACTTTTTGTACTCTTCAAATCAAGTCTGTCTGAGAAATTGTTGGAAGTGGATAAATTGTCCATAACAGCAGAGATTTCCACTTTGAGTTGCCAGAAAATAGGAGAAAAATGTTTCCAATGAAGCCAAAGCTCATATCATTAAAAAAAATTTCCATTAAAAAAACCCTCTTCTTACATTTATCATAGAACTGAAGATGACACACATAATTACATATAATTCCATTTTCTCTTATTTATTCTACAATGTCATAATATATCACATTAAAATAATGTTTTGGAAGAAAAGCCAACCTCTGAAGTATCTGTGGTATAAACCAATAATGGTTGTGTAGTATTACGAGGTTATTTCCATTTTAAGAATTTAAAATTTGAAACACCATTTTCTTAATTTTAGAGCAATCCTGTCACTAGGAAGGCCGGCAAACACTCCAGGACCTCGTGTTATATCTGTGGAAAAGACAAACAAAGAATGCAGCGAGGTTTTACATTTATTAAAGGTAGGAAAAGAAGTATGCTCTGCTCAGTGAGAGCAGGCCACTGAGTTCACAGTGGCCAGGAGGTCAGTGGCCGAGGTCGTTCATATGCCTCATTCTTCAGGCTAATGCCAGATCTAGTCTGTTCCATCGCAAACCTATTTGATTTCATGCCAGAGGAGCTGACGTTAACACTTTCTGATTGGTTCCAGGTGCAGGGCTTGGGAAGTGTGCTCTGCTCCTGTGTCCTGGATCTCCATGATTGACAGGTCATGGTCAGTTGCTCAGCTGGTCAGCAATGCCCTAATTTCCTGCCTAAAATCAACTCAAGTTGTAATGTTTAGAATTTGGTGATACGACAAGAAGACATTGCTATACATTATTAACAATGATGCCAGGACAGCATGCATGAACCTCGAATTTAAAAAAGCAAACTAGGATGGATGCATACATTTTACATTGAGTTTTATAATTATAGAAACATTTAAATATAACCAAACACCCTAATTTAATACATAGCAAGTACATATCTTTGTATGTAAATTAATTATACTGTGTGATAAGCTAAAACAAAACGAAACAAAAAGAAAAACCCACAGTTAAGAATCCTACAGGAAGGGAAAGTGGGAAGGGTGGGGGAAAGGTAATAAGGGAGAGGAAAAAATATGAGAAACTGAAAAAATGGAAATAAAGTGTTTGTAAATGGGGAGGGGAGGAGGGGGTGAAGGGAGGGCACGGACAAGGGGAAAAATAAGAATCAAGACCTATTATGTAAAGGTACAGAATCCCAATGATGAATGTAACTGTATTTGTATACCTAGATTGTACCAATAAACTCAATTAAAAAAAAAAGAAATAGAAAAGAATCCTACAGGAAGAGGAAAAGGGAGAAGCATGAATTTGTAATCCTGGGATATGTTTCCAAGGACACTGTACCACAGAAGATGGCTTCAACCACTAGCTCTTGCTCCTGCTGTTTGAATAGAAAAAGAAAACACACAGATGCCACAAGAGACAAAATATGCAAAGACTTTTCCAGAAACAGTTTGTCTTAGGCAGGAAGTGCAGTATACAGTTGAAGAATTAGACTCACTTAAAGTAATTACTTTCTTTAACGTTGGGAAGATTGATTCTTGATTAACTAGGATAATGATCATAAAGGAAACACATGGTCAGGATAAGAGTAACCAGTTGTAACACACCATAGAATGACTATAAACTTGGTAAAAAGTCCACTCAACTTTTGAAAGCATATTCAGTATTCTATACATATTGTCCCATATAAAATAGAATAGACACGTCATAGTTAAAGAACATGAAATGTCACAATATTTTGGTAAAAAAGGGGCCAAAAATCTGTTAGGACTATCTGTTATCTTCCCTCTTCTTCCCTCTCTTGCTGCTTGCTACCTCTATTTCTTGCTCCCTCCCTCTTTCCCTCTCCTTTTTGTTTTATCTTACCCTCCAGCAAAATGAGAGTTGATTGGGCAGAGGTGAAGACAGACAGATGCAAATGCCCTTCTCCCTCATCAGGTGCCTCCAGTTGTTTGTTGGAGGATGAGTCACTTCCTCCTGGCAGAGAATGCAAGTTGAAGTCTCACTGTATCTTATTGATGTAGGGCCAGACGTTAGAGGTAAACTTGCTCATTTACCTGTTTCTGTTGCAAGATGGAGACACATGGACAGGGGATAGGAGGCGAGGGCGAGGTGAAGCCTTCCTGGGAATGGGGAATGGTGCAGAGGTGCAGCTAGGACAGAGCACGGCCTGGGGACTTCTTTCTCAGGGCAGCGCACGTGGTCATTCTTTCCACAAGTCCTGGAGTCAGGATGCATCTGCAATTTTCAGCCCTTATCCTCACGCCTCACTGGTAGTTTATGCAGTTTGTTTTAGAATGCCAAAATGGTCCTGCCAGCTATCCCCCGATCTCTCCTTCTGCCAGGTCCTTGGAGATCATTTAGGGTGCCATTAAATTGGAATTTAAATATTCTCGAAGTGCTTCGCTTTAGTTCAGCATTGCCACATACTTTAGTCCAGCAGCACATCTTTTGATGAACTTCTACCAATAAATAGGCTTTTCCCTGGAGCACGAAATAAAGGGCAGAATGAGGCCCAAGTGAAGCAGTCACGATCCTTTGCAGAACCTCTTCCGCACAGTATTAGGCAGAGAGCACACTGGCCTCAGGCTTCGCCAAAGCACAACCTCACGGAAGTGAGCGGGAGCTCTGAGAGTGTGACAGAAGCAGAAAGCAGCAGCTGTCCTCAATCACTAGGCAGAACCAAGTGCTTTCTGGTGTATTTTTTGTACTTGTGTACGAAACTGTACATTTCTGTAGCAGAAGTTGTGCAGCGGTCTCTTTTTCTTCTGTACTCCCTTCTCTTACTCCTACCCATATACTAGCTCATTCCTGTCTATCTTTAGTATATTCTCTTCTCAGTAGAAAAAGTAGGCATTCAGATTAAGACTGTTTCCTTCCCAGGGCCTCTAGGGTAAAGTCCTCCGCTTTATACCTCCTTAGGGACTTTATGTGAGTAATTATTCCCCAAAGGACAGAGACAGATGCTGCAAGAACAGAAACTTGGTTGTAGTAGCAAATATTCAATAAATATACAACAGGGTCTGGCTTTGGTTGTTGTTGTTGTTTGATATTGGGAAATTTCCTTATTTCTTTTTCAACTCCCAAGCTCACTGTAAATGGACTTCTTCCAGGACCCTGCTTTCTGGAGCAGCTGCTACATGCAATTCTGAAATACAGTGAACTCTAATGACAGATTATCTGTCCTGCTTTGTTTTTTCCTAACAGGGTTGAGTTGTTGCCAGAAAAGGGCTATCTACAGAGGAAAAAATGAAAACTTGTTCTTTCTTTTCTCATGGTCCCAAACACCTTTTAAAAAATCAGATCAATGCAAAATGAAACCAGAAATTTGTTGTCTTTAAAGCGGATCCTTACTTTGAATGGGGTAAAAAATCAACAGAGAGAAGGGTGTTAAAACAGGTAAACAATTGCCACAAAACTACCACAGACTCACACACTTGAATTTCATCCCAGTGATTCAGAACGTGTTTATACTGTCCTAAAGTGCATGGCTAAAATGAACATTACTGAAATTCAAAAGCAGCCTGATTTCTATAAGCTGTAATTGAGGAAAGGACTACAGGTCACACATTGATTTTTTTTTTTTGGCTCTACACGCATATGTAATACCACTGCAAGTGGGATCATATTTACATGATGAGAGAGAAAATGTTTGTAGTATAATTAAGTCTAAGAGGGACAATACTCAAATGAGAGACTTATTGTAGTCTGCCAATTTTCATGGTTTTCTTTGTAACTATCCTTAACAATAAGAACAATAGTGAAAGAAATCAAGTTTAAATAAAACTGTATCATAGCAGGATGAAGATTGTAGATAGGAAAGATAGAAGAGGATATTAGATATATTTGGGACAATAGGTAGGAGAAATGGAAAATTAGACCATGCAAAGAGTTATTTTAGACATAACATAAACATAGAATTACAATAAGGACAACTACATTGATTATCTAATCTGAAGATGGGACACTTCTATGCCATCTTCCTCATTAATAACAACACTGCCATAGATATTGTTACTTCTATTTTATAGATGAGAAGCTGGGATTCAGAGAGAGAAAATAACCAAGTGGTATGGCTGGTGGTGGCAGCATTGTAGTCTATCTAGGTCACTGATTTCAACTTTCCTAACACAAGAGAAGTCACGGACCTAAACGGTTGGCATCTCAGTTGATCTCAAAGGTCTGTGATCTTCCTTCCCATTATGACTTTCTACGTAAAACTTTCATGGACATTTTCCTTTATTTTTCAAGATTATTCAATAATTATACTGTGTAATACTATAAGGAACATTATTAGATTAGCTGATGACATTTTTAAGGATATTCAAAGTGACAAAGAACACTAAAAAATTCATATGAAAGATAAATTGGTGTCATGTTTAATACTAATAAATTGAGCATTTAAACCTTAAAGAACTTGCAGTTTTCTAATGAGTTAGGTAAGTTTTAGATAGGTTTAATGATTTTCCTTTTGCCCTTGAACATTGGTGGAAATGTAAATTTATACAGCAACTATGGAAAAAAGCATGGGGACTCCTCAAAAAATTAAAAATAAAACTACTATTTTATCCAGCAATCCCATTCCTGGGTATATGTCCAGTGGAAATGAGATTTATAAGTTGGACATATATGTAGAAATGTTCACAATAGCCAAGAAATGGAAATAGCCAAACTGGCCCATCAACTGATGAATGGGTAAAGAAAAAGTGGTACATATACTCAGAGGAATACTACTCAGTCATGAAAAGAATGAATTTCTGTCATTAGCAGCAACATGGATGGAACTGCTGATCATCATGTTCAGTGAAATTAGCCAGGTGGATAAAGATAAGCATCTCATGATCTCAGTCATATGTGGAATCTTAAAAAGTTAATCTTGAAGAAGCTGATAGTAGAATGATGATTAACAGAGGCCAAGAAGAGTAAGGGGATGGAGAGATGGGGCGAGGTTGATTAGCAGGTAATAAATTACAGTTAGGAAACAGCACAGTTGCCCATCAACTGGAGACTGGGTAAAGAAGATGTATTTTTTAAATAAAATAGAGTACTATTCAGCCATAAGAATGAGAAACTAGAGATATTTATAGCTAAGTGGATGCACATTGAGGCCGTACTCTTAAGTGAAATAAGACATGTATAAATATTGAATAGTTTCTCAGGTGTGAAAGAGTAAAAGTGTAAATAAGGCTTGCTTAAAATGGTAGTTGATATTGTGTAATAGGAAGAAAAGGGTCTAAATAAGTAGGGGAAGTGGGAGGAGTAGGGGAAAGGTAAAAGGGCAAAGAAAATATATGAGAAAAGGAAAAAATGTGAACAAAGTCTTTGTAGATAGAGAAGGGGGGGTGGGGTGAAGGGAGACCAGAGGAATGGGGAAAAAGTAAGAACCAAAGATGCATCATATAAAGGTACAAGATCCTAACGATGAATGTAACCACACTGTATACCTAAAATGCACCAAGAAACTTAATCAAAAAATTACAGTTAGGAGAAAGAAGATCTGGTGTGCTGTTAGGCGGTAAGGTGACTATGGACAATACTAATATATGGTGCCTTTCAAAAAGCAAGAGGAAAAGATTCTTTACGCTTTTATCATAAAGCGTGATAGAGATTGGAGGACAGTGACATGTTTAACCTGATGTGAATATTATACTGTCTGTACAGAAACATGGCATTACTCTATTATTATATAATATGATCTTTCTGTTTTATGTTCCTGTTAAAATAAACTTAGTTTTTAAATTCAAATTTAAATTTGTTTTTTTGAAGCAAAACATTTATTGGTACATTTTAGATATATGTAATGATAGCATTCAAATACTCATTACATTTCTTGCTATACATGTTTAGAACTGGCTTATAGTTTTAAAACATTTTGGGAACCTGGGAATTACTTTTCAAATGCAAACACTAGGTCACATTTTTCTAAAGGGAGGCTTATGTAAGCACATGCCATTTCATTTAAACAATCTTATCCAAGTGTTAATGGTAGGGGTGGGTAGGCGCCCCCATATGAGTAGTACAAATGCCTGTGGCCTGGGCAGGGAGCATTGATGTTATGATACTGGATTGACAAGGGTTACTGAACCATGAGAACTTGTCCAAGTCTCTCATTTCTTAAGCAAGGCCCATGATTTCTAAATGACTGGTCTCAGCGTTAAGTCATTATTTTACCAGGAGCACATCGTGACATCTCTGATTTATTGATCCAGTTATTGCTGAGCTTATATATTGTGCGTCTTTCCCAAAGTTTTCTTGGCCCTGAATAAGCTTTAGAAACCACTTTTTGAACAACAAGCACAATATAAATGATGTAAGAAGACCTTAATGTCATTAGTTAACCACAGTGCTCTGAAGGTCAATTATGTGGTTCATTTTTGTGGAATTACATATGAGTACATTTAGTTTAGTCCATATATGTATATGATGAAAAATTATGTCTACTGCTATGAACACGGGAGGGCTGGTGGATTAATGTCCTTTTTACCATAAACTTGGAAATTTAATGAAACTCTGTAAGCTTCAGGTGCTCTAAGCTTTAAGATTTTGGATGTTTGAGAGGATGTGGGGCTGGATCTCTTGGTCCTTTCTTCCTTAGCCCTGGATAAAGACTGCACATTTTCCCTTTTCTATGTCTTGCTTATTCCTGATCTCTGTCTGTAGAATGTCTCCTCTTTAGAATCTACCTGTTGTTTCTTTTAAGGAAGGATATGTTCCAATGAGAAAGGTATAAGTGTACTTGGATAATTGGAAGATGATTACTGAAATGGTTTCATTCTATTATCAAATACTTAATGAGCAATTGCCATGTACCATATTGAGTTGAAGATAAAACTGGAAATAAATCAAGTGTCAACCCTGCCTGAACAGCTGTTTTTCAGGGTAGTGTGGAACACAATAAATGAGTCAATAAGAAGTTCACACGTTTCCTTGGAGCAGTCTTAAAGTACATTATGGGTATTACTTTTTTAAAATGAAAGAAGAATATCTTCCTTATAGTCAAACACAGATAGTGTGCCATTGTAGAAATTAAATGGTGCATAAATCTCTATCTTCCTCAGCTAGAATATTTCACTTATAATCAAAGCATATCTTGCTCTCTCTAAACTGAGTAGACAACTTGACAGATTATAGCAACTAAAAGCTACTTAAAATTTTACCAAAGAGGTAAAACTCAGAGTTTGAAAATGAAATGGTGCCTTCACGTTTATAACGAAAAACAGCAGTCCCTGCTGCACTCCACTCAATGTCCAGTTTATGTACTCAGGCCACTGCTGTGAACATGTTCAATACCCAAAGAAGTTTCTCTTGCTATTTACTGACATATTTCAGAAAACAATATTATATTGTTTGTGTGTGTGTGTATGTGTGTGTGCGTGTGTGTGTGTATGTCTGTGGAAATTTGTGTTAACTAGGGACTGAACTCAGAGCCTTTGCACTGAACTATGTTCTTTGTACATTGTATTTTGAGACACGGTCTTTCTAATTTGCAAATTGCCGAGGCTTGGCCTTAATTTGTGATTCTTCTGCCTGTTTGGCTTTCTCCTGAACTTTTTGGCAATATCACATATGGGAACTTTTATTTCCTAGATTCAGTGTATTCCTTTTTTCTTACAATTTAAATTTTTTGTTTTGTTTTGTTTTGTTTTGTTCTGGTGATCGAACTCCAGTCCTTGCGCTTGCAAGGCAGGCGGCAGAGCCACTGAGCTAAATCCCTGGCCCAGAATTTTTAAATTTTATTTTATTAGTACGTAAAGTTTACACTAATCTTATGGAGTAGGTATGTGATTCTTTTTAAAATTAATTTTATTAGTACATTTAAGGTATATAATATAATATAATACATTCATTGTTGGAAATTTGTACCTTTACATAATCAGTTTTGGTTCTTATTGTTTTCCTTATTCCCCTGCCCTCCGCTCAACCCATCTCTCCCTCCCTATCTACAAAGACTTTTGTGATTCTTTTTTAATTCCCTTTTTCTCCCTACCCACCTCCCTCCTTCCATCTCTAAATCCTCTTTCCCTGTTTTTATTGTTGTTTTATATGTATTATTCTTAGTTCATGTTTATGACATATAATATTTACATTAACTTTGGTATATGTTTTGGCTAAGAATATCCTTCACTTGTCTCCTGGGAAAGAGTATTTTTAAAGGAACATTACTAAAGATTTTTGAAAGTGTAAATGTGTCTTTATCTTCAAACTTGGTAATTTGACTGCATAGAATATTCTAAATTGAATATTGCTGTTCCTTAAAGTTTTTAAAGAGAGATTAGCCAATGTAATTATACTCAAAGGTTTTCAGACAATGGCAGCAATAAACAAGATAACTAGAATTGAGAGTTAAATATAATAAAGAACATCTATATCAAAACTAAAATTAACTTGAGATCACAAAATATTCTCATTATTCTCACAGAATATTCTTTGCTATTCTCAAATTGCAAAAACAATCTTGAACAAAATGAACAAAGCTGGAAGCATAATAGTACCTGACTTCAAAATACATTAGAAAGCTATATAACCAGAACAGCATGATACTGACATAAAACATATTCATAGAATACAATAGAAAAAGCAGAAAAAAAACCTTCCACTTACAGCTAACTGAGTTTAAGAACAGACTCTTTGCTAAATGGTACTGGGAAAACTGGATATCCATATACCAAATAGTGAAACTAGACCCTTATCTCTCATACACACAAATCCACTTACAATGGATCAATCCCCTAAATGTAAGACCTGAGACTATGAAACTACTCAGAGAAAACATAGGGCAAACACATAAGATACTGGTAAATACAATGAGGCTTTCTCTTTGATAGAACCCCAAAAGCACAGGCAATGAAAGAAAATATAGAAAAATAGGATTATATATTTTTTCAATTTTTACAATTAGACATTTTATTCAAAGAACACACAAACAAAAATATCCATAGAAATATACAAAAATTTGGAAGCAAGACTAGCCTCAGTAGATATTAAAACATTATAAAGTCTACAGTGAAACCACACAATAGAACGTTAAAAATGAAAATTAAAAAGTACACCAAATAAACATGAAAGTTTAGATTGTCATAAAGGCTACATCTCAAATCAGAAAGTAAAAAGTAGACTGTCTAATGGACAGCTGGTTAGTTATGTAGAGAAATAATCAGAAGAAGTAAAGGGGCAGGATGGCTGGGATGATCCACTATCCCGCTGTGAAGCTGCAGCTAGCTTGCTGGGATTAATCAATTTGGCTCTGGACTCCGTTGCCCATATTGCCTAACACTGACAGCAGACACACACCTTAAATTGGATATTTTGGGTTTTTTTTTTTCCTCTTATTCTTTTTGCTTTCTATAAAAATTTTTTTCTTTCTATTTTTTCCTCCTTTCTAGTTATTGCTTTGTTTTTTCTCAATTATTTGAGCATGATATCCAATTTGTTGTTGTTGCTCTTTTCCATTGTTTATATTTTTTCCTTTCCTCTTTCCCACATATCATCTTCACTAGTTTTCTAAAGTTTGTCCTCCAACCTTGCTTCTGATCTTGTCCTCTTCTATTTCTTTTTTGTAATCCCCTAACCCCTTTTAAATCTTCTCCCTTAAGGATGAAATTGTCATATTAATGGCTACAATTTGTCATTTTCTAGGCTGTATTTTATGCTATTTTTATTGTGGATTGTACTACTTTAGCCAAAGTGCCATAATTATGCTAATCAGGTTTTTCTCCTACTATACCAAGATTGAGATTGCTTAAGTGTCTTAAAAAAAAAAAAAAAAAAAAAAGGCTAGCGCCAAAGAACTGACAGCTGGGCCAAATAGGCAGAAACTTCTCATCACCAATAAATTGAAGAGGTAGGAAGGATCCTGCAACAGACTCAAAAACAGAAAGACAGCTACACCTGTAAGGTGCTTCTGAGAAGTAGTTCCTTCCTGAGGGTCTGAGTACTGGCAATGAAGTTACTTGTCATAAACTCTTTACAAGCATCAACCCAGGAATCAAACTTAAAAAAAAAAATAGAAAATGAGAATACACTTAAACAAGACACAGACCTCACAGTCTTCCAGTTCACCACAGGCAAACCCTGGGGGCACAGAAGTGGAACAATCTGAAAGCCACCCACCTGGACTCTCTGAAGTGGTAACAGCAGAGGTAACAAAGCAGATGAATGAGGCTCTAGAAAAAAAAATTAAAGCAGAAGTAATTTGCCAGATAACTACAGAGATGGTGATCAGGATAAAAGACATGCTTAGTGACTCTAGAGCAGATACAGATTTACAAAAAAATAAAAAAAAAGAGGGGCTGGGCATGGTGGCACATGCCTGTAATCCCAGCATTTGGGAGGCTGAGGCAGGAGGATTGCTGTGAGTTCGAGACCAGCCTGGGCTACATAGTGAATTTCAGGGCAGTCTCAACTACATAGTGAGATCCTGTCTCAAAAAACAAAAAACAAACAAACAAAAATAAATAAATAATAAAAAAAGAGAAGCTCAGGAACATGAAACCATGAATGCCCAGTACAGGAAATAAATGAAAACCATGAATGCCCAGCGTAGAAAATAAATGGAATGCATGAAACAGATTCAAACATACCCAGGAGATTAAAAACTCTATTGAAAGTATATGCAGCAGAATGAGCGAATGTGAGGACAGAATATCAAATATAGAAGGCAGGATTGCAGTTAGTGACCATGAAAAGAGAAATTTTTAAAAAATATCAAGGGACCATGAGAAATCAACCTAGCAGCTGCTAGGTGATGCAAAGAAGAATGATGTAAGATTGACTGGATTCAATGAGAAATAAAAATTGGAAAAAAATTTTACATTATATACCAGAATTAATTCCATATTAATATTAAGTAAATAAATAAACATGCAAGTACTAGGGGGAAATATCAGTAATTCTTTTCTTTACCATGTCTTAAAATCCAGATGTGACAAGAGGAAAGGGATAAATTTGATCACATAAAAAATTTTAAAAAATTACATTGAAAGTTATGTAAACAACAAAGATATATGATGTAAAGGTACAAATTCCTAATGATGAATGTCATCATGTTGTATACCTAAAATGTACCAATAAATTTAAATAATAAAAAAACTTTACTTAAGCAAATTCAAAAGAAAAATACAAACTGGGAGGTTGAGGTGGAAGAACTATAAATGAAACCATTTACATTACTATCTGTTGTAGGTACTGAACTCTTAGAAAGGAATATGAAAACGGTGGTGGGAAAATGGTAGAGTTCACAGCAAAAGAAAAGCAAAATCTCCTAAACATATGGGCAAAATTCCAAATGCTTCACAACATCATTTGTGATGAAGCTATGTAAAACAGGCACTCTCATATTTTGCAGCTGGAAATATAAAATAGTCTCTGAGAAAGGGGATTCAGACACTACCTAGAAAGATCATATACACTCAACCACTGACACAGCAACCCCAATTCTAGGAATTTTTGTATTCATACCTTTGCAATATATAATGTTTACATTCCTTGTGTGGAGTTGGAACATGTACATAAAACATCTTAACTCCTTTTCTAAAATCCCCTTTCCCTCCTCTACCTCCGTTTCCTCCATCTCTTGATCCCCTTTCCATTTGAGAGCAATGTGGCTTCTTCTCATTATCTTTTATTTTTCTCATTATTTATAATTATGATTTCTCATATAAGAGAGACCATGAGATACTTAATCTTGTGTGTCTGATTTATTTCATTTGTCATTATGGTCTCAAGGTGCATTGATTTTCTTAAAAATGATTTGTTTATCTTTCTTTATGGCAGAGTAGTACTCCATTGTTTATAAATATCACGGTTTTTAATCCATTAATCTGCTGATAGACGTCAAGGTACTTCCAATATTTAGCTATTATTAATTGTACTGCTGTAAATATTGGTATGCATATATCACTATGATATCTTTGACTCTTTGAGGAAGATATCTAGCATTTTCATAAGGGGCTTTTATCAGACTGAGACAATCATTCTGTACCTGTTTTCATCAGTGTTTTTTTTTATCATAAAAGGATGTTGGATTTTGTCAAAGATTTTTTTGTACCCTACTGAGGAGTAGAATAAAATGAAAAGTGATAGTTGTGGGAAAGAATGAACAAGAAAAAATAAACAAAATGAATCTATCCTGTCATTTCCGTAGGATGTATGGCAGGTGACTAAACAGTGGGCCAGAGGCCCGATCTTTCTTTTTGAATTACTATCCAAGTTAATAATTAAGAGGGAAAATAGCATATGTTTAGTGGTATTGTGCAATCACCAATGAATGATAGGAGAAAGGTGTGGAGGTAGCATACAGCTTAAAAGAATCAAGCGCTGGGGATGTAGCTCAGTGGTGCTGCACCTGCCTGGCAAGCACAAGGTTCTGAGTTCAATCCCCACTACCAAAAAAAAAAAAAAAAAAAAAAAAAACAAAAAAGAAAAAAAACATATTAACAGTGGCAATTTATGAGCCTTACTTAGATCCAGATTTGAATTGTTAAAAAAAAAAGAAAGTTCAGGAGATTATCATAGAACTATGAACAATGAATCATTGGTTGGTATCTAAAAAGCTTGGTTTCAGGTGGAATGATAATATTGTAGTTAAGTTTTAAATAAAATATCCTTGATTTTAGATATGTACTAAAATTGTTACAAAGCATACAATCAGCCTAAATTTTGAAGATATTTAGAGATGAGGGAGAAATAGGGCAGAGTACAGACAAACGAGGCGGATCATGACTAATTGTTGAACGAGGGTAATGAAGTACATCAAGACTCCTCACAGTATTGTCATTTGCCTGAAATTTCCCCAAAGCAAAAATTAAGGAACTATCTGTGGATATCTTCCCATTTCTAATGATGTTACTCTTTAATTTCACACATTACTCTTACCATCAGTACTTTGTATGTGACCATAATTTCTTCTCTATGAGCTGTTAGGATCTTACACTTTCGGTAATATTTTAACTTTCACAATGATGTGCCTTGATCCACCAATGTGCAAAAGACTTATTGATAATTCCACCTAGAAACTTAACCCTCCAAGATTTTCTCTTATTATTTATTTGACAGTTTCTAGCCTCTGCTTCCCCTGTTATCTATTTTTTCAATAATTATGAGATATCAAACTCCTAAACTGAGGCTTTGCGGGGACATAGAGATATAAACCATAATGGTGGGATTAGATGATTTTATTTCTTACAAATAATGCTAAGATGAGAAGAATTCAAAGACTATTCCAGAAATCTGGAGATAAGTGGGATTGTTTTAGTTCTGCTGTAGCAAAGATTCAGGAGTTTCAGTGGTGTAACATAACTGATTACACACCGCCCTGTCATGTAGGGATGCAGGCTTCTCCCACAGGGTTCCCAGGCCCATTCGTACCTCTCAGATGATGGAGGTTAGAAGGTGGTCAAGCCTTGCACCTCCAGTCAAACACTGGACAGCACTCAAAGTGGATCTCTTTGCTCGTGGTTACACTGCCCAGCATAATCACCAGCATGCTGGGAAGGTCTTCTTTTGTGTCCTTAGGAAGAGGAGGTAAAGAGTGCTCCTCAAGGAACTGCTAAAGATTAATACTATCACTGATAGGATAAGCATTTGTGTGCATTTTTACATTGTTAAGAGCTGGGATGTTATTTCTAATAGATGACCTATTGTCATGGATTGCTGTTCATATTAAAGTTCCATTTTTCGCTTTTACAGGAATACATTAAGCACTATTGCTTTTCTTTTTATCTCCCGTCACTAAAGACAGAAGGATGACAAAGTTATTATTTATTTAACAGTGCTGTCCTTATTGGGCTTAGCAAGGAGATATTTTATAATGATTGGAAAGATGGAACATGAGAACAGTGAAACTTATATTGCAAAATATATAAACTTGGTATAATATCAGAGGAATCTCCTATCTCTCTTCTCACATACTAAATATGTTCCTCTCAAGGCATTTCCTGAAGCAGGCTTGTAAATGTGTTTGCTCCCATCTGGACTCAATTCTGAGCTATGTCACTGATAACACTGCCCAGACTATAAATGCACATGGAATTAGAAAACAGTCACACACACAGGCGCTCTTACTCAACAGGAGGCCTGTAATCCAGTGCAGCCCTGCCCTAGGTAATACGCTCTGTGTGTGAGTGGGCCTGTGCAATACAGATATTACAGAAGCTCTACCTATGTGTTTTCAGAACAATATGAGCTCTACATGCTGTTAACAGTACACACTTCTGGAATTGTACTTGTACTGAAAATTTTAGTATTTGTTCTCCTAGACAAAAATATTTCCTTTTTAAAGCAGAGCTAACAGCTACATATTTGGAGTACTTATTTGCTGGGGAAAATGTTAAGTGCATGAAGAATTCATGTAATTTATAAGCTTTTGATATTGGTACTATGTACTATTTATCATTTGGAGATGGGGAAATAGACTCAGGGAGGCCAAGGAACTTATGCTGACCTCACAGTGGGAGCTGGATTCTGACTCCGATGTCCAGTCCAGGACTCTCCGGGCCGAGCATCTTTGGAGTTTTGTAAGAGGTTGGATCAGTAGAGGCCATGGCATTTAACATATCTGTGGGGAATACTGAGTTCTCCATAAGATTTCTCTAAAGTTCTGTAATTTTAAGACCCAACAGGAAGCTGAAAATCAATTTTTAAAATCTCCAACTCTGATAAATGGTAGAAATATTTAAAAAAGATACAATTCATCAGGCAATAAGTTCAACATTAAGATTGATATTTGAAGCCAAATGCTAGTTTTAAAAACTCTGAGTCTGGTTTTGTTTACAGTTTGACTATGCTATTGTTTATGTGTATAGTCTTTGATAAGTTAAATTTATCCAGTTTTAGTTTCCCCATATGAAAATAAGATTAATAGCATTTAAATATCTAATGGAGTCATCAAAAGGATTGACTATGGGAACACAATTACTATGAAAACATATTTAATTATTCTCCTTTTCTCTTATCTTTTTTCTCTTTATCTTCTTTCTCTTTGTCATTATTTGTACATATCTTTTGCTAGAAATCATTAACAATGGAATTTAGAAATACCTTTGAATTTATGCCTCATGAAAATGAACATTTGGGTGAATATAAAATTTCTTTTATTAAAAAATTAGCCATGAAATAACATATTTTTCAGAGTTGAACAATCATTTCAACGTCATATTAAGTACACGATGTTTTGCTTCTGCATGAGCATACCCTCAGGCAGCATAGAATTGAGGCAAAACCAAGTTTTTAGAAATCATCTTTGTTTTAAACTCATACAGCAGCAGATGCTACATTTTTAAAGTTGAGAATCAGTTAGCTTAAAATGCATTTGAAGAAAGTGAGTTCACAAAATTTACTAAAACTATTCAAATCTATTTTAAGCTATTTAAAAATTTTATGTAAATTATAGTGATATTAACAATTCATAATGATTTCTATAAAACTTAATAGCTCAGTTGCTTTATAGCAGCATTAGAGAACTGTGACTTAATGGCAGCTAAAATTGTAAGGGTTTATGAAAGTGTTTAATATTTATAAATAATATGTTAAGGCCAATAAACAGAGTTCCAATGCTAATGTTTTATTATGATTTTGTGTAGACCATAATTGTTAAAATTTGTTTACTTTGTCAAAATTTTAGCATTTCTATTACTTTGGTTTATGATATTAGTAGTCACAAATATTATTAATTCTTAGAAAACTTTTAATACTATCTTTCTATTTTTGGGATGTATAATACACTTACTTTTCTGAAAATTTCTTTGTCATTTTGTGATTATCAAATACAAATCATGATTAATTCTAATAATCCCTTTCTCACTTTTTTTCTCACTTTTTCTCTGTTGGGTTGAACATTGAATTTTATTTGTACTTTTGTATTTCTTCTTCTGATAACTGTTATCAAGCTTATGTATCTAATCGTTTCTTGTTAAAGAGAAGAAAAATTGAACATTTTACAATATGAGTACTGTTTTAGTAATTTTTTATTTATTTGAATGATTCTAGTGCTGTTTCTGTTGTTTAAAATTTTAATCACTGTTAGTTTTTCTTTCCTCCAATTCTTCATATGGCATATCAGAAAGTGTGAAGTTTAAACATAATTGTCTTTAGAAAGTTCCCTAAGTGAATCCCATCTGTAGCTCGGGTTGAAATCCACTGGCTCTCATGATTTTTCTTATGTCCAACTTGGGATATCCCTTTCCAATGCAATGGAACTTGACTGTGTTGACTGGTTTCACCCTGACAATAAGTCCCTGAGAATTCCGACTAGAGTGATGGAGTCAAGTTGTTGCCCACTGAACCTTGAATTTCCCATTTATGACCATTAAGCTGCACTCATAATGGTTTTAATCGAAGCTACCCCTCAACCAGTCAGACATTGCCACAGACTTTTATACGTGAAAATGTCCTGATGTCAGCTGTGTTCCCGTAGCTGATCTGGTCCGCCCAGGCACATCTACCTGGTTGGGATGTCATGGCTGTCATTCAAAGCTGAGTTCTTGATTTATAGCAGGGACCCATCATCAGTGATCTGCAGAAGACAGACTTCACTGAGCTCCCAGAAACCCTGTTACCTCTGGGTTTGTGCCCCTGAGAGTCCAGGGCTTCTGATTAGGGAGCGGCCACAGCCTTGCATAACCGATGCAGCCCAAAATTCTCACATTGGTGGATTTAAAACTCTTTCCTTTACAGAATTTCAGGGATTTAAGTTTTAGCGTTTCAGTGTAACTGATGAGAAGCCATTGTTCAGTGCCAAGTTTGACTGATCTCCGATCTCCGTCACAGTGTTACTGCCACTAACATTTGCTTGTGGCAACACATTAAATCCTGAGTCCTTGGTGATCATCCCTTATCATAACGTTAGAATTCACTCACCCTCAGGCACACTTCAGACCAACATGGAAAGTCTGTGGAGGGCAAGGAGGAAGCTTTGGCAGGACAAATTGATGCTACAATTCTAAGAAAGAATCGAAAATGCTAGAAAGTTCCCAAGCCAAATCCATCCACCAGAGAAGCGTAAATTCTTTTAGAAATCCATTTCCCTTAGCTTTGCTGCTATACTCAGTGATTACCTGGGAGCAGACTACACAAGAGTAAGAATGTGGGATGGACTTCAGAATGTTCCAGCTGAGGCTGTTGGTCACTTACATCCCCTGCAGTTGGAATTCTGATCCTACCTTTTCCTGGCTGCTAGGCCCTCCATTTGTCAGCCAGCTAAAAGTTAGGGACAAATAAGTTAGGCTGATATACTTTGTAAAGGTTCAGCTTCCTAGAGAATTTTACAGAAAGAAGAGCAGGGTGGGGGAGGGAGCAAAGGAAAAGAAGAAATTTCATACAGGTGTGAGCCCTGGAGGACATCCTGGGTAACTTCTCTTAGCAGTTGGGTATGATCAAGGGGCCAGACAAGGTACAACCAAAAATTTGCAATTGAGGTTTGAAAAGGAAAGAAAGAAAGTTGCTCAACTACTGGCAGTGATGAATTCTGCTGGAGAGGCCTGGGGGGAAGAAAGGGCAAAGATTTCAAGTGTGGAATGGCTGGAACTTGGGGGAATAATTGCTTATGAAAATTTAAGATAACTAGAGCACTAAGATTTGTGACACTAGAAACCCATGTGAGGTCGACTTTCCTGCAGAAGCCAGACTGAAAAAGAACAGAGTGTACTCCCAAGAGACAGTGGAAGTCAGTCATAAAGATGGGCCTGGGCGCCTACATGCCAAAGCATATTCTAAACCTATTAGCATCTGCTTTGGCACGGCCAAGCTGAGTCTAGTAACCTTGGTACGATGAAAAGAAAGAGCACTAGTGAATTGATTAGCATCCAAGCTCTCCTTTCCAGGCTGTGAGAAGTACTGAGAGCCTCTTGCCAATTCTGCACAGGCTGGATCCACGCAGACCCCTGCAGAGTTCCTCCACGAGAGTGCTTTCAGTGTCTGAAAATAAAAAAATACAAAGAGAGTAAGAAAAAAGAGGCTGGAAAGTGACCTACAATTTTGTTTGTAAAAATGTGTATATCTTGTATAATGCAAACAACAGAATGATGTGGCTTTTTAGACTGATTCTAACAACAGACTGATGTGGCTTTTTAGGACTTTTTCTGTTTTTCGTACAAGGAGTTTGAAGGAAGAGGAAAACGATGAAGTAACAAAGCAAATGGCAAAGCAAATGGTAAAGCCAGGTGATAAACTAAGTTTCTTGAGCCTTATACCTTCTTTAGGGTGGTCCTGAGGGAGACTAAGGTGACCAAACAGTGATTAGGTGGACAAAGATTCAAGCAGAGAAAGAAGAATAATTGAGTTTTCCAACAAGATATAATTAAATGGAGGTTGAAAGGAATGTGGAGAGTAAGATAGAGAGAGAAAGAGACCAAAATAAACACCCCAGATATGTTAGAAGCTCTTTTCTTTCATGAAATAAGCTCTGATTTCAAATCTCTTTGTATAAAAGAAAGATAAATATAAATATTCTCGAGTCACTTCAATCTTATGACTACTAATAACAGTGATCTATCATCTAATTTCTAAGGTTTTTCTATATTTTATTTTGGGAGGAAAAAATAGGAAAATGAGCACTTCTTTTATAAAAAAAATCAACATTTCAGTATTCAATGCTATTTTGAGAATTAGTACCATTTGGGCAGCTATCCCATTAATGAAAAAGTATTACTCAGTAAATATTGTCTAAGATTTATTAACAGATGGGAGTGGCCTAATATCAAAATGATTTAGTATCCTAATAAAAATGCCTATGGAAATTTACAGCTTTGACACTCTGTGACACCTTTTTTGTTGGACAGGGTGTAACGTAACACACATGCTTCTGATTATTATAATTTTTTCAAACATTTGTTTAGCAAAATTCCTGACCACAATTTGTACTAGCAGAAGACTTCACTTACTTATGCAGATAGATAGCTTTTCTAATGGGGTTGCATTTTTCTCATTCTAGGTTGTACAGATTTTGGTCACTGTTGTCATGTTGCAAGCCCATCAAGGCTCCCCATGGTAATGCACACTCAACCAAGCACAAGGCATGAAGCGCAGCACTGGGAAGGCAAGGATGCTTTTATTTATCTTTGCAGTACTGGGGATAGAACCCAGGGACTTTGCATTGAACGGCATTCCCAGCCCTTTTTAATTTTTCATTTCAAAACAGAGTCTTAGTAACTTGCCCAGTCCGGATCTGAACTTGGACCCCTCTTGCCTCAGTTGGTCAGAATATTGGCATTACACGTGTGCACCACCATGCCCAGCTGCAGTAGCTCTTGTTGAATGAATGAACGTGGGTGATCATAGAGAACAAATAATGTGCTGAAATCTAATTGAATCATTAGAAAGTGAAGCATTTAAAATATTTTACACATTTATAGTCTAGTTTCTATAGGCATTTATTGTGTACAGTGTTTCGTTGAGAGTAAATCTGATTTTACTTATAGACTTAGTTAAGATACATTTTAGAACTTGTAGACCTGGAGTTACAATGTTAGCTGCAATCCTTCAAACCAAGAAAAGCAAAACTTTTAGCATTTCTCTGTTCTTATTTTTAATTACAAGTAATGCTATTTTAACTACAATAATAACTGAATTGTGTTTCACATCAAATCAGACGATTGGGATTTCATAGTTACCATCTCATGTGTAGTATATTGAAAGTTTCTCTTTAGGGCACTGAACAAGCCAAATTGCTTTCCTCAGCCAAAAAATGTCTTCAGTGTGTAAAATAAAAAGTCACATTTTATTCTTTGAATTTACTGGTTATAGTTATCAACTGATTAAAATACAATACCTGTGTAGCTCTGTGAAATTCAGATTTTCATTTTTGGTAAAATCTAGTGGGTAAATTTTGTGGGATTTGGGGTGTATAGAATGTTTTACTTTTTTATCTATTATATTAAGAGTATAAGTAATATATATTGATTTAGCAATATGATCATCATTATAATTTGAGGTATTATTGAATGTCATTATTAAAACATATATTAACAATCCTCAAACTTTATAAGCATTTGATATTTACATAAACTATTTTAAACAAATATGTATTTATTCTCTCTGGTCCTTTTGATCCAACTGATGGTCTTGACCCAATAAAACAAGATAAAATATTTGAAGCTATTGACTTGGTGGAAAGCACTATGTTGGTATATGAAAGAAAGAAATGAAAATACTTCCAGAAAATTGATATGCCCTTTTTTATTATCATGGGTTAGCTTTCTGATGAAATTGGGAGCAGAGATGAAATGGATCTTTGATTCCATTTTAGAAAAGTCCTAGATTCTCCCTCCCTAGCTTGAAGGGTACTAACCTTTATTTAGCCCTTAATTTTATGCCAGAAGTTGTGCTAAGCTTTATGTCTACTTTATGACATCTTCTATTTGAGTTCAATTTTGGTGAGTGTTTGAACATGATTTATAACTCTAAGGCATTGACCTGACTCTCTACCCACTGCTGAGTACCATAAATAGTGTCATTATAAGCTTATCCATAAATTATAAATTGAACTTAGCATCAGGTCTTAGTGCTTGGACAAAGAATTTTATATAAAGCTAAACACTTTTTAAGAAAATAGCATTTTCTTCTTTTCCTTGGATTGTGTGAAAACTAGAAGGCTACAGGTAGTGTTTTGACATTATCTTCCTGTCTGTGTTTAGTTTTAGATAGATATGTATTAAAAAGAAAGTTATGATAGTGATTTAAAAATAGCATTAAGTCTTCTATACCCTAGATAGTGAATATAAGGGGAAAATCACATATTTTTCATAAAAATTGATACATGACTGTTTATATAAGTATGGTTAAAATCAGGGAGAATTTTGCTAATTAGTATGAAGAAAACAATTGAAAATTTTCATTTTTTCTGGTACAGTAAGTTTCTTTGATCTATCTATTTGTAGTTCTCAAGAAGGCATATACTTACTTGTAGGTGTTTCTATCAAACAAATTCTCTTTATGTTGATTTGTTGTCTCTTTAAATAAAGACTAATGTGACCACATAAGCAGACACATCTGTCAGGGAGACCAGCCCACAAGAGGCAACCTGTGATTGCTGGTGTTTTAAGCTCCGGATATCTTTGGTAACACACTCCTTATTTTTACAAGGGTTATGCGATCACTTCCATGGTCATTTTTTCTGCTGTCTTGCTGTAGCCATGAATCATTTCCAGCATCATAAACTATTTACTTTTTCTCTTCCCACTTTAAAAATGTCCTTGTGTGTCTCCTCCCTCAGCATACACATGAACTTTCATCTTCCTTTTTCTTAGATTTGTTTCTTTGCCAAAGTTTGCAGACTTTTGGTCTTTTGCCCACCCACCATTTTCTCTAAAAACCCATGCTTTGGCTCTAGCCTTCACTTCGGTGCCGAAATTGCTCTCAGAGGCCGCCACGCTCACCTAGGAAGTGATTTCTGAACTTGCTCCAATGGAAACCTTTGAAATTCAGAAAGTTGCACTCCTAAATGATCTGCGTTCCCTCTTTGTGACACTGTACTCCATGCTGTAGCTCCCTGATTGCTCCTGCCTCATTGTCTTTTGCTATCTCGTATTTCACCATGTGCAGGGCCACCGAACACCCCAGTTTGCTGGGGACTGTCCCACATTTAGTCCCCTGTCTGAGGAAACCCCTCAGGTTGATCACCCTGAGCTCAGCCCTCAAATGTTATTTGCAAACTCTGTTCTTAGTTTGTACTTGTTAGAATTTTTGGATTTTACAGACTTTCCAGCTACTTGCTATGTATTACTGGGGACCAATTCTATTTCTTTGGCCATAAGAGCTCCATAGAGTTCCAAACACTGCTTATGAGAGATGGACTCAAGTTGTAGGCCGGGCTCTTGAAGTCCTAGGCTCAAATCCAAACTATACTACACTGGAGGTCTTGCATAACTACTCAACCTGTCCAAATCATAGTTTATGAGCTTGTGAATGGGAACAGTGCTCAACTTTAAGGGGTAGTCATGAGAATTACAGCCAAAAATTAAGTTCTCAATTCAGTGCTGGTACAAAGAAGGTATCACAAATAATTTGAAGCTAATTTTGTTTACTGTTCCTGGCACTACAAATATACTACGTGTTTATTTGAATCTAGTGCTTTTACCATTTTTATTGGCATTATATTTGAATCTAGTGTTTCTCGGCATTTTTCCCTGCCCCAGCTCATTTGAAAGATATAAATGCATTTGACATAATGGATCATTGTGGCAGAAACCTGCAGCGAAGCGGAGGAGAGCCACATGCTTAGCTAAGAAAAGGGCCCCATGGGGTCCTCGCATCCAAGCTCAGACGAGGTCTGTGTCTTTTCACTTCTTCTGTTACCACGTCCTTATTCTAGTCTAGTTCAAAAGACTTTGTTATTTATAGGTGTCAATTTAAACAACATAATTAAAAATAAAATAACAATCACTTTTTAAAAAATCTTCTATACATCCTTGAATGTTTCCTTGTCTTATTCTGACAACTGGCTTATTTAACTACATAGAATGTAGTAATTAAATATCACTTTCTTTTTATGGTGAAAAATTCATTCATTCTTTTATTAATCAACAAGCAATATGGTACTAATAGTATAATTTAGAATAAACATATAGGCCTTTGTACTGAGCTACATCCCTCACCCTTTAAATATATTTTTAAAATTTTGTGATACAAAGTCTCCCTGAGTCACTAAACTGCCCAGTCAGGTCTTAAATTTGTGATCCTCCTGTCTCAGCCTTTTGTGTAGCTGGGATATTGGGAGTGTGCCACTTTACCCAATTAAGGAGAGCTATTTTTTTATTAGCATATGTTTACTCATTAATTATAACCTCTTTTTGCTTAAGTAGAAATTCTTACATTTCTGGGCACATCAGAACTACCTGGAGGTGATGTGAAAATCCAGATTTCTGGCTCTACAACCACAGCTCCCAATTCCTCATGTCTAGAGTAGGGACAGAAGGTGAACATTTCTAAATAACCCTGGGTGGTGCTGGCCCAGGCAGTATACTTTGAAAACCACTATTGTAGGACATTTAAATGGCATCATAATTTAACTAAATTTTAATCTCTGTTCCTCTTTTTTCTCCTCTTCTTCCCTCTTTTGGCTTTTTTTACTTGGATATTTAATTTTTCTACTCACTTTTTGACTTTAAATGAATGATATTGAAATCATATTTATGTATATTATTTTATCTAATCTCTGCTTCCAATTATAGATAGCTCTTTAGAGAAATCTAATACAGTATGTGAATAACACATCATCTTTCAGTCTTTACCTTCTTAGGTTTGGAGATATGATGTTTAGTCAAGAAAGTGAAGGTTTGACATACAGGTAATTAATTAATTTTCATTTTATCTTTTATTCTGCTTACTTAGCTTTATAACTTACACAATTTTCTTTGAGGGGAATGGCAAAATGGACATATAATGTAATTGTAATTACCAGTGAACTGATTATTTCATTAACTTGAGTTTAATGAGTATACGTGCTATTCTCAATCAATGGCAGATCAAAGACTATTCAGAATTTCTAAGTTTGCTACATTTCCCACTCAATCACGTCTTCTTTTCATACTGTTAGAGTTCAATTTATGGATGGAAGTAATGTTTAGGTCACTGTAGGTGTAAGTCACAGGGCTACCGATGGATTTCCATGTTATTGGAGTAGTTGACTATACCTTCTTGTGTAGTGGCATCAAGATAAGTAAAATACAACGTCTTGTCCAAAGCACCTCAATGTTGCTCAAGGGTGTTTTTGCTTTCTTTTCTGCCTGGGAGCACAACCATGTTTCCAAAACACTGTGGTGCAGGACAGTGTGTAGAATGGGGAGTACATCGAATGACAGCACTTCCTCCCAGGTGACTCGTTTGTATTCTGCGCCAGGAGCCCACTGAGAAGCCTCCAGCTGCTTTCATTTTGTCATTTCAGACACGAAGAGCAGCTGCAAAGCCCCCACCTCCAGCTTTGCACATACTCAGGAAAGGGACTCTTCATCACTGAGCTAGAGAAAAAAAAAGTTCATTAAAAGAAAGAAATAGGGCCTCAGGATTCCTAGGGTGAGCCTCAGGAGCACAGAAGGCCAAGAAGCCATGACAAAAGCAAGGGAAAGGCTCGGGTTCTTTTGGAGGCTATGCACAATTAGTGAAGACATGTGGATTACAGCTGTCCCGTAGAGAAGACCACATCTGCATCTCCAAGAATGAAGGGCAGCTTTCCATCAAAGGAACTTGGAAGGTTCTCCAGGCCAGTTGTGTGTTATAAGTTAGATATTTCCAGTTGTACTTCATTTTTATTCTTTTCTAAAACCAGTTCCATCCTAGGAATTCTGAGAGCACTTCTAAAGTTTGCAACAGGAAATTAGATCATTTTTTCTTCTACTTCATTCTTATTCTTCCTTGATGAAATGTGGTCTTTATTAATTCTTGGATAAGACCTCTCCCTGCGTGGCACCAGTCTCAAGGAGACCTGTTGGTAGTAATGGATACCTGTCATTCTGCTTCCAAAGAACTGAGTATTGAGGCAGAGGCAGGAAAGACAAAACAAGGGCCAATACTAAAGACAAATGGCAGCAGGAGCAGCAGACTTTTAAAAGAGTTTTTAAAACAATGAACTGTCAGTGGACAAAATAATTCAGGAAAAAGAAGCTGATAGTTAAATTGCGATGGTGAAAATGCAGCATTCAGCAGGCACTTCGGATAGAGAATGAGGCGGAGACAGGATTGGAGAGGCAGTTTGCAGTACTCTGTAGGGTGCCCAGTGAAGGCCTGATGCAGTCTGTAAAATCTGAGAGAATATTTTATTGAGTAAAGATCCGACGGATATGTGGGAATTAGTTAAGGAAAGATCTGAGGAAAAAACATCTCAGACTGAAGAGTCCAAGGAAAGCTCTCAATATCATTTGTCCATTGATACCTCACTGTACGCCCAGAGTCTGGTATCTACTAAGTGCACAGAAAAGATTTGTTAAATGAAGGACTTGTAATCATTATGTCTACATCACAGGCACTTATACCAACATTAGTAATATTGTTTCATATATGAGTAGAGTCTTATAAGATACTGACGTTTCTATAGGTTTATACTTGCCTACTTTTATGTCACCGTTCTGAAAATAACTACTAATAAAGAAAAGTAACAGTTGTAGAGTTTTTCATATGGGTTATTTTGGTTTATATTATCCCCTTGATTTTCATGAAATGAATGAGTTCTTCCCTTAGGTCATTTTTCTGTTATTAAATGAAAAATAAAGAGGCAGTTGTTTCGCTCCAAAAACAAAAACAAAAAACAATGACCGAACATAGAGAAGTCAACCTACAGGACGCTTCAGCAAGACTCATTCTGATGCCCCCTGATTATGCCACACCCAACAATGTGCATAATCTCCAATCTGTCATGTCTAATGAGAGATGAGGGAAGCTTGATTTTTTCATCTAAATCATAATGCATTTTTCTATTGTCTATAGTCACTTAATGTGTTTCATCCTTTTGATATTATCTCCTGGGACACCAGGCATTGGGGTGGTCTGTACAGGCATATTTCTCTGTTCTGTGTATGTTTCCTGTGCTGTGGATTGTGTGGTCATTATTCACTGCGTCTGATATCCAGATATTCTTGATTTGTTTGCGTCCTGACTCCCAGTGGAACCACGGAGGCAGTGATTGGGTGCTTAGAAAATGTCCTGTTGAATGAAAAGCTAAATGAACAATGCCAGGGTGATATTACTGATGTATTTAGAGAGTGGCACATTATCCAAACTCTACTTGCTCTTTCAAACAGACTCTAAAATGCATAGAGTTGAAGCACGACAGAAGTCAACTTCTCACTCATAAAACTGTTTGAGGTGGTGTTTCTGGTCACTGGGACAAGAAACTGACCTAAAGGATCAGTAAGTAATGGGCAGAGGTTGACACAGGTCCTGCCATCTTTGAAACATGACTTCCAGGCTGAAGAGACTGAGAGAGCTGAGAGGAATCCTCCCCAGAGCAGGGGGCATGTGCGGGATGGAGGGGCACCCCTCACCGTCACACTTGTTCTGGGGCTGGAGCTGTCACTAGGCGCACAGGCGAACATTCAGGTTGACGATTTTAGCAAAAATGTCGACGCGACTCCTCTTTGTACTGAGCCAACTATGAATTCAATTCCTATAAACCAGGAAATTGTTAGTTTCTGAATGTTTTACTTTACTTCTTAAAAATAAAGCTGCTGTGGTCAGTTTATTATGAAATGCTTTCAAATGCTAAAGTCATAACAAAAAATAAGTCAAAATATATTTTATTTGCCTAAGCTCTGCCACAATGTTTGCCTGCTCTAATTTGATTTTGTCTGACTTATATGAGAGAGAGAGAGAGAGAGAGCGAGTTCTCACAGGTGTATGTGAAAGAGACTCACAGAGACAGAGACTCAGAAATGCTTTAACTGTGTATTCTTTCCTGTTAGATGCCAGATGCCCTACTCAGAGCTGGGAAGGGAAATGAGGGAGACGTACTACCTCCTTTCAAGGCTTTAAGAGACTTTATGTTCTCATAAATAGAAAATTATAAACCTGTGTAGTGAGGTTTGCTTCTCTCTTCCTGTTACTCACTTTTAATCTCTTTCTTAACTTTCTTCCTATCTTTACTTTCTTCCTATCTTTAACTTTATTGGTACATCTTAGGTACACAGTACAGTTACATTCATCACTGGGCTCTTGTACCTTTACATGACAGGTCTTGGTTCTCATTTTTTCCCCATACCCCTGACCTCTCTTCACTCCCCTCTCCCTTCCCTATTTACAAAAATTTTATTTCCATTTTTTTCATATTCTCATATTTTTTCTTTTCTCTTATTTCCTTTCCCCTACCCTTCCTGCTTCCCCTACACCTTTAGCCCTTTTCTTCCTATTTCACATGGTCAATTATACCATTAGGATCTTATTTACAATTATAGCCTTTCACACCAGAGAAACTATTCAGTATTTACACCTGTGACTTACTTATTTCACTTGCATATATCCTCAATATGCACCCATTTTCCTATGAATGACTCTAATTTCTCATTCTTTATGGCTGAGAAGTATTCCATTTTATAGAAAAATCACATCTTCTTTATCGTCTTCCTATCCATTTTTCCCAAAGTTGAACTTCAAAGCTTTCATTCTTGTGTAAAAATAGATCTTTATAAATTGTGCTTATACCCCATTTAAAAAGATCTTTCATGTATACAGCTTCTTTAAACCAGTGCTAGTAATTTGTGAAAACTACAACCACAGACTATTTTATTAGCATATTTTGGGGGAGGAAAATAGACATTTCAGAGATCTAAATGTAAGAAAATTAGAAAAACTAATTACACTGAAATGTACATACAGGATTTTCTAATAATTTCAAAAAGTTCTAAAATGTACCATTTATTACATTTTAATAAAATTTGAAATGAATTAAAAAGAAATTTCACTAATATTCACATTATCTTTGTTATAATGTTTTTCATATCTCAGGGTAATTTTTTTTAAAAAAGAAAAACTCCTACACGTATCTTGTTCTATATGTATTTCAGTACATTGGTTTAAATGAAAAAGAGTTTATTTCAAAAAAATTCCGTGACACATTTATCTCCAAATGGATTAATGTAATGTGAATTCCAACCACATAATGTAAAATAAAACATTGCACTGTATGTTTTAAGTAATTATGCTTTGCCTCACCATGGAGATTGCAAGCTTCTTGAGGATTGAAATCAGCTTTTTTTGTTGCATTTCCATGATAATATGTCTCATAATTTCTGAATGTTGGACCATGCATTAATTCTGCTATGCATTATATGTTACTAGCAATTTTGCTTTTTCCTTCCTATCCATATTGACACTTAAAAGTTTTTGCTAATAATAGCAATTAGATGTTTATTTATTGTAGGACTATGTTGACCTTCACTTAAATTGGTCATTTAGAGAATAATGCACATTTGAATTTTCCTTGCTTCTCTCAGAAGTTTTCAGATAAGTTAAAAAGAATATTTTTCAGGAATTGCTGTTGATAATAAAAAAACAACAAATGATTTAAAATATGCATGGAGCCATTGAAAACTATGGTAAATGTTTAAATTTTAAAAATTATTAAAAGTCACATTGGCAAGTCTGGTGGAATGATCGTAGCTGAATTGGGGGGGGATATTTTGAGTACTTCGACAGGGATTAATGGTAATGTGTCTTTTACTGTAAAGCAATTTTTATTTAAACATCCTCTACATTTTATCACTCTTTTCATATGTTAAAAGAAGCATTTTTAAGGCTCTCAGAAATGAAGAGGATATAAAGGAAGTCAGACTTTGTGAAGGGACTGTGAGTCAGAAGTTCCACAGTTCATCAAAGACTTAAGAAACAAAACAAGAAGACAAAGAAAGAAACCAGATGCTCATATGGGGTCCATCTATGGAAAGTATTATATGTTTTACAGTTTTAGCAAAGGTACTAGAATAATAAAATGAGCATTATATTGCAGTAGAACTCACAGTGAAAGTGAGAAAGTACAGAATTGCTCAACCAAGTACTTGTTAATTTTACAGCCTTTAGTTGGTGGTACTTTTGCAGACATTCCTCTGATCTTAGTTGAAAAGCTGCCTCTTGCCAGTTTCAGAACAGACACCAACTGTGCAAACTGTCGTTTGGTGCACATACGACACACTATGGAGGTGCCGTGTTAGAAGGGGAGACCTAATGGAAGTCTCCACATTCGAATAGGTTACTGCAGCTAATAGGTCATAGCAGCTTAGGAACATTTTAAGGGGCCTTGTGCTGTTTTGCCCTATCTGTGTATCTTGCCTTGAGGGACTATTTACATATATTTAAATTTACATCTTTAAAGTCCACAGTTGGTGGAATTTTGTTAACAGGATGCAGTTATGTAAACACCACCACCAAAATCACTGTGAAAAATTCTCCCATGGACCTCTGTGGGACCCTTGAACACAGTCAATTACTGCGCCACTTTCTGTCACTTGTCTTCATCTTCTACAGTTTCTTATAATAGAATTATGTAATATGTATTTTTGGGGTTTGACTTCTGTGACTTAGCATAGGTGTACTGCCATTTATTTATGTTGACCTGTATATTATTTTGTCTCTTTTATTTTTGAGTAGTGTTTTAAAATATGGATATATCACGAATTGTTTATCCATTCATTTGTTGATGGGCATTTAGATTGTTTCTAGTTTTTGACTACTATGAGTAATGTGGCAGTCAACATTTGTGTATATTTCTTGTGGACATAAGTTTTCATTTTTCTTGGATAAATATTCAGGAGTTGATTTGCTGCCCTCTAAGATAAGTATATGTAAAAGCTTTATGAGATACTTCTGTGGTATTTCCCAAAAATGAGAACCCTTGTTTCCATTCCTACTGATGCTCATGAGAGTTCTTGTGGTTTGGTATCCTCACCAATACTTGATAACGATCAATCTTTTTAAATTTTAGCTACTTCAATGAATATAGTGATAAATTATCGTGGTTTGAACTTATATGTCTTTGGTGGCTAATACAACTGATTATCTTTTCATACACTGCTTTTAAGTGTGTATACACACTTGCTAAATTCTTCAGACTGTCTTGCAATTGAGTTGTCTTATAATTATGTGGTAAGAGTTCTTTATATATTCTCTCTTTATAAGACCACAGCCCTCTGTCAGATGTTTATCTTGCAAACCCTTTTTCCCGGTCTATGCCATGTCTTTTCATTTTCTTAAGTGTCTTTCAAAAAGAAACAGTTTCATTTTGGGTGTCAAAATAATGTTTCATAAAACTCGATATTCCTGTGTTATTTTTAAAATTTCAAAGCCCAAGTACTCATCTAGTATGTAGAAATATAGTTATTTTTGTATATTCATCTTTATCCTATGACATTACAAATTAACTTAGTCCAGGAACTGAGGCTATTTCATCAGAGTTCCTACACAGATAATCATGTTTGCTTTTGTTTCTCTTTTTCCAATCTGGATGACTTTTGTTTCTTCTATTACTGTGCCAGTACAAGGTTGAAATGCTCAGAGCAAACATTATTGTCCTGTTCTTGACTTTAAGGTGACACCATGTAAGTATAATGTCCACTATAGATTTCCACACCTGCCTCTTACCTCACTGAGGAGTTTCTTTTCTATTCCCAGTTCCATGAGAGTTCTCTTATCTTTCTTTTATGCTTTCAAATGAATGTTAGATTTTGTCAAATGTTTTCACTTTTTTTTGAGACAGGGTCTTGCTGTGTAGCCCAGGCTGGTCTCAAACTCTCTGAGATCCTCCTGCCTCACTCAGCCTCCTGAGTGCTGATATTATAGGTGTGTGCCACTACACCTGGCCAAATATTTTCTTCTGTTGAGATAATTTGGTTATTCTGTTTATGTGATTGATTTTAAAATATTGAACCAACTTTGCATTTCCAGCATAAACCTAAGTTGGTCATGTTGTACTTTATTTGTAAAACATATTCTATAAACAGTGGTACCTCTGTTTATTTTACGATTTTAGGGAAGAGGGCTGTGTTTGTATTTGCATGGAGAAGATGGTTGTGGTCATATCTATTACCTGATGTGGAGTTTGCAAATGGAAGCAAATTTTTTCTGAACACTTTTGTTCATGAGCCAAATAGTTTGCCAACACAAAAGTTTATAAACCAAGGCATTACTGTATTAATTTTTCTGTGCTCAATTTGCTAAAATTTTGATACGGATTTTTTGCATTTGAATTAATGAGAAATATCTATCTATCTATCTATCTATCTATCTATCTATCTATCTATCTATATTATTTTCTCATAATGACTTTTTATGGTTTTGGTATCAGGGTAAAACTTGCACCACAAAATAGAACAAATATTTTCTTCCTCTCCAACTTCCTCAGAGACTGTGTGGAATTGGTTTTATTTCTTTGTTGAAGACTGACAGAATTTCTCATGAAAGCAATCTAGTTATGGAGGTTTTCTTCTTAAAAAAAACTGGGTTATGCTGGGGATTTAGCTCAGTGGTTCTGCTGCCTACCTTGAAAGCTCAAGGACCCGAGTTTGATCCCCGGTACCAGAAAAAAAAAATCTTCTAAAAAGAGTGTTAATTAAAAATTTATTTTCTAGAAAAAGAACAGCAAGGAAAACCCAAAGCTCATACAAGAGAAGAAATTATAAAGATCAGAGCAGAAATAAATGCAATGGAAACTAAGAGAGAACAACACACACATACACAAAATCAATGACTCAAAGTGTTGGTTTTTCGAAAGAATAAATAAAATCGATAAACCCTTAGCCAACCTTGTCAAAAAAAAGGAAAGAAAAAGCTCAGATCCATGCAATTAGAAATGAAAATTGTGAAGTCACAACAGATCCAGCAGAAATCCAGAGGATCATCAATACCTACATTAAGAACCTGTACTCTAATAAAATGGAAAACACAGAAGAAATCAACAGATTTCTAGATATGTATTAATTACCAAAGTTGAATGAAGAAGATAAAAAAATTCTAAATGCCACAATTACAATCACTGAAATTGAAAATGTAATTAAAACATTACCAACAAAGAAAAGCCCAGGTCCTCAAGGCTTCACTGCTGAATTCCACAATATATTTAGAGAAGAACTACTGCCACTACTCTTTAAACTTTTCAATGAAATTGAAAGGGAAGCAATACTTTCTAATTCATTCCTGGAATCAAGTGTTACTTTGATTCCAAAACCAGGGAAAGACCCAACCAAAAAAGAGAACTACAGGCCAATTTCATTAATGAACATAGATGCAAAAACCCTCAATTAGATACTGGCAAATAGAATACAGAAGTTCATCAAGAAGATCATACACCCTGGCCAAGTTGGATTTACCCCAGGGATGCAAGGATGGATCAACATATGTGAATCAATAAATGTAATACATTATACTAGCAGAGTCAAGAACAAAAACCATATGATCATCTCAGTAGATGCAGAAAAAGAATTTGATAAAATTCAACACCCAACACCCATGATAAAAACCACGCAGAAAATTGGAATAGATGGTCTTTATCTCAACTTGATAAAGGCTATCTATGAAAACCAACAGTCAATATAATACTAAACAGCTAAAATTTATAACCTTCATGCTAAAATCAGGAACAAGACAAGGATGTTCACTGTCACCACTCCTGTTCAATATAGTTCTGGAAATATTAGCCACAGCAATTAGACAAGAGAAATAAAAGGATTAAAGATAGGAAAGGAAGAAGCTAAACTGTCATTATTTGCTGATGATATGATACTCTACATAGAAGACCCCAATAACTTTGCCAAAAGACTTCTAGACTTAATTGACACTTTCAGCAGAGTAGCTGGATATAAGGAAAACACGCAAAAATCATTAGACTTCTTGTACACAAATAACAGACTCAATGAGAGAGAAACTAGGGAAACAATTCCTTTCACAATAGCATCCAAAAAAACGAAGTATCAAGGAATCAGTCTAATGAAAGAAGCAAAAGACCTCTACACGGAAAACTATAGACTCTGAAAAAAGAGATCGAAGAGAATATGAGAAAATGGAAAAATATCCCCTGCTCCTGGGTAAGAAGAATCAACATAGTGAAAATGGCCATACTATCAAAACTTCTATACAGATTCAATGCAATCCTGATTGAAGTTCCAACAGTATATTTCACAGAACTAGAGAACATAATACAAAAATTCATTTGGAACCAGAAGAGACCTAGAATAGCTAAGGCCATTCTAGGCAACAGAGACATGACAGGGGGTATCAAAATCCCCAACTTGAAACTATACTACAAAGCCAATGTGATAAAAACAGCATGGTACTGGCAAAGAAACAGACCTGAGGATCAGTGGAATAGATTGGAATAGATCAGATGTACTTAGCTACCTCATCTTTGACAAAGGAGCCAACCATCCTCAGTGGAGGAAAGATAGCCTCTTTAATAAATTGTTTTGGAAAAACCAGATTTCAACCTGCCAAAGATTAGATCCTTATCTTTCATCATGCACTAAACTAAAATCCAAGCACATTAAAGATCTAAATATTAAAACAGAAACTCTAAACTTACTGGAAGATAAATTAGGCAGAATTCTCGAAGATATTGATATAGGAAAAGAGTTTATGGACAAATCCTCAGTAGCATGGGAACTAGCACAAAGAATCAACAACTGGGATCTCATTTTATTCAAAATCTTCTGCACTGCAAAAGAAACCATCAACAGAGCTACGAGGAAACCTACAATGTGGGAAAAAATTTTTACCAGCTGCTCCTTAGACAAAGGACTATTACCTAGAATATAAAATAACTGAAAAAAAAATCAGGCCCCCCAAATATAAAGACCCGATTAAAAAAATGGGCATCTGAAATGAACAGACATTTCTCAAACAAGTAAAAGCAGCAAGTAAATATATGAAAATGTTCCACATCACTGGTCATTCAAAAGATGCAGATGAAAACAACACTGAGATTCCACCTCACCCCAGAAAGAATGGCTGCTATGAAGAAATCAATCAATAACAAAAGTTGGTGGAGTTGTGGGGAGAAAGGAACCCTTCTCCATTGTTGGTGGGAGTGCAGACTAGTGCAACCACTGTGGAAATCAATATGGAGATACCTCAAAGAACTAGGGTTAGAGGTTCCATTTGACCCAGCCATCCCTCTGCTGGGTATTATTCCAAAAGAATGAAAAGAATCAACCACAGTGTTATATGCACTTCCATGTTTATAATGACAAATTGTAATAGCTAAAACTTGGAAATAGCCCAATTGCCTATCAGTTGGCAACTGGATAACGAAGATGTGGTTTATCTATAAAATGGAGTACTACTCAGCCAGAAAGAATGGGAAACCAGAATCATTCATAGGAAAATGCCTGCATATTGAGGCCATACTCACGTGAAATACATAAGACACACACGTGTAAATACTGAATAGTTTCTCTGATGTAAAAAACTAAAAGTGTAAATAAGATCCAAATTGTATAACTGATAATATGAAATAGGATGAATGGGGTTAAGTTGTAGGAAAGTGGGTAGGGTAGGGGAAAGGAAATAAGGGAAAAGCAAAAATATGAGAAAAGGAAAAAATGAAAACAAAGTCTTTGTAAATAGGGGAGTGGGGAGGTGGTGAAGGGAGGGCAGGGGTATGGGGAAAAATGAGAACCAAGATCTGTTATGTAAAGGTACAAGATCCCAATGATGAATGTAACTCTACTGTATACTTAAAAAGTACAAATAAACTCAATAAAAATTTTTAGTTTCTTCTATAGAGTCAAGATTATCTATTTCCCCATAAATGAATTTTCTCCTTTGACATCCAGGAAGTCTGTATATTTGTGTAACTGTCAATCTCACTGCACTCTTTACAACTCCTTTCCCAATGGTGGCTTCTTGTAAAATTGCAGTACAATCTTGCAACTGAGATATGAACATTGCTAGGTTCAAGATGCCAAATATTTTCATCACACAAGGATCACATTGTTGCCTTTTTCATATCAAAATCCACCTTCTTTCCTTCTGTGACCTCTGGAAAACAATAACGAGTTCATTATTTCTATAATTTTGACATTTTAGATGTTATATAAGTGGAATCATACACTACATAACCTAGTAGAATGTTATTCTACACTGAACAGAACTCTCTTGATAGTCACACAGGTTATTGCATGAGGCAACAGTTTGGTGTTTAGATTGCTAAGTGTATTCTGTGGTATGTATTTACCACAATTGCTCATCATTTGTCCTTTGAGATAGCAGTTGTTTCTAGCATTTGTTATGAATAAAGCTGCTATAAATATTTGTGTACGGGTTTTTGTGTGGTCCTAAATTTTCATTTCTCTGATACAGATTAAAGGGTTCTGTATTAATAGCATATTTAGTTTTTAGAGAAATGTCACACTGTTTTTCAGATGGGCCAAGCCATTTTATTTTATGACCACCAGCAACTTATGAGTGATTGAATTTCTTCATGTCTTTGCCAGTAATTGTGTGTCATTGTTTTTTTTTTTTATTTTGGAAATTCGGATAGGTATGTAGTGATGCAACATTATGGTTTTATTTACATTTCTTAGTGATTGAACATATTCTCATGTGCTTATTTGCCATCTGTGGCTCAAGCACAGCGAAATGTCTGTTTGGTCTTTTGCCCATTGCTAATTCAACTGTTCAGTTGTAAAAATTAAATTCTGAAGTTCATGTGTATTGTAGATACTGGTCCTTTTTTTGGTATGAGGTTTGCAAATATTTATAGTTTCTATTTTGCCCTCTTACTGGGGCTTTTTGTAGAGCAAAAGTACTTAATCTATTTAGGTATTTATTTATTTAACATTATTTTATAGTTTTTACTACATGTACATGTGATGTTAAACTCACAATTTTTAGAAAAATTTTTAATTGTCATTCTGGGGACTGAATCCTGGGCCTCACATGTACCAGGGAAGTGCTCCACCATTGAGCTATACCCTTGAGTCCAGCTCTGAGCAACTTTAAATGGTGTTGTATGTTTAATTCTAGTGTCCATGTGTTCACTGCTGGTATGAAATGAACTTTTATGCTTTATATTTGCAAACTTCTGAATTCACTCATTAGTTCTTGGTGGGTTTTGGTAGATTTTTGAATTTTTCAAATAAACATTTTCACATCATCTGCAAATAGGGAGAGTTTTCTTCCTTTTTTTTTATTGGTTTGTGCTCCTGTTGTGTCTTCTTGTTGCCTTTTCTACTTTTCCAAACTCCCAACAGTATGTGAAGTAGAATAACAGGTGTGGGTGCTCTTGCCTTGTGATGGAGGATGGTCAGGAGGAAGGCTTTCAGTCCTGCATCATTTAGTACATTTTAGACGTGTGCTTTTCATTTGGTTTTATTTATCAAGCTGGGAAATTAAAGAGTTTTTACCATGAATGAGCACTGAAGTTTATTAAACACTTTTCTGCGGTAATTTTTATAATTGTGTTTTTCTTTTAGCCTGTCAGTTTGATAAATGACACTAATTGATCTTGGAATACTGACTTGCTGAAGTAAATCCTACTTATTGTGCTGCTGAATTCTACTGGGAAATGTTCCCATCTCTCTACTTTCTGGGACAGATCCTGGAGGATTGATGTAAGTTATTGAAATATTTGGTAGAATTATCTGTTGAAATCATCTATCCCTGGAGATTTCCTTTTGGGGAGTCTTAATATTATGAACTCAATTTTTTAAACAGCTTTGGGATATTCCAATGATCTATTTTGCATTGGGTATGTTGTGGCAGATTATATTTTTGAATTAGTCAATTTCAGTGAAATTGTGTGTAGAATTATTTATAATTTTCCTTTAGTATCATAGTTGTTTTCAGGGTCTTCATGCTATCCCTATTTCATTCCGAAATACTGTAATGTTTGTCTTCTCTTTTCCAGTGTTGTTAAAGATTTGTCAATTTAGCTGATATCTTGATTTCTTTTTTATGTTTTTAATTTTAGTATTTTCTATTTTTTATTATTCCTTTCTTTTGCTTCAATCTTCCCTGTCTTTTTCCTACATTTTCAAGCAGAACCTTAGGTTATAAATTTATTCTTATAGTGTATTTTGTGTTACATTTTCCCCCAGAACTGCTTTAGCTTCTTCTCACAAATTTTGATCTATTTTATTTTCAGTTTCATTCAACTCGGTGTAGTGTTAAAAATCTCCTCTGAGTCATATTTTCCTCTTGACATTGATTTCTAGAAGTGTACTATTTAGTTTCCAAGGTTTTGAGAATCTTTGTGCTACTGATTATTAATTAATTCTTTTGCAGTAGGAATGCATCCTCTATGATTTCAATTACTGTAAGTTTGTTGCAGCCCAGGAGTTTTAACTACCTTGGCATATGTTTGGTGGACATTTTCAAAGAATGATGCTATCGTGTGAAGTGCTCTGTAAATATGAACTACATGGCATCATTCAGGTTTCCCATGTCGTGTGGATTTCTCTTCATGATCCTATTAATTGTTGAGTGGGGTGTTGACATTTCCATCTGTAATTGTAGATTTGTCTATTTCTTTTTTCTTTTCTCTCAGTTTTCTTCATGTATTTTTAGCTCTCTTGTTTGAGGCATACACACGTCAAATCACTTATTGATCCCTTCTCTGTTTCTGGGAATTTCCTTTGCCCTACAACTTTATCTGATACTAATATTTTTGCTTTCATTTGAATTAATTTTTATGATGTATATACCCTGTGGCATATTTTTGCTTTCCAGTTTTTGAATGTCATTGAACTTAAAGTGAACTTCTTATATTCAGTGTAGAATGTGACATTTTTCAATCCATTAGGTTGGTCTTTATTATTTAAATGGCATATTGAGTCCATTCACATTTGGTGATTGTTCTTATTAGGCTTCAGAATATCATTTTAGTTTTGAATTTCTGTTTATTCTTTCTTTTTCATTTTTGTGTTCTTCTTCCTTTCTGTGGGATACTTGAATATAGTTTAGAAATCTGTTTCTAAATATCTGTAATGTATTTCAATGTGTGCCAGTCAGATTTCTCCTCGTCTAAATGGTGTGTGGTGAGTAATCTGTCTCGGTAATGGGAAAGCTGATTAACACAGTGCTTTTCCAGTTCTTTAGGCATCTCTTAATACGGTCAAACAACCACCATTAAATGTATCTCTTTTGCAGCTTTTTGGTTATTCTTACTCATATATACTTAGCTTATCACAGTCAACTGTGATAGTAAAATGTAGATACCTCATCTCTTTTTCTTTTTGTTTCTCCATCATGAATAACATAACTATTAAATTGTTTCCTTACATGCAACTCAAACAACATTAGCAGAGTTATAAATCTGTTTCAATTGTCAACCATAATTTAGGACCCTCAAGAGCAGCAGTGAAAATATATTTATTCAAATTTTTACTCATTTTATTCTTCCTTTTTATGTTCCACAATCCTTCCTGTATCATATCCTCGTTAGTTAATTAATTTAAAATGGTGAGAACTTTTTAATTTAGTTTCATCTGAAAACATCTAGATTCTCCCATTATTCCTAAGGAATATATTCACTGAAAATAGGATTCTGGCTGAACAATTCTTTTCTCTTAGCACTTACAAAGAATATTGTGAAGTAGAAAATGGCCTCTCTCTGTATCTGTAAGTTGAAGTGATTTTTTTTTTCCTGGTAATGGGGATCAAACTCAGGAACTTACACTTTGGAGGTAGGTGTGGTGCCATGGAGCTAAATTCCTCGCTTGGAAACAGTCCAGTTGCCCATCAACTGGAGACTGAATAAAGAAAAAAAGATTTTAATACAATGGAGTACTACTCAGCCACGAAGAATGAGAAACTAAAGACATTTAGATCTAAATGCATGCACATTTAGGCCATACTCTTAAGTGAAATAAATAGGACACACATATGAAAGTATTGAAAAGTTTCTCTGTGAGAAGCTGAAAGTGCAAATAAAGATCAAAATGTATAATAGATAATATGAAATAGGAAGAAAGGTCTAAAGGGGAAGGGGAAGTGGGAGGAATAGGGGAACAGAAAGAAGGGAAAGGAATAAATATGAGACATGGAAAAAGTGGAGACAAAGTCTTTGTAAACAGAGAGGGATGGACGGGTTGAAGGGAGGACAGGGGAGTGGAAAAAAAATAAGAACCAAGATATATTACATAAAGGTATACATTCCCAGTAATGAATGGTAGCATGCTGTATACTTAAAATGTATCAATAAAATTAATGAATGAAAAAAATATGGCGTCACCACCACCTGGGCTCTGTCAGTGCTCATGAGATATTTCTTGCCATTTGAAGTTTTTCTATGTGTTGTTTTTCTTTCTGTGGCTTCAAGATGTTTTTTAAATCTTTATTTGTTACAGATTTGAAAATAATGTGGCTTGATGATTTTGTTTTATTTTGTTTGGGTTCACTCAACTTCTTTAATCTGTTGATTCATGTCTTTCAGCAAATTTGGTACATTTTCAGCCATTATTTTGCTGAGAATTTTTTCATCCCTTCTCTGAAACTCCAATAATTTGAATGTTATTACAGTTCCATGGGCTTCTTTGATAATATTTTTCCTCTCCTCTGTCCCGTGTCTATTTATAACGAGTAATTTTTTTTTTTTTTTGCTCTGTCTTCAAGTAATTTCATGAGTCTCTGAGACAATGCTTTTCCCCTCCACTGTACTGTGTCTACTCAGATTGGGTAATTTCTTTTGTTATGTCTTCAAGTGCATTGTCTTCAACATTCTACCATTTTAGCTGGGTTTTAGCTGATTCTGCTCAATCAGGGGCAGGAGGTACCTCTTTGTTACTTCCAGTTGTGAGTAGAAGTCCATGTTTTCCACTTGACCTTTGTTGACCGAAGTTTCCTTCTATCTGCTGGGGTACAATGGGAATTATGACTCCTGCCAGGCTGCCATTGATGCCTCTCTGGCTGAGAGGTAGAAGTACATTGTTACTACACTCTGAAGCAGACAGACTCCTGCCCACTGGGCAGTAGTGCAGGTGCTGACTCTTGGCTAGTGCTCCTTGAACAACACCCAGGAGTCTGTATGAAGGTTTTCTTGCTACTGCCAGATGTGGGTGCAAGTCCAAGTTCTTTACTCAGCCTTCTCTATGAGTAGCCTGTGAGGTGGTTTGAGGTTTCTCATCGCAGACTGGAGAGGATGGAACTCTATGCTGTTCCTCAGCTTTTGCTGGCTTAGGTGAAGGTAGGGCCTCAGATGATTTTTCTGTGAGGTTTGGCTGGAGTTAAGTGAACATTGTTTAAGATTTGTTTTCTTTCAATCTTCTCATTCTTGGTCCTTTAGCTAAAGGAGTGGATTTTTAGGTAGAGCTTTTGTTGTCTGTGCCTTTTGGTATTTCCTGGCTTATATCGCCATGCTTTTGAGATCACTCTTTTTCTTCTGTTTATATTTTGTCTTCTTTCTTCTCCAGTGTATTTTCCTTCAGGAGTGACATGATCCACAAAAAACACTTTGGCACCATAACCTAAAACAGTTTGTGGTGGGACCTAGTTTGGCACTCAACACCATGCCACGCATTGACCTTAGAGATAACAGAATAATTTCGTAGTCTGAGTGGAATATTTAAAAAATAATTTTAAGCTGGGTGTGGTGGCACACATCTGTAGTCCTTGCACTTGGAAGGCTGAAGGGGGGATCCCCACAAGTTCGAGGCCAGCCTGGGTTACATAGTGAGCTCAAGGCCATTCTGCACTATCAAGTGAGGGCTTGTCTCAAAAAAAAAAAGTCACAATTCCTCAAGTTTATGGCTTCACTCCTGTTTTAATGTCAGATTATTTCTTGTGCAAATTTAAAGAAATGTTGCCATTAATATACCGGCTTATTTGTAATTTTGTAATTACAAATATAAAACAATGAATATGCTGTTCATATATGTGTATGGATTAAACCATGAAAACAAGCAAGTGATGAACCCCCCTCACCCCGTGCTTGGAATAACGATACATATTACATGCTGAATAAAAGAGGTTGAGGGTATGAACATGCGAGATGCATTGCATAATTTCTTAATTGCCTGTAAATATCTTGCTCCCCCACCAACCTGGTTTATACTCAGGAACATTGTGTTAAAATCAGTTATGGGTAACCGACTCAGGCACCATGACAAGTCTCTGAAGGTGAGCGGCGGTATTCTGCCTATGCTGTCATCATCTGCGCCGGACTTATGATTCAGTTCTGACCAAAAAAAACCAACTGTCAATACCTTGGGGTTGTGAGAAAAAGATAACAAAATATGAAAAGATCCTTTCTGGATTGGTTAAGTGACCATTAGATACTTAGAGTTTCTGTGGTTCGTGCCTTGCCCTGAAGGGAAGACCAGATGATTTGTAGACCAGGAGCTCCAGTGCCCTGACATTCTTGAGGCATTAAATTCACAGGATCATCTTCCTCAGGCTTCTGGATATGTGAGAAGAATAGACCACAGTATTTGATTACAGTAAATATACATCACCTGAGGACCTTACAAACATGAAGATTTAGGTTTAGTAGTGCTAGTGTGGAGTCTGAGAGCCTGTGTTTCTTGCTAGCTTTTTTGTTTGTTTTATATTTTTAGTTTGGTACTGTATATTGAACTTAGGGCCTTCCTACTAAAATATGTTCCTGACTCTTTAAAACATTTTATATTTTGAGATAGTCTTGCCAAGTCACCAATATTGTTTTAAGTTAGGGTTCATGCTTGTGAATAGTAGAGGCTGATTCTTAGTTAATTAATCAGGGAAGGTATTTATTTATTGAGTGAGTGTTAGGTAGCTTAGAGAGTTGGGGCTGGGGTGAATTGAAGACCTGGAAAGTCAGGGAAAAGATCCCAAACCCAGAACTGTTTCTCTAGAAGGAAATCTTCCCACAGTTCCAAGATAGAATATTCTATCCTTTCCACCTCTTTGGATAGCATCCCTTCAGGCCAGGTTTATGACGTAGAGTAGACTAATTGATATGTGTGCCTTACCTGCAGAGGAATCTAGGAAAAAGACTTCTAGTCGTTGGCAACTTCTCTTGACTTGCACCAGGACCCAAAAAACAGAAAATTCCCCAAATAGTGGAAGGATAGTGAGTAGTCAAAAAGAATAATACATCTTCACTGCCATATTAAAACTAGCATCATACAAAATAGATTGGCATTTTATCACTAACATTTTTTTGTCATTATTTTTTGAGAGCATGATTTTAATGATTGCATAATTTCTCACTTTTTACCATGTCCCAATCGCACAAATCCCAGTTTTATTTCTAAAAATATAAATATATTTAAACTCTTTTGGAACTTTTAATGCCAGCGACCAATATTTGACTTCATATCATTTATCAAATCTGAGAATCAACTTTTTTAGTTTCCTTAGTCTTAGTTTAGGCTTCTGTAATTTAAAAATTTTCAACCATTTAAAATTTTTGGCATATGGCTTGAAGGAGTATCTGTTTCTGATGGGAAAATACCTTGGTGGCACCTCGCCTACAAATGATGTGGTACCGTCGTTTTGTTGGTATGCCCTAGAGCTGGCCCAAGGCACAGTTTTGCTAGGCTTTAGATGTCTTCATTCTCTTGAGTGACTCAATTCTTTTGGGCTTTTGTTCCTGAACAGTTGGAAAGCAATCTTTTAATTTTCTTTGTAATACTTCTTGGAAATATGATCATAGGAATTCTTTGATGTATTGTGCCAGCAGTAGCCGTCTATATTCAGAAATCTCTGTTTCAACAGAAAATGTGGCTACTGACTGCGGACCAAAGTTGCTAGAGGTATGGGTTTCCAGATTACCAGTGGGTCTTGGAGCACCTTCTTTTTTTCTCACTTGCTTATTCAGAATTTCATCGTGAAAAAGCTAATAGTTTCATCTTTTTTCAAATTGTACCACGTATTTGTGCTCTCAATTGCTCACCGATGACTGTTAACTGGTTTGAATTAATGTTGCCTGACACAGAGGGAAATTGACAATTATTATGTGGCTAAAGTTCAGGAAGTGCATTTAAGATAAGTTGAATTTATTACAAGTAACTATTGATTCATTCTTTCTGCTGTCCTTCAGTGAAATTTTGATAAAAATATTACTTTTAGGTTAGAAAACTTTGTTATCTTAACAAAGTTTTACCAGAGGTTTTCCAATAACACAGCTTTTATCATCCATTAAATAAATATATCCTTCCCTTATTTTACATTCTGCACATAGCACCTTTATAGTATACTTTCTATAACATGCTAACATTGATACTAGTAAACTGGAAAATTATTTTTTAAAACAGGTAGAAAATAAAATATTTTCTTTAAATGTGGCAGAGTTCTGAAATATGAGGTTTTTTTTTCCTGAATTTATGGGCAAAGTCACTTATGTATTGACAATGATTTCTATTAACTTAAATTTTAACTGTTTAATTTTTAACTGTTTCATCTTAATTTTAGTTAATCTTAAATGGACAACAATTGCCAAGTTTAGATTTTAAAAAATCCAAAATCCTGAAGTATAGGCTCAATTATTTAAGTAAAAAAGTTCCATTTTCAGGGAAGACAGATATTGAGCAATTCCTTTATCTCAGCTCCCAAACTGAGGTATTTCAACACTTTTAAAATAGAGTGTTTTTAGAATAATCATAAATTGTCTATTATTAGCCTAAAACTTCTAGAATGAAATATGAGCTGGGGTGGCAAAGACGAAGACACACTGAAAGTTTTCCTTTGAGTAATTCTGCAAGTCATTTTTAATGATATTACAGAAGTCTGCAGAATGCATTCCCAGTTACTGTACTTGGAGAGTGGCTGGCACTCACTGATAGATGAGGCATGAAAATGGGATTAGAGGCACTATAGATCCATCTCCTCGTAAGCAAAAGCAATGACTTGAAACGCGCTGTATTATTTTTTGTGAAAATGGCAATGGCTCATCATCTGGGGGGCAAGTGTTTTGAGCTTTTTCAGAAGTAGGAACAAATTCACAAAGATCCAGTTGCATCTCCTGCCAAGATGACACTTACAACTGAGAAGCTAGCCAAGGTTAAGGACTGCTGCGGCGTGCTACCTACACTGAACAGAGAAAAATGTAACTGTGTTATTGGGGCTTGGACTTCTTCCTTTAGTCTGATGTTATAACCAATCAGAATTTTTATAAGTATAGTCCTCATTCTGACTAGCAAAACGTCAGCTACGCCTGTATGGTGCCCCATGCCTGCAGCCTGGCCCAGACCTCTGGCATAACTGGAGAGTGGAAAGATACAATGCAGGAGCTCTCAGCTCGGAAATATTTCAAGTCTGGGAGTGATTCCAGGCATTAACCGTGCCTGTCAACCTATCAACACAAATGCTTTTGGAAAGAGTTTACAAGATTTTAAAAAATGTGCTTAAAAGAAAAGCATCTAAAGATACTTGATAAGAAAATACAGATAGAAGATATGCGTATAAGCACACACATACAATACATTATATATGCATGAATTAAATATTTAGCTGAAAATAACATCTAAAGATGGAAATTCTTCAGCTTGCCGCATTCCAGAGGTACTTCTCAGTAATGGAGTTTATAAACTATTGTTAATCAAAACATGAACGAGAACAATGTAAAATTTGGAAACTATTTCAGAGAGACTATTTTATTTAAAATAAACTCAAAGTTATGATGAAAACAGGTTTCTAACATGAATGTAACTGCTGCCTTCAGGTAAGCCCTGCCCCACAGAGGCCTGGTCAAAGGCCCTCTCCACAGCCTTGCTGCTCTCTCCTGCTAAGAGCAAAGATGTTCTTGCTATATTCGCACAGTGACGCCTTCCAGGTGGTTTTGCGTGTCTCTAGGGAGAGAGGCCCACTGAGCCAGAAGGCTGGAGTCACCAAAAATGTGCTTTTGGTTTTGAACACCTTTGTCATTTTACTTAATTTAGGAAGAAGGCTCCACGTGGTTACAGTAAATGGCTAAGACTGGCACGTGTGAATGAGACTGTGGAAATGGTTACCGCAGGCAGTGTGTTCAGGAGGAAAACTGCGGGCGTCTGTGGCCTCTGTCAGTTTTACTCAGACAGTACTGAGCGACTTCACTTTTTAAATGGCTTCCTCATCGTGTAAAAATCTTGATTCATAGCTCTTTGATTTCTCTTATAGGGTGAATGTAGTTTGTTCACCTTAAGGCTCAACTACATTATAGTTAGACTTATTTGTTTGGTAATACATAATTCATTTTATTTTTAAAAGCATAGACTAAGATAAATGAAATCATTTAAATTGACAAATAAGTTGTATATGTTTATTACGGGCCACATGACATTCTGAAAAAAATGTATACATTGTAGAATGACTCAATCAAATTAATTAACATGTGTCATATATTTATATTTTTAGTGATGGGAACATTTAAAATCTACTCAGTGATTTAAACGATATAATACATTGCTGTTCAGTGCAGTCGTCACGGTGTACAATGCCTTTGGTCTAACTGAAATTTCGCATCCTCTGGCCACCATCTCTCCAGCGCTCCCTTCCGCACTCTGGGAAACCATCATTGTACTCTCTGCTTCTGAGTTCAGTCTTTTAAGATTCCCCATGTAGGATTATGTGGCATTCGTCTTTTTTGTACTTGAAATTTGTTTCAGTTAACACAAAGTCCTACACACTCATTTATGTTGTCACAAATGATGGGGTTTCTTCATTTGAAAAAGTTGAATAATTTCTCCTTTGTGTGTGTGTGTGTGTGTGTGTGTGTGTGTGTGTGTATGATATCTTTTTAATTCATTCGTCTGTAGTGGATGCTTATATTGAATCCATATTTTGATTCTTGAGAATTTTGTCAGAGATGAACATGGGAATGTAGATATCTCCTCAAGATTTTATTTTCTTTGTATATATACAAGGAGGTAATACAGCTGGATCATATTCAAGTTCTGTTTTTAATTTTTGGAGGTAACATACTGTTTTCTGTAACAGTTATAATACTTTACATTCTCATCAACAATATATAATAGTCCCCTTTATTAATACCCTCGCTAATACTTATTATCTCTTATAAGCCCTCTGAGGCAGAAATAATATAATTCATAGTTCAAATTCATCCATAAGTTTTCATATACAGTGTCTTGCACTTAATAAAATACCTATACAAATGACAAAACAAGTATAATGTAAACCAAGAAAAACATCAAAAAAATAAAGTGACTTGCGTTTAGTATTGCTGTTATCAGACTCAGAATTGAAAATAACTATGATTAATATATTCAAAGAGTTCAAGGAAAAATTGAAAATTTGACAGAAATAACCCATGCAAATTCTATAACTGAAAAACAAAATAATAATAATTTAGGTGTTTAATGGAAGAATTATTTGCAAATTAAACACTGTTGAAAAGGGAATATATGAGCTAGTGATAAACTATAAAGAAATGGCAAGATTCAGGATTACAGAGATTTAAAAGTGAATATCAGAGAAAAGAAAGTGGACTGTTTTATGTTTGTACTAATGTCAATAAGTATAATTTAAGTATTAAATGAAGAGAATGAGGCACAACCAATTTTATTTTATGTTATTTATCTTACTAAACTTCACCATTGACTCCCACATTGTGCAGGCCAAAATTTAAATATCTGTCCCTGCCCAACAGTTTCCTGTCTCATTTTTATCCTATAATCTAGTCACCTTTTGCGTTTTCAATGTGGCTTGCTTTCTTCATGGAAGATCTTTTATTCTTCCTATGTAAATGCTACTCATTTTAGAAATCTTCAACTCAAAATCCTTCCTTAATTTTACCAGGACATGCTTAGTTGGCTCCCTTATATTATTTTATTAGAGCATTGTCACATAGATCAAGATTGTGTCCTCTACTCGAATGTTAGCCCCTAAAAGAACTGGTCTTGATATCCATGTCAGAATTTGTATTAAAGACATGGTGATGAAAAGAGAATTTTCAAAATACAACTGAGAATACCAACTAGACCAATAACAAAGCACTTAAAAAACCAAAGAGAAAAATTTAAAATCAGACAGTAAATACATTAATTTAATAGCAGTGATCTCACAGTATATGGCTAAATCATTAATTGAAATTATGCAAGAAGACAGTAGATTTAACAATCTTTGAGGTTCTTAAAGAATTCTGATCATCTTCCTACTGCAGTGGACTGGGTAACTCTATCAGACTGGAACTCAGTGAATGATGCAGTTACCTTCTGTGGAAAATTCTTGTTCAGTGTATGAGACAAGCTGCCCAAAAGTGTCAGAGCTGAGGACCCAGACTGTAGAGGTAGAAAAAGTTCATGTTGTCCTAGAATTCTACATATGGTAAAAATGTATTCAAAACTGTGCCTACTAAGCAAATTTCAGTACAACAAAAATGAGAGGAATTTTTAAGTAGTGTAAGTGTGCCAGAGAATCTTACAATTGCTTTCTGCAGGGCAGATGTGAAACAGTTTTCAAGAGAATACACAAGAAAACTTATTCATAGCTATTTGTAGCTATAGAAAACCTTCTGTTTATGTTTTGACGCCATGTTACAAACACTATTTGGGAATGTGGGTTGGCATGTTGGAAGAAAGTTCGACAGTCACGAACACTTTGATTAGAAGTGCTTTGTCCCTAACATTCTTGATAACACAAAAAAGAAAAGTATGTGTGAAAACTCATGCTCTGGGTTTTGATGACTCTGGGTTAAAAAATGATTCAACCAAGGAGGAAATATACAAGATGAGATTAAAGTGTATAGTCCCAAAAATAAAAAATAATCCATAAAAAATAAAAATAGCGATGGGGTATGTCAAGGAGTACCGAAGCTAAGGGAAAAAGTACATAATAATCAAAGATGGAGAAATCTGAGAAGCAAATTACATAAAATATAACTCATTTATAACCTAAAGCAATATCATGAGTCCATACATATAAATATAAATGACTGAGTAATATATAAGTGCAATCGATGAGACAAGCCTTCCCTGCAGAAGAATGTCAAAGAGTTTATGTAGATATTCTGCCCTCAAGGAGGGAGAACATAATTACTCCTTAAGTGTGGAATGTATACGGTGACATTCTTCCAAATAGAAGAGTATGGAAAGAGTAACTCTACAATGGAGAAATCTGAAAAACACAACTTTAGTTAAATGATCAAGTTCAAAGGGCTAAAGGTGTAGGGAAAGTGGGAAGGATAGGGCCAAGGTAATAAGGGAAAAGAAAAAAATGTGAGAAAATGAAAAAGTGGAAATAAAGTGTTTGTAAATGGGGAGGGGAGGAGGGGCTGAAGGAAGGGTAGGGACAAGGTTGAAAAATGAGAACCAAGACCTGTCATGTAAAGGTACAAGATTCCAATAATGAATGTAATTGTACTGTATACCTAAAATGTACCAATAAACTCAATAAAAAGAAAAGAAAAAAAGTAAATGATGAAGTTCATATCAACATTGGTGAACCATCTTGGCAGCATGTAGATTCCAATAGAATGTAATTGTACTGTATACCTAAAATGTACCAATAAACTCAATAAAAAGAAAAGAAAAAAAGTAAATGATGAAGTTCATATCAACATTGGTGAACCATCTTGGCAGCATGTAACTTTGATATGATGTTATAAAAATCATGCTTTTAGAGCCTGGGATTTAGCACAGAGGTGCTGCTGCCTGCCTTGTAAGTGCAAGGACCCGAGTTCGATCCCTGGTACCAAAAAAAGAGCGAGAAAAAAGAAAATTATGCTTTTTCTGATAGAGCCCCAAACCCCATCTAATCATGGAGGGAGGATCAGATCAATACTAATAAAGTTACGCTCTACAAAAACTTGACCATTACTTGCCCAAATTGTAGACCTCATCAAAAGCAAGGGACTCTTGAGAAATGTCATAGTCCAGAGGAGCCAAAGGAGAGGTGTTTACTAATGGTAATGTGGTAGTCTGGATGATATTTTGAAACAGAAAGGGGGCATTAGGCAAAAACGAAAGTAATCTGAGTTGTAAACATTCATTTATTCATTGTGACAGATGTACTATGCTAATATAAGGATGTTACTAATAGGGGAAACTGAAATATATGAAAATTCTCTATTATTTTTGCAACTTCTCTGTAAATGTAATATTATTCTAAATTAAAAAGTTATTTTAAAATAATTTAGATATACTTAGTTTTGTATGTGAAAAAGTTTCAAAAACAATTAACTATTTTCATTTAACATACATTTTCATATATAACTTTTAATAAAATTCAAGTGTATTAACTTTGCAAAGCCTTAAATATTTTTTGTATAAAACCAAAACATGTCAAATAGAAAGAATAATATAACTAATCTAAATAAACTATTATCAAACTTCCCAAATAGCCATTAAAAGTCTATCTCTGCTCTGATATTTTTTTTCTGTTAGAATATTCAAAACTGGGCCGGGCATTTAGCTCAGTGGTTCTGGTGCCTGCCTCACAAGCACAAGGACCTGAGTTCGATTCCCAGTACCAAAGCAAACCAAACCAAACAAAAAAAGAATATTCAAAATCAAATTAGAGATACCATATCATTTCTAAATTATTCATTGTTTATTTCTAATGTGTCAGGTATTTTTAAAAAATCACAGTACTGATTTATTCAGTATTGTTAATAATCATTTATTAGTAGAAGCTAAATCCCTGTTGATTTTGTTTTCTTAGGTTATCTGAAAAACTAATTTTTATAATTGGTTTGTTTGAATCAGGTTTTAAACAAAATCTACATGTTGCATTTGATACATATCTTATATTTCCTTATAACAGTACATCTCTGTTAATGTATAATCTATATCTTCTACTGTCATTTTCTGTTAAAAATACTAATTTTTATAATAGAATTTCTATATAGCAAAATTCAAAATAATAAAAATTTAATTCGTAGCATTTTATTTCTTTTTTAATGATACACAAATCAGTGCATCTCACAATCACACTTAGATCTGATGAAGAAGAGTCAAAGTTAGTTCATTTCTGTCTTTCCAATTTCCTTTTCTGCAGAGGAAGAATATCAAATAATAGTTTCTGAGGGTCTTTGTCATTCTAGGAACCTGTAAATTTGCACATATAAAAAGGTCCTGTAAACGCTAAGTTAGTAAGAAACTTAGAATTGGCTTGAGTGTCCCCAAACAAATCTAATGTCACATTCTTGGAGTGTCATAGTCAGTTTACCGAGGAGTTTGTGGGAGACCCAGGGGAGTAGCACCACAGACCATAAAGCAAACCTTTAAAGAAAAGCTACTAAAAGTTCCGTTCAATCTCTCCAAGTTCTTTTTGACTGCTGGCTGCTTTCTGTATAAAAATCTCATCACTACAGGATTTCTAGTCTCCTTTTATCTATCTCTGCTTCCTGAAACCCTCATCCAATATCCATATATATCTTTATATTTCCTCAAGCAGATAAATTTGCCTTTCTTTTTATCTTTGCATCCCAATGCCCACTACATTGACGGTCAATCTACTTCTCTTAAAAGAAAAGCGGGGAAGTGGGAGATTGTCTTCCTAGTCAGTGACGTGTCACACACCCACGCCTACTGAAGCCACGCCCTAGGATGCACCTACGTACCAGGGGTTAGGCTATGTGCTGGGAGCAGTCACTAACAATGCCCACTTCCTTTTCCTTGTGAATTTCTGGACAAATCACTTGCATGAATTAGTAAGAGTCAAAGTTATATGTGGAATGCAAAGCACTGTGGTGTTATTAAAAAATAGTTATCTATTCAGGATTTAATTCACCTTTATAGCCCGGATCTCCACTGGACATTTGCATTTTCCTTGGAGGTTTCTGGGTGACATGAAGCTGTCCGGAAGCCAGCACTCCTGGCCGGGATCCACCGGGAGCTGCTGGCTGGCGCTGGGTCTCCGTCTGCTCTCTGAGCCAGGACAGGGGAGCTCTGCCACGGGAAATGAGATAATGCATCCACATACTCATTTATCTTCTCAGGAAAATACATTACCCAGTGGTACATATTTATGCCTTAGACATTTTAACAGACACACAGCAGTTACACTTGGTTTTTCTTTTTCTCTAGTGTTACTGATATACAATTATAATTAAGATTGCTAAATAGCTTTTATGTGCCAAGAAAATAGTCTTTCTCCCAATTTTTTATGCAAAATAGTCCAAAACAACAAATTTTTCTACAGGAGAGACAGCAAAATATAGCAGAGAGGACGAGGTGCTGTAGGGTTAGAGACTGGATGTGCCATTTAAAAGCCACAAGACAGACCAAGTCCCTTAAGGAAAGCCCTCTAATTCATAGGAATTGTGAGATCATTAAATCAAACGCTGTTATGATTGAGATCTAGGACGTTGCCCCAAAGCCTCACATGTTCAGAGGTGGGGCGTGTGTGGAAGGCGATCAGATTCATCCACTGATGAATTCATAGCTAAATTTGCTATTACAAGTGGAGTTTAGTTGCAAGAGGCAGGTAGCTGGGGAGTGAACCGGAGGGGCACAGTTCCATCCCAGTTCTGTTTGATGCGCTGCTCCTGGTCACCATGACGTGAGCACCTTCCCTCTGCCGCGCCCTCTGCCGTGCTTTTTCTGCCTTGCAGACTTCAACTACTGATGGAAGCTTCAGACACATGAGCGGAAGGAAATCTCTTTTCCTATAGCTTGTAGGTGTTGAATATTTTGTGCAAGTGAAAAGAAAGGAACTAAGACAGATACTATGAAAGAAAAAATTATACCGCCCATCAGTTGGAAACTGGATAAAGAAGATGTAGTTTTTCTATAAAATGGAATACTACTCAGCCATAAAGAATGAGAAATTAGATTCATTCATAGGAAAATGGATACATATTGAGGATATACTCCTAAGTGAAATAAATAAGTCACACATGTGTAAATACCGAATAGTTTCTCTGGTGTGAGCAAACTATAATAGTACATAAGATCCTAATGAGATAATTGACCATGTGAAATAGGAAGAAAAGGGCGAAAGGCGTAGGGAAAGTGGGAAGGGTAGGGGAAAGCTAATAAGGGAAAGAAAAAAAATAGGAGAAAATGAAAAAATGGAAATAAAATATTTGTAAATGGGGAGGGGAGGAGGGGGTGAAGGGAGGGCAGGGACAAGGGGAAAAATGAGAACCAAGACCTATCATGCACAGGTACAAGATCCCAATGATGAATGTAACTGTATACCTGAAATCTACCAATAAATTCAATGAGAAAAAAAAGAAAGAAAATATTATAGCGCACACGCAGAGTTAATCTATCAGTCTTCAGGGTGCAGAGTGACCCTGATGAATGCAACTGTATACCTGAAATCTACCAATAAACTCAATGAGAAAAAAAAAGAAAGAAAATATTATAGCGCACACGCAGAGTTAATCTATCAATCTTCAGGGTGCAGAGTGACCCTGATGAATGCAACTGTATACCTGAAATCTACCAATAAACTCAATGAGAAAAAAAAAGAAAGAAAATATTATAGCGCACACGCAGAGTTAATCTATCAGTCTTCAGGGTGCAGAGTGACCCTTTGTGCTTTCCCCTTCCAGCTGACACACAAAAGGCAAGCATGAAATATTTAAAATGTAACAAGAGTAGTGACGTGGCTGGCTGAGTGGATTCAGAGTTCAAAGTTTCAATTCGCATTGGTCAACTTGTGTATCGATGGGAGGACTGCCCTTCACACGGAAAGATTTCGTTAGCCTACTGACAGCCTTAGAGAAGATTTCCTGTTTAGCTTGAAGTGGATGCTGTGGTTTGTTGTTAATGATCGAAGGAAGTTCCCGTGTTTGGTGGAATGACCTCATTTAAACCCAGAGTAGAATATGAGGAGGAGCGAGTAGAGAAGGAGATTTGTGGCTGTAAGCCTCACGTGGTAAACACTCTTTAGAAGTGGGTGTCATCTGCTTGATGCGACACGTTCCTCATTTTAACGGTGCCATTTCGGTGTTCACAGAAGTGTGCCATGGAGGGTCTGCTTTTCAGCTCAGATTCAACTTTGTCCCCGGAAACACAGACACAGAGTGTTTAGTATTTGAAATCAGGCAAGAAGGTTGTCACATTGCGTATTCACAACCAATATTTTACTGAGAGAATTGGAAGGAAGCCAAAACTTTCATGGAAGTAAACTGATAATGAGTCAACATTTGAAAACTAAAATCTGTCAGGCTGTGAGGGAAAGGTGATTGCTTCGGAATGAAAGCCAAGGTGCAGTTTCCAGTGCAGAGGGCGGGAATGAGAGGGGCACAGAGTTTCTGAAAAAGACAAGCGTCTTTGTCTTGGTTACTCCAAGTCAGAGTCGTGGCTGATTTTCTAGCGAGGAGAAACGTGAGACTGATCAGAGCTCACTGAGCATGGCATCCATGACACTGTTTGGCGGGTACTGTTGACACTGGTATGTGAAAATGTGCCTCTTTCCTACATATTGTCGTAGTCTCACATCCCTGGCCTTCATCAGCTTGATGTTAGGAAACCTTATCTAGGTGGTTCTAGGCTGAGCTCAGATGCCTTCCTGTCCCTCTCCAGGTTAATTCAGCATTCTTGTCCTCCTCAGAAAGCCTCCAGCTTTGGGAGAGCTGCCTGACTTGTGCTGAGAGGGCCAGAGAGAGGCCTATGTTCGCAGTCATCTGCACTCTGCTCTGTCTGCCTACCGGGCCTCTCAGAGCTGTGATTTACCCTTGCTGTTTTGCTTTGCCTCTTCCAGGTGCCTCTTCCACAGAAGAGGTCCTGTGTGCTCCACGGGGGCCCAGGCTCACTGTACGGGCCGTGTGCTGCCCTAGAGGATGAGGACTGCTGCAGCTCCTCTTTCCCCTCCATCTTCCAGTGCGCCCTTCCCTGGAGTTCTCTTTCCGCGTTCAGGTTCTGAGGGTCTTCAGCTAGTTTAGGGCAGGAGGGCACTATAAAATCTCTTGTGCCAATGTCTTCTTTCAAGTGTTACTGGCCTACAGCTGGAGTGTGCTTTCAAAAATCAAAACCTGAAAGTTCTGTGTCTTGTTGATAATCTGATTTTGCTCTTCTTAAGGGTAATAAAGGACTTACATCTAGTTTGATCATGAAGTATGAAAAAGACCTTACATTACTCCACTATTGGATATTAATGTGTATTACGGAACAAAGAGACTTCTCAATTACAACATGTAAAATCATTCTTGAAAAATTCTATTGTTACCTTCATAAACACCAGGTTTCATAATGTGCGGATGTTTTTACAGGTGAATGTATTCACTAGGTTTATTTTTCCAGATAGTTTTAATGCTTGGGTATGTAAATACGATAAGCATTTTTTTGGGGGGTACCAGGAGTCAAACTCAGGACCTTGCCAGACAGTTGTGGTACTGCTGAGGTAAATCCTAAGCCAGAAGCACTTTTTAAGAGAACCTTATTTAACAGTTTATCTCTCTTTGGAGTACTAACAGTTGCTTATGTGAAGGAAGCAAAGAACCATAGAAAAGCAATTGTATTAATATTTTAATTGAAGAATATAAAAGTGATAGTTGGTTTAATTTCCTTTACTACTTGTGTCCCTTTAGATATGGTGCTGATAATAATTTATAGGTGAAAGATCTAGTTGACTCCCTTTTGTAAAGCTCCTTAGGGAAAGGCATTTTGTTTATTATAGCATCATATTAACTAACATATAATGCGCCCTTCAATTTTGTTGCATTTCAGGCTATGAAGTATCTACTTGTGTCTAAATTTTGTCGGGTATCATTGAGTATTTTCTAAGCATCTTCCTCAAGACTCCCAAAGAAGACCAGTGCCAGGCAGAAGTTAAATCGGCAAACACAAATTTTATCCAGGACTATTGCAAGGAGGGAAGAGAGATCCCAGGATAGAATTGGGCTCCATCTTGAATATTTCACACACCAGGGTTAACAGAGATTTATAGCCAAGAAGTACTAGATCAGTGAATAGAAAATGTCCAAGAGGACAAATCAAGTTTAGGGGAAATTCTGACAGAACTAACCTAATAGGATTCTTGCTGAAGGTGGAGCGGGTGATTGGATACCAAGAAAGGAGAGTAAATGCTTTTATCTGATAAGAGAGTGATTAGGTACTCAGGGTGGAAGACTGTCACTAAACTGCCTGGGGAGGGTACATCCTTGGCCCTGGTTTTTTCCTTTTCTGACTTCTGGCTGCCATGGATTCAGCAGCTTTCCTCCACTATGCCCCACTGCCATGATGTTTTGCCTTAGAGCCAGCTGAAACCTCCGAAACTGTGAGCCCAAAATGAACTTCTCCTTTGGTGTGGGGTATTTTATCCCAGTGACAGAAAAACTCACTAATACACATGCTGAATCAGGACTTTACAAGAAAGCACACAGTTGGGCCTACAAGAAGCTATAGAAGCATGACCGAAGTTTGGCTAAGTAAAGAACTCTTGTCAGGACACAGTCCAACGGAAAGACAAATGAAGAAAATGGAAGTGCTATAAAACATTAGAGTCTCTTTGCCAAATGCCACAGTACATAGCACTGTAACAAAACTGCTCCACTTTGCTCTGTAGGGCTCCCAAGCTTTTCTGGAATGAATTAAAGACAGGGAGATTAATTGGCATAAAGGCACATAAAGTTATTACTGAGTATAGAGATAATCACAAAGGGTAATAACCCACCAGCCCAGTGTGATTTACTCCTTAGATTCAGGACAGAGTAGGAAACATAGACGGTTATAAGAGGGATAAGATATAATATTTAGAGGAATTTGATGGACGCGGAGAACACACAGTGACCAGGCAAGTAGTCTGTTTGGCTTGTAGCTCCAACAACGGTTTGTAAATGATGCTGTTGGAATGACTGAAGAAGAACAAGCTAGAAGACAAAGTTCTGTGGCTATGACTGTGTTAGTAGATTTCTAGCTTTCTTCCTGTGAACTGAGTCAATAAAACCTCAGAGAAGGGACCAAAGATAATTGTTTTCTTTGGCGGGTGTGGACTCTAGTCAGGTTAAAGCCTCTTTTAGCATCTGCTTAGTTCCTTTAAAGCAATCAGGACCCCAGTGGACCACATGTTGGGAGTGCCAGTCCCTGGACTCCAATATCTTTTCTACTGATATGCTTTTCTTCTTCCTTTTCCAATTTATTAACACTGGAATTTAATGCACTAACTTTTCATTTTTTTATTAGCTGCAACTGATCATCATGACAGCCATGGTTTAGCAGATGCCTGACTGTGAGAATAGCTTTGGGGACACATCACCGAGAAAGTAAGGCAGAATTTGTTTATCTCTTGGTGTTTCAGTTAACTCCTTCTTGACATTATGGTAGCAGCTGTCATAGGAGACAAGATGTAAGGGTGAAAAATACATTGGAAAATCATTCAGTCTTGGGAGAAGTTTGTGATACATCATACACAAGCCAACAGTGAAGCAGTTTGAAGAGTTTTCTTATCAGCCCTCCCGGTTATTTAAAAATTATATAAAAATTATCCTTCCTTATTTCTCCATGGCTACACTTGGGTGCATGGAATTGCTTTTACCTGGCCACATGGAAATATCATTTTTTATTTGGTGGTGCTAAATTAAAGGAAGGAAGCTGTCATAAATTTCTAAAATAATGTACTGAGCTGTAAATGTGAATCGTTTATATGCCAATATATTTATTTCTTTTATTTACATACTTCCCTGTTTATAAAATAATTTGAAAGAGTTTATTGTTTCCTATGAAGGATTTTTTTTTTTTGTGAAGGCCATAATGAGTAGAGTGAACACAGATGTAATTCCTATTCCAGTCCTGAAAGCCACTGTGGTGAAGTCATGGAATTATGATTCCTTCTGAGCTTATAATTGTGTGTGACCATATGTACAAGTTTATATTACTGCAGTAGGGTCCTCAGAAATAATCACATTCTGGAAACATTCAAGGCAAATAAGCCTTTCCGATCTGTTATTAAACAGTCTTGAGTTTAAAAGAATAAGTCACATGTTAGGAACAAAAATGTTAAGGTTTTTTTTGTGGTGCCACAACTTAGCGTTCTCTTCAAAAAACAGGAAAAAGTTTTGTAGTTGTTTTTATTGTCTAAATGTAAAGAACAGTCTCTCTCCTTTTGGTACCAGGAATCGCACTCAGGTGTTTGTGCTTGTGAGGCAGGTGCCATACCACTGAGCTATGTCCGTGACCTTTGGTAACTCACAGGCTAAATCAACTTTAGGCTAAATCAACAACATTTCAAGGTTAACATTTTTCTTCCTTGGCTTATGCTGACCTTGGGGATTGACTGTTATAAGAGTCCGACTGGACCTCTAGGACAGTTGGGGCTTTGGTTCCTAGTCTACTCTGGGGCACAGGGAGGAAATAAAACATTTCAGAACTGTTAGATAACTGATGTTGCCATCATGCGAGGCTGGGCCTGATGGGAGGGCCTGGGATTCAAACATCTGCATCTGGAGACTGCAAAGAGGTTTTCCCTTGCAATGATCCCTTTATGCAGTCCAAATTTTCTGTTAGAAATGTCTAGACAGAAATGAAAATGGTTGGTTTACCTGCTCAGGATGCTAAACTTTTAAAAAAAATTAGCTTGACTCTTCTGATTTTGTTGGTTTGTCAGAGGGATCAAAAGGAACTTGGCATTTTCTTTCTACTCCTCTTTTCCTCTTTCTACAACTTGGTAGGAATTGTGCATTTGGAACAGTGTTAAAAATCTCTTGGCATTATACTTACTCAGGAAGAAAGATTATGTTCTCAGCTTTCAAAGAAAAAAGTCATAAATGGTGCGCTTTAAATCAATTATAAAAGCATAATTTATGTTAAATGGCCAAGGAGTTTCCAAACATTAAAAATTTTATAAAAAGTCACATTTTACATCCAGGTGTGATGATATATACCTATAACCCCAGCCCTCCAGAGGCTGAGTCAGGAGAACTGAGTTTGAAGTTGGTCTGGGCTACACATAGCTAGTTCAAGATCAGCCTGGACCTCATGGTGACATGGTGAGGCCCTGCCTCATACAACAACAACAACAACAACAACAACAACAACAACAATAATAATAAAAACAACAACAACAACAAGAAGTTGCATTTTACTTCCTTATTGTAGGGTTTAAAGAGTAACACTGAAGTACACATACGTCTATCACCTCCCTATTAATCTTTTGGTGTTTTTTTCTAAATATATAGAATATTAGGCATTGAATGTAAATTCAAATTTCATGCATTCAGTAGTTTTGTCTGTGGTTGTGACAATCTTATCAATACAAGGAAGACCCAGCATATTCTGAAGAGTTGCTAAGTATCTATTATGAAGAGAGCAGATGACATTGAGAAACGTCTACACTATTGTGGAACTCTTTCCATGTGCACATGTGTGTGAAATGTGAGGCTGATTCCTCCTTCCATCAACCTTTCCGGTGAGACCTCACCCCGGCCATCTGTTTGAACCTCATCAAAGACTTGGAGTTCATGGTATCAGGTTAAACTACAGTGAACTTCCCAACACACAGAAACCATGACATAGGGTTATTTTAAACCACCGAGCATTGGGGTAACTAAGGCACAGGATAAAATATTTACATGAACTTTGGTCATTGTGAGAACTGCCACAGAGTTGAGAGTGCATTGTTGGTTAAGCCACTCAACCTCTCTCGTCAGTTTCTTTGTGGGGCTTGACCAGAGCAGTGCTACCTACATTTTAGTAATTGGCTTAAAACTTTCTAATGTTTTTGATACCTACAATCACTAATGTTATTTAATGAATTGTTTAAGGTGTATCATAATGCAAAATTACCTTAAGCCAATTAGGTCACCAGCAAACATTTCCTCGGTAAATATTGGTAGCCGTCTTGTAGTTACAAATTGGTGAGTGATATTTTCATCTTCTTCTCAACTTTGCTACCAGATGATGTATTAAAAAATGAGTGAAAGTCTCAAACTAAATTCTGCCAGATATACAAACCTATTAAACTAAGATATCATCTAATAAGATGCATGGTAATTTTATGGCTCGCTGAAGATGAAAGAAACATTGCTAGTTGTATTTACAAAATCCATTGATTGTAAGATGTACCCAGTTGTAGGCATGCTATAATGTGAAAAAGGTGTGTGCCTTAAAGAAGTAAAGTATTAGCAACTAAACCCCAAAGAGGCCACTCATTTTACTCAGTGCCACTGAAATCCCATGAATTCTGTGTGCTAAGAGTGCTAGTGCTGGCAAAGGAAGTTTACTCCAGAAGGAACATCTCAGTGTTCAGCCCCGCCTGTGAGATCAGAATTTAGTGTTTTCCGTGAGAAATGGTGTGGGACGGCTGTATCTCTGGGTTCTGAGAAATCCTGATGTTGTATGTGGTGTTGTAGCTTTGCAGGGCCCAAGCAAAAGAGGTAGGATCTGCTCAGTATTCCTAACTCAGTACCTATCCTGAGGAACATGCGCTTATTAAGCATATAAGATAGTTTCCAACATACATGACAAAGTCCCTTGATTAGGGACATGCTAACTTGTAAGTATAATTCTGATGAAGACCTCAAATGTTAATTAACCATTCCTGGAGGGCAGATCAGAAATGACTAAATCAGGAGGGAGGAGAGGGAAAGGGGAAATAAAAAGAATTTAGGTGTGTTATACACATGTACCAACCCCCATGATGAATGTACTGCAAGCATGTACTAACAAAAACTAAAAACAAACAAACAATAGAAATGACTAATTGAAAAACATGTCTCACCGTTTAGACTAAAGCATTTCAAAATAACATCACATACCCAGTATAAAAACACTTTTATTACGCCAGGTGTGATGTCTGTAATCCAAGCACCCTAGATGGCTGGGGAAGGAGGATCTCAAGTTCAGTGGATCCTGGAAAACTTAATAAGTTAGTGAGACCCTGTCTTAAAAACAAAACAAACAAACAAACAAACAAACAAACAAGGGCTGAGGACAAAGGCCCTTGGTTCAATTCCCAGTGCAATGGAAAGAAATTTAATTTTACTAATATAATCATATGTAGTTAGGAAACTACATATCACTACTGTAAAGGGAAAAATGAGTGTGGGTGCTGCAAGTAAAAGTCATTAAAATGAACACATGAATTAAAAAAAAGCACTAGGTATCATTGAGTCATCTTTTTGTCAAAAAGATTAATGATTCCGATTCTTTTCTTTGAATTAATTAGAAGAGAAAAAATTGAAAAGGGAGTTGTTTCTTCAGGTGGTCATTTGAATTTACTTAAGACTGTGAGTATACCCAGGAACGAGGGCCTGTTCTTTGTAAAAACTGGAATTAATGATTGCAAAACCCCTAACATGTCTAACTTTCTTTGAGATACAAATTCTCGTGTTTGTGTTTTGCAGTGTTGTTATTTTACAAGTGGAAATGTAAGTCATTTCAGAAAATAGTACATACCTCATTGGCATCTTACATGTCTTTGTTGCTATGAACCCTAGAACTAGGGAAGTGTTCATTTTTTCTAATGAGTTTATATGCAAATGAGAAAGCTATAAGCAGTTACATAGTTTTTCCTTATGAGGCTCATATTATACATTTATAATATTTCCACAAAAGACTTTTAAGGCTGTATTAAAATGTTGGTTTGAGCCTTCTGGTTTTAGAAACAATTGATGTATTTATCTGAAAGTCTTCAAAATCAAGTAAATGATTTCACCTGCCATGATGATGCTGCAGTATCTGGAATGATTTAATTTTTGGCATCATTGCACTGTTACTTCTCAGATATTGGGTTTGCACTCTTCAAGTAAGTACGCCCAGTAGCCATTACCAAAGGAATCTCAATGTCAGATGAGCTCAGAGGAACTTGTGCTTTGAGATGACCACAATGGTTTGGTTTCTGTCTTCTTTACAACATGACTTGGTAGGACATCTGCATTTTTCTTGACTTACTGCAAAAAAAAAAAAAAGCCTCTTCTTTGTGTATTTTCTCAAGAAAGTGAGAAAAATGTTTTATGACTGAGGAGTTAACCGAACTCTGGTGGCTAGAATAAGTCGGTCATGGACAACAGCCACCCTTACATTTCTAACCAGGGTTGGAGGCTGAAGGGTAGACATTTACCAATTTTAAATCATTTAAAGCTGATATCTAACTTCCTATTTTATTAGACTGATGAAAGATTTGATAGCAATGTTTGAATGCTTATTTCTTAGGCTCTCTAGGAGTCTAACTCATTCTAAATCAATTAATTGGATGGATTTCTGCCATACAATTTGACCAAGAACAACAAAGTCCAATTGCCCTTCTAATACAGAGTTACATCAGCAACTGATTATATCTTGCTGAAACTTCCTAATCTCAAATAGTTGTACATTTTACTTTAATATTTATTATTTTACTACTTCTGAATCTTCATATTCAAACTACATTTTTGTCAGTCTTTGATGCTATACTAAGCATTCCAATATGGTTTTTATAGCACCCCAACTAAATATTAATGACTAAAAGTGGGTTGTCCTGGGGATGAAATATAAGTGCACAGCTGCAGCAGAAAGCAAAACTAGTGATTCACTACTGGAGGTCTGTTTTGTGCTCTTCAACTCTCTGGCAACACGTATTCACTTCTGTTTATTGATTCTCTGTCCTTCAAACATCACGTCTATTCATCAGTATTCAAATACGCTGTTTCATCTCCATGCGGGCCGCTATGATACCGTAGCTATCTCTGAGGTATTTGTTACTGACAGCTGCTATTTTCTTCAGAGGCAACAATGCCATTTGATAATTGCCTTTTATCCAATCCAGAACAGCGATGGACAGTGACGCTTTTGGCCCTGAGGCAGGAAAGTGACAAAGAGCTTTCTGTTTTATGTACATATATATTTTTTCCTTGTTGTATGGAACACGCTACACCATACAGACGGCTGAAATTCAGCACAGGTTCTATGCTAAGGAAAGTATAATCTTTCATTATCATTATACTTTTGATTCACTCTTTTAACAAATAACTTTTTCCCCCAAAGAATGTGTTTCTCATTGAGGTACAGACATGCCAAGTCTGAAATTTAAAATCTAAAACATACTGTATTATCTAAGAGCAAATAAAGCTTTGGAAAAAACTATCTGATGGAAAATTACTACATTGTTTTTCTGGAGCTCAAATATATTTTTCTTTAAATATTTATCACTCCATCACTTTGTAGTTTTAAAGAAACTAGGATTTATTTGGGAAACATAGACTATTAGAAGCAGCTTGGTGATTTATTTAGGTGTACTCATCACAGTGATTTTGATGTCACAGATATTTGATTTTTAAAACCCATGTGATTTATTTAGCTCATTTTTTTAACATTAAGAGATGTGACAGGTAAATATTAAAGTCATTACATAGTGCTAATGTAATATTGTGCCACTTTGACCACTGTGTGGTCTGAAGTGCAAAAAAAAGATCTATCAGGATTGCTGAGTGTGTGTGTAAGTTGGTTTTCATGTGTGTGTGGTCGATCGTTAGTAAACATAAACAGTAGTATTTTTAATAAAACATTTTCTTTAATGGAACCCATCTTATATTTCACCCATCCAATGACCTGTGCTGTTTCTGAGGTTTCAGTAGGAGCAAACTGAGACTGCAAGAATGTGAGTCTACCCTCAGATGGTCTCTGTCTTCCCTGCTGTTGAGGGAGTCATTTTGAGTCAACAGCCTTGGCTGCCAACTGGGGTCATAAAAAGTCTGACCATGATAATCCAATAATACTGTGCTTGTGTGAGGATCAAGTTTCCAGGTCACGGTGGGCTCCATGCCCCTTACCCAGAATAGAGTAAAATGCAAAAGTTCTTTTCTGTAAAATTCCATTCTATGTGACAGTCTCTCTGGGTTTCTGTTCCTCTTTTTAGGGAAAGTTATTCTAGGACATCTCCACCCTGCCTCTGTTCCTCTTTTTAAGATGTTAAGTTTCTTTTTGTATTAATTAATACAGAAATTAGTTATAGCTGATATAGAAATTAATTATAGCTGACATAGTCACATGTTGATATCTTAATTAGCAAAAATCAGATGATCTAATGAAAAAAGGAATTGATTTTGCGAAGGTAGGCATTAGATAATTTTCCAATATGTACCCTCCCAGCACCCCTTGATAATTTTGCAAATATAAGCATTAGGTCATGTTCCAATGTGCCCTCCCGATGCCCCTTGATTATCCAATGATATGTAAAAGCCCTCCCAGTATCCCTTAATTATCCAATGATAAGTGAGAGCTAAAAATAGAAACTATATAAGCAAAAAAGCTTCCTTAATCCTATATAAACCCGCTTCAAAAATGGATCTGGGCTCTCAGTCTAACGCTGTGACGGTGACACCTGAGAGTCCAAGCTTGAGCTTACAATAAACTCCTCTTGCAATTGCATCGGACCTGACTCCTTGGTGGTCTTTGGGGACTTCGCGACTTGGGCATAACACTTGGCACACAGCAGATATGGAATAATGTTAAATTTTATGTATTTTTATATTTTAGGGAATTAAAATTACCCATTAGGGGCTCAGGGTTGGAGAAATGGTGGCCAGGACCAGGTCAGTTGTAACTAATGATAATAGGATGATTTATTCTTTCACAAAGGTTTCATTACTTTAGCAAAAAGATTAAGGTGGGGTGACATGGTGAACAGAGCACGGGGTCCTGGAAACGGGATTTTGTTTCTGGCCTTGGCTTCACCACTTGGGTGCTGGAATTACAGGTGATCCACAAGGAGAGCTGGGGGTGTGGCAATGACCCCGGTAGCTTCTCCATCCACCTTCCTTTCTCATCTTTCCACAGTCGGGTAAAGTGCAGTAGCAAAATTCTGCAAAAGAGGACATTTGATCAGTGAAACTCCACTGTACGGTCATCTCTGAATCAATTGCTGATATCATTTTAGATTAATTCTTACCAGTTGCCACGGGCGCAGTATTTAAGCAAAGCTAAGGCTATTAATTAGTCTTTCAGATATTTCAGAAGAGCCTCTTAACTCTAATAATGTATAAAATGTTTTCACTTTTTATACACCATTCTATTGTTACTAAGAAGTCACGGCCAGATATTCACAAATGCTGCTAAAATTAGATGGTTTCAAAAAGTAAAATGAAACAAAAATTTTAAAAGCCATCTTGTTCTTACTACACCAAGAAATTCTGAAAGCATGCCTTAAGCACTCCTATAAACTGACTGCTCCTAGTACCCCCTTTGGGCACAGGGTGTATCGGGAAATTCCTCAGCACCAAGAGTTGTCATGACAACAGTTATTGGACTGTCTCCTTTTTAGGCGTAGGAATATTTTGCTAAAATTGGAGTTTCTGCCTCATTTTCATCATCACATCCCAACCACCTTCAGAGGTTCTCGCCTGCATATGGTGGAGTTAATGCTAGCTCACCAGGACCTGAGAAATGTTCTGACTGATGTCAGGTCGTCTGATCTTTCTCTGGGAAAAGGAAGTTCTTTCTCTTGTCTAATTCATCCTCACCACCCACAGTTTCTGAAGTGTTAATCAGCCAGTGTTATAGGATATGTGCTCACATTTTAAAATGACTCAGGATTACTCAATTTTAGGAATGTATTATTTTTGACAGTCACCTTTGGGGTCCCTGCCTTTGATTTTTATCCTCAGTTTTCTCCTCTTCTCTTTCTTCTCTTCTCTTCCCTTCGTTCTTTTCTTTTCTTTTCTTTTTTCTTTTCTTTTCTTTTCTTTTCTTTTCTTTTCTTTTCTTTTCTTTTCTTTTTTTCTTTTTTCTTTTCTTTTCTTTTCTTTTCTTTTCTTTTCTTTTCTTTTCTTTTCTTTTCTTTCTTTCTTTCTTTCTTTCTTTCTTTCTTTCTTTCTTTCTCTTTCTTTCTCTTTCTTTTTCTTTCTCTCTCTTTCTTTCTTTCTTTCTCTCTTTCCTTCCTTCCTTCCTCCCTTTATTCTTTCTATTTCTTTTTCTTTCTCTCTCTTTCTTTCTTTCTTTCTCTCTTTCCTTCCTTCCTTCCTCCCTTTTTTTGTATTTTCAATCCATGCTATTTGTTTTTTTATTTTTACTTGAACTGCATCATACAAACACTCAAGAAGACTACACAGCTTGATGAATATGAATATCACCTCCTTCCTCCTTCCATTCCACTATTTATTTTTTCAGTTCAAGCAGGGAGGGAGACAGAACAAATAAGAGATGGCATTTTTCCTAAAGGGACTTTATACTTAGCCAATTATTGGCTTATTAAATGTTTGCTATGATTTAACAGCCACTTTAGATCTTTTGCTTTTTGTGTGATCATGGGGTTTTGGGCAGATGGTTAGTTTTGTAACAGTTCCCAGGGGCACAACATTGGCTCCTCATTCCAAAAGAAAATAAATGAAAGTAGAACTTGGGAGAGCAAACATTGCTGTCTAAGTTCAGAAAAGTCCCCAGGGCAGTTCTGTTTACTAATACCTGGATTCTCAGTTGCCGTAAATTTAGCATCCTTTTGGTGTAGCTTGTCCTTATTTCCCTGGTTGCAATGTCTCTCAAACAGATGACACCCCTGAGCAGATGTGCTGGCTCTGTGCTCCAGTTTCCACCTAGCAGCTTTTGGCAGCTGCAGTCACTTAATTCTCAGCACAAGTTTCTCCTGGGGTAGAGGAAAACCACATCTCAGCACCTGGGAAAGTTTTTTTTTTTTTTTTTTTTTTTTTTTAGTAAATGACATTTACTTGTGTATTTTCTGCTTAATCACCATATAATTTACTTCTATTGCCATTATATCTCCTACCCCACCTCCTATTCTAGAAATTTCAGATGTTCTCTTTGCCTATATGCAGGATTTGAGACAATATTTTAATATTAGTCTTTAAATTCCAAGCCTACAATAGTAATTAATATGTGATGAGTAAATGAATTAGTAACAGTCTCAGTGTTGCTGAACGCACATTTAAAACCCACTGGATTCTTTAAGGAGCAAGAAAAAATGGGACTTTAGATTCTACTTCTAAATCTTTACATACGTGGGCCTTTTATAAAGCCTATTTTTAGTTATATTCATTAATAAGTGAGAACAAAAGGCAGAAATTTATTATTATTTGGGTGAATCACAACCCATTTGACTTTTTTATTCATTGAGTTTATTGGTACTTTTACAGTACACAGTACAGTTACATTCATCATTGGGATCTTGTACCTTTACACGACAGGTCTTGGTTCTCATGTTTTCCCCTTACCCCTGCCCTCTCTTCACCCCCTCTAGCCTACCCTGTTTACAGAAACTTTGTTTCCATTTTTTCCTTTCTCATGTGTTTGCTTTTCCCTTATTTCCTTTCCCCTCCCCTTCTCACTTCCCCTATGCCTTTAGCCCTTTTCTTCCAATTTCACATTATCAGCTGTACAATTTGGATCTTAGTTACAGTTTTAGTTTTTCACACCAGAGAAACTATTTGGTATTTACACATGTGTGTCTTTATTTCACTTAAGAGTATGGCCTCAGTATGCATTTATTTTCCAATGAATGACTCTAATTTCTCATTCTTTATGGCTGAGTAGTATTCCATTTTATAGAAAAACCACATCTTCTTTATCCAGTCTCCAGTTGATGGGCAATTGGGCTGTTTCCAAGTTTTAGCTATTACAACCTGTGTTGCTATAAACATGGGTGAGCATATATCACTGTGGTATGATCATTTTAATTCTATTGGAAAGATACCCAGCAGAGGGATGACTGGGTCAAATGGGACCTTTCCTAGTTGTTTGAGGTATCTCTGTATTGATTTCCATAGTGGTTGCACCAGTCTGCACTCCCACCAACAGTGGAGCAGGGTTCCTTTCTCCCCACAACCCCGCCAACATTGGTTATTGGTTGATTTTTTGATAGCAGCCATTCTTTCTGGGGTAAGGTGGAATCTCACTGTTTTCATCTGCATCTCTTGAATAACCAGTGATATTGAACATTTTTTCATGTATTTATTTGCTGCTTTTACTTCTTTGTTTGAGGAATGTCTGTTCATTTCAGATGCCCATTTTTGAATTGAGTCTTTATATTTGGGGGACCTGATTGTTTTCAGTTCTTTTTATATTTTAGGTAATAGTCCTTTGTCTGAGGAGCATCTGGTAAAAATATTTTCTCACATTGTATGTTTTCTCTTATTTCTGTTGATGGTTTCTTTTGCAGTGCAGAAGCTTTTGAATAAGATGACATCCTAGTTGTTGATTCTTTGTGGTAGTTCTTTTCCTACTGAGGATTTGTTCATAAAGTCTTTTCCTGTGCCACTATCTTCAAGGGTTCTGCCTAACTTATCTTCCAGCATATTTAGTGTTTCTATTTTAATATTAACATCTTTAATCCACTTGGATTTTAGTTGAGTGCATGGTGAAAGATAAGGATCTAGTTTTAATCTTTGGCAGGTTGAAATCCGGTTTTTCCAACACAGTTTATTAAAGAGGCCATCTTTCCTTCACTGAGGATGCTTGGCTTCTTTGTCAAGGATGAGGTAGCTGAGTACATCTGCAATTATTTCTGTATCTTCCAAAATATTCCACTGATCCTTGGCTCTTTTTCTTTGCCAGTACCATGCTGTTTTTATCAAGAGGATTTGTAATATAGTTTCAAGTTGGGGATTTTTATACTTTCATGTCTCTGTTGCCTAGAATTGCTTTTGCTATTCTAAGTTTCTCCTGGTTCCAAATGAATTTTTGGATGGTTTCTCTAGGTCTTTGAAATATACTTTTGGAATTTCAATCTGGATTGCATTGAATCTGTATAGCAGTTTTGGTAGTATGGCCATTTTCACTATGTTGATTCTTCCTACCCAGGAGCATGATATATCTTTCCATTTTTTAATATCCTCTTCAATCTCTTTATTTCAGAGTGCTGTATTTTTCAGTGTAGAGCGCTTTTGCTTCCTCCATTAGATTGTTTCCTAGATTCTTCATTTTTTGTTTGTTTGTTTTTTGGTACCAGGGATCAAACTTGGGTCCTTGCACTTGCAGTGCAAGCGGTGGAACCACTGAGCGAAATACCCAGCAATTCTTCATTTTTAAAATGTTATTGTGAAAGGAACTGTTTCCCTAATTTCTCTCTCCATGAGTCTGTTATTTGTGTACAAGAAGCCTTTTGATTTTTGAGTGTTGGCCTTGTATCCAGCTACTCTGCTGAATCTGTCAATTAAGTCTAGAAGTCTTTTGGCAGAGTTTTTTTTTTGGGGGGGTTCTATGTAGAGTATCATATCATCAGCAAATAGTGACAGTTTAACTTCTTTCTTTCCTATCTTTATTGCTTTTATTTCTCTTGTCTAATTGCTGTGGCTGATGTTTCTAGAACTATATTGAACAGGACTGGTGATAGTGGACATTTTTTTCTTGTTCCTGTATTTAACATGAAAGTTTTCAGTTTTTGATAATTTAGTATGATATTGGCCGTTGGTTTTATAGATAGCCTATATCACGTAGAGATAAAGGCCACCTATTCCAATTTTCTGTAGGGTTTCTGATCATGAATGGGTGTTGTATTTTGTCAAATCATTTTTCTGCATCTATTGTGATGATCATATGGTTTTTGTCCTTGACTCTGTTAATATAGTGTTTTGAATTTATTGATTTATGTATGTTGAACCATCCCTGCATCCCTGGAATAAGTCTGACTTGGTCAGGGTGTATAATCTTGAATACCCTCTGTATTCTGTTTACCAGTATCTTATTGAGGATTTTTGCAACTATGTTCATTAAGGAGATTGGCCTGTAGTTCTCTTTTTTGGTTGGATCATTCCCTGGTTTTGGAAACAAAATAACAGTTGCTTCCAGGAATGAATTAGGAAGTATTGCTTCCCTTTCAATTTCATTGAAAAGTTTGAAGAGTAATGGCAATAGCTCTTCTCTAAATATTTTCTAGAATTCAGCAAGGAAGTCATCAGGATCTGAGATTTTTTTAGTTGGTAAATTTTTAATGACATTTTCAATTTCACTGATTGTAATTGGGGTGCTTAGATTTTTTTTATCTTCCTTCAACTTTGTTAAATCATATGTACTATAAATCTGTCCATTTTTTCTGTGTTTTCTGTTTTATTAGAATACAGCTTCTCAAAGTGGGTATTGACGATCCTCTGGATTTCTGCTGGATCTGTTGTGACATCACCATTTTCATGGATCTGAGCCTTTTCTTTCCTTTTTTGACAAGGTTATTTAAGGATTTATTGATTTTATTTATTATTTCAAAAAACCAACTCTTTGATTCATTGATTTTTTTTTATCATTCTCCTAGTTTCCACTGCATTGATTTCTGCTCTGATCTTTGTAATTTCCTCCCTTGTATGAGTTTTGGGTTTTTCATGCTCTTCTTTTTCTAGGAGCCTAAAATTCATCATTAGGTTGTTTATTTGAGCTTGGTCTGTTTTCCTAGTGTGGGCATTCATTGCTATGAATTTTCCACATAGAACTGCTTTCTTTGTGTCCTATAGATTCCTGTATGTTGTATTGGCATTGTCATTTATTTTTAAATTTTGACTAATTTCTACTTTAATTTCCTCTATGACCCATTGATTGTTCAGGAGAATGTTATTTAATTTCCACGTTTCTGAAGTTTCTTGTGCTAATGATCTCCAGCTTAATTGTTATGGTCTGATAATATACATAGGATAACTTCAATTTCTTTGCATTTATTTAAACATGTTCTATGAAGTAGTATATGGTATATTTTGGAGAATGACCCTGTGGGCAGCTGAAAAGAATGTATATTCTGATTCTGTGGGATGAAACACTCTGTAGATATCTATTAAATACATTTGTTCAAAAGCGATTCAGTTCTAGTATTTCATTGTTGATTTTTTTGTCTAGATGATCTATCTATTCGTGATAGTGGGGTATTTATTTATGTCCTGTACTACAACTGTGTTAGTGCTAGTTTGAGTCCTATATGCCTCACTTATCTGTATGTGAAATTCTTCCCCTCTGGGAAGTTTTCTGTCATTAATTCTGTGAACAGTTTTTTAAGCCATTTGTACTTCTCCTGCTTCTTCATGGATTCCTCTCAGTCTTATATTATTATTTTTTGCATCATCTAGGAGGTGATGGATTGATTTATCATGACCCCTTACTGTTTTTAAGAGATCTCTCTTTTCATGTTCATGGACTGCAATCCTGTCATCTATATCTGAAATTCTATCTTCACATTCATTCACCCTGCTCTGAACATTTTCAATAGCATTTTTAATCTTCTGGATAACTGAATCTGTTTCATGGATTCCATTTATTTCCAATGTTGGGCATTCAAGGTTTCCATTTCTTTCCTATATATGTGGCGCATATATATTTATGATTGTCACTTCTTCCTCTTGTATTATTCCCTTTGCAAGGATGTAGTGGCATTCATGACTTCTATCATGGTCCTCAGCTCATCTATTTTTATGTCTGTTTCTGTTCTAGAGTCTGTAAAGATGTCTTTCATTGTGCTCACCATCTGTGTAGTTATCTGGGAAATTATTTCTGATTTGAATTTTTCTAGATTCTGATTGATCTGTTTTGTTACTTCCTGTGCTATGAGTTTGGGGTGTCCTGGTGGTCGATTGTCAGACTTTTCCACCTTGTTTCCCCTGTAATTTGCCATTGGTGAACTGGAAGTCTGTATTTGTGCCTTGCTTAAGTGTTTTCTCATTTTTACTTTTGTTGTTGGGCTGTCCTTGTTTTAATTCCTGGGTTAGTACTTCCTGATATAGCTGCTGTTTAGGTCTCTAATGACTCAGAGAGACTCTCATTCTCATAATATCAGAAAAGACAACTCACTAAATGAATCACAACCCTTTAGCCCAGTTGATACAATCAGCTACACAATAGCATCAAGCACAGCTTAGAAATTGACCATTTGTAGTAGCTATTAATCTATCACCTTTAACCATATGAATTAAATCAAAATTGTTAATCAGCCCAAAATATGTTTATAGTGAATAAATTCTTTAATATAGCAACTTTACACTTCAGGATGGGGACTTAGAAGGAGTTGGCAGGAGAGGAATAGGTAGGTAAAACAATAACAGAAGGTTTCAAATGAAGACAGAGGACACAGGATGATCACACAAACTCTAGAAAACTGTTGAAGACAAGAGGCAAAGACAGAGTGCAAGAACAAAGTCAAGAATAGAACAACTTAACAGTAATAGCAAAGTTATAAATTGTACTCACTTTCCCTTGAAACTAATGACAGTTGAGTATGATCACACACTCTAGAAAACTGTTGAAGACAAGAGGCAAAGACAGAGTGCAAGAACAAAGTCAAGAATAGAACAACTTAACAGTAATAGCAAAGTTATAAATTGTACTCACTTTCCCTTGAAACTAATGACAGTTGAGTGAAGAAAAAAGAAGATAAGAAAAAGAAAGAAGAAATCTGAATTAGGGCAGGAACAAGAACAAAAAGGGAGATGAAGCATACAGAGGGGGAGGAAGAGACTGAGCAGGAAAAAGAAGAAAGAAAAAAGGAAGAATTTGTAGAGTGGGAAAAAGAAAATTTTACAAATAAAAATTAAGAATAAAAGGAAAAGAAAGATAAAAACCTTGAAGAGCCTCGTTCAGGGTATATCTCTGCTGTCACAATAGATAATGTGTGTATCATTGTGCAGAATTAAGTCATTCAGTCTCAGCTAGCCAATGGCAGACCCCTGAGATTCAGGCTGAATTCTGGCTGCAAGGCCCAAGTTGAGCTCCCTGACTCCCTGCAGAGTTGAACTCTGCAAGGTTCTACTGCAGATTCAAGCAGCCCTTCCCCTGGAGATAGTCCAAGTTCTGATGGAAGGTGGTGATCCCTCCAACTTACCAACTGCAGAGGTCTGATGTGCCTTTATTGCAGTTATTCACTTCCGATCTACTTCTGGAGCTCAGTAAAATGGCCTTCATGACCACCTGTACCTCTACAGTGTGGATCCAGGTAGTGGCACAAGCAGGAGGCCTGAGAATATGGTGGGTGGGAGGGAGCAATGCTGCAGATGCACCTGCACAGCTGGGTGGTTCTCACTAGTCTGCTCTGATGAAGGCCTGGGGTGCTGGAGTTGGGGGAGTAGTGAGCTCCCAGCATGGCTGGATAGTCCTCACTCTTCTGCTCTGATCCCAACCCATTTGACTCTGGAATACATCCCGTGTCTATAGGTAGAGTTCTGTGTCTGAAGCCTGGGGCTATAGGATAAACCAAGAATCTGTATAGCTCCCAGTTTAGGGGAAATTTTGCATAACTTGAATTGTCTTTCTTCTATTCCCTCTTCCTGTGCTGTAAATGGATTTCTTTGTCACATTCTAAATAAAAGTTTGTGTAGAGGTGCTTTCTCAGAACTTTCCTGAAAAGTACTGCCATTTAAATTTCTAGTGGTAAAGGCCTTCATTATATAGGATATTTAAAAGATTAGACTCACATTCTTGTGTACAAAGAACACTTTTTGGAAGTATCATGATACTTGATTTCTAAATATATTACAGAGCCATAGCAAGAAAAACATTGTAATAGCATTAAAAATATACATGTGGACCAATGGAAAGAATAGAGAATGTAGAAATAAAGCATGCATGAAATCAGCCCATTTGATTCTTGACAACAGGGCCAAAATGTACACTGAAGAAAATACAGCTCTATATCAAATGGTGCTGGGAAAACTAATTATGCATACTGATTGACATTCTACGCCCATTTCTCACCTCATACAAAAATCAATTAAAATAGATCAGAGATCTAAATATAAGAGCTGAAACTATGAAATTGCTAGAAAGAAACACAGGAAACACTTCAAATTATAGGCACAGGTAATGACTTCTGCACTAGGACTCAGATAGTTCTGGAAATATTAGTAGGATGGGTTCACATCAAATTAAGAGCTTCAGTACAGGGAAGGAGCTAATGAGTAAAATGATGGCCTAAAGAATGGGATAAGGTCATTATCACTAGTCTCCCAACTGAGGACTAATATTCAAAATGGATAGAGAATTTAAAAAACTTATCTGTGAAACAAAAAATACTCCAGTAAAAATGATGAAATGAGCAAATACAAATGGCCAAAAAGTACATAAAACTCTTCAACAGCTTTAGTCATCGCAGAACTGAAAATTAAAAGTATCTTGAAATTGCATCTCACCCAATCAGGACAGCTGTTGTCAAGAATACAAAAAACAACAAATGTTGGTGAGGATGCCAAGAAAAAGGAACACATTTACACTGTTGGAGAGATTTCAACTCAGTTCAAGACACCATGGAAATCAGTACAGAAATTCCTCAAAATACTAAAAATAGAGTTCCCATGTCTACACTATTCCTTGAATTTTTATTCCTGAAAAAAAAAAAACAGAGATCCAGTACACTGTAGAGATACCTGCATGTTATATCCGTTGTGGCACAGTTCACAATAGCCAAGTTATGGAATCAGCTAAGGTGCCCATCAAGGGATGAATGGATAAATCAATTATGGTATATTACATACAGAAGAGTAAAATCACATTATTTGTAAGTGCATTATGTGCTGTGAGTATTGGGAAGATAAAGATAGAGTCCAATCTTTCAATGGGGAAGACAAATCTTTCCCCTGGAAAAACCACACAACAGAGCATAACAGCCACCTGCCTGGCATGGACAATAAACCCTCGGGGACTGCAGAGGAAGGGTAAATCCTTTCATCTGGGAACAAAGATGGGTGACTAATAGATGGGATACATTTTTCCTAGGCTTGGTGTGAAAGGGTGATTCCTGTAGAGTGAATTAAAGGCTTTCCAGATTTAGGAAATGGCCTGGACAAAGGTACAGAGTGAGGACATCTGGTACATTACAATAATAGGGCAAATATAGTAGAATGGTGACACAGAAGACAGGAAAACAGTAATGAGTTTAGGATTCTTTTTCTTTGCATTTAATGAGCAAAGGTATAACATGATAGAATCACTAAAAGAAAAACTAGGACAATCACACAGTTGAGGTCAGAAAAAAAACAACAACAACTAGAAAGTGCTTTCAGTAAAAGAAAAATACATAGTAAAATTTCACTGAATAATTAGGCCAGTTTCATACACGTGGGACCTGTGGAGTCATTTAGGATCCCATGCGAAGAGCTATGTGCATGGTATAATCCTCTGCTGACTCTGTTTTGGAGTTCTTAAATTTTGAATCAGGACATACACATTTCTGTTTTTGAAAATTATGTAGTTGATCTTGCGGGTAACACAAAAATTAATGAAGAGGTCATAAATGAGCATAAGGATGGGAGAAGGGGAGTTGTCTGGTGTAGAACCTACAACTGTAAAGTTGGAATTTCCATGTTATAAGCAATTCAAGAAGAAGGAGATTGGGATTAGCGGACTCTTTGGAACAGGTGATGTTTGAAACCATTGTGCTTAAGTAATGAAGGCCAGGGGGCCCAAGATATACATGAAGACATGGCCAAGACAATAGAAAGTTAATTCTAAGAAGAAAGTAAAGGAAGGCTAGCATTCTAGATTTCAGGACAGGGAAAAATGAGGAGCCTCAAATGAAGCCACAGCATAAGAGATCTGTAGGAGGAAAATAGAGAAAACTGAAAAGGCCCAAATGATGAGTATAGCACCCAGCATTGGCAACTGTTTTCAGCAAATCTGCTTTACGTGGTCAGATGAGGAACATTTTTAATTTGAGTGATGCCAGGGGTCAGAGGGAACCTGGAGTGGCTATAAGAGCTCTGGCAAAAGACAGGTTTATAAGGAGAACTAGCATTTGTTGGGGTGGGGGCTTATCTTGTACCCAACACTTTGCTAAACATTTCATATGCATTTTTTCTTGTGGTGGAAGAAAAACCAGAAGATATTTAACACCCAGCTTCCTTTATTTTTTTTATTTTTTTCAGATTTAGTTTGAGTTTATTGGTACATCTTAGGGATACAGTACAGTTACATTCATTGTTGGGATCTTGTACCTCTACATAACAAGTCTTGATTCTCATTTTTTCCCCTTACCCCTGCCCTTGCTTCACCCCCTCCTCCCCTCCCCATCTACAAACACTTTATTTCCATCTTTTCATTATCTCACATATTTTTCTTTTCCCTTATTACCCTTCCCCTATCCATCTCACCTTCCCTACACCTTTAGCTCCCCTCTTCCTATTTCTAAATGTCAGTAATCTTATTAGGATCTTATGTATTATTGCAGATTATTCACACCAGAGAAACTATTTGGTATTTACACATGTGTGACTTATTTATTTCACTTAGGAGTAAATCTTCAATATGTATCCATTTTGCTATGAATGAATCTATTTTCTCATTCTTTATGGCTGAGTAATATTCCATTTTATAGAAAAACCACATCTTCTTTATCCAGTTTCCAACGGATGGGCAAATGGGCTGTTTCCAAGATTTAGCTATTACAAACTGTGCCGCTATAAACATGGGTGCTCATACTTCTCTGTGATATGATTCTTTTAGTTCTTTTGGAAAGATACCCAGCAGAGGGATGGCTGGGTCAAATGGAACCTCCAGTCCAAGCTCTTTGAGATATCTCCATATTGATTTCCATAGTGGCTGCACCAGTCTGCACTCCCACCAACAATGGAGAAGGGTTCCTTTCTCCCCACAACCCTGCCAACATTTGTTATTGTGTGATTTCATGATAGCAGCCATTCTTTGTGGGGTGAGGTGAAATCTCAGTATTGTTTTCATTTGCATCTCTCAAATGATCAGTGATGTGGAACATTTTTTCATATATTTACTTGCTGCTTTTACTTCTTTGTCTGAGAAATGTCTGTTCATTTTGGATGCCCATTTTTGAATCGGTTCTTTATATTTGAGAGCACTGATTGTTTTGAGTTCTTTATATATTCTAGATAGTAGTCCTTTGTCTGAGGAATAGCTGGTAAAAATTTCTTCCCACATTGTAGATTGTCTCTTAGTTCTGCTGATGGTTTCTTTTGAAGTACAGAAGCTTTTTAGTAAGATGAGATCCCAGTTGTTGATTCTATCTGCTAGTTCCCGTGTTACTAAGGATTTGTTCATAAAGTCTTTTCCTATGCCAATGTCTTCCAGAGTTCTGCCTAACTTACCTTCCAGCAAGTTTAATGTCTCTGTTTTAATATTTAGATCTTTAATCCATTTGGATTTTAATTGAGTGCATGGCAAAAGATAAGGGTCTAATTTTAATCTGTGGCAGGTTGAAATCCAGTTTTTCCAACACCATTTATTAAAGAGGCTATCTTTCCTCCACTGAGGATGGTCAGCTCCTTTGTCAAAGATGACGTAGCTGAGTACATCTGGGCTTGTTTTTGTGTCTTCCAGTCTGTTCCATTGATCCTCAGGCCTATTTCTTTGCCAGTACTGTGCTGTTTTTATCACAGTGGCTTTGTAGTATAGTTTCAAATTGGGAATTGTTATACCTGGTGCCATGTGTCTGTTGCCTAAAATGGCTTTTGCTATTCTAGGTCTCTTATAGTTCCAAATGAATTTTTGGATTCTTTTTTCTAGTTCTGTGAAATATAGTGTTGGAATTTCAGTTGGCATTGCATTGAATGTATATAGCAGTTTTGGTAGTATGGCCATTTTCACTATGTTGATTCTTCCTACCCAGGAGCAGGGGATATCTTTCCAATTTTTAATATCCTCTTCAATTTCTTTTTTTAGAGTGCTGTAGTTTTCCAGTGCAGAGATCTTTTGCTTCTTTTGTTAGATTGATTCCTAGATACTTCATTTTTTTGGATGCTATTGAAAAAAGGATTTTTTTTCCTTATTTCTCTCTCTGTGAGTCTGTTACTTGTGTATAAGAAGGCTATTGATTTTTGGGTATTCACCTTATATCCAGATACTCTACTGAATCTGTCAATTAAGTCTAGAAGTCTTTTGGTGGAGTTTTTGGGTCTTCAATGTAGAGTATCATATCATCAGCAAATAATGACAGTTTAACTTCTTCCTTTCCTATCTTTATTGCTTTAATTTCTTTCTCTTGTCTAATTGCTGTGGCTAATGTTTCCAGAACTATATCGAAGAGGAGTGGTGATAATGGGCATCCTTGTCTTGTTCCTGATTTTAACATGAAGGTTTTCAGTTTTTGGCCATTTAATATGATGTTGGCTGATGGTTTTTCATAGATAGCCTTCATTGAATTGAAGTATAGACCATCTATTCCAATTTTTTGCAGGGTTTTTATCATGAATGGGTG